>NC_132792.1:50946177-51616677 GCF_048418805.1 Vulpes vulpes | reverse complement strand
GCTCCATGCAGGGAACCCGATATGAGACTCGATCCTGGATCCCAGGATCACACCCTGGGCTGAAGGCAGATGCTCAACCACTGAGCCACCCAGGCCGCCCTGATTGTATGTTTAGAAAAACCTTCTCTACTTCAAAATTATTAAAACAGCCATTTGTATTTCTTTCTACCTAAGCTTATCTTGAGTCGAGTGGTCAGCAAACTTTTTCTGTAAAGTGTCAAAGAGTAAATATTTTTGGTTTTATGGGCCATATGGTTTCTATCAAAACTGGTCACTCTGTCACTGCATTGGGAATATAGCCATAGGCAATACTTTAGCAAATGAGTGTGGCTGTGTTCCATTTCAATTTTACTTATACACACCAAAATTTGATTTCATATAATTTTCACATGCCATAAAAATTTTTTTTCAACCGTTTAAAAATGTAAAACCATTCTCCCTCTTCTTAGCTTGCTAATCATACAAAAACAAGCGGCAGGTCAGATTTGGGCCAGAGCTTGCTGACTTCTATAGCTGAATGCTTCCCTTCAAAGCTCTCATTTTCTGCCAAGAAGTGTATCAGTGTCACACCTAAGTTTCCTTCAGTTAGATACTAACCTTCTTGAAAACTGTTCTTTGGATGGTACAGAAAATCCCTCAGGAATGTCATACATTTCCAGTCTAAATCCTAAAACCACAAAATTTAGAGGGAGGCTGAACACCTTCATTTCTGGTCTAGAATCACAATGATTTTGCTTTTCCAGAAACTGAACATGTTCACTGAATGCAGTGGTGTATTTTATGAATTCCATTTCTTTCTTGTAAAATTTTCCTGATGTTTTTATACTTTTACTGAGACAAAATTGACTTGATATTGAAGACAAAGACGTTACCATAGTATTATGGTCTTGGGAAGCCACATTCCCAAGCTTCTGTACATGCTTCTTTTTTATAGTTCGTACTGCTTAAATATTGCTATTTTTTTAATTCAGCAACTGCCACAAAGGAATACTGAGCATTAATAGTGACCATGTACTCAGAAATGTTTTGTTTGCCAAGTACTCTGCCAAAGTCCCAATACACATTTTCTTGTTTAATCATCATATAAACCTTGTATAGTGGATTTTTAGGTCCATTTCACAGGTTTAAAAACTGTAGGTCATGAAGGTAAATACATTCCCAGCTAGCAAGTACAGGATCAGAATTTAAATCTAGATTAGGGAGTCTTCAAAGGCTGTAAGTGCTCCTGAGCAGTGCTAGCCTGGATCCTTATAATTTATCTGCCACCCCAATTAAGTATAATTTTTGGTATTCAATAAAAACCTTGTTAGAAGTTATTTTGATGTAATTACAAAGGCCTGTTTCTACAAGATCCATATCCCACTCAAAACAAATTACAAATTGGCCAGCATAGTCCGAGGCACAGAATGAATTAAGCTCAACAAATTAATTACATTATAAAAAAAAACAACAAGGATGCCCGGGTGGCTCAGCGGTTGAGCGCCGCCTTCAGCCCAGGGCCTGATCCTGGAGTTCTGGGATCGAGTCCCACATCGGGCTCCCTGCATGGAGCCTGCTTCTCCCTCTGCCTGTGTCTCTGCCTCTCTCTCTCTCTGTATCTCTCATGAATAAATAAATAAGTAAAATCTTAAAAAAAACAAACCCTGCAGTGGACAGAGGTATGTTTTTCTGTGATACAATACATACAGTCAAAAAACCTTTTTAACATAGTTTTATCTATTACCTTTTTGCTGTATGGATTTTTAAATTTAGGCTTCTGCCTTTAGTGTCTTGTATAGAAAGGCTTTCCTCCGAGCACCTGGGTGGTTCAGTCCTTAAGTCTCTGTTAGGCTCAGTCTTGTCCTGGGGTCCTGGGATCAGACTTCCTGCTCAGCAGAGGCTGCTTCGCCCTCTCCCTCTGCTCCTCCCCCTATGTTCTCTATCTCTCTCTCTTTCAAATAAATTAATTAAATAAATAAATAAATAAATAAATAAATAAATAAATAAATAAGATCTTAAAAAAGAAAGAAAAAGAAAGGCCACCCTCAATTCAAAATTATTAAAATAGCCCTGTATTTTCCTTTCAACATTTCTCTTAAAGTAAGCAAATCCCCAAATTGTTAGTAAGATCGCTTGGCAATTTATTTAGAAGAAATTCATGTCAGAGGATCTGAGTTTAGTACGCTTTCACCTTGGTTTCAGTCCCAACAAGTTAGATAACAATTTTATTGTCATATCCTCTTCTCCATTACAAGTCTTGACATCTGAATTTGTCATGTTAAAATCTAACTTTGCTTTTTAACAGATTCAGTTACCTTTGTTTTTTTTTTTTTTTTAATTTTTATTTATTTATGATAGGAACACAGTGAGAGAGAGAGAGGCAGAGACACAGGCAGAGGGAGAAGCAGGCTCCATGCACCGGGAGCCTGACGTGGGATTTGATCCCGGACCTCCAGGATCACGCCCTGGGCCAAAGGCAAGCGCCAAACCGCTGCGCCACCCAGGGATCCCAGATTCAGTTACCTTTGAAACCGTGCTTCCTGTTTATGAATTGCAGAGAAACCCATGAACTGTGGAAAGACAGTCCTAGAGAATAATCTCAGAATACTCTCTAAATAGTTATCTCACATTTTAAATGATTTCTTAGGTGGTCTCTTATTAATTTCCCACAAGAGATAAAATGTAATACAGAAAGTGCTTGTTGCATAGATTTTCTTTTTTTTTTTTTTTTAAGATTTTATTTATTTATTCATGAGAGACACAGAGAAAGAGAAGCAGAGACACAGGCAGAGGGGGAAGCAGGCTCCATGCAGGGAGCCCGATGTGGGACTCGATCCCCAGTCTCCAGGATCAGGCCGTGGGCTGAAGGTAGGCGCTGAACCGCTGAGCCACCCAGGGATTCCCCATTTGTTGTATAGCTTATGTGTGTACCTGTGACACTTCGTGGAGAAACTGGCTAAAATGTCAATCTCTCTAAAGCTCCACTAAGTTCTTTATCTGTTCTTATTATTGAGATTTATCATTCCCCAAATGAGATCTATGGGTTTGCAGGTAGAGTTGGCCATTAGGACTTTGTTTCTTTCTGGTTCCACAGAGATGCTCTATTTCTATAGCCTTCCTCTTCTGCTCAAGGTGAACTACTACTGAGTAGCATGTGAGTTTAATTTCACTTACATTTCTTGTTATGTGTTTTTCTGATGAGAAACACGTAAGATTGTAAAGGTGAGTATAAGCAGTATACGTAACTGGCAGAGGTTCTCAATTTTGTGCAAAAGAAGTATATATTCACAGAGGTTCTTAATTTTGTGCAAAAGAAGTATATATATATTCACAGAAAAATTAAAACCTGGAAAGTCTTAGCATTTGCAGTGGTTATTCCTGATTAATGGGATTGTGGACAATTTCATTTTCTTTATAATTTCTTTTGGTATTTCCAAAACTTTAACACAAACATATAGTACTTTTACTTTAGAGAATACTTACTCGGGTCTCTTCTTAAGTAAGGATAGAATCTGTGACTTGTTTTTTATTTAAAACATTTTTTTTTTTAAGATTTCATTTATTTGACAGAGGGAGATGGCATGAGCACAAGTAGGCAGAGCCGAAGGCATAGGAGAGGGAGAAGCAGGCCTTCCGCTGAGCAGAGTGCTCAATGTGGGGCTCGATCCTAGGACTCCAGGATCATGACCTGAGCCAAAGGCAGATGCTCAACCACTGAGCCTCCTAGGAGCCCCCGTTACTGGTTTTTAACCAATAAAATATGAGACAGGTGAAAAAAAAGAAACAGAAAATAGTTCCTTGGGAAAAAAACATAAGCCTCTTCCCTTTTGCTAAAACATATTGGAATTGCTATTATTTGTTACAATTATAACTTTATTTCTAAGTAAAAATAAAAATACAGCAACATATAAAAGATAATTATCAAGTCATTGCTTATTCTATAGCACTGTAGAGAATAAGGTGATGAAGAAAACCCCAGGACACGGGGACAGATAGAGTGCAGACTACTGAGCAACAAATGGTGGGAAGACATTTAAATTCTGAGAATAGTTTCACATCCTTTTTGCTTCCTTCTATTTTTTTTAAATGAATATTTCTTAGAATGAGAATTCTTGAAAACCAAAAGATTTCTGTATTTATTATTTAAAAGACTAAATTAACTCTTTGATTACTAGCACTGGTGATTATAATTTTATCATTTTAAGGAAATTTATTTATTGAAGTAGTACATATAGAATACTGCCCCAAAAGAGTCTCAAATGAAGCCAGTTAAGACCTAAGAGAACTTTTTAAAAATTCAAATGTTATGTTTCATTTCTTGATCTTGGTGATAGTTATAGGGGTGTTTTCATTTTGTAAACATTCATCAAACCCTATATGTAAAATGTGTATACTTTTCTGTATGCATTACACTTCAATGAAAAAAAAAAACTCTGCTTGAAAAAAAATCTCACCACAGCTTCTGTCTTTCTTCAATCCATTGTGGTAATTCTGGTGTTCAGTTCCCCTAAATGTTCCTTTTTATCCCTACAATTCAGGATGGGGCCAATCAGTGTCCTTTCTTGGTCCTCACTCTATGTTAGGACGGAGGGAGGAGAACAGAAATCTAGGTGGTTGAGTTGGTATTAGTGTGTTAACCCCTGTATATAATTTAGAAATATAGACCTTGTGATTATAATCAGAACTCTGGTCTGCCCCCACGGGCTTCTACCTGCCTGTAACTTGGAGCAAAGCAAGACTGTTTTTAAAGTACAGTGATAGGGCTTATGTGTTTTAATATTTCCCTAGGCTTTTTTTTTTTTTTTTTGTATTTGGCTATTTACAAATTTGACAATTCAGAGTACCAGGAATTTATTCCTCATTATCTCAATCCCTCCTCTTATCAGTTCTCTGTGTGATGGAAAGGAAAGCTGATATTTTTTCATATCCTAAAGTTAACATGCTGCTTTTCTTGGTAAAACGTCAGATTCTTTTACCTGAAGGTAAGGAAAATGTTCCCCATGATCCCTCCACTGTTACGGAATCATGTGAGAGAATGAGTCTTAAGACGTATACAAATTTTTAAAAAAACAGTATTTAGTCTTCATATTTACCTTGTTGTGTTAGCTTGAATAAACACAAGTGTGGAATATTTTGTTGGTGTAGTTTGCATTTGCTACTTCCCAGGAAAAATACATTTCATCATCTCTATCAATGAATGTTTTATTTAGGGACGCCTGGGTGGCTCAGCAGTTAAGTGTCTACCTTTGGCTCAGGCCGTGATCCCAGGGTCTCAGGATCGAGTCCCACATTGGGCTCCCTGCATGGAGCCTGCTTTTCCCTCTGCCTGTGTCTCTGCCTCTCTGTCTCTTATGAATAAATAAATAAATCTTTTTTTAAAAAGTTTTATTTAAATATTTAAACACCAAAAATACATGATGCAAGTATGTAAAAGTATATTCAAAATTTGAAATTACTAAAAAAGAATTATATTGATTCATATATATATGTATGAATATATATATATACTATACATTTCTAGACTAAACATTAAACATTAGTTCTATAATTAGATGTTTAAGAGTGACTTCCTTCAGGGCACCTGGGTGGCTCAGTTGGTTAAGTGTCTGCCTTCAATTCGGGTCATGATCCTGTGGTCCTGGGATCAGCCCTGCACTGGGATCCCTGCTCAGCTGGGAGCCTGCTTCTCCCCCTGCCTCTGCTGCTTCTCCCCTTGTTTTTGTGCTCTGTCAAATAAATAAATAAAATCTTTTTAAAAAACCCAGCAACTTCCTTCATTTCTGGCTTTTCTATACTTTGTATATCTTTCTAGTATCTGCACATCTAACCTTCCATGGATGCGGTCCAAAGAAAGTCTATGTACATGTAAATGGATTTCCTCCCCCAAATCATTAGGAATGCATGCCACAAATACTTTCAAAGAGCATCAGAAATTATTCAGTGCACATAAATCTTTTTTTTAAATTTTTATTTATTTATGATAGTCACACACACACACACACAGAGAGGCAGAGACATAGGCAGAGGGAGAAGCAGGCTCCATGCACCGGGAGCCCGACGTGGGATTCGATCCCGGGTCTTCAGGATCGCGCCCTGGGCCAAAGGCAGGCGCTAAACCGCTGTGCCACCCAGGGATCCCCAGTGCACATAAATCTTAAAGCTTTTAAGTATAAAAAGCCATGATAAAAAATAAAAAGACAAAAATTTACAAATTTATGGCAGACAGAAATTTACTGGAGTGCCTGGTTGGCTCAGTTGGTAGAGCATGCAACTCTTGATTTTGGGACTGTGAGTTTGAGCCCCACATTGGGTGTAGAGATTACTTAAAAATAAAATCTTTTTTTTTAAATAAATTAATTTTTATTGGTGTTCAATTTACCAACATACAGAAAAAAATTACTGTTCTGTGGGTATAATTAATTTTTAGAAGACAGTAAGGAAAATACCAATACATGAACTGAAAAATAGATATGGGTCATAAACTGGCAATTCACAAAAAAAAAAAGAAATAGAAATGGCCAACGAATGTGTAAAAATATCACACTTCATTAGTAATTACAGTGCACGGAACACAACAATGGGATGCATATGGTTATGTAAAATCCACAAAAATCAAGAGTTTTGAATGAACTGTCGCCTGATACCTAGGATGGTGGGAAATGAGCACTCTCATTTGCTGTCAATGTATGTAAAATGCTGGAAACTGTCAGGAAGGCAATATGACCATATGCCTTGAATTCATACCTTTGACCAACGGATGTAGCTTCTGAGATTCTCTTCTAAATAGTAATAGATTAATTCGAGGATGTATGTGTTGGTATGGATCACAGTATTGTACACCACTGTGAAAAACAGAAAATAAAAACCACCTCAATGTCTGACAATCACAAATAAGGAAAACAGAGACTAAGTATTTAAGAAATTTTCCAATGCAGCAAATGAAATGCAAGGCTGAACGTAAACCTGGGTCTGTGTGCCTCCCGCACCCTTCCCTAAGCTCCTTTATAAAGCTGGTGGTTTTCCTGGGATTTTCTTGAAGTGTCTCTCAGATTCTGGTATCACGAGTTTGTTTCTGAGCTCAGTATTAGATGGTGGTTTTCAACCCTGCCTGAGGCCCAGCCTCAACACTCTGGGGTCCAAGTAAGATTCTGGAGCCTGGGGGAGTAACACTGCTACACAACAAAACCTCTGACACCCAGGGTTGGGAGACTGGCACAAAACACCTGGACCCAACATTGCATCAGCACGATGGCATATCTCATGAACCCGAATTGCATTTAGATATACAGATTGTCACCTTCTCCAGGAACCAATGCCCTGGCTGGCTGTCTTTTCTGTTTTATTTTCTCACTAAAGAGGTGGTGCTTCTAAAAGCCTCTACTGTAGTTCCTTTGCCAAACATTCTGACATGGAAGGACAATGGTTGAGATGTTTCTCTCATCAGATAACTATGATCTCTAAATTAGATTTCTGGGTTCCCTGACTATCTGCATCGGAGGCTGCAGCTAAACAAGCCAAACATCTCCCACACCCTGGTTCAATTGTCAACTAAACCTCATGACCCTAAACTAGTGATTTTCAAAGAATGCACCATCACCTGAAGCTTGCTAAGATATGTGAATTTGGGATGCCCCACCCAGAATCCTCTGGGTCCTCTGGCTGAGGACGGGTGTGGGAGGTGGGAAGGTGCAGGAAGGGTGGGGCCGCGAAGTCTGTGTTTTAACAGGCCTTTCGAGGGATTCTGAGGAGCTCAAATAGGAACCGCTGCACAGAGCCTGCAGTCCACATCCTTTCATATGCCCACTCACATAGTATCTGTCTCATAAATTGACCTATTGAGATAACTTTTTTTTAAGTTGTATTTTACTGAGCCTCCACCAAGAGTCATGCAGAATCCTGGATGGAGGGAGGACATGCAAGAAGCCAAGTTGAGATTCTTCTTATTCTTAGGTGATGGCAAGAGTAATAGTATGAAATGCAGTGAGTAGGTGAAGCCTTGTGAGACTGCAGTTCATGATTAATTTCCAAGGGAATGAGGAGGAGGAGGACGAAGAAAAACTCCGTGGTTAAACAGGACTGTAGAATCCTTTTCCCCAGGCTCAGGCCTGCTAGGATCCATCCTAGAGAGCTGGAGGTTTATTCAGTGTTTACGCATTTCTTCCTCAGCTTGTCATGCTGTAGACAAGTGGTTGATGTGTGCAGACTCTTTGAGGACTTGTCAGGGCATACTCACGGTATTTCTACAGAGTATGCATATTTGGGGACGGAGTGCTTGCAATACTGGAGCCGAACCATGAAGGATGGCATCCTGAGAGTGTTTGCCACGTGACTGAGAAAGGTGAGAATCACTGTCACTGTCTTCTTCACTTTGTCCCCCCCACTGCTGCTCTTCCTGGACTGAGATGCCTCTGCTTTTGAGAGCTGAATCTCTCTAGGTGCAATGAGTAAGGAGGGCTACTCTGGCTCTGCATGAAACCTAAGGCTCTGGAGAAGGAAAGGAAAGTAGGCAGAGGGAATCTGATCCCAGAGGAATCAGAGGGGCGAGACTACAGGCAAAGGGATGGGAATCCCTTTGTTTGTCTTTTCTACCAGGCCCTCTTCCTCTTTTCCTTGGGGTTCCCAAAGATGTATAGCTGCACGTGCTGGTCACTGAAATATTACATAATGTAACACAGAGTGTGTGACAAATGTCTGCTACAATGCCTGGTGCATGATAGGCCTTTATTATTATTATTATTATTATTATTATTATTATTACTACTACTACTACTACTACTAGTGATTTATTATTAAAGTGGGTTTTTTCCTTCCTCTTTCATCTATCTTCTTTAGTTAGCTGTCTGGCAAACTCCCACTCCAAAGGCTCGTTAGAAATATTACTGCTTTCTCGGGGAAACCTTTTCCACCTCTTCCATCCCTCATACTAACTAGATAACATTGCTCACATCCTTCTTCCATGTGGACACTTATATATTACATTATGTTGTGTTGTGTTATGTCATTACATCATATTTTGTTGTGTGTCCACACTCCCCCCTCATTGCGAGCTCTTTAAAGGTTTTACACATGTTCAGATCTTCCCAGGAAGCACAGCACTGAGCACTTACTGAATGTGTGTTAAGTGAATACTGAAGGAACTGAGTCATGGAGAAAAAACCAAAAGTCTAAGAGCTACATGTGTTAGTGTGAGAATACTATCTATCAACACAGCCTGTCACTACATATCGTTGTGTTCCCAGGTTTCCAAACGCTACCTCTTTTTTTATTATCTTTCTTAAGTCTCACTGCCCTGCTTATTTCATGTGGATTTTTTGCCAGTTTCCCAGTGCATAATATTTTTTTAAAAAATCTTATTTATTTATTTATTCATGGTAGACACAGAGGGAGGCAGAGACATAGGCAGGGGGAGAAGCAGACTCCCTTCTGGGAAGTCTGATATGCAGGACTTGATCCCAGGACCCTAGGATCACGCCCGGAGCCAAAGGTAGACACTCAACCACCTAGCCGTGTAGGTGTCCCCACTGCACAATATCTTGAACTGCAATTTGCTCCAGTTTTTTCAGCTTTTGTCACATCTTCCATGGGGTGCATTTTTTTTTATGTTAGAAATCTAAGACATTGTTACCTAACATTTACTGAACCCTTTTTTCCCTACTTTTTCCCTAAAAGTTACTTTAAAAAATGTGTTTTTTTATAATTTATTTTTTATTGGTGTTCAATTTGCCAACATACAGAACAACACCCAGTGCTCATCCCGTCAAGTGCCCCCCTCAGTGCCCATCACCCATTCACCCCCACCCCCTGCCCTCCTCCCCTTCCACCACCCCTGGTTCGTTTCCCAGAGTTAGGAGTCTTTATGTTCTGTCTCCCTTTCTGATATTTCCCACACATCTCTTCTCCCTTCCCTTATATTCCCTTTCACTATTATTTATATTCCCCAAATGAATGAGACCATATAATGTTTGTCCTTCTCCGATTGACTTACTTCACTCAGCATAATACCCTCCAGTTCCATCCACGTCGAAGCAAATGGTGGGTATTCGTCGTTTCTAATGGCTGAGGAATATTCCATTGTATACATAGACCACATCTTCTTTATCCATTCATCTTTCGATGGACTCAGAGGCTCCTTCCACAGTTTGGCTATTGTGGACATTGCTGCTATAAACATCGGGGCGCAGGTGTCCCGGCGTTTCATTGCATCTGTTTCTTTGGGGTAAATCCCCAGAAGTGCAATTGCTGGGTCGTAGGGCAGGTCCATTTTTAACTCTTTGAGGAACCTCCACACAGTTTTCCAGAGTGGCTGCACCATTTCACATTCCCACCAACAGTGTTTTCTCCGCATCCTCTCCAACATTTGTGGTTTCCTGCCTTGTTAATTTTCCCCATTCTCACTAAAAAATGTTTTAATTGAAGTATAGTTCATATACAATATTATATCAGTTTCAGCTGTGCAACAGCTGACGCCCGGAACGCCCGGAACGCTTTGACTGCTCTGTTCACTTCTGGTGGCCGTGCACCCAGCCAGCCCTGCAGCCAGGATACAGCTAAAACCCCCACCAAGGTGACAGCCCAACCCCCTTCGCCCCCACTTCCCCGGCGCTCAACCCGCCTCAAAACCTGATAGAGGGCATGCCTCCTGCCCACCCTGTTTGGGTCTAGGTCTGCTATGCTTTTTAGAGTGTGTGTGGAAATTCTGATGTGGTTGGTGTTTTTACTGAAAATCAAATAAAAGAAGGTAGTTTGGCCAAAAAAAAAAAAAAAAGCTGAAAAAACAGTAATTCAACAATTGTATTTAATATGAAGTGCTCATCATGAAAACTACAGTTACCATTTGTCACCATACAAAGTTATCACATTATTGACTATATTCCCTATGTTTTTCATCCCTGTGACTTGTTCTGTAAGTCTATACTTCCTAATCTCCTATTTCATCTACCCCCTCTCCTCTGGCAACAACCAGGTTTTTTCTGTGTTTATGAGTCTGTTTCTATTCCATTGCTTTTTGATTTGGGGGGCAGTTTTTGTTTTTTTCAGATTCCACATATAAGTGAAATCGTAAGGTATTTGGTTTTTCTCTGCCTGATTTGTCTCATTTAGTGTAATACTCTCTAAGTCCATCCATGTTGTTGCAAATGGTAAGATTTCATTCTTTTTTAAGGCTGAGTTGTGTGTCTATAACACATCTTTATCCACTCATCTATCAAAGAACACTTGGGTTGCTTCTGTGACTTGGCTACTGTAAATAATGCTGCAATGAATACAGTTCATATATCTTTTCAACTTAGCATTTTCATTTTCTTTGAATAAATATCCAGAAATGGAATGGCTGGATCATATAGTAGTTATATTTGTAATTTTTTGAGGAACCTCCATACTATTTTCCATAGTGGCTGCACTAGTTTAGATTCCCATTATTCACATATTTAACAAATACGTATTGAGTAGATACTCAATACATATTTGTATTGTTGTAGGTAATTACATAATAAAAGAGATAAAAATTTATACATATTTGTATTGTTGTAGGTAATTACATAATAAAAGAGATAAAAATTTGTGCTATGTACCCGGCTCTGGCCTGGATGCTGTCTACATTATCACCTTATCCAGTTGCACGTTGTAAGAATGAATTTTCCAAGTATCATGGCACACTTCAACCTAGAGAACTGGGAAAATTTTCTGATTTACATTAATCTCGTTTATCTTGAGTGGCAAAAGAGATAATGAAATTACCACTAACTATGCCATATCCTTTCACATATTATAAAATTCACTAAGTTCCTTTTCTGGCTCACAGCTCTTCATTGTTAACCATTGAGTAGGCACCCATGAAAACTGCATCCTAGCCCATGGGCTACACGCAGCTCTGAGTATTTACTGGGTGAGGTGACTAATCGTATTTTGCACCCAGGCAGCAGCTTCAGTAAGACCATGAAAGCTCACGTGTGCCTGGATTCTTATAACTACTCTTATTTTTAGGATAACACCCACATGGCACACAACTTTGAAATACCTGACTTGATTTGTAATCCATTTCTGAACCTGGGGACTACTGAAGAGTAAGGAAGAGACACTTTATCTAATGTTCCTATTTAAATAGTATTTTAAGAAACACATGATGAAATATAGTTTTACTATGGTGAAAAAGACAACGTAAAATTTACCATCTTAGTCATTTTTAAGTATTCAGTTTGGCAGGGTTAAATATATTCATATTGTTATGAAACAGATCTCCAGAACTTTCTCATCTTGCAAAGCTAAAACTCTGTGCCTATGAAACAATAACTCCTATTTTTCCCTGAAATATATTTTATAGGGCTTTCATATACAAAGCTTATAGCGTTCAATCCTTTTCTTGTATAGGTTTCTAAGAGCACAAGAAGCAAATAGTAAAGGCACAAAATTGCTGTGTTTCCCTATGAGTCATTCTAGCCATCTGTAAAAATCAGTGGCTGTCAGAGAGCACCCTAAGTGGCTTCAGGCCTTTAACAGATAACTCAGGGCCTCAGTGGTACCAGGGAGTTGGAACACCTTTCGCTTGTTTGTGTGATTTGGGAGAACTTCTAGAAACAGGTTCTAAGAGATAAAATGGCTTCAGAGCTGTGGGCTTATCCCCAACCCTCAATGCTGGCATTCTTTTCCTCACACTTCAGACAATAATCACATGGCCCATACTGAAAAAGGTCCAATGACAGAAATCTCACCACACCTGAAATCAATGTTCCTTCATTGTCTTCCCTTTACGATAATAATAGGTTTTGAGAAAATGGCAAAAAACTGCTCTCTTGTGTACCTGAAAGAAAAGTGTTTGGAATTACCTGTCTGGTCTGGTTCTATGTCTTGACAGCTTCAGCCTTTCTTTCCTCCTAAATGCAATCTGGATGTAGGAGGTCTTAAAAGAAAATATTTTTAATGAACAGAGTATGTGACAACTGAGCCTTGCACATCAGTATAGTTCATTCATGCATTCAATAGTCAGCTGTCTAGAGAAACAGTCTGATGTGCAATGGAGTCTAGAAGCTGGGAGACCTCCTGGGGGATACATTTGTTTGTTTTGTTCAGTCTTTTGTCTTCTCAAGATCTCTGATGTCATCCTTCCTCCCATTCTTTGTCCATGTGATTAATGCAGAGCTAACCCAGCCCTACTTTTATGGGCAAGCATGTCACCCTAACCTGCTTTCCCAACATCGCATTCCATGTGATGACGGAAGCCATCGCATGATCCCTTATCTCTGTCTGGGGTTCTAAGAATTGCCTCCTGCCAGACACGGGTGTCCAGAGCAAGATCCAATAACAGGTACTATAGTGAAACTTTCAACTACAGGGTAACATGGTCAGAGAGAGTCAAAGTGACCAGTCAGAGTGAAGGTCACCAGCTCAATCTGATTGGAAGGAGAGCAAGAAAATTAGGTATATTAAAGGAAAAGGAGATTTCATTAAGAAATTGCTAAAGAATTAAGAAAATGTAAGGGCATACCTGAACCTCGGAACATTTTTAGATAATTGAAATCAAGTAAAAATATTCCTAAACTATATTAAATGGCATATATGTATCCAAAATATATTGAAACTATTTTTTGAACAAGAAAAAAAAATAGTGCATGCTATCTTTACTCCGAGTCCTATTGTATAAGGTGTTATTGTCAGACTGGTACATTAATACATTCTATACAGATCGTTGATTTATCTATCTCCTATTTCAAGAAGTTTTTCTGGACATTTTGAAATGAACTGTGACTTTGAGTTGAAGATTAACTTGTTTAGAAGACTTTGTGCTGCCAAAAATACCAAAAGATAACAAAAAATAATAAAGAAATAAGCAGCTCAAACTTTGCTGATCTTTATGATAACCTAATTTCTCTCATGGCTACCTACTTTTGGAAGTTCCATTAACTCTATCTTGCACAGATTACTAGAGCAGTAGCTTTCCAGTTTTTTGAGCCTGACACATCATAAGAAATATTTTAAATTGAAATCTAGAACAGGCATTTACATGTAAACATATAACTGAGAAAGTGTTATGGAAATATTTCTTTCCTTTGCCACCTGCAATTCAGATATTTTATTTTCTATTCCATTCCATCTTATTCTTGTTTTGTTCTATCATACTCTATTTAATTTCAAAAAGTCAGTTATGACTCACAAAGTTGATTTCACAACTTCCTAATTGATCTTAATGAGTAGTTTGAAAAACATTGCTCTTGTCTAGGATACAGCAAAGAATGAAAACTAAAAATGTCTTATATATGTACCAGCTCCAAAAACTTTGCCAATATACTTCAGATTCACTTCCACACTTCTTTTTCACCCATTTATTTATTCATTTATTTCATTTATTAGAGGAAGACCTATGAAGCCTCTGCCAGGAGTTGGGCATTTGGTCAATTATTGGGAATATGGTGGTGGGAAGGATAAATTCCAGAGTTTACAGGACTAACCAGCTCTAGGAGAGCTTGAGTCAGAAGAGAGGCAGTGGTGGAGTGAGGAAGGAGGTGGAATGTACTCTTATATCATGGCTCTCGGGGAGTCATTTACTCAAGAGTTTCTTGGTGGTAACAATGAATACAGTTTTCAGAAAGGAAGACATTGTACTTGGGTTCTGCTCCTATGATGATGAATAAGTATGGGCAGTCTCTTCACTGCTGCTAGTCTGATAATGTGGGGGTAGGCAACACATAAATGATTATGATACCCTATAATAGTACAACAGACCAACATAACCACTTTTAGTGGCATGGAATTAACAGATAGTTAAAAACAGAGTAAATGAAGACTGCAAGCAGGGAAGAAATGACAAGAGAAGAGGACAAACACTGGGAAAGGAACCTGGTTGTTGGGAGATCTTTTCCAGGATAGGAAGAGATTTGAAGATTTTTTACAGGTTGAGGTAAAGGAACCAGTGCAAAGGCCACGACTGGGCATGATTAATTGATGTAGTACAGTGTTGGTGGATTTGAGGGGTGAGAGATCAAGTATAGAGGTGGAGGGATTCACCTGGGAAAGATTAACAGTGACCACTTTATGCATAAGACAAATGAATAATAGCCAAGACCTGCAGTATTGTTAAATTTTTTATGAGAACAAAAATATTATTTGATGTGGAAATTTTGTCATTAGCCACCTTTTCTCATTTTTTGAATGCTATATAGATAGAATTTTGTCCTGAAACTACTCAAATTACAAGTCCTCTTGCCTCATCCTTTATTTCATTGATTTCTTTGAGTTTGTCAAAATGACATCATCTTTTACTCCACGGTCCTTTATTTTTTTTTTAAGTTTTACTTGAAGAATAACATAATATTGAAAAGCAAAGGAAATAAAAGTAAAGAGCTAGATGAATTTTAACAAAGTGAGCACATCTGTGTGAACTTTGTACCCTTTTTAAGAAACAACATGACCAGCAGCCTGGAAGTCTGTCCTTCCCAGGGACCCCTAACAGTTATTCTCTCTCCATCCAAGGGTAATCACTATCCTGACTTCTAACAAGGAGTACATTTTTAAACAAGAAAATAATACAAGCTCTCTGATAGATAAATCCACATGCAAGAAGGTATTTCTTTAAAAGTTGTCCAAATAAGGATTCTATTTCCAACCTGTTCTCAACTGTTTACCCAAAATGTTTCCCTCACTCCTATACTGTTTGCCTAGCTGGAGTAAAAGTAGGGTGAATAAAAGGCCAATCAGAAGGCTTTTTTCTGGAAGACTCCCCTTAGAAACAAACATTTTGAAATAAAATGGGGAGCATAATTAAAACCAAATGTGAACAGCCTACTTACATAATAAGTAACCTATCTCTGGCTATCCTATGCATATGATACATTGGTATCTTTTTAAAAACAAATTTTTTTCATAATTCTTATAAATGAAATTTTAGAAAATACAGAAAAGTCAAAACAATCCACAATCACCCAGAGATGCCATTGTTTGTAACAGTGAAACACTAGAAACATTTTAATGCCCATCAGTAGGAAATGGTTAGATTATAGTATATACATACTAAGACACCCTATGCTAAAAAGAATGAAGTAGAACTATATGAACTGGCTTGGGAAATACTCACCATCAATTTAAAGTGAAAATGTCTCAGTATTATATGCATAAAATGACCTCATTTATGCTAAAAATGCAGATGCAAAAGGATTTGGATGTTTATTTTTTTTACCCAAAAACATCTTCAGGGTGCCTGAGTGGCTCAGTTCATTAAGCATCGCTTTTGGCTCAGTTCATGATCCCAAGGTCCTGGGATTGAGCCCACATCAGGCTCCCTGGTTAGTGGAGAGCCTGCTTCTCCCTCTCTCTCTGCCTGCTGCTCCCCCTGCTTGTGTTCTCTGTCAAATAAATAAAATCTTCAAAAACGTTTTCCTTGATCTCACATAGACATGACTTAAGTTTGTTTTAGGAGTAATTAAGGAACACATTATACTTGAGAGAGTGCAATTTGAGAACAATGACAAATGGCTATTCATTGATTCAATGCCTATTTATTGGTAAATAATGGTTTGAAAACCAATATTCTCATGTCTTGTGGAAATATCAGATATTTAGAGTTATACATTTATAACATTTTCTGTTATGTACTAATTCCTATTTTGTGTGCCATTCTCTTTTGTGAAATATTAAAGTGTTCCTAAGTCAGTTATGACCTATTCAGATATATTGCATGTAAAATTAAACTTAAGATGCAACCAGAATAACCTGAGGACAAGATCATTTATTTCCAATAGTCTGAAAGTTGGTATCCTCATTAGAAATAGGACTAATGAGGTATCTTGTTCCCCCCACTATAAATAATTCCTTCTCTGTTCTTTTTTATTATACTTCTTAAGAGCCAGTATAAAGGGTCCTCTTCTGTGAAGGCATCTATATTTCACTAAGATAGAATGAATGAGAGGCAGTTTACTTTTCACATACATATTAATACGTACACTGTTGCACTCATCACATATAACTGTAATTCTTTATTTCAGGATATCTCCCAAGAGATTATACACTCCTTAAAAGCAAGGACCGGGGCACCTGGGTGGCTCAGTGGTTGAGTGTCTGCCTTTAGCTCAGGTCGTGATCCTGCAGGGAGCTTGTTTCTCCCTCTGCCTAAGACTCTGCCTCTGGCTAGGTCATGATCCCACAGGGAGCCTGCTTCTCCCTCTGCCTATGTCTCTACCTCTGTCTCTGTGTTTCTCATGAATAAATAAATAAAATCTTTTTTAAAAAAAAAAAGAAGGCAAAGACAATGCCTCCTTAGAACCCTAGCCCCTAGCTTAGTGTTCAACATATACCAATACTATCCCTGAGATACTGCCAATGTTTAGATAATTTTACTTAGACATGAATAGTAGTACCTAAATATTTTTAAAACAGCCTTTGAAAAAAATGAACATTTCCAACTGAATGATTCATTTAGCAACTGTGGGAGATTTTATTTTCCAAAGATGACCACCACAATATACCCTATCGCACATGCTCCTTGAACAATGAGACACGACATTCTTTCCATCAAGTAGTATGGTTTAGGTCTCCTCCTTTTGAACCTGGGCAGATCTCTGTGATTGTCTTGATCAATATATACAGTTGCAAGTGATGCCATATGACTTAAAAATGCCATGGACTTTTGCTTTGTCCTCTTAGGACACCTGCTTTTAGAACCCAGCTTCTTTTTTTTTTTTTTTTTAAGAATTTTTTTTTTAATCTTTATTTATTTATGATAGTCACAGAGAGAGAGAGAGAGAGAGAGAGAGAGAGAGAGGCAGAGACACAGGCAGAGGGAGAAGCAGGCTCCATGCACCGGGAGCCCGACGTGGGATTCGATCCGGGGTCTCCAGGATCGCGCCCTGGGCCAAAGGCAGGCGCCAAACCGCTGCGCCACCCAGGGATCCCATAGAACCCAGCTTCTATGTGAAGAAGCCAAGCAGGCTCATGGAGAGGCCACATGCAGGTGTTCCATCCAATAGCCCCAACTAATGTCCCAGCTGCCAGCTAGCATCAATTGCTAGACATGTGAGTGGGTCCTTGGATGATGGTTCCAGCCCACAGCTGTTGTCACCAGCTGATGCTGTCCCTGGTGAACCCTGTCCAAATTGTAGATTTATGAGCAAAATAAATGATAGCTGTTGTTTTAAGCCACTAAGTACAGGTAGCTTGCTATGCAGCCATAGATAACCAGAACAGCCACCACTAGTTTACATGCCAGTGGAAATGGAGGGAAGAGCTAGGGCCCCAGAGCCCTCTCTTCTATTTTGTTCTTAACCCAGTTGCAGAGACAAGCAACATGGTCAAATCCAAATAGGATTCCAACCAACAGGATGGGGGCTCAGTTGGTTAAGTGTCCAACTCTTGAATACTGCTCAGGTCATGATCAGGGTCATGAGATGGAGCACTACATGGGCTCCATGTTCAGTGGGGAGCCTACTTCGGATTCTCTCTCTCTCTCTCCCTCTCCTTCTCTTCCCTCCACCTCTCTCTGTCTCTCTCACTCAAATAAAATAAATAAATCTTAAAAAAAAAAAAAAAAAAAGAACCAACAGGATGACCCAAACTAGGACAAACAGTCCCTAGGAAATTAATTAGAGCCCATTAAAGTTCAAACAGATACACTAAAAATGAATTTGTAATGTCTGGAGTTTTGTTTTTTTGAGGAAGCAGAAAAGAATATTGTAAGCAACTATAAACAACAACTCTATTATTATCTTACTGACATGTTAAGAATCGTGTTACAGGTATGGGAAATTTAATTTAATTATCTAATGCTGTATTCTGTGACGTCGTGACAAAGGAACTGTTACTTGCTGCAGGATGCTTCAAGATTTACCTACAGTTACTGAATAATCAGTTTGAGCAAAATATAGTTACTGACCTCATCAATGCTTTTGTCACAGTCAATCAAATTGTGATGAAAAAATTACAATTCAGTGAAATTCTTGATGCAAGTGTAGATGAATTAACCAGCTGGTTTACAGTCATGGGCTGCTTCCTTTCCTCGGAAACTACGTGTGACAGTTAAATTAACCTGAAGGGACTTGGAGGTTGGCAAAGATTTGCATATTTTCCCCCCATTCTTTATTTATGAACTGCCAAGTTCTTTTGAGAATATAACAGTGCACTTTTATATTAACAATGAAATACATTATTTGGGAGGAAGTAATGAAGAATGAGATTGAAGAAACCAGTTTGTGGCTTATCAACCATTTCCATCTATGAGAATACTGAAAATACTACAGCATATAACCTTGAGTAGCACTCCCTCAGTTCTTTATTTTTTTAAAGATTTTATTTTTAAGTAATCTCTATACACAATGTGGGCTCGAACTCACAACTCTGAAATCAAGAGTTTCATGCTCTAGCAACTGAGCCAGCCAGTCAATGACCGCAGGCTGGATTCTTTAATGAAGATAAAATGTAAGCTATTTTTTAAAGGTTTACTTTTTTTTTTTTAAAGGAATCTCTGTGCCCAGCATAGGACTCAAACTCACGATCTCAAGATCAAGAGTCACATGTTCTACTGAGGAGCCAGCCAGATGCCCCATGTAAACTATGTTTATTAAGAACAAAAGGTTAAAGGGCAGCCCTGGTGGCTCAAGAGGTTTAGTGCCGCCCTGGGGCCTGATCCTGGAGACCCAGGATCGAGTCCCATGTCTGGCTCCCTGCATGGAGCCTGCTTTTCCCTCTGCCTGTGTCTGTGACTCTCTCTCTCTGTGTCTCTCATGAATAAATAAATTTTTCCAAAAAAAAAAAAAAAAGAACAAAAGGTTAAAAAAAAAAGGTTATGGGATTCTAATTTTCAGGGTATCTGTCTGGCTCAGTTGGAAGAGCGTGCAACCCTTGATCTTGGGGTTATGAGTTTGAGCTCTATATTGGGTGTAGAGATTATTTAAATAAATAAATTAAAAAAAATTTAATCCTAATTTTCCTTTTATTCCCATTTAAGTCAAACTATCTATTTTTTATCTTGATAATAGCAGCTGTCAAGTCCACAGGAGTCTGACATTAACTAACAAGGGTGTATTCCTTTGGATATCCAATCAAAGGAATGACAGCATTTCTACTTGCTCTCTAGCAGTAGGATACCCTCCCTGATAAAGTTGGAAGAAATGAACTTCAAGGCTCTCTGCTCCTCTTGACATTTTTTTCATCTTTTCTCTTTTGCTTATAATTCTGAGTGGCTGCTGACTTAAACAAACTACAAATCTGACTCCTAATACATTTTTTAAAGTTTTAAAATCAGTGCAAATTTCTAGAAGGTTGTCATCCATTGTCATTGTGGACTCCGTCCTGGAGTGCCACTCTACTGTATTGTTTGAGTCTTGGAGGGCTGATTCATTAAAGATAATTATTAAACCCAAAATATTGATAGAGCATATGCAGAAAAATGGTCATCACAGTATTGTTTATGATTTTTTAAATGTTTTAAATTAAAGACTGTCAAGTTTGTTGCATTATATAGAGCTTGCACATCATGATTATGAAGAACATTCAGTAACCAGGGAGATCTCATTCTATAGAAGTGAACCCCAAATTTTAACTAGATTATCAATACAACTATGCAAAAAAGAGCTGATAGAAAAAGGAAGGAAACACATTAAAATGCTAACAGTTGCAGAATAGAACAAAGGATGTTCTAACAGTAATAGAACAAAGGGTGATTATTTTTTCTTTTCTCATTTCATTCTACATTCCATGAAGGTGATTACATAATTATTACTAAAGTTATTTAAAACAATCACTAGATACTTAACAATGCTTGGATCCAGCAAGAGAGAATAGGGATCATTTTAAGCTATAGGCTAAAATGAAGTGACACATAAATATGGAGAAAGTCTTGACAGGGGTCCTTCTTTTGTCATTTTACCCAGATTCAGGAGGCACCTAGAGGTGACTTTTATCACTGAACAGAAGAGTCCCCTTACAAATAAACCCTGCTCCTGGGATGCCTGGGTGGCTCAGTGATTAAGTGTCTGCCTTTGGCTCAGGGTGTGATCCTGGAGTCCTGGGATCGAGTCCCACATCGGGCTCCCTGCATGGAGCCTGCTTCTTTTTGTCTGTGTCTCTGCCTCTCTTTGTGTGTGTCTCTCATGAATAAGTAAATAAAATCTTAAAAAAACAAAAACAAATAAACTCTACTCCTATCCTTCAAAAGAGTCTTTGCCTGACTTCTCCATCTAACTCCTTCACATCCTCAACCCTTCATTCAGCCTGGAGTTAACATAAGGCATTCTGTTTATAAGTAGGAGTGAAAAATATTTTACTTTTCAATTTAGAAAACAGCAAATGTACATGAGAAATTGCAAAGTTGTTTTTGAGAAAACATGATTCAGTCAGCATGAAGAGTTATGAAGAATATAGGAAGATGTGATACTGTCAGAGGTAAGCCTGATTTTGAGGGAAAGACCTTAAATCTAGCATAAGAAAGCCAGTAAGAAGTGGAAGTGGAATTTGCAAAATAGGTATAGTTGAAACCCAAACTTTATAGACAAGTATTGGTATAAACAAAAGTTAGATTATGGACAAAAATCAGATTAATCTGGATAGGGATGATTAGGAGAAAGAGGGTATTTTGGGTTTCCAAAGTGGACTGGGACTTTCTGACTTGTTCTTTTGTCATAAGCATGTTATTAAGCTGCAGTTTACATGTGTACTTAGAACACAAATTCAGATTTTAGACATTATCAAAAAGTTCTTGCTTTTTCCCTTTATCTGAACAAGGAGAGTTTTCTCCTCTTGCTTAAACAAGTTTAATTTTGGATGATTTTTGTTTTCCTGTTCAATGCAAACTTTTGTTTAAAAGAGTATTCTAGTTACAAGTAACTATGAATAGATTACTGCAAAATTTATACAAAATGGTATTTAAAATGTTCTTTTGGTTTTCTACCCTGCATGCCCCTAAAATAATTCCACAAAAGTTTATATTCATTTCCCAAATGTGAAAACCAACATTTCTGAAATTCTGGCTGGTATCTTTTGGGCTAATCAATATTATTTGCATATATTTGGAAAAAGGACAAAGGACAAATAACATTCTCTGTGCCTTGCTCGAAGTCAAATTCTTTCCAAACAAGGATCATTAAAAATTATCCTTCTCTTAGCAAATCCATTTCATCATCCTGTAGTATTTCATATAAATATGTGCTTATGGGCAGCCCTGGTGGTCCAGTGGTTTAGTGCACCCTTCAGCTGAGGGTGTGATCTTGGAGACCTGGGATTGAGTCCTGCATCAGGCTCCCTGCATGGAACCTGTTTCTCCCTCTGCCTGTCTCTGCTTGTCTCTCTCTCTCTGTGTCTCTCATGAGTAAATAAATAAAACCTTTAGAAATATATATGTGCTTGTAGTAGTTCTTTTCTTTTTTTAAAAAAAAAGATTTATTTATTTTAGACAGAGAAAGAAAGAGAGTGTGTACATGAGCAGGTGGGAGAGGTAGAGGGAGAGAATGGCAGACTCCATGTTGACCACCGAGCCAGTTGTAGGACTCAGTCTCACCACCCCGAGATCATGACCTGAGCCGAAATCAGGAGTTGCTTAACTGACTGAGCCATCCAGGTCCCCCATTCTTTGTTAATATGGTTATAAGAAATTTTTCATAAAGTAACCAATTGGGTATAATACCTCCTTTATCCATTTCTCATCCCCACAATCATTTCTCTCTTTGACAGAAAATTATAAAATACTTGTTTGCAGAATATACCTTACTTGTTAATCCTTTTAAAAATGCCTTTTTTTCCTTATGTAAATAATTCTAATAAAATTTTCCTCAGACCTTAGGTGCAGCAATCACCCTACCCCCCATAAAAAACAACAGACCTATGAATTGGTGGCTTCCCAGTCTTTTCCAATGTTAGTTCCCATGATCAGGACTCTAGGTATGGTCTACATCAGTTATTTAACTAATGACTATGAGGAATCTAGCAAGTACATGTTTGTCATTCAACTGTTATACATGATTCAAATATGAGCCAAGTCCTTTGAACACGATTCACACATGGATCAGGTGCTTTATTCACATCTACTTTTCTTTTAACAGTAATCCTTCTTAATGCTCTAATTTTGATATAATTTTAGTAGTGGAATTAACCTGGAACTCAAAATTATGTAATCAATTACATTCAGTTTCATTTATAATTACTGTTTAATCTCAGCCTCTCAGCCTAACACCCCAGCAGAAATCTGGTACACACAACATCAGTCTTGGGTGGGTAGAGAGGCCTTTCCAGCTTGCTGATTCATATGGACTCACTAAATATATAAATTGTATTTATTTTTGCTAAAAAGTCTCAAGATTAGTCAAGTATTTGCCATTTCCTTAAACTCGAGGCCTTGGAGAAGTTAAGGGAGACAGAGTGGAGGGAACTCCCTTCAGCAATTCCTAATTGTTTCCCTTAACACTCATTTTGAAACGATTTAATTGGTGTAATTTTTTTTAAAGTTCCTGTGGTCAAATAAATTTGGTTTATGTTGGATTAAAAAATTAAATAGGGTTCTTTACCATAGAGTTTCTTGGTCTTTAATATGTTAATATATGCTGTGACTCTCAGAGACACGGGATATAAAATGTTTCCCAAACTGTTTTCAAAAGAGAACACCCTTTCCTTTAAATAACAACAACAGCTTCATTGAGGTATAATTTATATGCCATGAAATTCACTTGTTTTAAAGGCACAATTATATGATTTTTAGTGAATTTACATAGCTGTACAACCACTGCTAACAACAGAAGTTTAGAACATTTTTATCACCTCAAAAGCATCCCATGTTCTCATTTGCTATTACTTTGAATTCCCACCTCCAGCCTCAGGCAACCACTAATCTATTTTCTGTCTTTATAGATTTGCCTCTTCTGGAAATTTTACATAAATAGACTCATACAATATTTTTGTGTGTCTATTTCATTAAGCATAATGTGTTTGAGGTTCATCTACTTTGTAGCATGTATCAGTACTTCATTTACTTTACTGACAAATGGTATTCTATATGGATATAACTCATTTTTTTAATCCATTCATGAGTTTATGGGCATGTGAATTGTTTCCACTGTGAATTTTGGCTACTGTGAATAATGCTACTTAATATTGATGTACAGTGTGGACAGACATTTTTACTTTTCTTGGGTATATACTTACGATTAAAGTTGTGAATGATAAAAGTTTATGTTTAACTTTCTAAGAACCCCCCAAACTTCTTTCCAAAATGGCTGCACTATTTTGCATTTCCATTTGCACTGTATGAGTTCTAATTTTCCCACATCTTCCCCACCTACTCATCTTAGTGGTGACTTGTGGCATCTCAGTTGTGGGTTTTTTTAATTAATTAATTATTTATTTATTTATTCATGAGAGACACAGAGAGAGAGAGAGGCAGAGACACAGGCAGAGGGAGAAGCAGGCTCCATGCAGGGACCCTGACGCTGGCCTCCATCCCGGGACTCCAGGATCACACCCTGGGCTGAAGGTGGCACTAAACTGCTGAACCACCCGGGCTGACCTCATTTGTGGTTTTGATTTGATTTCCTAATGGAAAATAATACGGAGGAGCTTTTCATGTAATTATTGGCCATTCACATATCTTCTTTGCTTAAATGTCTATGGAGATATTTTGTCCATTTTTAAAATGGATTGTTTTCTTATTATTGTGTTGTAAGAGTTCCTTGTATTCTGGATGCAAAGCCTTAATCAAATATCTGCAAATACCTTCTCTGTGGTGTATCTTTTCACTTTTTTTCTTTTAAAATTTTTTTTCTTTATTTATTCATAAGAGACAGAGAGAGAGAGAGAGACAGAGACATAGGTCAGGGGGAGAAGCAGGCTCCCTGAGAGGAGCCTGATGTGGGACTCAATCCCAGGACTCTGGGATCATGACCTGAGCCAAAGGCAGATGCTCAACCACTGAGCTACCCAAGTGTCCCATCTTTTTCTTTCTTTCTTTCTTTCTTTCTTTCTTTCTTTCTTTCTTTCTTTCTTTCTTTCTTCTTTCTTTTTCTTTCTTTCTTTCTTTCTTTCTTTCTTTGTTCTTTCTTTCTTTCTTTCTTTCTTTCTTTCTTTCTTTCTTTCTTCTCTCTCCTTCCTTCCTTCCTTCTTTCTTTCTTTCTTTCTTTCTTTCTTTCTTTCTTTCTTTCTTTCCTTCTTTCTTTCTTTCTTTCCTTCTTTCTTTCTTTCCTTTCTTTCTTCTTATATTTATTGGGATCCCTGGGTGGAGCAGCGGTTTGGCGCCTGCCTTTGGCCCAGGGCGCGATCCTGGAGACCCGGGATAGAGTCCCACGTTGGGCTCCTGGTGCATGGAGCCTGCTTCTCCCTCTGCCTGTGTTTCTGCCTCTCTCTCTCTCTCTCTCTCTCTCTCTGTGTGACTATCATAAAAAAAAAAAGATTATATTTATTAATTCATGAGAGATACAGAGAGAGACAGAGACACAGGCAGGGGGAGAAGCAGGCTCCATGCCAAGAGCCCGATGTGGGACTCGATCCTGGGACTCCAGTATCACACCCTGGACCAAAGGCGGGTGCCAAACCGCTGAGCCACCCAGGGATCCCCTTTTTACTTTCTTTAAATTTTTTTTTAAATTTTTATTTATTTATGATAGTCACAGAGAGAGAGAGAGAGGCAGAGACACAGGCAGAGGGAGAAGCAGGCTCCATGAGCCGGGAGCCCGACGTGGGATTCGATCCCGGGTCTCCAGGATCGCGCCCTGGGCCAAAGGCAGGCGCCAAACCGCTGCGCCACCCAGGGATCCCCCCTTTGTACTTTCTTAATGGTGTCTTTTTAAGCACAAATATTTTTAATTTTGATAATGTTCAACCTATCAAATTTTTTCTTTTATTACTTGTGCTTTTTTGGTCATTTACGAAAGTCATGAGGATTTTCTATATTTCTTCTAAGAGTCTTATAATTTTAGCTCTTACGATTAGATGAATGATTCATTTGGAGTTAAACTTTGAGTGTGATGGGAGGTAAGGGTTTGAATATATCTTTTTTGCATGTGGATATCCAATTGTCCCAGCACCATTCATTGAAAAGACTACCCTTTCCCTATTGAATTGCCTTGGCACCTTTGTTGAAAATCAATTGAGCATAAGTGTAAGAGTCTTTAATATGTAAATGTATGTTGTGAATCTCCAACAGGGAGGATATAAAATGTTTCCCAAAATGTTTTTAACAAGGATCCTACCACCTGCCCCCACTCCTTTAAACACAGGCTTTCACACAGGTTCTTACTGCTGTCCACAGAATAGACTTCAGGGAATGCTTCTCTAAGGTGCTCAGGACTCTAACTTTCACTTGCAAAGTTATTGCTTGTTTTTAGAGGCTGAGAGGCTGAAGGTTAATTTGAAGCTGCAAAACCAAAGACATAATTTCTAGTAACATGCTTACAGTTAAGTACAGTAAGGCATCTCACTACGTAGAAATGTATGGAAAGGCTGTAGAAAACCCTTGTTACTGAATTAGGCCCATATTTCACACATTGATAGTAATAAAGGGGAGTTTTATAGGCATAATGGATGAAACTTTGGAAGTATGAGAATTCTGCAATTGTGTGTTTAAATTTTTAGGGCAATGCATCTTGCTTGATCATGACATCTCACAGGTCATGTATTAAGGTGTTAAAGAAGATCGATTTGTATGCACCTTAGCATATATATACACATACATGATACACACACATTCATATATACACACACTTTAGAGATATATTTTTCCCTTAAAAAACAGATTTTATCTTAATGTTCTTTAACCAATGTAATGTAAAATGTTGGATAATTGGGGCACCTCGGTGGCTCAGTTGGTTATGTGTCTGACTTCAGCTCAGGTCATGATCTCCAGGTCTTGGGATCCAGCCCAGCATGAAATTGGGCTCCGTGCTCAGCGGGGTGTCTGCTTATTCTCCTCTCTCTGCCCCTCCCCCTGCTTTCTCTCAAATAAATAAATAAAATCTTTAAAAAAATATCAGATAAGGGCAGCCCGGGTGGCTCAGTGGTTTGGCGCTGCCTTCAGCCCAGGGCCTGATCCTGGAGACCTGGGATAGAGTCCCACATAGGGCTCCCTGCAAGGAGCCTGCTTCTCCCTCTGCCTGTCTCCGCCTCACTTTCTGTCTCTCATGAAAAAATAAATAAAATCTTAAAAAAGTCAGATAATTGCTTAAGTAACCTCCTTAAAATGACAATACTATCTTTATCATTGTATTACTACAACAAACCTTCAGTACAAAAATAAGAAGGGAAATTAAAATTAGTATCTTTTAATCACTTTGTATATATCTGCGGGACAAGAAAAATACAGAAAAGGTCAATGATGGGAGAAAAAACATGCAAACATTTTGATGGAGGAGAATGTCATCAAAAATCTATAAAAGCAGACCGGAAGAGCTTTGTCTGTGCTTTGCTCCCAGAGCCTGGTGGATGTCGTGGACCTACTGACAGAAAGGTGATCCCAGTGAATGCCTGAGGTTCTGGAATCCTCAGAAAAAGACAGTATAAGCCAACACACAGGTTTCTACCAACTCATGCTGAACTGCATTCAATGACTTTAAACTGATATGTAGATTTTCTAACTATGCCTCCTTCTGCTAGTGATTTCCTGGTTCTTTTAAAGAGCTTGATGCTGTTCCTGAATATTTAAGATGCTGTTATCTTCCTTTCTACAGGAGTTTCTAAACAGAACAACAGCATCTGTTTCTTTTGGATATTCTATTATTCTATTCTATTATTATTCTATTATTAACATTTATAGAAATTATCTTTCCTTGTAGAATTTAGCCATATTTAGGGCAGCATTCAGAACATGAAGTACCTCCTCCCTCTGCCAGGGTTTGTGTGCTCTCTAGTTTTGGGGCTTAATAGCCTTCATCCATCTTTTTTTAAGGTTTTATTTATTCATGAGAGACAGAGACACACACAGAGAGAGAGGCAGAGGCCGAGGGAGAAGCAGGCTCCTCGCAGGGAGCTCCATGTGGGACTCGATCCTGGGACTCCGGGATCATGCCCTGGGCCGAAGGCAGCCGCTTAACTGCTGAGCCACGCAGGCGTCCCCTCCCTTTGCTTTTAAAGTAACGCCAGCGTTCATCATTTAAATCTCTCTCTTTTTTAAAAAAAGATTTTACTTACTTACTTACAAGAGCCACACAGTGAGAGGCAGACACACAGGCAGAGGGGGACAAGGGGAGCCCCGCGGGGAGCCCGATGCAGGACTTGATCCCAGGACCCCCGGGATCACGCCCTGACCCAAAGGCAGACGCTCAACCACTGGGCCCCCCAGGCGCCCCGAAATCTCAAATCTTTTTCGCAAATGCCTGTTAGTCATTTAGCCACTAATGTAGGAAAACCTAACTAGAATTTTATTCTTTTATTTGTTCCCTGAAGCCACGCTGGATCTCTGCTCAGTATGTATGTATGTATGTATGTATTTATTTATTTATTTTCTTTGCTCAGCATTTCTTATTTATTTATTTATTTTCTTTGCTCAGTATTTATTTATTTTCTTTGCTCAGTATTTACTTATTTTCTTTGCTCAGCATTTCTTATTTATTTGCTCAGTAATTCTTATATATTTATTTTCTTTGCTCAGTATTTATTTTATTTATTTTCTTTGCTCAGTATTTCTTATTTATTTTATTAAGTATTAAGTATTTACTATTTTTTCTTATAATTTTTCTTTGCTCAGTATTTATTTTCTTTGCTCAGTATTTACTTATTTTCTTTGCTCAGCATTTCTTATTTATTCATTTATTTTCCTTGCTCAGTAATTCTTATATATTTATTTTCTTTGCTCCGTATTTCTTTATTTAATTTATTATTAAATATTTATTATTTATTTCTTATAATTTTTTCTTTGCTCAGTATTTTCTTTGCTCAGTATTTACTTATTTTCTTTGCTCAGCATTTCTTATTTATTCATTTATTTTCTTTGCTCAGTATTTCTTATTTATTTATTTTATTTATTATTAAATATTTGTTATTATTTATTTCTTCTTTTTTCTTTGCTCAGTATTTTAAGATTTTTTTTTCTTTTTCCCCCGTGATACTTGGAAACTTCCAGGCTACTGCCCCCCGCCCCACAAGGAGGCCATCTACAGATTTTGTGTTCAGCTGTTTTCTCCCCGGCCTGGGGGTGGGGTGGGGGGCGCTCGCGTCTTTGCCTCCTGGGCGCCGCGGCGCTTACCTGCGAGGCCCGGCGTCGACGGGGACGCGCGGCGCGAGGACCGCACCAAGGAAACCCTGCGCGCCCTGCCCTCCGTGACCTTCCCGACCCGGCGCGCGGCGGGCGGGTGCTGATGACGTCACGGCCCCTCGCCGCGGCCCGCCGGACGGCTGGGCGCTTACGTCCAGGGCCTCGCGCTGTGCGTGCGTCGTGGCTGCCGAAGGAGGCGTTTTCTCGCCGAAAGACGGGCGTCCGCGGTTGGTTCTTGAGGGAAACCGCTCTTCAGCCCGCCCCCCCCCTTCTGCTAACTGAGAAAACAGAACTTCCATCTGCGCAGCTGGACGGCTTCAGGAGTAGAGGCCGAAGGCCGAGGAGAGCCCGGTGCCAGCCGCAAGCCCCTGCCCTGCAGCCGGGACCGAGGGACGGGAGTTCACTGCTCTTTCTCAAGAGTCTCAAAGTCTGGGAGATCTTCCCACCCCGAAGTAAGCTGCCCTAGATTGGATGGAGAGAGCGGCCTCCCGGGAATGAACCCCGGGACCCCCGCCCCCGAGAGGGGCAGGAGAATTTGGATGCGACGGGAAGAGGAATCCGCTCAGTGATGGGGATTCTTCTGCCCTCGACCTGGATGACATTCTTAGGAGCAGGAAGCATTGAAAATGGCTGTGTTTGTAGTCGTGAATAAACCAGGTATCGTAGGATGCTCGCGGTTCTCCTTCTGCAGTGTTGGCGCAATCCTTGCCACGTCAGTCACTCCTCGCGTTATCTTTACAAAGCTCTGATGTAAAGAACTCTTTACCCTGTTTTGTTATAGATAAATATCTGGGCCGGCGAAACTCCCACATCACCGTCAGTAACCAGTAGGGCTGTTTCCAGCCTGTTGACTTCAGGGCGACATTTTGCACCAGCCAAGGCAAATACAGTCCACGAATGACGACGTGGATAGAAAATGAACCCCCCCCCCCAAAAAAAAAATGTCTGTAAATTCCAGTAAATTGACAATATATTCCTACTTAATTACTTGCACTCTTCACATCTCCGTTCCTTCTATTTACTTTGCAGAGAGAAAAGCCCTTTGAACCCAAACATTCATCAACCCCAGTCCCAGACCAGTCGCAGAAGAGGCCAAAGGGAACCCAATCTCTTCAGCATCTACTTGTAGCATAAGTAGAATTGCAGGGAGTAACCCACTCAGGAGCAGTTCAGCAGAATTGGCAGTTTTCCCCACACAGTGCAAAGATTTGACTCAAAAAACATCTTCACGGGGATCCCTGGGTGGCTCAGCGGTTGAGCACCTGCCTTTGGTCCAGGGCTTGACCCTGGAGACCCGGGATCGAGTCCCACATGGGGCTCCCTGTGTGGAGCCTGCTTCTCCCTCTGCCTGTGTCTCTGCCTCTCTCTCTCTCAATCTCTCACTCTCTCTGTGTCTCTAATAAATAAATAAAATCTTAAAAAAAAAAAAAACTTCATACAGGCATTCAAAATGGAAGTACAGTCTATCTACCAAATTAAATGTGAGTGATTTTTAAATTGTTCACACAACTGCTTCCCCCCCTGTAGATTCTTTTTAATTACCTTAAATAAATGTGTACATTTTGAGTAGGTAAAAAGGAGGAAAGAAGAGGTGGGTTGTGAAATGAGCAGAAGTAGAGGCACCTATTCTGAAAGTGTCTGGAACATTTTTCAGAGGGAGTGGAGATTAAAGCAGAAAAGGTTCCCATGCTAGGTTAAACTGTATTCTTTATTTGCTTAGATATATTTGGGGTGGGGGAAAAATCTATTCATATATAACCAACATTGATACTTCTTCTGAATTATAGTCTTTTTTTTTTAATTTTCAGAAGTATGGAGAGAAATGTCCTTACTGATCAGAAAATGAATTTTAGTATCTTGGAAAGTAGAGAATGCGAGAGCATCTACAAGGTGAGGTTCATGGCTGTATAATTTGGATTTCAGAGTGGTGTTTGAAAGGCTAGTAGTACTTACAGATATATATATATATATATATATATATATATATATATATATATATATATACACATACATATATATATATAATCACTTTATAATCACTTAGCACCTGTCTGAACCAGCTCTATAACCTCAGCGTTGCACTGCTTTGGGGATATCATGCTATTTATACAAGGAAACTAAAGTTTATTCCGAAGGATAGTAGATAGGTTTTGAATCTTCAAAGTACTTGTTCTGGATAGAAACTAAAAGGAACTCTCTTGTTTGAGAAATTGTGGTGAGTTAAATATGTCTGCAAATTCTTTATCACCACCTCCCTGACCTCAGAGGTGGAATATACTTCTCCTTTTGATTATTGGCTGGCTCTAGAAGAGCCAGAATTAATAGAAGATGGTACAAAGATGGAATGCCAGCTGTAGGCTTAAGCCTTAAGAAGGCCTGAGGTTTCCATTTTGTCTCTTTTGGGAGCCCCAAACTACCACACATGAGCCCTGCATGGAGAGTGAGGATGCTCAGCCTGCTGGCCTCTGGGGTGGGGGAGTAAATGTGGGGATAGGAGATGGGGGGGTAAGGGATGATGGGGGTGGCTCAGATGCCTCCAACTGCAGCCATCCTTTGGAAAACACCAAGGGAGGCCAGTAGAACTGCTGGTTGAGCTGTCAACCCACAGAAGCTAGAAAGCAAACAAAGTGGTTGTCATTTTAAGCCACTAAGTTTGGAGTAATTTGTTCCGTAGCAAAAAATAACCGAAATAGAAAGCAAGCCATTCACTGTCACCTATGACTTTTGCTTAACAGGGGATGGCTTTGTTGGACGGACAGCTAAACATGCTTCTGTAGATTGGGTTTTGAGGATTTACTGTGAGTATCAGAGGGCACAGGCAAGGGTTCTTGTGGTTAGGGAGGATGGGGAGATGGGGTCAGAAAAGAGGATGCAGAGGCGATCATGTGACTCTTGATCTCAGGGTTTTAAGTTCGACCCCCACATTGGGTGTAGGGATTACTTTAAAAAATAATAAAATAAAAAAAAAATAATAATAATAAAATCTTTTAAGAAAAAGAAAAGGTAATGCAGAAAATTGAGTGGGCAGAAGAGGGCAAGGGATGACCTTCTGAGCCTGGGATGTTGGCAGCAGACAAGAGGAACTAAATAAATTCTGTGAATGAAACCAATGATTCTGGGCATCTGGGAGGCTCAGTGGTTGAGCATCTACCTTCGGCTCAGGTCGTGATCCCGGGGTCCTGGGATCGAGTTCCGCATCAGGCTCCCCACAGGGAACGTGCTTCTCCCTCTGCCTATGTTTCTGTGTCTCTCATGAGTAAATAAATAAAATCTTTTTAAAAAAGAAACCAATGATTCAAAGGCAGAGTGTTGACCAGGGGGTGTGGGGGTGTGTGTAGAATTAAATGCATAGGGGGATCCCTGGGTGGCTCAGCGGTTTGGCGCTTGCCTTTGGCCCAGGGCGCGATCCTGGAGTCCCGGGATCGAGTCCTGCGTCGGGCTCCCGGCATGGAGCCTGCTTCTCCCTCTGCCTCTCTCTCTCTCTCTCTCTCACTCTCTCTGTGTTTATCATAAATAAATAAATAAATCTTTAAAAAAAAAGAAATAAATGCATAATTATTCAAATAAAAGTGTTTATTCATATGCCACATGAAATGATCTACCTTTCTATGCTTTCGGAAATGCTGCCTGAAATAGCATCCTTTTTATTGCATCATGGCTCCTTCTGAAGAAGTCCTTAGGAGAAAGTAAGTACATAGGTATTTTTCCATTTTTAAAAAACTGACATTTGTTTTCTTCCATAAATCTTTCTTCGTCACTTTATGTGGCAGTCATATTTAACACCATTAATGCAATTAGACAGACACACAGAAACACAACACACAAGCACACATTCTTAGATGATTTTTTAAATTGGCAAACATGAAGAAAAATTTTCAGTTCTTAAAATTGGTTGAGTATTTGATATCAATTTTGGCATTTTGGGGGGAAATACATTTATTCATATTGTCAAATATATAAACAGAACTACATAATTTAAAAATTTCATATCATTTTTTATTTGCAAAATTGTTTTAGCATTTATTAAGTTGAGATTTCACCATTACCCTTTTTAATTAATTAATTATTTATTTATTCATGAGTGCCACAGAGAGAGGCAGAGACATGGGCAGAGGGAGAAACAGGCTTCCTATAGGGAGGACTTCCAAAGCAGGACTCCATCCCAGGACCCCGGGATTATGACCTGAGTCAAAGGCTGTTGCTCAACCACTGAGCCACGCAGGTGACCATTATTCTTTTTAAAAAGAATCAAAATGACGGTATGTTCTCATTATTCTTTTTAAAAAGAATCAAAATGAGGGTATGTTCATTGGATAAAATAAAGCATCTCTTGATTTCAGAAAATTCCATTTCTGTCAACCTATTGAAACCTTGTGGTATGATCTCATGAGCATATTGTTTTGCCTGAGACCCATTTCTTTGAATCCCAGTGTCTTCATTTATTTAATTTTATTTTTTAAAGATTTTTATTTATTTATTTATTTATGAGAGACACACACACACAGAGAGGCAGAGACGCAGGCAGAGGGAGAAACAGGCCCCATGCAGGGCGCCTGATGTGGGACTAGATCCCAGGTCCCCAGGATCACGCCCTGGGCTGAAGGTAGGTGCTAGACCGCTGAGCCATTCAGGGATCCCCCAGTGTCTTCATTTATCAAGTGGGTATTTACCTGCTCCAGACCAGGATCATTGCCACGAGTTAATGAGCTTCATAAGCTGCAGAAGAGAATAGCTTGCTTGTGTCTTAAAGATTAAATATGTAGAATTTTATTTTATGATTTAAAAACAGTTTATTGTTGAGATTGTTTCTTCCTTTACACAGTGGTTACAAGAGCATTTACTCAAAATTCTTAAGCAGCTAATTACTTGGACTGTTTTTAAAAATGCCTAGATCTTTAAAAAATTGTATTTAGTCTGAGGAATTCCTATCTATCCCTTTTGTGTTTTCTTGTATGATGAATTTCTCCTGTTCTTTCTACATATTCACCATGGAATTGTGAGAGTTTAGAGCTTCAGGCAGTCATGGAAGTCACTTAGTTCTTATCCAAACATTTAATTTGGTAATGGTGGCCCAGAGAGGGTTGTTTTTGCATGTGATTTCTCTAGAAGATCCCATTTCTATGATGTAGCAGCTCTTTCAGCAAAGGAAGGTCCACTGGGCCCTAAAGGTGGGCAGCATCCCAAACAGCATCCCTGGTCTTTCTTATGTGCAAAGCCTCTCTAGAATGCAGAAAGACTTAGACTACAGATAAGTTCTGGCCATCCAAAATTCTGCCTCTCCAAACATCTGTATGATGGCATGCATGTGCCAGCAGGAGCCCATCAGTAAATGTTGCCCACTCTGAGCTGAGACATAGGCTGGTGAGATTCCTGCTGTTCCTTGTCTCATTCTGTGCCTTGGTCCCCAACACACTTGGGTGGAAGGCAGTGTGTTACAACGGGAAAAGCCCAGTACAGAGAGTTCAGCCACAAATGTTCACTGCCGGCAAGGCACTTAACATCTTTAGTTCTTAATGGACAGGATTAGATGATCTCTAAAATAAAAGAAAGAAACAAACAAACAGATGCTTAATCTAATCCTAAAAAGGAGACTTATTATTATCACTTCTGTTTTTAAAAGAATATACTGTACTTGATTGCATTGCAACATTTCAGCCTTCCTTCCTGCCCCTTAATCTGGAGACAAGACTGAGTGGGGGATTCTTTTTTTTTTTTTTTTTTTTTTTAGATTTTATTTATTTATTTGCAAGAGACAGAGAGAGAGAGGCAGAAACACAGACAGAGGGAGAAGCAGGCTCCTCGCAGAGAGCCTGATGTGGGATTCGATCCCTGCATGGGATCACACCCAGAGCCCAAGGCAGATGCTCAACCACTGAACCACCTAGGTGTCCCAGGAGGGGGGGTTCTTAGAAGAGCAATATTCTCTTTGTGTTGTGTCTCTTTGAGTTGTGAAGTTGGGGCTGGGGAAAGCAGAGGACACATTATTTTTAAAGTAACAAGAAGAGTAAGTAGCAGTTAACATGAAATAAGGGGGAAAAATATATCTCAGAGAATCTGGAAGTCATGAAATGAGGAGTTAAAACATGATGTGGAAAGCAACAGGGAACCTGTAGGAGGCTGCCTGCCTAGCTCACACCAAACCCGTTTCTCCAGGAGGGAATTTTCTCCCTATTTAAAAATTGACATTCGCAGCCACAGATGATTGGCTCTACGGTGAACACTTGACTGAATTGGGTCAGTCCCATTTTTGCCCTTGTGTGTGGACATGAGGTTCAGTGAGTAGTGTTCCTGGAGCTAAGGTGACAGAAACAGCTTTTCTGTGACCTCATCCATCACATGTTCATAGGAGCCACCGTAAAGCAAGGTCTGCAGAGGTGAAAAGTTAAGAGGCTTAATGAAGAAAAATAGAGAAAAAAGACAGAAATGGTGAGGATGTTCTTTCCTCACTTTTTATGACTTTGAGGTTTGGGACCAAGTCCATGCTGGGGCCCCCAGGTGCACTTGCCCTTGGACCAGGAAGTATGCCTGTGTCCCTGAAACCCTACAACAAATTCCTAAGGGCAAACATTGTGTTTTTTTTTTTTAGTAATAAATTTATTTTTTATTGGTGTTCAATTTGCCAACATACAGAATAACACCCAGTGCTCATCCTGTCAAGTGCCCCCCTCAGTGCCCGCCACCCAGTCACCCCCACCCCCCGCCCTCCTCCCCTTCCACCACCCCTAGTTCGTTTTCCAGAGTTAGGAGTCTCTCATATTTTGTCTCCCTTTCTGATATTTCCTACCCATTTCTTCTCCCTTCCCCTCTATTCTCTTTCACTGTTATTTATATTCCCCAAATGAATGAGACCATATAATGTTTGTTCTTCTCCGATAGGGCAAACATTGTTGAGGGAATACATAAAAGGGGGCGGGAACACTGTGGTCTGGTTGAGGCTAACAGGGGAAATCAGTACAGATAAAACATGTCCTTGGTCTGAAAGTTTGGCTCTTAGACAAAAGATGAAAGGGTGAATCCCAGCAAAATCCAATCTGTCAGCTTCACAGGGTCTTTGCATATCTACCCTGCATCCCTGCATCCCAGCTTCTTTTCCTTTTCAATGTTTCCCAAGGTTGGGTCCTTCTTAACTATGAGGCTGCTGAAAATCACCTCAGGGGAGTCTTTCCTCCCCAATCCCAGTGTCTCTATTCCTGATTCTTCCCTCAAGGCCATGAAGAAAGAAGCTAATCATTTCCAAAGTAGCAAATTTCACAGAAGGAGGATTCTTCAATCAGATTTAATAGTAAAAGGATCCCCATTGTCCTCCATCTTTATTTCATGTTTCAGCTCATGAATTTAACTAAGAATTTTTCTCTCGCATTCTTTCAGTTTACTTCCTAAGCAATGATCATCCCCTGACAGTTCTATAGGGCCAAAACTTTTAGTTCAAAACTGAAAACTGTAATCTGTCCTCTGGATATTTCTAAGCACACTTGGATGCCAAGAGATAGCCTCTGGCTTTAATCTGATTTTAGGTAAAAGAGATGACGTTATCTCCTCTCTGCAGGGAAAGCCAGCAACCCCACCCCCCTTCAGGCTTCTTCCTGTGATGTGAGGAGTAGAAAGTGGAAGATGGTGAGCTCTAGGGCCAAAATGTGCTCGTCCATGTAGACTTTTCTTTGGGAGTCTGGGAGGGGTGCCCCCCGCCCCCCCCCAATCACTAATCGCTATGATGGAAGGATGAGGAGAGAATCCAGATGGAATTCCGCCTTTGCCATTCAGGATATGGGTGACCTGGGGTCAGTTACTTGGCCTCTCCAATCCTCAAGTCTTCTCACCTGTATAATCAGCACAGTATGAATACAGTGGATAGCTGGGCCCCCTAGGGCCTATATGAGGATTGTAGACAATGTGTGTAACTTTACTGCCTAGCATCATGCACACGAAAAAATGTCAGGTGTCCTTTGTCTCAGCAGAAAGCCCAGGTGGATACTTAAGCTGTACTGTTGTCCTCACTCAGACTTCTCTGCTAGCACAGCTCTCATCCCACATCTTATCCTCTGTCCCTGGACATTATTACAGCTTCTGCTAATTAAGTTATCCTGCCCAATGAAGTTGGTTTCCAAGGTGGCAGGGCCATAAGTTGCACTGTATCAGCCCTTTTTTCTCTTTTCTTCATGCTAATGAGCTCCAGATAGAGTGTTGTTGCTTTTATTTTTTGGACAAAATATATTGCTTCCTTTCTATGTGAACAGCACATATGCTTATAATTATTTGGTGATCAATACTAATTAGGTATTCTGTTCAGTGGCTGTTTAATGCTTTCATTGTAGACCTTCATCTAGTCACTTTGAATTGGTTGACCCAAACTCTATATTGATGAAACTGTCTTCTTTTTGTTTGAACTCCTTAGTGAGGAGGGAAAAAACCACAACCACATTCAGTTGTATTCTTTTAAATTTCAAAGCTAAAAATCAGTCTGTGGATATAAAAAGGAAAAACGAGGCATGCAATCATATTATAGCAAAAATCCTGCTTATGAATTCAATTAAGGTTTAATTGAATTGAAAGACATTCTACTTTTTTATGGAGACAAAAACTAGAATCCTGTGAAAAATTCTTAATAGTTTTTTTTTTCTCTCTCTCTTTCTCCCCCTCTCTGTTTTCTTCATTCTTACTTTCTAATAAATCTTATTCAGACTTGAGACCCTACTGGGAAATTTCACTTTTAGTTTTGGGAAATGTCAGTTACCAGTGGTGGGAATATCAGAATATCCAAGCAAGAAAAAATAATCTCTTCTCTCTCACATGTGCTAAAAATAGTCACAGGGTATTCCCACTCCCCCTGCCCCCTAAATTCTGTAAAAGGAAAAAAAAAATCACCTTTGGACTAAAGTTAATGAGGGGTTGTTTTCCTAGGGGAAAAATCTTTTTAGAAAATTAGAGGAAACAAAACGATTTGAAATTGCAAGCAGTCAAGGCAGAAGGACAGAGCTAGCCAGTGGCATCTGCTAAGGCAGAGCACAATGGGTCCCCCTTTCTCCCCTTGCTCTCCAGGCCTTTGGACAGGCACATGTGGGTCATCAGGGAAATTGGCTCTGACCATGAGCAATACCCTTTTTCCCCCTTCAGCTTTTCAGTGGGAGGAAGAGGGAAGAGTAAATCCATACTCCTGGAGGCCTGGCCTCTTAGGCTGGGGTCTCAGCCCATCCCCAGTGAGTCAGCTGAAAGTCAAACTTGACCCCTAAGCCAAGCTTGCAAAGAAGCACTTCTCCCTCCAGTTTTCAGCCTAAAAAATGGGCCTCAACCACCTTACCAGGCCTCACTCGCTCCCCCTCTCTCCTCCAACCTGAGCCCTGCCCACTTTTAGCTCCCGGCTGTGCTGATCCTGCACAGGGAGAAGTTAGTTCTTTGCTGCTTTCCTCCCAAATGTTTCACTTTTGTTTCTTTTTCACTCCTTTCCTCCGGGGCCCACAGGTGCATTCTTCCTCTAGCTAAGTCAAGGGAAGCACTATAGGTCTGATTCAGACAGGACAAAAGATGCAAGGGCAAAAGATTTCAGCAGTGGGTATATTCTTGTGACCCATTTATAGAGGCTGAATTCAGCAGAAGACTCTCAAGCTCCACTTGACTTTCAATGTACAAACATTGAATAGTGCTTAGTGTATTCCTCCTAATTCATAGGTGCCTAAGAATTTAAGATTGTGGTCAGATATTAGAAAATAAGGGAGTCAAAGTATAAGTCACTGGACAATCCCAAATCTGGGGAACCTTGCATCCAGGCTCTGTGCAAAGAAAAGGTCCCAAGGCAAGGGTAACTAAAATAAAACCACATGTGTGGTCTACAGATGTGAAAATTTTAATGGCTTCCATGATCATCACCTTTCCAGTTCTGAACCACAGACTCGAATGGAAATTACCAGGAGGTATTCATGATTCCCAGTTAACTTCCTTAGGTGGATCCCTACTCCTCTGAGGGAGTAAGGAACCTTTCCTTAACTTTTGAAGATACTGCAGAGCCCTCAATTATCCTTTAGCTGAGCGAGGTGGTGTTTGTGTCATGGCCAACACTACTTGTTGCACTTGGATTAACACCTCTGGGGAAGTTGGCACTTGGTTACATAATATCACTGAACAAGCCACTTGGCTTAAGAAAGTGACTCCTTCAATGGGGTCTTTCTTTGATCTACGTTGGTCTGGGTAATGTAGGCTGTGACTTCAGAGTCCCCTCCAAACTTTGGATATTATTTTGCTTATAGTCATTCTAATAGTCTCCCTGCTTCACTGTGTTTCCTCAAGAGCTTTACATGCATGGGTGCAACCACTGGTGACTGGACAAATGATTTCTCATTGCCTACACCCAAGACAGGATGATGAAAAGAGCCAACTAAGGGAACAAGGCCTCGATATCCTAACCTATGTATTCCAGCCTGAGATCCAAGTTGACCCCAAGGTCAACAGGAAGCAGTAGCCCAGAGCAGTGGTGGTGCTAATATTTTACTTTTTGATCAGTAGTCTCAGGACAATGGGCTAGAGTGCTGAAGGACTACTGTGTACTTGCTCCTGGCAAGTGGTGAACAATTTTGTTTGAGAACAAAGAGTTAAATACAGAGTCAAGATCTTTCTTGTCAATGCTGGGCCCTGAAGACTGTTTTCCCATTCTACTTCTTAGAACTGAAGAAAGGAACAGTTCCGTTTACAGAGCAAGAGAAAATTGCCAAACTCAAAACCTATGTTAATTGAAGAGGCAAATGAGATATGTGATATTCTCTGTTAACATTCTGTTATTTCTTGGGGAAAGGGGCTTAGCATGGCATGCAGGCGTCTTTGCTAGGAATCTCTATTTCAAAGTGGTTCCTGGCTTCATTTTTTCCTCCTTTATTTAGAACAAGTTTGCAGATAAATAGTCTTGAATGCAGTATTTGTTTATTTCAAAAGAACGTATTTACAATAAAATCCTTCTGAGAGGGGAAAAAATGAGTATTGATCAACAGAGGGAGCTGAGGGGCACCTAGGTGGCTCAGTGGTTGAGCATCTGCCTTTGGCTCAGGTTGTGATCCCAGGGTCCTGGGATTGAGTCCACATCAGGCTCCCCTGCTTCTCCCTCTGCCTGTGTCTGTCTCTGCCTCTCTGTGTCTCTCATGAATGAATACACAGAATCTTAAAACAAAACAAAAAAACAAAACAGAGGGAACTGATAAAGTTAAATAGTATGTTGGGACTCACAAAGTGGAGGCTGCCCCAGGGTCTGGCCCACCTCACAAATCTAAACCTAAGTCAGCTCCCACTCATGAGTAACACCTGTCAAGGAAACCTAAAATGCACCAATCACAATCCTAACCCTAGCCCTAACCTTATCCTAGAAAATGGGACCTGCTAGCCTTAGAAGGAAGTCCTCAGTCTCCTAGTCAATCTTGCCCTGTTTCTGATTTACTTCTTGTAATGTTCTATAAAACTTGCTTTTGGGGGTACCTGGTTGGCTCAGTTGATTAAGCAGCTACCTTCACCTCAAGTCATGATCTCAGGGTCCTGGGATCAAACCCTGCTCAGGGGAGAATCTGCTTCTTCTTCTGCCCCTCTACTCAACTTGTCTTCTTGTTTGCGTTTTCTTTCACTCTCTCTGTCAAATAAATAAATAAAATCTTTAAAACTCATTTTGCCTGAATCTCTTAGAAGCAGCATGCCACTGCTTGGGAGGCACTGTATTCCCCCAATCCTTGGATTGTTTTCCTTTTTTTTTTTTTTTTTTTTAAAGATTTTATTTATTTATTCATGATAGACATAGAGATAGAGAGAGGAGGGAGAAGCAGCCTCCATCCAGGGACTCCAGGATCACGCCCTGGGCCAAAGGCAGGCGCCGCTAAACTGCTGAGCCACCCAGGGATCCTGGATTGTTTTTCTTTGAATAAAGTACATCAAATTCGTTACTTAAAAAAATATATATATAAGCAAAAATATAAAAAAATATGGTTTATTGTTGAATTCAGAATATGTATTTTTAAATATTGCCACAATCCTTAATACTTATGTGAAGCTACATTAACAATTTGTACTTAGGGATACCTGTGTGGCTCAGCGGTTGAGTGTCTGCCTTGGGCTCAGGGCCTGATCCCAGGATCCAGGATCGAGTCCCATATCGGGCTCCCTGCATGGAGCCTGCTTCTCCCTTTGCCTATGTCTCTGCCTCTCTTTGTGTCTCTCTTGAATAAATAAATACAATCTTAAAAAAACACCAAAACAATTTGTACCTAGTAGATTTAGCCCTGGACATTTGTTGCTTTCTATATTTCTGAGGTTTATAATAACATACACAAATTTAATAGAGGAACACTTTAAAAGTAAGAAAACAGGGGTGCCTGGCTGGCTCACTCAGTTAGAGCACATGACCCTTGCTCTTGAGAGTTGTCAGTTCTTGTCAGTTCAAGCCCTAACTTGGGCGGGGAGCTTACTTAAAAAAAAAAAAACAACAAACCAGAAAACAATGACACATGAATTTATGTGACTCCCTAATGTCAGAAAAAGTGGATAAAATTGAAAAATTCAGTTGATCCATGAATATATTTGGTCCAAGGTTTTATTCAGTATAATTCTAAATAAGATGCAAGGAAAGCCCCATTCTTGTGGAGTGTGTAGTCAGGGGCAAATAAGCTGCTCAGTGATGACTAGTTTGGATCTTTGGCTCAATCCTGCGGATCTCTGCTGTGTGAATCTGGGCAGCTTTTATGACCTCTCTAAGGCTCAGTTTCTTTCTTTTTTTTTTTTTCTTTTAAAAGATGTTATTTTTAGATAACCTGTCTACCCCCAACATGGGGCTGGAACTCACAATCCTGAGATCAAGCCACATAAGTTCCATTGACTGAGTCAGCCAGGTGCCTCAGACCTCAGTTTTTTAATCTATAAAATGGTAGAGTATTAGTACTGCCTTCTTAGTTTAAGAAGATTAAATTAGATGCTAGTATCTAGAAATTGCTGAAAATAATACCTGGACTCCAGTGAGCCCTCAAAAATGTTATATATCAACTGGATGGGAAGCAAAGACTAGAAGTCATTCATTGTATGTCAGAGTAAGTGAATATTTAGTTTTATAAATATAATTGGATGTTTGCCTACATTTTTCATCTCTTCTTTTTGGTCAAAGATAGAGTTGAACCCAGATGGGATATCACATAATCATAAACCTATAAATTTTTATGTTTCTTTTATATTTGTACCTAATTTGAGATTATGTGGGTAGAAGAAAACAAAAAATATTCCTTGGAGTAATACCTGAAAACAGGAGTTACAGATGAAGGGTTTCAGAACAAACAACAAAACAAAAGCCCTGCCTATATATACCAAAACAGTGTTAAGGCTTGAGATGATTTTTTTTTTGACCTTTGCTTTATGAAACATGGACAATCTTAGATTTGATTGGAGAATTTTCTCCGAGTTTTTTTTTTTTTTTTTAAACCATGTTCCTTGCCTGAAAGCTAAACCTATTTATGGTGAGCACTGTTTTTTCAATTAAGTTTATTTTCATTTTCCCATAGGCCATGTTAGCTGAGAACGTCCAAAAGTTTATTTTTCTTTCCTTTCCTTTTTATAAAGTTTTTAAAACAAATTATACAGCACTTACAGCTATTGGTTTCTTTTGAAATACCAAATTTTGCTTTTCTCACACATTTAACGCCAGGTAATAAGAGCTATTCTAAAATGCTTTTCAGAGTAGTAGCGATCCATTTTTTTGTGGTAAACTCTTGGAGAGCAAGGATCACAGCCATTTGGTCAACTTTGTGAGATGTTTTGTGCAAGCTGCTGCTCAACAAATTGTACTTAAGAACGATGTGTTTGTTGACTTGGCTTTTCCCAAAAATTTTCAGCTGGATATCAGAAAATACGATTCCAGTTTCCGAGCTCAATATTGGTAATAAGTTCCCTCCACGAGGTCCCTCCTGGTCGGGGGGAGCTGTGGAAGGGGGTGGACTCGAAACAAAACCTCCTATCACCTTTCTAGCAGTTTTGTAACAGAAAATATTCTCTGCTGGAAACCCCTGCAGAGGGCGAGTCTCAGCTAAGAACTCTCGGCGGCCGGAGCGCGTCCTCCCGGGAGCCTGGCTTGCAACCCCGGGGGAGGTGCGCACATCCCGGGAGGACTGCGCGCTGCTCGGGGGCCGGGAGGGTCGGCGCAGCTGGAGCCGGGTCCTCCCGTCGAGGGGGAGGGGAGGGAGGCTACGGCCGGCCCCCGGGGCGCCCCACCCGGGCCGGGGGCGGGGAGCAGAGCGGCGCCCGGCCCGCCAGCTCCCCGCCGCCCCGCGCTCCCGCGGCTCCGCCCGGAGCGCGGTCTCCCACCCGCCAGCGCCGTCCCCGCCCGCGCTCGGCCGCCGCCCCCCCCCCCCCCCCCCCCCCCCCGCCGGGGCCGGAATTCGGCCGGAGAACCCGGGCCAAGGCACAGCGCCCGGGAGGGCTGGGCGGGGCGGCGGGGGGCCGCGCCCTCCTCCCCGGCTGCCGCCCTGCTCCCCTGCTCCCTCCCTTCCCCTCCCGGCCTCCCGAGCTGCCCGCCGCTCCTCGGGTTCTCCGCCTCCTGCACTCCTCCCTGCCCCCCGCCCCACTCCTGCTCCCTTCCTCCCTTCCTCCGGGGCTCCACCCCTGCGCCCCTCCCTGCTCCCCGCTGCTCCGCTCTCCTGCACCCCTCCTCCTCACTCCGGTGCCCCTTCTCCTTGCTCTCCCTTGTCCCTACGCCCCCTTCCCCCCCCCATCCTGTTCCTCCCTCCCCTCCTGATCCCCCCCCCGCCCCCCCCCCCCGCCCTTCCTCCTCTGCACCTCCCTTGCGCCCGTGCTCCCGCTCCCACCACCTCTCTGGCTTTCCTCGCTCCTGCCGCCTCCGTTCCACCCCCGGACCCCTCCTCCTTCCTCTCCCCAGCCCCTCTCCGGCTCCCCTCCTGCCTCCTCCCCTGCTCCTCTCCCGGGTCTGCGGAGCTCCCACGCGGTTGCTATGGAGGCGCCGGCGGCGGCTCGCGGCCGGGCGGGAGCTGCCCTGGGGCCCCGGGGACGGAGCGGTGACTCTGCCCGGGGCTCTGGCGCCTCGCCCCCGCCCGGGGCCCGGGAACAAAGCGCGCCCTCCCCCACCTCGGGTGTGCTCCGAGACCTCCAGGCGCCCCAGGCCCGGCGGCTTAAGACCACCGCGAGTCTGCTCTCCTCCAACCTCTGTAGGCCAGACCCCTGGGGTCGGAGTGACAGCTGTGCGCTACGGAGCTACCTTCCTGGTCCCCCGAAGATCCCGCCAGCTCTCCCCATCCCCACCCCCATGCTGGAGGTGTCAGTGGGGCTGGGGGACGGCCAGATGGCCCCATTTAACAGGACCGTCCCCTTTTGTTGGGGGCCGAAGCAGCGTCCAGGCCAATTTACATAGGAAAATGGGGTTTGTGTCCCCAATTCAGCGCAGTGCCCCGACAGCTGGTGGCTCTGTCATCATGTCAGGACCCCACAGCTTGATGTTTAAAGTGGCTTTATGTGTGCAGATGTGTGAGTGTGAATAGCGATTGATTGGGAACCGGTAGCTATTAGGTCTGGCTTGGAGAAACTCAGCGTTCACAGAAAAATTTTACCAGCCTGGTCGCTGCCTAAGATCATGGAACGGAAAAGTCTTGCGAAGACTTCTGATACTCTCTTATAGAACGATGGCTTCTTTTATCTAGAAATCTAAATAGCCAAATGGTTGGGATCCGGAGAGGGCTTTTGAAATGGTTGTCATTTTTGCTGTCGTGCTTGTAAAAGTTTTAAGACTGAAAAGGCATACGAACAGCTAGGACTTCAAAAAAATTGATAAAAGATCTAATTCGTTTTATTAAACTACTTTAACTCTGTTAGCTTGTGTCCAGGGCTGTAGCCTGTAGCAGGCTGAAAATTATCATTAAGTTGTAGTCAGTAGCTTAACCATGTGTACTTTAGTGATAGAATGTTAGGGCAAGGAGGAACTTCAATTTTTATTTTACTAGTGAGGAATTAGAATCTACAGAGGTGTAGTGATTTTCCCAAGGTCATACAACTCTGGAATATGATGTCAATTGTTAGAACCCATAAAAGATGAAGGAAAGGGAAGATTTAAAACAGATTAGGGGCCCATGAAAATACCTTAATCAAGAAGCTCTCAAACCGTTCCACCAGTCCGCTGGAGCCACCAACAGGTAACTCCCTAGAAGACAAGGGATTGAGAGGATTTTTTTCCCCCTAAGCCTTTATACATTCAACTTGAGCTTCTCTTGGTACTAGAGCCAATTCTAGCCACTAGAATCTTCCAGAACTCTGAATTGGAACTCGTGACTTCATTTCCGTCAGTGCAACCATTTTATGACAAGATGAGAATTGCACAGTTAGCACTGGGATGAAGTAGGAAATCAAAGCTGGTCTGGAACCCTCTGGTCTCGGGTCTCTTTTTCAAGTGGGTGGACAAAATGAATGCAATGGAACCTGCATTTACCTTGCTAAAAGGTAGGGTGGCTCCTTTGGAAAGGCTTTCATCCATACCACCACTAGCTACTTTTATAACAATTGAAAAGAATCAAGAAAGAAAGAACCCCAAACCCTCTCCTTACTTCAGGACAGTGTTGGAAGAATTCTATTGGCTAAACTTAAACCAATAGCTTTCTATTCCCTACTTCTGTCGTTAACTCTAAGTGAATTTGGGATAAATGAGGAGAGTGCTTCTGGGCAAGATTTTAGTAGAGCCATAGTGAACCACAGGATGCCATGTTCAAAGACTATGAAAACTGGAGTTCTTCCTAATACTATCTTCACCTCTAGAGGTTTCTGATCACCTGGAAGACAGACATCTGGACAGAGGAGCCATATTTCTGAACATTGTTGAAATCGGTGGCTCTGGATCTGAGTTTTAATCCCAGATCTGCCAGCTGATTCTTAGTTTGAGCTTTAGTTTCCTCCTCTGGGGACATGACAGTTCTGGCTATTTTTGTGAGGATTAGATGAGCCATTGCTTGTGAATGCTCAGAACAGCCCCTGGCACATAGTGAATGGGAGATAATGGTAGCTTCATGATTATTATTTTTAATAACAATTTACTCTTAGTACCAATTCTAAGCATATTTTAAATATATTTTAAAGCATTTGTAGCTTGGGTTATCCAGGTCCCAGTGCCAAAAAACAAAAACAAAACAAGAACCGAGTTTACATACTCCATTTCAAACTTGAGAAAGAGCAAGAATATATAGCTGGATTGGACCTGGAAATGGGGGTTAATTTCTGCTCTGGTTCTTTTTTTTTTTTTTTTTTTTAAATTTTTTTTTTGCTCTGGTTCTTATACCAGAGCAAGTTGGCACGTTTTTTTCTGTCTCCCATTTGCTTGGGCTCATGTAGTACTAGGATGAGAGTGCCAAATATATGATGAGGACGTTAGGTAATGAACAAAAGAACCTCTCAATTCTTGAAAAGACAATGTTCTTAGAATCACTAATAATGTGTTATATTAGAAAAATGACTGTATACAAGGAAATTATTTAAAATTGCCTCCCCCACCACTACCACACACACAATTCTTCTTTAATGCTTTATTTTGACTACTTTTTAGCACTTGCATTGATTAGCTATTGAGATATAACAAACAACCTCAAAACCAAAATGACAGTCATTTATTATTCTAGCTTATGCATCTGTGTGTCAGCAGGAGGTCACCTACAGGTCACAATAAGTAGCACTGCTGATGTTAGCTTAGTTTATACATATATCCAAGTAGAGCTCGAGGGGGCTCTACTTTAGACTGAATTTGGCTGGAGAAGCTTAGCTGGAACAGCTCTGCTTCACATCCTTTACTTTACCTTTTTCTGGTGACCAGCAGACTGGTTTGGGCATATTCTCATGGCAATGGCAGAGGAGCAAGATGAGCATTGGAATCATGAAGGCCTCTCCAGGTCTACGTTTTTCTGGATTCAGGAGCTGGCATGCTGTTGCTTCTACTTATTATATTGGCCAAAGCAGGTCACAAGTTCAGGCTCAAAGTCAAGGAGAAGGGAGAAGCCCAGCTCATCACAGAGTATATGACCAAAAATGGTCAATGTCCCCCAAAATTGGGGATATTAATGCAATCAAAGACAACACCTGTCAACCTGGCATATTTTACATTTTACGCCTATAGAATTTTGTTGCTCTTCCCACTAGAATATATGGGCAGAGATTTTCGTCTGCTTTGTTTATTGCTACATTTTCAAGATCCAAAACAGTGGCACGTTATAGATGTTGATAAATATAGGATGAATCAATTAGGAGCATTGCATTAATTACTTTGGCTTTTGTATAAAGCCCAAATTCCCTGAGATTGAATGTAATTTTGTTACTTTATTATTTGATTTAAAGATCATTGTTTATGTTTGCTGGCTATAGAAACTGCTTGCTGTTTAGAATAAAGATTATTTCTTAAACTTAAAAAAACTTCTAAATTTCAAAATAGTAGAGCATTTCACTAGGACATGGAAACAGGTACTATGTGAAAGTAGATTATTGGGCAGAAAATTAGCAGTAGAGAGTGGGGGAATTTTATGTATATTTTGGCAGGGATTGTGTTGCTTCTTCCTTTATGGGAATCATGTAATGAAAATCTCCCACTTCCACAATTTGAATCTGAAAAATTCTCAATTCTCTTTGGATTTGAACTGTTGCCAAGAGGTGTGGGATACAGAATAGTACCCATGCTTATTACCTTTGTTGGGCTTTTAGGTTCACAGAAATTCAATCATTTCTCTCACCACCCTACTTTACCTAATCCAGAAGACATAGAGCAAAGGAATTTTTTTAAGGTTATGCTTTAAAGGGGAATTCCTGCGCAATATATTTTTTTTATTTCCCTGAAATTTGAATTTGTGCTGCCAGTTTTTGACTGTGACAGATGACGAGGTAGGAGATAAAGTAGGCGTTAATGCTTAGTTACATAAAAGGGAGCTTTGCATATGTCCATACTTAGCAGCAGGCTAATTTGAGACTCCCACAACAAACCCAGGTCTTGAACACTGGAGTGAGCATCTGAAGTTTCATAATACCGAGTGACTAGTTTCTCAAATGAGTGGCTTGTAGACCTGAAAGCTTGATTCTAGGTGGATCTATTATTTGGGATAAGAGAGGAACCTGCAAAGTTAGGAGCCTGGAAGCATCCTGAATTATAGTCATTTCTTTCTCTTTTCCTCTCTCTCTCTGCATGTCACTCTGTAGGGTTGCCGCACAATGACCGTTGCAAGTTACATATTTAAAATGCAGTAAACCTTTCTCAGAAAGGTTTCATTTATAAATTTATATAAATACGTTTGCTTTATCCTTAGTGAGACCCTACAAGTGTTCAGCTGGTTTGGTTTGTGAGCTTTGAGGTTTAGAGGTTCATTCATTCAGCAAATGTTCATCTAGAGACAAAGCCCTTGGCCCCAGGGTGCTCACGATCTTGGGGGAAGATCCGAGTGTCCATAGGCAATGTCAACACAGTGGGATGAAGGTTTTGACTGGGAAAGGGGTATGGTGGGATCTCTGAGGAGAGGTGCCCAGGGACTCAAGGGAAGACTAACATTGGTAATTGTGTAATGCTTCTGATTTGTGGTTCTTTTGCCTTCATTGTCTCTTCTCATTCTGGCAGTTTCCCTACCTGCAGGCTAGGGTAGGTTGTTATTCCAGTGATCTCCAGGGGAGCTGTTGGCTGAAGGGTGTGCAACCAATGGGTTGTACACTTTGTAAGTGGTGGATCCTACATTCACACTTGGGTCTCCTGATGTTCTCTAGCAGGGCTGTTTCCTTGGTCCTACTACCACTCCCTCTCTTGGTTAGGCTAGGGTAATCCTGGTCTTCCTAGGCCACCCCTCACGTGTAAAATGACCACATTGTCCAGGATTATTTTAAGACCTTGTGCTTCTAAAAGGTCTATGATTCCAAGAACCCTTGCTTTTCTAGTCAATCTGAGAAACTCTGATGTGAAAGTAGTGTTAGTTTTTTATTTATGTTTTAAAGAACCATTTGTGATTGGTTGATCTTAATTAAAAAAAAAAAAAGTTTCAAGATGAAGACATTGAGGAACTAGGATCCTGCCACTTCTCCACGTTGCCAGAGGGTCCTGGCACGGTTAGCATTCATGCTTCTGGCTCCTGAGTTTCTGATCTCTTATTCCTCTGTGTGAAATGGCTTTCCTAGTACCCCTTAATTTTTATTTGACTTCCATTTCTAGTGGGTGATGCTCGAAACTGTGTTCTGTAATTAAATACCCTCTAAGCTATTTCTTGCTCTAGATGTTTTAAAGTATGTGTGTGCACATGTGTGCATGCATGTGTTCCCTCATTCACTCGTTGGAAGGAGGTTGCAGACTGAAAGGTGGAGGGCCAGATGTTTGCGAGCAGACATATTTTAAAACATTTAAAATTTATTTGGAACAGATAACACTTGAAAATGTGTGGCTGCTTCACTTCATGCTCTAGGAAGTAAAAAAACAAACAAACAAAAAAACAAAAAAAACCCAAACCAAAACAGAGGGGTTTTTTTGTTTTTTGGTTTTTTTTGTTTTGTTTTGTTTTGTTTTTTTCTGGATAACATTCTACTTTTTGACAAGACATCTGTAGTCTTTGGGCATTGAAAATGAGTTTTTGAATATGACAGTGTTTTTCTTCCCAGTGACATGTGGGCCACCTGGTCCCAACAGTGGTTATATAAGGCCTGCTAAAAGGATGCACCTACACAGCTCGGGTGCCGGCTTGCACTTCCAAAGTGACTTTACCATTTTCATAATCATAGCCAGTGTTCCAGCTAAGCCTCAACAGGGTTCAGAGTTTGGGGGTATGTGCCCCTGGCAGGGAGGTCAACATTTATCTGAATGGGTTTGTCTGATGTCATCAGGCTGTTAACAACTATCTTACTTCTCTCCCTTCCAAGGACGTGATAAAGTTGTGCTTTTCTGTTGCCCTCAGTTCAAGCATGCCCATGGGACTTTCTTTAGTTGAAGAAATGCATTGAGAGGCGATTTGTGTCACATCAAACAGCAGCCTGACCACAGGAGCCATAGGATCCTGTCAGGATACTCCATCAGCTTGGTTTCCTAGGTGACTCAGATGAGCAAAGCCCCCTTAACAACCTACAAAGAATATGCAGGAGACACAAAGAACAAAGTCGCTATATGCTACAGCACTGTTAGTTTCATTTGTCACTGCTGCGTAACTTGGCCTATCCTGACTGATAAATACGGTATTTTAGAGGTTTGTTTTTGTTTTTTTCTTAAATTGTATTTATTTATTCATGAGAGACACAGAGAGAGGCAGAAACATAGGCAGAGGGAGAAGCAGGCTCCTTGTGGGAAGCATCAGGCCGGACTCGATCCCAGGACCTGGGGATTAGGACCTGAGCCAAAGGCAGATGCTTACCAACTGAGCCACCCAGATGCCCCAAGTTTTTGTTTTGTTTTGTAATTGAAGGGGAGAGTTTTTGTTTGCTTCTCTTGCTTATCTTGTAGAACAAAGATGGGGAGATAGAAGGGGCAGTGACATTGGAAGGAGATGGTATGTATCTGATTTCTAGCTAGGCCCTTTGTCTGGTTGGAGGCCCCAGCAGAGAAAGAAGTTGATCTGGAAGCTAAACAAACTCTTTTAATGGGTGATTCTCAGAGAGTCTTGCCATAAGTTTTCAGACCTAAGTGACAAAGTGGTGCCCTCCCACTTCCCCGCAGGACCTAGCAGTGCCATGACATCTTGGGGACTGGTGATCTGGGGAGGATATTGACACAGCCTCTCCTTTTCAGACACCGTATTTCTACACTGGGGAGGGGTGGACAGCAAAGGCAGGTATGGTGTCCTGAAGTGACAGTAGGAGAAGGTAAACATGGATAGATTTAGGAGTGGATATACCTGAGATACCATCCTGGAGATACCCAGAAATAACTGAGGGAGGTTTGGGAGGAGTAGCTCAGGGCCTGCTGTTGCCCTGTTGATGCTAAGAGCTGCTGTCATTTGGAATTAATGTCAGTGGAACCTCCTGTGTATATCTAGGCTCGGGAGGTGTGGAGATAGTAAGGCAGAGCATTAGTCAGCTGCTTTGGTACAACAGGGCCTGAGGCATGGCTGTAAACTGGTGACAGTATGAACCTATTGATCTTTTTGACTGACTGTCAATTTTCCCTTGTCTACTATCTGGCGGTATGGATCCATGTGTATGTTGTCTAGCAGTCAAAGTGAATATATGACCTATTCATTTCAGGAAGAAGAAAGCCAAAATGTTTACTATTATTTTATAAACCACCATAATTTCTAGATTTCATTCTAGGACCAATTTTCCTCTTTCTTTTTTCTATCAACCTGGAAAACAGCATTTATTCTCTTTATAATCACTGGCAATTTTTTTGGCGGGGAAGAGGGCTTGGGAGGTGGCTAACCACACTACATTGACCTTGTCTGTGAAATGACTTTACAAAGCCACCATATACTCCCATATAGACAAAGTGCTATGGGAGCACAGGTATCTTTGTGAGTCCACATGATGAAAAAAAAGAAACAAAACTATTTTGTTATAATTACACTTAAATTGGGCTGAGGGAGTTCTATGTTAACACCCTTCACAAACTCACAAATTCAGTGTTATCATCGCAGGGATGTAATTAACAGCTTACATTCATCTTAGGTTATCTGACCCCAGAAGGCGACCTGAGAGGGCTGACTCCTCGTCTCTCTTCTCTATTATATTATCTTTGTTTCTGTCTCCAGGCAGCAGTGTGGAATTTCCTGGTGGCACCTGCAGTTATGACCCTGGCTTTGAGAATCCATTAATTCCTCTCTATCTGCTTGGATCGATAGCATAGGCAACTCTGGGCACCATGGTTTTGTGCACAGCAGAGCCATCTTCTTACTGAAATGTACTATAAAAATCTGGTACAATGTCAACAAGGAAAGTACCACTTAATCTCTTTATAGTCAATGGAAAATTGTTGTATTTGTTAATAATGTCACATCTCCTTCAGATATCATAACATTTATAAAGATCTTTCCAATGGATGAACACAGTTTCTCACCCTAAAATTGTGAAGCCCTGATTCTTGCTCAAGGTGACCAATTAGTAGCAGAGATAGAATTCAAACTCAGGACTTCATGCTCCTTTACTATCCCCACCCCCCTTCACTTAGGGAGCATTGTAAAGTAATTAAAGAGTGACATTTTTCTACAATACTTTTAAGCTTCCACACTGTTATTTTGCTTCTACAGAAAGTATTACAGAAAAAAAATCTTCTGCTTTGATGTAAGGTACGATGGTATGCTACTAATGCGTGAATGTTACGTTTCTCTAAAGAATTGCTCTCTTTCTTACATTGGCAAAGCAAGCCTGCATCTCTGTGGTCCACCCTACAAATTTGCCTCCAAATCTCGTTTCTGAAAAGATTCCATATACAAGCAGATATCTGGGATCTTACAACAAAGGATAAAAAATATTTTAAAAAATGTAAATAATTGCCTGGATATAACTTTATCCAAACCCTTCCTTATTAGTTCTAATGAGAATTATAATAATAGACTATTAGTAAAAACCACTTACCGAGTGACTGTACTGTGGCTAAGCATGGCACTTAGCCTGGTGTCTGTCTGTTGACATTTAATGCTCGCAGTGACATCAGTACTAGGTTAGCCCCATTTTACTGATGAAGAACTGAGGCTTACAGAGCTTAGGTAATAGAAGTTGTACAGTAAGCAAGTGGCTGAGTGGTATTCACAACCACACCATTGATTTTACTCATGTGTCTGAGGAAGTCTCATTTCTGGGAAAAAAAATGATTTCCACAAATTAAAAAAAATGAACCAACCCAGAAATGAATTGAAGAAGCCAGGAGACCTATGTAACAGATTTAAGCTTTGCTTTTTGGAAGCTGGCTTCAATGGAGACCTGTTAATCTTGTCAATTTCCCTAGAAAATTAATTTGCTTTTCAGCAAAGCCTTAGGACTGCGTGTATTAAACATTTCAAACAAGCTAGACCCAGTCTGCCTTTAGGCAGGCACAAATTGTACACTTTAGAAGGAAAAAAAACCCAGTAAATTAAGACAAAGCAATGTGAAACATTTTTCATTTAGAGAGAAGCTAGCCACTTAATATATTTTCTAGCTACAGGGTCTTGACCCTTTGAGGATGTTGAAAGGGAAGGAATAACAGGATTGATTGAGGAAAGGGAAAAACATCAACTTTAGAAAGGTTGTGGCAGATTAGATGGCATTATGATGCCTGTCAGGACTTCCTCCTGCCAAAATGAGATTCATTAAAGAAAACTCTTCACTAAATTAAAACTCTCCTCACCAATCTCCTCCCCTCCAGATGTTAACAACCCACTGTTGTTTGACAACATGGCTGTGGATAATCAGTAGAAATACTTCATCACATTCTAATAGGAGGGATGACATGAAGCACTGGGAAATACTTTATTTACTTTTAAGCCAGAATGGTGGAAAATAGCTGATGGACTGATGACTTCTTCTATCAGGAACCCACAAGAAGATGATGCGATGCTCTCATTATGAGGGGGGCAATTGCTCACAAGTTCAGATGTGGTTGCTCCTGCTCCAACAAGATATTGTTATTATTCCTTCCCTAACCAATGACAAGATGCCTCAGAGAGTGGCAGTGAGAAGGAGCACTTGGCTCAGATAGTGAAGGCCCTTTGGGGAACTGTAATCTTTCCTAGGTTGACCACCAGGATGGCTTGTGCTTTGGGACACAGCAGTGACTCCTCCTGCAGGCATTTCAGTTTATGGGAAATGGTAGAAAACAGAACTCTCCATGTCAAACAAAAATAAACTTACAGTTCTGCTGGGTTGAGTGCTCTCTCAAAGGGCACATCTGCCTAGTGAGGTTACAAAATGACACAGCCCCTTCCCAGTGTGGCAGGCAGGGGCCTGTGGCTGGAAAAAGACAGTGTAGGTCACCAATCTTCTGTTCCATCTAATTCTGAGGGGGGGGGGGTTGGAGTGCCTCCCCATCCCCTAAATCTCAGAGAATAAGAATGTTGATATGAGTCAAAGTAGCATTTATTTGCTTGAATCTTTTTTAAGATTTTTTTTTTTTTCATGAGAGGAACAGAGAAAGGCAGAGACATAGGCAGGGGGAGAGAAGCAGACTCCCTCCAGGGAGTCTGATGTAAGACTCAGTCACAGGACCCCAGGATCATGACCTGAGCCAAAGGCAGACACTCAACCGCTGAGCCACCCAGGCGCCCCTATTTGCTTGAATCTTTCACTACATCATAAGGTTCTTAAAAACAGGGGCACAACTTGTTATTGTCCCAAATTCTAGTTTAGTTCTTGGCTCACAATAAGAACATAGTAAATATTTTGAATGAGTGAATGAATGAATGAATGAATGAGTTTGGGCCTGAATGGAAAATTGAGGAGCTTGCTTGCTTGCTTGCTTTCTGTCTCTCTTTCTTTTCTTCTTCCTTTCCATACTTCAACACTGAGTTCTTTAGTGGAGCACAGTACAAGTTGACCTAAAGGTAAGGTTACCAAATGTCCCTCTTTCTGGGGGACAGTCTAGATTGTGCCTGTAGGCCTGATATAATTAATAGCAGCTCCTTTCAGAGGTATGTGGGTGGCTCAGTCAGTTAAGCAGCCAACTCTTGATCTTAGTTCAGGTCTTGATCTCAGGGTCCTGAGTTTGAGCCCTGCATTGGGCTCCATGCTGAGTGTGGCACCTAATTAATTAATTAATTAATTATAATTTTATTTAAAGTCAATTAGCATATAATGTATTATTAGTATCAGAGGTAGAGGTCAGTGATTCATCAGTCGTATATAACACTCAGTGCTCATTACATCATGTGCCCTCCTTAATGTCCATCACCGAGTTACCCCATCCCACCACCCCCCTCCGAGGAGGCCACTTTCTTCATTCTGTCTCTCTCTTTTTTTTCTTCACTCTCTTTGAGGATGCTTTGGTCAGACAGGGTGCAGGGGTGCCTCTTGCTAAGGATGAGTACTTACCCTTAGGAGTAGGTGTGTCCCATGTACAAGCGGGAAGGAGATGTGGTGTGGGCTGCTCTGCTCACTCTGCCCCAGGGCTTAGGGGAAAAGTAGTTTCAAGTTCACCTTGAAGCCCATCTGGGGCTGAAACTCCAATAGAGTTCTCAACCTTCACAGAATCTTAGAAGCTACTGGGACTATTTAAAACACCAGGATCCCACCCCTGACTAACTAAATCGGAACCTCGGCTGATGATACTAATGTGACTTTATAAGAATCTCTAGTGTGCAGCCAGAGTTGGGGACCATGGCTCCAGTTCAGTGGTTCTCAGCTTTGTGATGTGTTACGATCACTTGTGAATGTTCCAAGTGTGTAAATACTTGGAAACCTGTTTCCAAAGGTGGGAGTCAGGGGGTTTAGGTTGGGTTCACACTTCTGTATTGACACAGGGTTTTGAAAAACATCAAGGGAACTCTTTGGCTGGGGTCCGCCTTTCAAAAAACAATCTGGGATGCTTGTTAAGAGCTCAGATTCCTGGGTCCTCCCTGTATTTACTGAACCAGACTCTTAACACAGGGGCATGGGAATTTGTAGTTTTGGAGTAGTGCTGCAGGTGATTCTCATGACTAGGAAAATACTATTCTGGATTGGTGTTTCTCAGAGTGTGGCCCTCAGACCGGTGGCATCAGCACACCCTGGGAACTTGTTAGAAATACAAATTCTGGGGCCCCAGTTTAGACCTACTGAATCAGAAACTCTGGGGGTGGGGCCTAGTATTGATTTTTTAAAAAGATTTTATTTATTTGTTCATGAGAGAAACAGAGAGAGGCACAGACATAGAGGGAGAAGCAGGCTCCTCACAGGGAACCCGACGCAGGACTTGATCCCAGGATTCTGGGATCACTACCTGAGCCAAAGGCAGATGCTCAACCACTGAGCCACCCAGATCCCCTCTGCAGATGATTCTGATGCCTACTGGAGCTCGAGAACTACTGCTCTAGTTCCCTACTTCTCAAAATGTGGAACCCAAACCAATGGCATTGGTGCTGCCTGGGAGTTCACTGAAAATGCAGAATCTTGGGCCCAGATCTAATGAGTCAGAATTTATACTTTAAAGATTCCCTGGGTGATTCATATTGCACATTAAAGTTTGAGAGAGCTCTGCTTACTAACAAAATGTATATCACTTTGCTGTGGAAATAGAAAAATGCAAACTTGTTTAAGGCAAAGCAGAATCCATAATGAGTATTATGTCTCCACTTAATTAAAGAGAAACTGAAACAGATCACTTGGAACTATACTAATATAATAAATAAATCCCAGTATTGTGTTATTAATTAGGCTTAAGTAAAGGATTCAAGTAAGATAAAATATGATCTTCTAACTCCTGTCCTGTATTAGTTTTTCTTCCCACACAGTGTTACCTAATTCAATAGGGAGTCTATCAAATTATTTTACTATATTATCTCATACATGTAAAGGTATTAGCTGGAGAGGGAGAGGGAAGGAAGGGGGAGGAGAAGGGTGAGGAGTGGGGAGAGAGGGAGAGATTGGATTGAGAGAGGTACTTTAAGGAATCAGCTCACACGATGATCATTAGACTGGTGAGTCCAAAATCTGTAGGGCAACCTGGCAGCCTAAAAATTCTGGCAAGAGCAGATGTTGTGGTCTTAACTCCAAAGGCTGTCTGGAGCCGCAATTCCTTCCTTCTTGGAGGAGGTCAGTCATTTTCCTCTTAAGGCCTCAAACTGGATGAGACCCACCTGTATTACGAAGGGTAATCTAGGGATCCCTGGGTGGTGCAGCGGTTTAGCATCTGCCTTTGGCCCAGGGCGCGATCCTGGAGACCCGGGATCGAATCCCACATCGGGTTCCCGGTGCATGGAGCCTGCTTCTCACTCTGCTTATGTCTCTGCCTCTCTCTCTCTCTCTCTCTCTGTGTGACTATCATAAATAAATAAAAATCTAAAAAAAATTAAAAAAAAAAGGAAGGGTAATCTATTCAACAGTGTACGGATTTAAATCTGCATTAAATAAAAAGTTTCTGACAGTTGCAACTAAAAATACTCTTCATTTATCTTCCATTTTGCCCCATGGGGTTTCAGTAAACTCACCCTGAACCCCTGTTTCAAGGCCTGAGTGAGTCAGAAGTCCTTTTCATTCTCTTTTCAATTTGCCAGCCCTCCTTCATCATGGCTTCATCTGCCCCACTTCTGTCTCAGAGAGCCATTGAGTCGTGGCTCCTGTGATAGGGAAAGACAAAGTCAGATCAAGCAGAAGCAATGGAACAAGTGTCTTGAGGATTGACCCCTTTTAATTTTGAGGCGTTTCCCCTCAGGGCATTATTTTTAAAACAAGGTAAATAACCTCTGATGATAGTAGGGAGATAATTTTGCACAGACCAGATTCTGAAGATACAGTTTTGCATGGCTTAGAGAAGAGAGGGTTAATTTACGAGAGGATGTGTAAGTGTGGTCTTTGATGGCTCCCCAGATCTTGGCTTTGGCCTGTCTTAGTTGCTATGCTTGTGTGTCACCTTCTACTACTGCCACTGGGGAGGAATCACTGGCTGCAGAAAGTCATGCAAAAACACCTGTGGAAATGATAGTGATGCAGTTGGACCACTGATTGGGTGTGTGACACTTTTGGGTGGGCCTCTGTGCCAGAATCTTGAATACTACCATTGGGTTGACCCCCAATTGTTCCAGAATTGACTCCTTCAAGGGACTCTTGTGTCCTTTTGACATGGCTCTGTCATTCATTCTTCAAGCATTTCCATGATTTCTGATCCAACAAGATGTTCTGGGTTCATCCTGTACTTTCTTTGCATTAGCCTTGCTATCAGCCATTTTTGCAAGGAATCCTAGGTTATTTTGAAGGAGAATGGTATTTAAAACAGGGTCTAGGTGCCAATATGCTCATCACTATTGGGCTGTGCTTATTGGGATATGCTCATTGCTCCCTGGCCCTTTCAGCAGACAGAGCTAGGAAACGCGTATGAGCATACATACCATATATGTTTCTGTATCAAAGCATATCTATCTAATAGTCTATCAAAAACCACTGATATTCACAACATTTCAGAATTTGAGCTGGCTCCCATCATCCTTAATATAGTTGTTTTTTTTTTAAGTTCTATTTATTTGAGAGAGAGTGAGAGAGAGCGAGTATAAGTGGGGGAGGGGCAGAGGGAGAAGCCGACTCCCCATTGAGCAGGGAGCCAGACGTGGGATTCAATTCCAAGACTCTGGGATCAGGACCTAAGCCTAAGGCAGATGCTTAACTGACTGAGCCACCCAGGTGCCCAATACAGTAATATAAATAGTCACTTATTTGATCAATCCCCTCATGTATAACCCATCCCCCATGCCTTCTGCTGCCTCCTCAGCATGAATACCTCCAGATCCATCCCATCATCCAACCCTCCGTGTCCCTGGTGGATACCTTCTTTACCTGCCTGAGCTCCAAAACCTCTCTGAAAGCTGCCCTTACCACCCTCATTCATGGGTGCCCTTCTCACCCTTTTCTTAGACCGTGACACTACTTGCCAAGAAATCCCTCTGCATGGATGGAAGGTTTCTTTTAAGGGAGACAATATCAGAAGTGGTTTTAGAAAGAATTGCTTCCTAGGCCTTTGTCTTAAGCAAAAATCATCATAAAGCACGGGCAATGCATAGCGTTCATTTGAAACTGTTGAAGTGGCATGCAGACGACTCTGCAGCTAGATTACTGTGCAACCACGAAAGGGCTAGAACTCCTCAGCGTTACATAATTTTCAATGTAAATGGGCTTCTAGTGGGACAAAACAAGTGCTGAGCAGGCTGCTTATGTGTCATTTTTCCTTTGATCTTGTCCATAAAAGCCCAGACCTCTCTTCTGGAAAAGCGTTATTACTTCCTGCTGTGCCTGTCTTCTATTCCTAAAATTGTTTATATTGGTAAGTTGAGCCTTTCTCACCCTGGAATCCTAATGGAAACTGCTGATGAGAACCCCCTCTATCAATGCCTAGCTGCCTTGAGTAAACATAATCAGAGATGGCTGTTTGGCTGAGCATAGAAAGGCATCAAGAGGAAGCCCTGGACACACCTCCCCCCAGCAGATCCCAAGTAGCTTCTCTGACATTGCCAAGCTCACTGAAGTGGTTGGAAGCATAGATAGAGCTAGCATTCTGGCTTCTGACCTCCAAGGCTGATATTCTTACATCAACATATCTGGTTGTGATGGTTAATTTTATGTGTCAGTCTAACTGGGTCATGCGGTGCCCAGATGACTCATTGACTATTATTCTGAGAGTATCTATCAGAGTGTGTCTAGAAGAAATCTTTGAATTGGTGGACTGGATAAAGCAGATGGCCTTCCCCAATGTGGGTAGGCATCTCCCAATCTGTTGAGAGCCTGAATAGGATGAAGAGGCAAAGGAAGGTTCAAGTCTCTCTGTTTGATTGCTTGTGCTGGGACACTGATATTCTCCTGCCTCTGTGATCCTGGTTCTCAGGCCTTCAGACTCGGATAGGGGTCTACACGACTGGTTCCCAGGCTCCCAGACCTTCACACTACACCTTCAGCTTTCCAGGGTCTCTAGATGGCAGACAGTAGATTGTGGGACTACTTAGCCTTCATAGTCACATGAGTCTGTATATTTTTTCCCCTAAAGATTTATTTATTTATTTGAGAGAAAGAGAGAGAGAGAGAGAAAGAAAGAGAATGGGGAGAGGGGGGCAGAGGGAGAGAGATAGAGTCCTAAGTAGGTTCCTCACTGAGTGCAGAGCCAGATATAGGGCTCGATTTCTTTACCCTGAGATTATGACCTGAACTGAAACCAAGAGTCAGATGCTCAGCTAACTGTGCCACCCAGGCACCCCCATGTGAACCAGTATCTTATACTAAATCTTATAATAATAAAAAATATATGTGTATAATCTCATATTGGTTCTCTCTCTGGAAAACCCTAATACAGTAGTCATTACAAGTTCAGGATGAAGGTGGTATTCTATGAAGGAGTTTTTACTGAATTTGAGAATCCATGTGAGAAGTGTAAGAATAATTAAATATTTTGAGGGAAAAAATCATACATGTCAAGAGAGCAAGAATGCAGCATAAATGTTTTAAGGGCTGTCTCTGATGGAGTATATGGCTATGGGTGGAATTTATAGTCAAACAAGGATGGGGGCATCAGGTGAAATGTGGCAGGCCAAGAGATGAGGCTCTTTAGTCCTAAGGAAGATATATGGTTCATAAGCCTAAGAGAGAATTCAGTGTCTAAAGAGAAAGCTCATTTTTTGGATATATAAAGTTGTCAAAAAAAAATCCATAAAACACTTTTTTTTTTGCTGTTCAGAAACCAAAAGTAGTAAGTAAGTGCAGACCCTAATGGAAGTGAGGGCAGAGAATCAGGCAAAAGGGAGGCCTGGGGGCCTACACACTCTAGTAACACTCAGTCATTTTGGGGGAGACCAGAAGGAAACACAGCTGTGCTCTCTCTGCTGTGTAGAAAACAAACAGAACAAAGAAATTTTTTTTAATAAATTAATTTTTATTGGTGTTCAATTTATCAACATACAGAAAAACACCCAGTGCTCATCCTGTCAAGTGTCCCCCTCAGTGCCCGTCACCCATTCCCCCCACCCCCCGCCCTCCTCCCCTTCCACCACCCCTAGTTCGTTTCCCAGAGTTAGGAGTCTTTATGCAGAACAAAGAAATTTAAATTAAATGATGGTAGCTTGTCAATTTAAAGCCTACATAAAAGGCAATTAGAAGGAATGAGTATCAGGGGCCCCTGGCTGGCTCAGTTGATAGAACACCCAACTTTTAATCTCACGGTTGTGAGTTTGAGCCCCATGTTTTTAAGTAGAGATATCTTAAAAATCTTAAAAAGGAAAAAAAAAGGTTTGACTATCAGACAGCCAGAAATTAGACTTTAACCTCTTCTTTAGTTTTACAATATTTTTACTGCAAAAGCACATAGTAAACATTTTAATTACAGATCCCTATCACAATCCTTTAGTTGCAGTTCCCAAATCCTAAGTCTCTGAAAACTGAAAGAAGAAGAAATTTTTTTTTAAGCAAAACGGAAAATCTTCAAGCACATAGATTGTTTGGAATAGCTGACTAGCCTGCTAGGCTAATCGTGTGCTCAAAGACCACAGACGAGCTGGAACTATGGAGACAGAGAATTTTAGATGTAGGTGGGTACTCTACATAGTACTTGGAAAACCTGGCCTGAACTAACATGAAGTTATTTTTGTTCTTGTTTTCCTATTTCATACAATTATTCTTTTCTGCTGTAGAAATAATGTGTTTGATGATGAGCTGCTTCTTCGCTCTTTTTCAGATATATTCTCTTGCCTATGAATGAAGAAACAGCCCTTTGAGATACTTCTTAACATTTTCTTTTCCTGAGCCTCAGTTTTGGCTTAAGCAGATATTTCCATTATCCCGGAACTGTGCCCCAGGATAGGATAGGAATGACCAAGTGCCTAGGTGGAAAGGAGCAAAGAAGCACAAGGAATAACTTGCCATTTTCTTGATCTTTTCCCACTTGCCTTCTTTTATGATTCTATTTCTTTAGTCTTCAGAGTTCACTTGAGAACTCCCAAGTGAGAAAAAGAATTCTTTCCCATCCAGAACTTTTTCCTATCCAGAAATAGTAAATCATTTTATGTATCTATTATTAATATAACTTCCGTGTCTCTTGCCACATGGGCTCCCTGCCCATGCTTTCTAGGACTCTTCCTTTCTGTACCTGGGAATTGTTACCTGCCTGAGCCTTGAAGTGTTCTTTCTTACATGATCTTCCTTGTGAATGTTCTAGCACTGAATATGTATGATATTAAAGTAATAGAATATATTACATAACATGAATATGAATGGATTTGTACATGATATATTGAATAAGATCGTGCAAATAACACATGTAACAAATTTCTTGGTGTTCTATTAAATAGACTCTGTAACTATGTGTCATCATCATTATGATACCAATGATGGTGGTAGTTATTATTGTTTTAATATCCAGAATCCCTAGGCAGCCTTTTCCTTGTTCCACGTTCATTTCCCTGGGCTCTCCTCATGCTTTCTGATGCTTGTTGGTTGGGCCAAAGCAAAAGGGGCTCCCTCATTCTCTTGGAACCTCATGAAGCAGGGTGATTTCCAACATCTCTAAGTCTTACTATAGATTGCATCTTCATCCAGGTAAGTGACACACCATCTCCCTAGAACTGACAGTTTTGTAGAGCATGCACTTAGAGGTAGAAAAGCCCCTCAGACTTATCCCAGGAAAAGGTCATGTTTCTTCTTCATAGATTAGCACTATTACTACCTCTTTTCCCTCTCTTCCAAGAAAACCCACATTTCCCATCCCACAAAAGAAAAATAAATCTTATCTCTGAGAACACCTCCACATGTTCCAAATTTGGCTGTCTTCTTGACTCTCCCAAAAGCAAATTTAAAAAATTATATCTTTATTCTCCCAGGAAAACTTATCTAACATGTATTATTTAGCCTTTAATCTCTATGAAGTCTTCATATATTTTATTTTATCATGCTAATAACTAATGTTTATTGCAGGCAAATTAGAGAATATATGTGAATTAATGTAAATTAAAAAAGGAAGTAAAATTATGTATAGTTTTGACATCTAGGATTTGCTCTGTTAGCATATAAATGTGACTTCCATATTTTCTCATGTAATCCAGTTTTGGGAATGAGATTATTGTGTACATACCATTTTGAATCTGAATTTTATTTTATTTTATTTTTTGAAAAGAGTTTATGTATTTACTGGACAGAGAGAGAGAGACAGAGAGCACAAGCAGGGGGAGTGGCAGAGGGAGAGGGAGTAACAGGCTCCATCCCAGGACCCAGAGATCATGACCTGAGCCGAAGGCAGATGCTTAACTGACTGAGCCATCCATGTACCCCTGAATCTGAATTTTAAAATTATAATTTAACATGTTTTGGAAATCTTCGCTTGCTAATAATTAAAATCTGATGTAATCCCACATTGAGGTTCAATCTGGAAGGGAGGGGAGATACCCTACTCTTGGATTTAGTAGCATCCATGTGGAATTCAGAAATAAGCGTCACTATAGCAGAGAGGACATTACATCTCTTTTAGCTCCTTTGCCTTGTTGTTGTTGTTGTTGTTTTCGGAGATTTTGTTTATTTGAGAGAGAGAGAGAGAATACAAACAGGAGAGGAGGAAGCAGACTCCCTGCTGAGCAGGGTAGGGTGCTCAATGCGGGACTCCATCCCCGGATCCAAGATCATGACCCTAGACAAAGGCAGACACTCAACTGATTGAGCCATCCAGGAACCCCCTGCCTTGTTTTTCTTCGTCATTCTTGTCTCCACTTGACCATTTTTGTGTGTTGTCACTGGGTTGTCCATCCTTCCCACCAGAAAATAAGTTTTGTGAGAGCTGAGATTTTGTTTCATTATTGTTACAGCCCTGGCAGTAGAACTATATCTGGTACAAAACCAGCACTCAACCTAAATTTATTGAATTAATTAATGAAAAATTCACACTGCAATTTGAGATTGTCTACTTTGTTCGTTTATTTGGTGTCTTATTCATTGTATAACATTCTCCACTAGGATGTAAGCACAACACCTGACATGTGGTAGGTCCTCAACAGATAGTTTTTGATGAATGAATGAGTGAATAAGTAAACTTGTATCTTCACTTGATGTGACAATAACCAAGTCAATTGTGTCAGAAATAGTGTTACAAAATGTCCATATTCTCTCCTACATTTCCCAGCATCCCTTGCAGAGAGGTTGTAGCCACATGACAAGTTCTAGCCAGTGGATTATGAGTAGAAATAACCTGTGTTATACTCTGGAGATGAGGCAATTAATGAACTAAGGTGCTTCTTACATCTCTTTCTTTCCCAAGCTCAGGATCTTAGAGGCCGGATGTTTTAACTGACATAGCTTAGGGTGGAAGAAAGACATCCAGGCCACATTAGATTTTAGGTAAGTGAGAAAAACAAAGCTTTTCTTTTGGGTTTAGTCAGATATTTTGAAGTTTGCCTTTTTAGGGCTTACTGCAACATAGCCAAGACTGTCCTGACCAGTATGCATATAAAACCAGATATAATACAGATACAATATAAAATTAGAAATGTGCTCTTGGCCATGGAATTGAACAATTTTAATTGACATAAACTAGGATGTAGCCTATAATTTTGAACTCATGGTTTTATTTGCTTGCTTGTTTTTATGATGCCCATCCTAAGTGCTTGGCTGAAAGCAAAGGATAGGAAGCCTGAAAATGTTCTGAATATAAAATAGATTTCTTTAGATGTGTCAGGGGTTTGAAATAAAATATTTTAGTTTAGTATACTATCTAGATTGTTTCCATTGTAAATTCTAATTTCACCTAACCCATAGGTGATTTATAATTTCTGAATAGGAACAGTTCCCTTTGAGCTGTAGTAAGAAACAAATTCCTGTACTCTTGGGATATCATATTTTCAGGCTGACAGCTGCAAAGGTGGCAAATATGAGTTAGAGAGTGCTATTGGCTTGCAGGAGTCAGTCATTTACCTACTGCAGAGAGGTTCTTAAACTTTCTCAGCTCCTGGTTAGAGTGAACTCAGTAATTTATTCATGGGCCCTAGGCCAAAAAATATATAATAACATCTCAGCTTATTAAGTACTCAGGCCCAGATAAATGACTGGTAGTAAAATTTGTGCCTGAGCACACGTTGTCACGTTTCCCTCAAAAATTTAAAGCCTCCTGCAGGGCCCATCTGATTCACTGCAGTGACTTAGGGCAACTCAGCCCATATAGTTTGGGACTCTATTTCTTTGATTTAATATTTGTGAGGATTTGAGGAACCCTATCTTTTGATGAACTCATAGCTTTTTTTGAGCTTCTGTTTTTTGTTGGGAAATCTGAATATCTACTAACAACATATCAAAATGTAGTAACTTGAGCTTCAAGTGAAATTGGAGCATTTGTTGAATTTGTTGAAATTGTGGCATTGTTCTGTATATTTCACCTTTCACCGAAGGAAGTCACCAGAGTAGATGACAATAGGCCAGGTCGCTAGACAAGAGAATGAAGTGGGTGAGCTAGGCCTGGTGCTTCCAATCTCTGTTCTCTTGGCATCCAGGAGTCCATATTCTTGTGCATTTCCTGTGACGTCTCTGGATAATCCTTCACAGCTTCTTTGATCAGCTGATCCTTGCGTTGGAGCTTTTAATTTTTGACATTCTTCAAGTTCTGGTCTTAGATTTCTTTTTTTTTTCTTTTTTTTTTTTTATTTATTTTTGATAGAGAGAGAGAGAGAGAGGCAAAGACATAGGCAAAGTGAGAAGCAGGCTCCATGCACCGGGAGCCTGATGTGGGATTCGATCCTGGGTCTCCAGGATCGCGCCCTGGGCCAAAGGCAGGCGCCAAACCGCTGCGCCACCCAGGGATCCCTGGTCTTAGATTTCAATGATAGTTTACGAGCAGATGGCTTGCCAAGCTTTTAATTTATTCCTTCATACTGTGTTTCCCTTTTAAAATCACTCTTTCAGGATCCCTGGATGGCTCAGCGGTTTAGCACCTGCCTTTGGCCCAGGGCGCTATCCTGGAGTCCCGGGATCCAGTCCTGCGTCTGGCTCCCAGCATAGAGCCTGCTTCTCCCTCTGCCTGTGTCTCTGCCTCTTTCTCTCTCTCTGTGTCTATCATGAACAAATAAATAAATAAACCTTTAAAAAAATAAAAAATAAAATCACTCTTTACTCTTTAGTAAAAGAAAGTCAACCTTGACAGCCATGTGTAGAGATCTTGGGGAGACAGAAAGGGAGGGTAGTCAAGGGGTGCCTTCTCAACCTTCCCTCCCTCAGGTTCCGTAGAGGGAAGCTAGATCCTGTGAAGGGAATGCCGGTGTTGTAGGTCCAGGTGGTGAGGAGCAGTGTCTCTGGGGAGACAACTCCAGAGGAACTCGAGAGGCAAAAGAAAGCTTCCACTTTTCACAGTATGCTAGATCAGGGGTTCTTCACTCTAGATGCACTCTGGGGAGATTGTTTTTTAAAATGCCAAAGTCCCACCCTGACCAATAAAATCAGATTTAGGAAGAGAGGTTTAGGTATAGTTTTAAAAGGCTCCTGAGGGAATTCCAGTGATGAGTCAGGGTTGAGAACTACTTTGCTAGAGGAAGCTGACCTTGAGAAACAAGTGGAGATGAAAGTGGGGAAGATTGATTTTGAACCTCTCCTGGGCTACCAGCAGGTTCAAGGGAGAAGGTTCTGGATCTTCAGGCAGACATCTTGTCACATGAAGCTTAGGAATAAACCCAACATGGAAGACTGTGGAACCGAGATACGGAAAAGTGTCAAATCTTGATAATGTCATTTGAGATATTCCTGAAGCTAGCAACGTGTCTAAGAATTTCAGTTGTATCCGTTCCTTCTCTCTTACTTTTGCAAGTATAGCTTGGATTTACTGCCTTTGTAAATGGAGACAGCAGAGGGCTGCTTGCATGGCTTCGACTCCCTATTTCCCCCTTCTTCATTAAAGCTTTCAATTGGAGACATTCTTATTTTATGCCTTATTTAAAGGACTTGGTTTTTGCTTTGGTTTGCAGAGTCTACTCACTGTGTCCCAATATTTGTTCTTCCTTACTTCCATGTAATAGCATTTCTAGTTGATCTGCCTAGAAAAATAAAGACAATTCTTAGTCTCTATTGCAGCTATGGCCAGAAGACTAAGTTTTGGCCAACAGGGTCTAAGTGGACAGATAATGTGATAGCATCCAGATTCCTTAAAGACAGCAAGACATCCTTCCCCCATTTTGCTACCTGAAACATAGAGGTCACCATCTTTAACTTGAGGATGACACCATTCCTTAAGGAATGAGACAAACGAGAGCTCAAATCCTGGCCATTCTAGGAAGCAGAGCCACCACATTGACTCTGGCCTGACACTTCCAGAGTTCATTTATATGAAAGAGAAATACCCTTCTCTTGTTAAGCTGATACTATTTTGGATTTTCTGTCACTCAAAGCTGAATCTAATCCCAGCTAATATGCCCTCTTAAGTTTCATCTTGATAGACGTGGACCATCACTTTGTGTCTTTGGGCACTGATGTCATCATTCAACATCTCTGCCCCCTCCAGCTCTCTGTCATCTGTTAATGAGATCAGTGTGCCATCTGTGCCGCCATCTGAGTCATTAATAAAAATAGGATCAGGAGAGGGCTAAGGACAGCAATCTCTAGCCTTCTGCAGAGAGCTCTCTCATTGGATGATCTATGCATCTGCATGTGGACACAGGTGTAGAGCAGTGCAGAGGGAAGCCAAGGAGTGTTGACCATAGATCCATGGATCTCAAGCTTTAGTGAGTCTCAGAACCCCCTAGAAGGCTTGTTAAAACCCAGACTTCTGGGCAGCCAGGGTGGCTCATCGGTTTAGCGCCGCCTTCAGCTCAGGGCGTGATCCCGGGGAACCTGGATCAAGTCCCACGTTGGGCTCCGTGCATGGAGCTAGCTTCTCCCTCTGCCTATGTCTCTACCACCGCCCCCCCCCAATCTGTCTTTTGTGAATAAATAAATAAAATCTTTAAAAAAAAACACAAAAACCCAGACTTCTAGACCTCAGCCCTGGAGTTTCTGATTCAGTATGTCTAGGGCGAGGCTCAAGTAATTGGATTTCTAGTAAATGCCAGGTAATGCTGATACTGGTGGTTCAGCAACCACACTTTGAGACCCATGACTCCAGGGCTATGATTTTTAGTTGGAACGTGAACTACAAAAGAGCAAGAATATTTAGAAGTGGTTTGGCTATGGAAGGGAAGTGTTTTGAGGAGTTGCAGAGTATCAGGGAAGGTTGGATGCTGATAGGACCAGGGCACTGCATTGTGGCTTATAGAAAAGAGGCCAGCAAGGTTGGGCACAGATGAAGGTAGACTGGTCCCTGTACTTTGAGGAGGCTGTTGGAGTGAGCTCTTGTCCAATGGCTTCTCTTTTTCTCAGGGAAGATCTGCAAGAGCATTAACTGATGTGAGGGACAGTAGTAGCTATATGAGGAGAAATGATGAAATAGTTTTAGTTCACGCAATGTTCCAGGGGAGTGTAATACCCACTAGATGTAATCAATAGGTGTGATACATGCTAGGGAAAGATAGGAAGACTCAAGCAGTCCTTGAGTAACTCTTTAAGGAGTTAATTGACTAATGTTCATATTTGTACATTACTGTGAACATCTAGATATTCATCTTTCAGCACTTCCAGGGAGGGTATGGCACGATATCCATCAAGATGTCTGCAGGCCCAGCAAAGTGCTTGGTGAATGTTCAGTTCACAGTAGACGGGCATGTGAAGTTCAGTTTGTAGTTTAGATTGTCCCCCTGGAATAAATGGCAGTTTATTAGCTTGTCCATGGGTATATTTTTTGTTATTGCGTGATTATCTTAGGAGAAATAATGCTTGATACATTGTTGGAGTATCACACCTTAAAAAAAAACCAAAAACACTACAAGTGTACAACCACCAGATCCTGAAACACAGTGTGGAAACTTCATTCTTTCCAAAGTAGTCACAAGAAATCCCAACAGGTGCTGCCACATATATGCACATTTCAGCACATAGGAATATCCGGAGTCCTGGTTCGGCAGGCTTCTCTTTGGGCATATGAAAAAGAGGGGAATAAATCTGGGGGCATTTGCAATGGCTTCCTGCCCCACCACAGAGGTAGGGATTGGCCTACAATCACTATTGGTTCTGAGAGGAAGAAATTAAAAACCCAGTAGAAGAGCAGAGGACAACTCTGTCACTAGCAGAACGGGTCCCCAGAGAATGAGGGAGTGTCCAGCTGTCCCCATGTGCTTGGGACTAAGGAGGTACCAGGGATGTGGGACTTGCGGTGCTAAGCCTCTGATAGTCTAGGGCAAAGCAAGACAAGTTGATCACCCAAGCAGGGGCTGACCCTTGTGGGGGCAAAGCCCAAATAACAGTGAGCACAGCCAGAGTGCCCTCTTGATTGATGGGAGGAGAGAAGGCTGGCTTCGAGGGTGTGTGGCCTTAGTGTGGTGAAGTCACAGGCAGCCCTGCACTCTACTCTGAAGAGCCCTGTGCTGGGGCTAATGCTCTGCCCTCCTCACTTGAAATTCTTTTTTTTTTTTTTTAGATTGTATTTATTCATGAGAGACACATAAAGAGAGAGAGACAGAGACATAGACTGAGGGAGAAGCAGGATCTCTGCAGGAAACCCAATCTCAGTACTCAATCCCAGGACCCTAGGGTCATGACCTGAGCTGAAGGCAGAGGCTCAACCACTGAGCCACCCAGTTGCCCTCTCAGTTGGAAGTTTTAATCACTTTCACTTAAATCATTTTGAAGAAAGGGTCTTCATTTTCCTTTTGTACTAGGTCCCTCAAGATACATAGTCAGTCTGCAAGTTATGTAGGAAGGGAGCTGGGGTTTGCTTTTCTTTTATGTGGCCTGATGAAGAGATGAAGACAGATTCTCTCTCATCCTCTCCCTCTCTCCCCTCATCCCTCACCCCTCACCCCCTCTCTTCCTCTTCTCTTCCTTTCCTCTCTCCCACTCCTTTCTCTCTCCCACTCTTTTCTGTCTCCTCTCTGGTTCAGTAAAACCTATGTGAGCTATTTATTTGTTAAGCTTTTAAAAGACCAATAGTGTCTTAGCACAAATGTTAGTGCCTAGAAAAATCGACTTGGCTTAAATGCAGCTTCCCTGCCCCCACCCGGATCCGTTTCTCCTGGCCAAGCAAAGAGGATCTAGAAAAGTTGAAGAAAGTGTGGCAGAGGGGTGCTTGGGTGGCTCAGTGGTTGAGCGTCTGCCTTTGGCTCAGGTCCTGATCCCAGGACCCTGGGATCGAGTCCCATACAGGGATCCTCACAGGGAGTCTGCTTCTCCCTCTGCCTAATGTCTCTGCTTCTCTCTCTGTGTGTGTCTTCCATGAATAAATAAACTCTTAAAAAAAAAAAAAAAGCTTTGAAGAAAGTGGCAGAAATGACAGCTCAGGGACCTCCAGAGGGGAAGCAGCTCCACGGAGCTCGCCAGGCATCAAATGGAAAACCCTCAGGCAGGACGCAAGGGGTGCTCGCTGTAAATTGAGTTTTATAACCGAGGTGATAAGAGCAGGCACTTAGCGGAAGGGAGGGAGAGTTAAAGCTGCGGAGGGTGGGTGCGCGCGGCCGGAGGAGGGTCCCCCGAGGAATTTCTCCCATGGCAACTTCTTTTCTTGCCCAGTTATTTCACTCCCCTTCTTGGATGTTCACAGCCAGCGGTTCCAGCGACAGGGTGTTTTACTGTGGTGTTTCCGTGGGCTTTGGTCGTTTTTAGAGACGGGCCGCAGGGAGGGCAGGGAGGGCAGGGAGCGCTGGCTGGGCGGGCGGAGATCGGAGCGGAGATGGGAGTCTGAGCCTGTGCCGAGCGGCTTGGTGTTCGCGCCGCGGAGGTGACCTTCCAGAAGCGGCCGAGCTCCGCCGGGTTCTCCCCGGGCCGCGCCTCCTCGCGGGGCTGCGGGGCTGCGGGGCTGCGGGGCTGCGGGGCTGCGGGGGCGCGGGGGTTGGGGATGCGGGGTGGAGGGATGCGGGGCTGCGGGGGTTGGGGATGCGGGGTGGAGGGATGCGGGGCTGCGGGGGTTGGGGATGCGGGGTGGAGGGATGCGGGGACGCAGGGCGGCAGGGATGCAGGGACGCGGGGCTACTCGCGGGGGTGGGGGCGCCTCCGGGTAGGTGCCGCCCGGCGGGCCGCGAACCACCGGGCTCTTTGAGGCTCTTTGAGATTTCCGTCGTCTCTGTCTTCCGGTCTTTTACCGAGAGCTGCCAAAGCCCTGAAGGACTAGGCCCCGGGACGGGAGTTGCAAGGGGGCCCCCCGCCCCCCGCCAGGGCTGGGAGGATGCACAGGCTCTGGCGCCTGCAGGTAATAGCGTTAAGAAAGGCCCGTGGAGGCCCAGGCTGAGCGCTCTGAACTTACTGCTGCGGGGGGGGGGAATACTGTAAATACAAAGCGTGATCTGGCTGGAAAAGAATAATTTTTAAAGCTTAGAGAATTTGGCAACCTGCGTGTGTTTGCGTCCCGAGTTATATTTAAGTGATGAATGACTTGCAGGCAATGAGGCAGAAAGGCAAGACAGGAGTTTCCCAGGGGCTGCCAATCCGTCCAAAGCAGGGACATCAAACTCAGGTGCCCTCCTGCTTTCTTGCTAAAACGTCCTCACATAGTAAAAGTTGCTCCCCCTTTGAGCTCTGCTTTAACAACACGAGCATTCAGAACAGGATCGCTGATACATGATTTTAAAATTATTGCGAATATCTAGACAGTTACAGAGGTCACTTTTATGAAGTACTAGGCATTTAAACATTTCGTTGGGGTGGTTGTGAAGTCAACTCAGGTCTGCTTTAGGAAACAGACCCTGTTTGTGTGTTAAGGCAAACGTTTCCCAAGCAAGGTAAATATTTAAAATAGTTAAGGAAACGATGACAATGTCAACATTTTATGAAGGGCAGAGTTAATTGAAATTATTGTTGGATGGTGAATATTTAATTTCGAAAGATGTGCATCTATCATTACTGTTCCCTTTTAGAACATCTTAAACCTTAATTAAAATCTATTTTTAGAACGTTTTTTTACCGAATAGTCCACTAGAGGGCAGCATTTGATAAGGGTTAATAGAAATATACATTGTAATTTACAGATATCGCAGAAGTTTAATTTGTTTATTAACAATGATAACAGTAGAAAGTTCCATCTTGCCTCCATCAGCACAAATGAAGTAAAGAAGCCACGCATGCTTGGTTAAATAGTTCTTAAAAGCAGCAGATCCTAAGTTGGATAGGGTGTGTGTTTTACAGTTTTCAAGTTGAAAAAAGCAATCAAAGGAACTAAAAACAATTTAGGTAGTACTTTACAAGCCCTGGATTGATCCCATTGGCTTGCTAAAAAGGAGTTTGGTTGTTTTAACTCAATCTCCAACACACTATTTACCCTCCCTGGGAAACCATCCAAATTTGGCTGCATTCCATATGCTAGAAAAAGCTCAGAGTCAGAGCCAACTGTGGGTTTGACTGTGGTGGCGGAACAGCACCAGGAGAGGTTTCGGGCTGTTTTCCAGGGGCTAGAAACTTTGCAGCCACACCCGTTGGGCGGTAATGATTAGGAGGCGGCTGGGAGGTATGCTTGGCGCAGAGACGTTAGTCAATAAATGTTGGTTTTTCTTCTGGTCACTCCAATTGTTTCCTGACTTGTGATGTTGCTTAACTTCTGTTTGCTGTATTTATGATTTTTAAAAAATTAAACACATGCACATGGTAAACAAATAGTATAAGATGATACACGATTGTAAACATCTTCCTGACCCCACATGCCAGACCTCTCCAGAGGTAACCACCAGTCATGACTTTTTGTATATCACTTAGAAAATTTCAATGCAAAAACTTGCCTATATAAGCATATGTATATACTGTACACATTTTTATACAAATAGGACCATATTCTATCAATGTTAGTCTGTATATCACTTTTTAAAATTCAGCAGTGTATCTTAGAAGTCTCCTTATGCTATGGCTTAGCTTTTTCAATTTTATTTCTCAATGACTAGAACTTCGTCCCCCTCCGCCGTCCCCCGTCCCCCCCCCCCTTTTGTCTCTCAGCATCAGAGAGAGTACTAGCAACAGTTAAAGTAGTTTAAGTGTTTACTAACCATTCTGGGATTGATTGGCTGAAATGTCAGTCTGCCCCTGATGAGGTAAGAAAGAAGAATTGTAGTCACATTGAGGAATTTGTTTTGTTCATTTCCAAAAATAAGTTAAAAAAAAAAAAAAACTCCTTCCCCCTAGAAAAGGTACATTGGATAATCTTTAGTATTTTTCTTAGCTTCTAACACTTGAAATTGACTGCAAAACCTTGCATTATTTTGGTCTGTGGGTTGTCCCAGCTCCTTTCTTTTCTTTTGTCAGTTTGGCAGGTGTTCATAATCTCATTACTGTGACTGGGTGATGACAGGGTATGAAGGGGTCCTCAGGAGCCAAAGACAGCATTCATATGGGTTTAGTGGTTCCACGCAATGTTAACACTGATGATGGTCCTCCATTTTTTCCCCCATGAGTCTCTATCAGAAGGACCTGAGCCTCTTGTCCCTCATTTTAAGGATCATGTATTGGGATAGATGAAATCACAAATAAAAATCTTAGTACTTTTTGGATGTATATCCTTTGTTTAGCTTTTAGCCTTGATTTGAGAACCCCCCCCCCTTTTTTTTGTTTCTAAAAGATCTGTGTATTTTATCATTTAGAAATAATCATACCTAGAGACTTGATTGTGGCATAACCTCTTAATTTTTTAAAAATATTTTATTTATTTGACAGAGAGATAGAGAGAGCCAGAGAGCACAGTGGGGCAGGGATGGCAGAGGGAGAGGGAGAAGCAGGCTCCCAGCTGACCGGGGATCCTGATTAGGACTTGATTGCAGGACTCCAGGCACATGACCTGAGCTGTAGGCAGACACTTAACCAACTGAACCACCCAAGAGGCCCTTAATTTTTTTCAAGTCCTTGCATAGTTGTAACAGTGAGTCACAGCTATTTCCTACTGATTGTAGGCTAAGTCTCTAAGGCTGTAATAGGATCACAATGAATCTGAAATGCCCCTTTCCTTCCAAGGACCCATGTATCAGCAAAGTGGACTGTGTTTGCTCTCAACTCTTCTTGGTTCTGGTCCTTTTCTTCCTTGTTTGTTCTCAGAAGTTCTACCGGTTTCTTAAGGCACAGCTTCAATGTTACTGTTTGCATTCAAGCCAGTAGACTTTGAGGTACTCCATGTACAGAGATGTGTTCATGGCTCTAGAGAGACAACATGGATAAGGCTTGGTTTCTTCTTGCAGCAGCTCTGTAGGTGATGGGGACCACAGCCATGTGGGCAGTGCTGCAAGGGGGACCTCCAGGGTGCTGCGGGAGAACACGGAGGGAATGGCAGGTTTGTACTGGGGATGAATTTGTGTCTTCTTAGAGGGGGCGGTTGGTTTTTCAAGAGTTAGAAGCTCTTGATTGACCAGTTGTTTGTCAGTAGAAGGCTATTCTAGGTTTGAGCAAAGGCTATAGGTATTTTCTAATGATGGCAAATGGGAGAATGACAAATAGGCTTTGTCTACAGGGTGGGTGCTATGGAAGAGGTTGGACGCAGACGTATCTAGGTTCCAAAGAGCCCTAATTGTCATGCTCTAGACTTGGGAATGGAAAGCCAGGGAAGAATTCCATGCGGGGGGTGATTGGATGGTTGATGATTGTGTAAGTTAAGCCAGGGAACATGAAGTGTCCAGGTGAGGAGACAGGAGGAAATCGTGTGGGTTTTGTTCATACTGAGTTGAGGGTGCATCAGAGGCCTCTCTCTCCCGGGTGATTTCTGATAAGATTTTGGGAGCTCAGAGGAGTCAAGAATAGAGATTTTGTGAGTGAAAGATTAATAAAAATATTTTCCCCTTCTTTATAAAAAAATAAAATAACCTTGGGTTAACTTTTTGGCTCTGTTTGCCTGGGAACCTGACAGAGGTGAATGCTGGCTACATTATTTATTAGGCAACACTGCTTACAGTAAGAATGACCTGTGGTTGCCGAGCTGAGTATGGACCATAGAAGAATATCCGTGCCTGGTGAGAAGGCACAGCTTTGGGCTTCCTGAGCATGGTGGGTACTAGCTGGCCTCTCCCCTCACTGGGACCTGGAAGCTGGGGTTCTGGGACTGTTCCAATAGAAATAGTTCTTGAGGGATGGGAAACCAGTGCCTAGTTGACTGGGGACAACCTTACAGCTGCACTGCTTCCTCTGCATTACGGTGAAGCCAGTGCTAGGTGAGGTTCCTGGGTTCTGTAAGTCCTCTATGAGATGGGACTGCAAAGAGTGGACATTGTGAGAAGTTGATACTGAATTTATTGACAAAAAGCCAATTTCTTCTCTTCCTGCCCATAAAAGAGAATGTTCTGGCTTTGTGTGATCAACTAATTTCACCGATCCCCGATAGTGAGCAAAGTGTATGTCCTTAGCATCAAACGCAGTCAGTGCTGCTCACACAGCAGATGCTCAAAAACTGTCGAGAAACTGATATCAAGAAATACTTATTGTGGTGCCTGGTGGCTCAGTCAGTTAGGCGTCTGCCTTTGGCTCAGGTCATGATCCCACGGTCCTGGGATTAAGCCCTGCCTAGGGGTTTCTGCTTCTTCCTCTTCCTCTGCTCCTTCCCCTGCTTGTGCTCCCTCCCTCTCTCAAATAAACAAATAAATAAAGTCTTTTAAAAAAATAACTATTTATTGACTACCTTCCCTATTTCAAATACTCTTGTTAGTTGTCAAAATACAAATATGTGTCAAAATATCTCACGGACTTCATAGTTTATTAGAAAACACTTAGAAAAAAATTTTGTCACAGTGTGTGGAAAGGAGAATGATGAATAAATGACTTACAAGGCTGTTGTCATCTTAGAGCAGCAAAAGGGAACCCTCAGGACTCATTTAAAAAAGTTTTTTTTTTGAGAGGAGATGCAGAAGGAGAGAGAGAATCTCAACAGGCTCCACACTCAGTGTGGAGCCAGACATGGGTTTGATTTCAGGACCCTGAGATCATGACCTGAGCCCAAATCAAGAATCAGATGCTTAACTGACTGAGTCACCCAGGTGCTCCAGGACTCATTTTAAAGTATTTCTTTGTAACTTGTTTTTAAGGTTATATTTAAATTCTCAAATTTTCCTATCTCTCTCTCTACCAATTTAATCACTAAATATCATCATCCTCTTCATTATCATTATTGTCACAGTTAGCACTTAGTAAGCACATAGTATATTTGCCAGGAATTGTGCTAAATGCTTTATGTGGATTATCTAACTGAATCCTCATAACAGCTTCATTAGGTAATTACTAAAAGTATCTGCATTTTACAGATGAGAAAACTAAGTTGGTGGAACCAGGATTCAAACCTGAAGTCTGACTCTGGAGTCCACCTTCTTAATGACTCTGCCATTCTGCTTCTTGCCGCTATCACCTCAGTGATACTTAGGGGAAATATGCTCTAGGCATTTATCTGCTTGGGTCATAAAAAGGACAAAAATACATACGCGTAGGTCTAGAAGTAAAGGAGAGTGATTTATTCTTCAAATGGATTACAGTGGATTTAGGACTGATGTAGTAAAAATGTCTAGTTCTTTTTTAAATTAAAAAAAAAAAAAGGATTTTATTTATTTGAGAAAGGGAGAGTGTGAAAGGGGGAGGGGCAGCGGTGGGGAGGAGTGGAGAGAAGCTGACTCTACTGGGCAGGGAGCCCAATGCTGGGCTTGATCCCAGGCCCTGGGCTCATGACATGAGCCGAAGGCAGACGTTTAACCAACTGAACCACTCAAGCACCCCAAAGATGTGTGTAGTTCTTATTTACAAATCTGCTAAGTGAGAAATCACTTAATGTTCTGTGTGAGACTTTAAAAGGACACATGAAGCAAAAAAAAAAAAAAAAAAAAAGGAATTTTAAAATTGGCAAGGACCTGGATAGACATTTTCCAAAGAAGATATATAAATGACTAACAGGTAAATGTAAAGATGTTTAACATCACTAATTATTAGGGAAATGTAAATTAAACCACAGTGAGAAATCATCTCATACCTGTCAGGATGGCTATTATCAAAAAGATAAGAGATAACAAGGGATGGTAAGGACATGTAGAAGGGGGAACCCTTGTTCACTGTTGGTAGGAGTGTAAATTGGTATAGCCACTATAGGAAACAATATGGAGTTCCTTAAAAAATTAAAAATAGGACTGCCATATGATTCAGTAATTCCACTTCTAAGTATTTATCCAAAGGAAATGAAATCACTATCTTGAAGAGATATTTGTATTCCCACATTTATTGCAGCATTATTCACGATAGCCAAGATATGGAAATAATCTAAGTTGTTTTTTAAAAAGGTCAGATTCATAGTAACAGAGTATATTGGTGGTTACCAGGGGCAGGTAGGTAGGGGAAATAGGGAGAAAATATTATATTATATACTTGAAATTTGCTAAGTGAGTAGATCTTCAGTATTCTGACCACACAACACACACACACACACACACACACACACACACACACGGTAAAAACACACATGAACAAACAAAATGTTGGATCTCAAGTTACAAATTAATGCCAAATAGTATATTTTAGTTAAAGCTCAAGCTATAGGACTTTTGGGTTTTACTTTACCTTAGATGTGGTTGTTTGGTTGTACTGTATCCTTATAGAAAACTCAGATAATTTTATTTTAAACTTTAATTATGCCTTGAAAATTTGTGTTAATACAGGTTTAACTGCAATAGAGTGTTTTGCATGCTAATATTTGATTTTACCAAATACACAGAAGTGGAAAGACATTTAATCTGTCCAGTATTTCTTAGTAATACTTGAGAATGTATCTGGGAATGCCAGAGAAACTGTATTTTTTTTCTCTCTCTCTTTTTTTTTTGTAATTGACTTTCTTCTCCTCCTCCCTCCCCCCACTTTCACCCTCCCCTCGTTTACATAGGAGAAGGATGGTTTGGTCTCTCTTCTGTCCTGCCAGCCCACTTGTGAGCTGGTCCGCCACATTGCTTGGCGCTTCTGCTGGCCCTGCGCCCCCTTCCCAAGCCCTTGCACAAGGCTTCTGGGGAGAGGTGATGGGGAAGTCTGAGCTTCTCTTCACATTCCTTTCCCCAAATCTCTACACTACCACCAATACAAGGTTATGTGTATAAGTAGGGAGTTGACATGATCCATTGTCCAAGTGGGACACTTGAGAGTGAAGCAGGGATCGTTAGTAATTGCACCAGGGCATCAGACACTAAGTGGCAGTCCCAGGCAAGCTGAGATGCATAGTCACTTCAGCCTAGGAGATGTTTACTGAAAGTTTGTGGGCAACAGAAAGGAAACATAGACCAAGCAGCAACTTAAAATTGACTATCACTCACTCACTCATCGCCTTCTTGAAAGTTCTTCAGAGTCCCTACCCTGGGGGATTCTTTCTGGAGCTTTCAGCCTTCTCCCTGCTCTTTTCAGCTCAGGTTTGGGGAGGGGCGGGGGGTTGATGTCAAGAGTCCTCTCTTCTGCAATATCCAGGAGGATAACCATTAGCCACATGTGGCAATTTAAATTTAAATTAAATAATTTTAAAAATTCAGATTTTCAGTCATAAGACCACATTTTAAATGCTCAATAGCCACTTGTGGCAAGTGGCTACTGTGGTGGGGAGATGTAGAACATTTCCATCATCTTAGAAAGTTCTATTGGACAGCACTGTACTCTCCTCAAATCTCCCTGCTTCTTTTCCTAGTCCAAGGTCATTTATCCTCTGTGCCCTCCACACATGCTGCCCAACTGTCCAAATTCCATTTGTGTATTATGCAGAAAAATTGGCCATTAAGGATTGCCCAAAGAGTCTGTTTGTTTGTTTGTTTTTTAAAGATTTTATTTATTCATGGGAGACACACAGAGAGAGGCAGAGACACAGGCAGAGGGAAGCAGGCTCCATGCAGGGAGACCGATGTGGGACTCCATCCCGGAACCGGGGGATCACACCCTGAGCCAAAGGCAGGTACTCAACCACTGAGCCACCCAGGCATCCCTAGCCTGTTTTCTTTATTACTAAAAGAACTGTCCAAGCTCTCTGAAGTGTTTCCCTCAAAAACCAAAGACCTGTCTACCTAGGGATGAATGATCCCTCAATCCCAGAAGGCAGAAGAATTTACACCCAATTCTGGTTTCTCTATCATCATGACACTGGTTTTCGAATGTGGCATTTGGAAGCAGTTTTGTTACGTTATCATCATATGGTGAATAAACATGTACAAGAAGTTCTAAGTCAAATCCGTTGTTTATGTGGCTATAAAAAGCAAAGAGAAGAAAATGAAAAAAGAATTAGAGCTCAGCCGTAGGCACAACATCAACTTTTTTTTTTTCAACATTAACTTTCAAATAGAAAATATTTGACTTGTACTGAGGAAGAGTGCATTATGTTGAATCATCTTGCCAGATGGCCAACTAAACAAATGAACTGAAGCAAAACAGGCTAGATTTATGGTTTCATTGCAGTCAAAAATAACTTTTCTATTATTAAAAGTAAATAATTTAATGTGAAGGTGTTGTGGCTTACATAACAGTTTTGGACTGTGAGATTTGCTTGAAAATAGTGATACTGCAGAGGATGGCAAACACCGACTGGCCAGAGAAAAGAGAATTATTCATTTTGTCTAGGCAAGGCCAAGGGTGCATGCTTATAATCCCGTTTTTCCAGATTGTTGTCAGATTATAAAAGTTCTAGGACTTAAACCTCTGTTCAGAGGTGTTTATTGCTTGAGTTGTTTTTTCAGAAAACCATCCTCTTTCCATTGCTACCACCTCACAAAAAACTTAGAGGGGGATGCTGCTCTTCATATTTTATTTTTCTGCTATATATATATATATATTTTTTTTTTTTTGGTAGAGGGTGTTGGAAGATCAGACTCTGTGTGACTGAAGTATCTTTGCAATTTTTTAAAAAAGTTTATTTATTTGAGTAATCTCTACATCCAACATGGGGCTTGAACTCATAACCCTGAGACCGAGAGTCTCATGCTCTTCTGACTGAACCAGTCAGGCACCCCAGCTTTGCAGTTTTTATTCTGTTTATTCATTTGATAAACTTTCAAGTACATTTTGATGTGTGTATCATTCCAGGCCTGATCACCCTCATTCCCTCCTAAGTCTATTTGGAATTTACTCTTTCATTTCTGCCTTCAGTAGAATAGGTAGACAGAGACTATGAAATTATGTACAAGGAAAGAAATATGTCCAATTTGCTACTGGAAATTTTGATCAACCACAAGCTAAGTGTCACAAACTAAGGTGCGTGACTTGGGATAATAACATATAAGAAAGGATGATTGAGGGGATCCCTGGCTGGCTCAGCGGTTTGGAGCCTGCCTTCGGCCCAGGGTGTGATGCTGGAGTCCTGGGATCGAGTCCCACGTTGGGGTCCCTGCGTGGAGCTTGCTTCTCCCTCTGCCTGTGTCTCTGCCTCTCTCCATATATACGTCTATCATGAATAAATAAAATCTTTTAAAAAAAAGAAAAGATGATTGATATTGAATAGAGACAAACACTTTGGGTACTTACGATTCAGTTCATGTTTCCTACCTGCATCTCCTGCATCCTTCCTTTATATTCATTCATTCAGTCAGTCATTTATGACCCATTTGTTTACGACACATCAGAGAAGTAGCAAGTAAGGTCAGCATAGTCCCTGCCCTCACAGAGCTCTTGGGCAGTGACTAAGAGATACCTAACCTCTGGCAGAGTGGAAACCTTCCTCCAAAGAAGTGATGAGGAGTTAACCAGATGAAGGATGGGAGTGGAGGTGAATGCAGGGAAAGGGACAGTAAAACTTAGGGGGAGTTCCCAGGCAGAGGAAAGAACATGGGAGAAGGTGCTGGAATGGGAAAGAGGATGTATGTGTAAGGGGCTATGGCCAGCAGATAGAGAGAGGGTTCCATTGGACATAGCCGAAGTGGTCAGGGACTCACATTTGCTGGCCTTGGCAGGAACTGGAGTTATATCCTGAGAGCAAAGGAAATTTGCCAAATTGGATAAAGTAAGAGTTGTGTGATCACATGTGTGTTTTTAAGAGCTTCTGTGAGAAGAGTGCAGTGTAAGGGTACAAAAGTACCTGAGGGAGACCAGCTAGGTGCCATTGAAGAAGGACAGGGAGTAAAGGATGGGGTCTTCTGCCTGGGTGGGAATGGAAACACAGATTGAGTATTTATTGAGATATTTAGTAGGTAAAATCCAATGGACTTGGTAATGGACTTGTCACAAGGAGTGAAGGAGAAGGTGTTGTCAAAGATGACACTGGGCTGGGAGGGGCATGTGATACCATAAGGTAGAGACTCACTGTGGGAGGGGAGGAGGGAAAAGAATTTGGAGAGGCAGAAAGGAGAGCAAAGCTCTGGTCTCACCAAAGATCCTGCGGGAGTGGGCAGTATGAACAATGCCAAATAAATTTAGGGAGACTTCAAAGTTGAGTGGTTCTGTGCCCTGCTTTCCAGAGCTTGCTGCAGCAAGAGTCCATTGAGGCACCAGAAAAGCCATGTAAGGGAGGTATTGTGGCATGTCAAGGTCTAGGATGGTTTGAAACAGCCTTTGAGTCTCCCAGGATCCCAGGAGAGAGGCAGAAGAGTCGAGACAAGGCCAGGGTGCTGGAAGGGTCCTGGAGGGAGTAACATGGGGTATTATCAGTAGATGTGCATGGACTATGCCAACTAGAAACCACGCAGGGTCACAGACATCAAGAGTGAATGATGGGATGATAGAGACAGAAGTCCAAAGACCAGATGGAAAGAACCTCTCAGCAGATGACAGCATATGACTTTCTGGAACCAGATTCTTTTTTTTTTTTTAATTTTATTTATTTATTTATTTATGATAGGCACACAGTGAGAGAGAGAGAGAGGCAGAGGGAGAAGCAGTTTTTAAGAGCTTCTGTGAGAAGCTCCATGCACCGGGAGCCCGACGTGGGATTCGATCCCGGGTCTCCAGGATCGCGCCCTGGGCCAAAGGCAGGCGCCAAACCGCTGCGCCACCCAGGGATCCCTGGAACCAGATTCTATCCACCTCACCATCCCTGTGACTGATCTTGTGCAAATGCCCAAAGAAAAGGAGACAGGAGATAACGTGAGTGGCCAACGTGAGTGGAGATAACGTGAGTGGCCAAGTGAACAAAAGAGCCTTGAGTAGATCCCAATATTATAACAATTCAGTAATAATGGTAGTGCAAATCTGGAAAATGGCTGGATTAATCATAAATGAGACTGGGACAATTGGCTATTTGGGATGAAAAAATACATTTTGATCTTTCTTTACCTATAACAAAATATTTTAGATAGAAAAAATCGCCCCCCATAATATAAAATACCTGAAAGAAAATGTAACGCAATATTTTCTAATACCTGAATATGCGGGGCCTATCTAAGCTATAAATAAGATGTGAAATTTTAAAGAAAAACATCAACAGATTTCATGACACAGTGATTTAAAAATTTGTATGAAGAAATGTCTCTGACTGAATTTAAAATGAATATAAATTGAGTATATATTAGAGCAAATAAGACAGAAGTTTACCTCCTAACAACATAAAGAACTCCTACTAATATGTAAGGAAAAGTTAAGATCTCAAAGGATAAATAAGCAAAGGACATAAATTGATATTATATATATATATATATATTTTAAAGATTATTTATTTTATATATATATACACACACACACACACACACACACATATATATATATATATATATATAGAGAGAGAGAGAGAGAGAGAGAGAGAGAGAGAGGGGGGTAGGGACACAGGAGGAGGGAGAAGCAGGCTCCATGCTGGGAGCCCGACATGGGACTCGATATCGTGACTCCAGGATCGCGTCCCGGGCCAAAGGCAGGAGCTAAACCGCTGAGCCACCCAGGGATCCCGAATTGATATATTATAAATGAATACTTGAGATGGTTAACATGGAAAAATATGTATGTACGTATTTATTTATTTTAAAGATTTAAAAAAATTATTTATTCATCAGAGAGAGAGACAGAGACAGAGGGAGAAGCAGGCTCCATATAGGGAGCCTGACATGGGACTTGATCCCGGGTCTCCAGGATCACACCCTGGGCTGAAGGTGGCACTAAACCGCTGAGCCACCTGGACTGCCCTGGAAAAATATTTAATATCATTAGCTGGTATTGAATAAGTATACATTAAAACAAGAATGACATACCTTTTAAAACCTCTCAATTTAGGAAAGATTAAAAAAATTATAATGCTCATTTCAGTTGAGCATGCAGGAAGATACTCATTCACTTTGCTTTTGGGAGCATAAATTGAACCAAATAATTTGGATAGTAATTTGGTAATCTGTATTAAAGCTTAAAAGCGTTTAAAATTGGAAGCAACAAGGGGCACCTGTTTGGCTTAGTGGGTAGGCTATGCGACTCTCGATCTTGGGGTTATGAGTTCAAGCTCCACATTGGGTGTAGAGATTACTTAAAAATAAAATCTTAAAAAATAAATCGGAAGCAACCTGTTTTCCATATAGGGGAATATATCAGGAAATCAGTGCATAACTATATGTTGTACTATTACACAGCCATTGAAGTGGAGGTATTCGAAAATATTTAATGATATGGGAAAATGCGTATGCTATAATGTTAAGTGACTAAGAGCAACATGCTGAATTATATATACAGTGTGATCACAACTATGCACATAAATATGCACCGAAATAGTTTGAAAAAATGCACCAATCTACAATCCTTTTTCTTTGAGTGTTGTAATTATCAGTAATTTTATTTTCTTTTTACTTTTTTGTTCTCCTGTAGTACGGAAGAATTCTAAGTTGGAAAAATTAGAAAATAATCTTTGTTGGAAATAAACATCTACCTGTAGCTTTACTGCAACTTAACATGGCTCCTGCTCTAATGGTTTGATGTGATTTTGTTGGCAAATGCATTTGCCTCAAGCTTTTTAAATGATGATGATGGTGTCGATGACTCACATAATACTTTTATAGCCTTCAATATGCATCAGGTACCATACTGCACACTTTACACATATTAACTCATTTACAATGCACAATACTCATAGGAGGTAGGTCATATTATTCCTCACATTTTATGGAGCAGGAAATTGAGGCACAGGGAGGTTAATTAACCCCCCCCCCCCACAAAGGTCCCACAGCCAGTATATGGTGGAGCTGGGATTTGAATTCAGCTAGTGTTGCTCCAGTGGTCCTACTCTGTATGTGCTGCATGGTAATGTTGAAGAGAATAGATAGCTTTGTTTTTCAGAAAACAAGCAAACAAGATCTTAGGAAAAACAAACATCAAACAACAGTAATAAATGCAAAATGACATTCTTGGGTCATGAATCTCATCTATGAAGTAGAAGAGTTAAGTTAGGTGATCTTTAATACACCCTTGGGTGTAAATTCTACAATTATATTGATTAGCTAGAAACACTGAGTTTTAGATTCTATAGTAGGAATGCTAATTATTTCCTCCCTCCATCATTTCCTTCCCAACTTCACGCCTTTTTATTAGGGACCCTCCACCATGATTCCTAACACCACATCTGCCCCCATGCCCCGTTGATAGGAGCAGGGGATGATATTTCACCAAAGCTGGGCCAATGACTCCTGAGCTTGGAGTTTGCACTCCAGGATGTTAGACTACTCTTGACAGGTGCTGGTGGGCCTCTGGTGGCCATTTTTCACCACTGCAGGGGATGGGACTGGAAAGGCAGGGGGGTATTGTTTTTGTGTTTCCCAATGGCTTTCTCAACGTTGCTTCTAGGCCTCCACAAGGCCTTGCCACATTATCCTTAGATCTTACAAGACACCCTGTGTCCTTTCAATATATTCCCTACTTGTGTTTGCTTAATCTAGTTTGAATGGGATTATTATTTTTTAAAGATTTTATTTATTTATTCATGAGAGAGAGAGAGGCAGAGACACAGGCAGAGGGAGAAGCAGGCAGGTAGCCTGACATGGGACTCTGATCCCGGGTCTGCAGGATCAAGCCCTGGGCTGAAGGTGGCGCTAAACCGCTGAGCCACCTGGGCTGCCCTTGAATGGGATTATTATGTGCTACCAACCATGTACTGGCTTGCAGCATGTGTGGTATAGCCTCAAGGCGAATAATGAAGAATTTGCGCATTGAGCCATTTTTCGAAATCTGACTTGAGATGTTTTCCTGTGATGATTCGGGCATTACAATGAAATCCGCTAATTAAGGAATGGTGAAAATGCTATTGAAAGAGATGGTGAGAGACCCACTAGCCAGCTGGTCGGCTGATGGCTCTGGTCGGGAGTGGAGGTTAGTTTACAGATATAACTTAGAGGTGAGGACACTTGACAGTTTTCAGGTCACCCAGGGGTTACTATACTTAAGGGAATTGATTGCAAACTCACGAGGGGCTCCTGGATCAACGTTTTGATGCCAGCAACATGCATGTGTTGCTCAGAACATTATATCTCCACAGTGTACAGGAGCACCCTTGAAACGGAGGCACTCCTGTGCCGGATGGACACATTGCCAGTCCTTGTGCGTCCCTCTGTAGCCTCCTGCTGGGCCATGTGTCTCTTGCGCTGGATACTGTGGATACCTCTGCCTGTGCTGGTCGTCCTGTTTGCCAGGCAATACTTGCATATAATTTAGAAAAAAAAATGGAGTCGAATATTAGAAGAAACAATTAAATGAGTTAGAAATAGCTGCTTCTAGGTGTATGTTGAAGGGGCTCAAGGGGGCAGAGCAGCAGGGGTCTGCTTTCAATGTAAGCTTTTTACTGCCTCAATTTTTTATTTTTACTATTTACATATATTACTTAGATACAATCACTATGATACCTAGCTCCCCATTATAAATAAAATAGTGTCTGTTATGTCTTAGTGCCAGCCTAGATTCTCTCTCCTGTGTTATTGACTCAAATCCTAGTGGTCTCATTCCATTTACTGTGCGTGCTTTTAATAGTGCTGACTCATTTTGCAATTTATTTCATTTAGAAGCATTCTTCTTTTTATTCTTTGCTTAGATACTTATTGAATTCTTGCTATGTGCAAGGATTTGTACATTAAAAACATTGGATGTTACTGTACACTTTGTCCTGTGTTGGGTAATTATTAGGTAATCAATATGGTTATTGGGAATTGGCTGTTTCTTTAGAATGTACATATTTTAGAATTTTTAGAATATATATACATTCTAAAGAAACTAAAAAGTCTTCAAAATGCTCACTTACTTCCTCCCACTTTGCTTTGTTTGGGCAATGGTATATTGAAAGCAGAGAGCATATCCAAAGCCTGAAGAAATGCTCTGATCAGTTTGTTCATTTATTCATTAAAAAAATGTATTGCTCACCTAGTGTATACACCTGGTAGTGTATTCTCAAAGGTGGATAAGAAAAATAAGACATAGTCTGCAACCTCAAGAAAGGTAAGGTCTTGGAGGATATTTTTTGAGGGAAAAGTAGCGTTCATTTTCCACATTAATTCATTACTTCATGCGCTTTTGGTATGCAGCATCCCTTTAGATAATAAGAATTTGATAAATACTTGTTTTGCAAACAGATGATTTACACATCACCTTGCAGGGGTATCTCTAGCCTAGATTCTCTCTCTCTCTCTCTTTTTTTAAAGATTTTATTTATTTATTCATGAGAGACACAGAGAGAAAGAGAGGCAGAGACACAGGCAGAGGAGCGGGAGAAGCAGGCTCCATGCAGGGAGCCCGATGTGGGACTCGATCTCAGGTCAGGCCTCCAGGATCATGCCCTGGGCTGAAGGCGGCGCTAAACTGCTGAGCCACCAGGGCTGCCCTCTAGTCCAGATTCTCAATATTTTCTCCTGCTTCCCACCCCTGAGGGCTACACAGCCTCTGAAAGTGGCTCTCAGAGGACAGCTTCCTGGAACCTTGCAGGGAGAGCCTGGGAGAAGCAAAAATGTGCATGCGGTTTGAGCACCATTCACGGAGATAATGCTGTGTTCATCCTCTTTCATCGCAAGAAATGTAGGTGCTGGGAGTTAACTGTCTGGCAACCATTTCCGGGAGGCCCGAGGATACTACTGCAGTGGAAGGAGGGCTGGCATCCACGTGGTTGTGGGCCTGGCAGAGATGCTGTGGGCAGCACACGGAGAATCTAACTGTTGCATGGGAAGGCAGGGCCCGGCTGTCCCTGTGGTGCCTTCGGACCCTGGAGAGAGACCAGAGCCAGAAGAGAGGAGCGTGAACAGCAGCACAAAAGTGGATGACTGGGAGGAGATGGGAATCAGCAAGGGGGTGACGAGCAGCCCACACCGGCTTCCAGAGTAGAGGAAAGCCAATGGGCAGAGACAAGAGATGAGCTCACCTTTAGAGAAGTCACAAGAGAAGTCACTCATGCTGAAAGGTCCCTAAAAACACAGATCATCCACTGGGCAGGGTCAGGAGTGGGGGAGGCCCGTGTCCACACCTGGGTTGTGTGGTCTTGGGCCAGTTACTTAACTTTTGGAAGGTGCTTCCTTCTGGATAAAACTAGAGTGACAGTTCCCACACATAGAGCTGTTGAGGGAATTAAGTGAGATGACCACATGAAAGCAAGCAGCATGCTGCCTGGCACACAGTAGGACTTCAGTAAGGCTACTTTTATTTCCTGTCCTACTGCATCTCGGGAAAGGGTGAGGGGCTCCGTGTGCTGTGTGCTGAATACAAGGAAATCACAGAATCAGTGACTGGGAGCTGAACCAGGAGTGGGGTTGGGGCTGGGGCTGGCACAGAAGAAAGCACTGGGCATCTGACTTCATAGCCCTTCGGTTCTGGAATAGGCTGAGCTACACAGCTCGGTCTCCGCTGCTCATTTTATTAATTGATCAAATAATGATGATTGGGGGTGACCAAGAAAACATTCGGGTGTGCTGTGTAAGCTATTTGAGAAGCCAAGATGTTTTTATTTTAGAAAGAATCTTTTTAAGAAACTGAAAAGGAAATTCCGGTATTTGAAAGTACTCATTCTGGATGTCTGAGGGTTCCAGGTTTTGATATTTTAGCTTCCATTTGTGGGCCACTTTTCTGTGCCTGGTGACATGTTAATTCGGGTAATTCTAGTACTAGCCCCATGATGTGGGAACTTCTCTGAACCAGGCAGAAGGACAGAGGTTATAATCCTTCCCACCCCAGCTAAGGAGGATTGGACTAGGAGTAGGTAAGATATTGCCCATGCCAGGCTAATTAGTTCTCTTTTTTATTATCATGTCCCATGACAATGGGACTTCTAAGGGTTAAATCACTTGTTCAGTTACTTATCTTGCAGGAAGCAAAACTTGGAATTGTACTTAAGTCTGTTGAGCTCCAAAGCCTGCTTCCTCGCTGCACATACACATACACTTGGCTCTTGTAGGTGAATACATCAAGTTCTAGTGGACCCAGCCTTGGCCTGTGGGCAGGTCTCCAGGCTAGCTTGGCACAAGAATAGACATCACCTTTCCTCTCTTTGCCAGGTTGTGTCTACATGTGTGGTACAACAGGACTAGCAGCACAGGGTGAGCAGCTAACATACCTGGGCAGTCATGGCCTGGGGAGTGGGCTTGAGTTGTAGTTATTGGGGCTAAACTCTGGAAGAGAGATGTGTCTTCCACATTTCTAAAGATAGCTTTGATGATGAACATTGATACGGGGAAGACATCCCTTTGGTTTTAAATTCTTTTTTACAACTGTAGGTAAAACCTCCAACCCTCTGTCCTTAATGAGCCTTTCTCGGGTGTGAGTTAGTTATCCTTTACTTAGATAAACAGCCCTCCAATAGAAGCAGATACACAAAAACTTTTTATTAAGTGGAAGTTAGACTCCATGGTAATTAACCAGTTACAAGTGCATTTAAATTCATGTGTGTGGACACTGTAGAAGTCAGAATGGTCTTATTGAAAGTCCAGTGTTCCGGCTTGGCATGTGCCAGTGCAACCCAAGGTAGAACCATACACGCAATAAGTACAGGTCAACGATGATGTCAGACTACATTGGCAACACCATATTCATTGTTACAGCTAAGCATTACAGAACATGAAAGTCCAAAGACCAGAAGACTATTACTAAATTGATTCTTACTATAAGCCTTTACTTCTACTTAAATGCTTCCATAGGACCAATGTGGAAAATCCTCAACTCTGGGGGGACAGTGCCATCTTTATGTTCTACACTTAAATGGGCCACAGAAACTGTAAACATTCAGTGGTCCTACTGCTGCCCATTGCAGGTAGATACCAGCTGTCCCCTTGGGAAAGTGCAGTTTAGTTTAACTGGTGTGAACATTTTATATTGTAAGTCTTCAAATCTGAAATTTGTCTTCTATTTCAATTAGCACCAGTTTATTGTAAATCTTTTTCCTGGTGTTAAATATTTAGGAAACATTTATTTATTTTAAACCAACACACAAAGTCCCAAACAATGGAAAGCAAAAAACATTCAAAAAGTTTTTAGAGAACAGCGTTTAGAAAAACAACATCATTGAAACATTCAACAAATCTATGTACAATGTGCCAAAAGCTGGCAAGGAGCATGTCTGAGGAACAGTCACATAAAAGGTTTATTAACCTGAACCTCCACAGGCTGTATTTACAGTCAGATAGGTATTCAGAAATGTAGAATCAGAACATCTGAATTTGGCTAAAAATCATATAAAAAAGACACATCCCCACCCCCAGTAACTTCTAAATAGGTAGCAAACATATCCAGTATAACCGTAAGTACCAGGTTTAGAAGTGCGTTTTTCCTTATTTTTCATATTTCTACAAACAGTTGAGAAACTTTCTCAACGGACATAGACGAAAACTAGGATGGCAGAGAAATGAGTTATTTATTTCAACATTGTCAGATGAAGGGAAAGAATATTTTTTCATGCTGCATAACGTAGTAAAGTACTAATTAAGGAGCAAGGATAAATTATTCGGGGAAGGGTTTCATGGGAATAAAAAATCAGCAAGAGGGCTGAAGATATGTGTGTATATTCTATCTGGACGTTCCAGAAATGTAAGTCATTATCTCCATGTACTTTTGAAAAAAGCCGGATGATTTGCTTTGATGGACAGCATTTTTATATTTTGTTCTTTGAAATGCTATAACCCAAACCCTTTGGAGAGTAGTTTTTGTTCTCAGATTGAAAATTCAACACAACAGACACAACCTCTGCTATTTTTTTCTCCAATGCGACGCTCATTAACCTTATGCAGTTTCGTTTGCCTGTTAATCCAAGGTTACTAGAACATCCACCTTCAAAAAACTGGGCACGTTTTGTAACAGCCAGCATTTCTCATTCCTGCTTAAGAAGTAAAATAGAAACCATTTCCTATTTAGTTACCTTAATGGCTGGAGTTGTTTAGAGTTTGAAATTTCAATGCGCGATCTTTAAAAATATCAGCTGGAAGAGTATAGATGGGAGTCCCACATTCCCGTAATGTTATGTGTTCAAGTTTATTTTGAATAATTTGTGTTTGTGATAAGTCTATGAAAAAAATTTACTTGGATTTGATACAAAATACACGTTACTCTTTGAAAATGCATAGTTTGTAACTTTATACATTCATTCACTAATATTAAAAGACTTTTGTAAGCAAGTACTTACTTACCTCCAAATGGTGGTAAGATTGTATTCCAAAAGATCTCTAAAAATCGGATAGCATCACCACATTGCTTTTGAATTTGTGCCCAATTACAAGTTAACGCCTGTCATTTTACCACTGGCATCACACAGGAGGGACTGCTTCTTTCTCTTCAGTCTGGCTTTCCTCGATTAGCAGGCACTCAAAAAGCAATGCTTTCTACTGACAACATTTCCACTAAATACCCCATTTGAAATATTGTATAATTTCATGATCACATTTTAGATTTGGTGTAGAAAACAATTCAAAAGATGGCTTAATTTTGAGAAGTAGAGGTTTTTTTTTGTTATTTTTTTGTTTTGTTTTTGCTTTTAAAAAACCTTACCATGGACAAAGGGCAACAGAGGGTTTGTGATAACTTATTCTCTCGCTCCTCAGCCCCTTCATTTGAGAAAGATGACCGTAGGCCACTCGGTAGTTGCATTTGATGATGGTCATGAACCCTTTGGGACCTAGCGATTTTTTTCTTATCCTGAGTTCTTCTTCTAAGTATATAGATTTTGAGACATGAAACACTTTGGAAACTACACTAGTATCTGGTTATTCCAGAGAGCCTATGTTTAAATGGCTGACCATCGTCCAACCATTAATTACAAAAATAGGAATTCTAGGTCATGTTGTAGGAAAATATTGATTAATGGCATTTTTTTTTAAAAACATATATAATCCACATTCCTGGGTTATTTTACACCCAGAGCATTTTCAGTTATTGAAGTTATGGAACATTTTGGGGGTATTGAGTTCTTTCCTAAAAATCTAAGTCTATTCTAAAGCTTTCTACCAGTGATCACAGAGGTTCCCCAGACAGTTGGGATACTTTGGAAGAAGGGGCTTTGCTATCATCACAGGGCTTGGTCAAGTCACAGTTGTTGATTTCCAATTAGCAGAGAGGAGGATAAAAAGGCGTAAAAAGCAAAGCAAGGGTTTGTAATCTGCAAAGTGATGCATCCTTTTTTTTTTGGAAGGGGGTTAGTTTATAATTACACTACACTGTAGATCCCTGAGGGGTAATTCCGACTCTGGTGCTGCTGGCCCCCAAAGCTCTACCTTTTTCTTCGCTCTCTTGGCCACGTGGGCCCAAAGCATGGGAAGAGGGCTCCACCAGGGTGAGGGACAAGTGCTTAACAGTGAGAGCAGATTGGAGTAGTCATCTCCTTGCATGAGCATCAAGTTAAAACAATTACACCTTGCAGGAGCCACTTTCTTTTCACACAATAAAGGCCAAGTCAATTTTCAAGCTGTATCATTATGGGCAGAGGTCAGGGCCCAGGGAAATTCAATATGACGCTCTTTTCTTCTGTCCTTCCATGTTGGTTCTGATCACACAGTTGGCTTTCCCCATGGACAGGCCTGGTGGGAGGTGACTTGCGTGGAGAGCTTTGAGTCCAAGTGAAAGGATTAGATCTATGTCTTGTCTTTATCAGCGAGTCTGAATCTCTTGTGATGAGGACTGCAGGCTGCATGCTGACTGACCTGCTCTCTGAATGATCGCCCAGAACTGCTCAGACAGATGGAAATTTTTGTCAGAAGGAAGAGGGGAGCCTCACTGACTGAACCTCACATACAAGTTACAGTAATATTTCTCCCCTTGGGCCTTAATTGGAGAGTGAGAAGTCAGCAGCACAGAAGCAAAAGTGTTTAATTTGGAATTTTGGGAAAGGAACATACATAATAACAGCATGGCCTCAGTAAAGTTATGCGAGTGGACAGGACGTGGTTGCCAAGCTGGGGCGGGTGGGGGTGGGTGCGTGAGACCAGTCACCAGAATGGGGACTGTTCTCTCTCTCTCTCTGCTCAATTTCTTCTCCAGAGTCCTGGTTTTCCTCTTGAGTCAGAGAGGTAGAAAGAATTCAGGAGAAAACAGATGAGCAACTCTTTTTTTTTGTTTGTTTTTTAAAGAAAATTTTCTTTCATGACAGCTCTCCTGCCTTTTTCAGGAGTTGCTGCTTTCTACTATGGTAAACTTTCTGAATTAAAAAAATCAGGCAATTGCCCTTAGTAAGGAAATGTAACACTTAGGCTCAAGAATTAACTTTCAACATTTTCATACTATAAATAAAAGGGATTTTTTTCCCTTTGGAAGCTGGCCATTAATAAGGATGTGAACAGTGCCCAATATGAAGGAACATTTTTAAAAAGCAAGGATTACAGTGTGAGGGTCAAATTCCCAATCTCCGCCTGCTTTCAGAATCTATAGTCATCTTCTACTGGAACCTCAGCTTCCTGCTTGTTTGCTAAGCCCTGCCGCGCCTATGGCTTGGGTGTCACCATTGCAGAACTGGCTGCTTTGCCAGCACAGGAGGAAAGTGCCCGAGTGTCCCCTCCTCCAGCACTGTATCCTCAGACAGATGATAAACACATCATTTATCAGAGTGAAGCAGGTGGCAGGTCACCATGGTGTAGGCCCCTTCTAGCTCCACAGCCGCACTCCCTGTGAGTGGCTTCACCCTAAACTCGCCCCATGAAGCCTGGTAAACTAAAGGGAGAAAGGGCTCGTGTGACCTCTTTATTGGTGGATGCAGCCTTTTAATAGTCACACGGACAGAAATCTCAGGTGCTGACAAGGTTGTTTAAACAGCATTCATGTTTTAAACGTGACTTAACCATCTCCCCAAGTGTTTCCAACTTTGAGTTGACAGTCCTTTCTGATTTGATCATTCAACATTGCCCATTTGAGTAGTTTTAAAATTTTCTGGCAGCGATTTACGTTTACAAGGACAACCAATGTTGAATGGTAGCAGCAAAATAATGTTTTTTCCCCAAGGAGGCAAAGCTTTTACTCAGAACATCACATTAGCTGAGAAACTCCTATAATTAACTGACCACTCAGCTGGCTGGAACTTTGGGAGTCGGGACACGGCAGCACCATAACGGGGGACAGTCGGGGATGATTCAGTTGGCATGTGACAACATGAATGAGCATGTGCTTCTTTTTTCTATGCTGAAGGGCCAGGGCTGAGAGGGCGGATTGAGAACCTGGTGGGGGCCTGGGTCTTTTCCGGTTTAGCTTCTGGAAGACTTAGGTCCAAGCCAAGTGCTTTTCCAAATTCTTCCCCTTCTCCCTTTGGGCAGTGATAAGGCTGACTCATAGACATAACACTACCATGGGTTGGCCTTGGAGGTGATCCTAAATACTCCTACTCTACACTGGATCCTTAGGAATGTCAAAGGAAATAATGTATTAGAAAGAGACATACCTTTTTGTATATGTGAAAGGGTTAGGGATTATCCCAATGCCATTAGGACTCTGGTGTAAGACACAGTCTAAAGTCAATCCATCTGAGCAAAAGCAGCAGCTTCTCATTTTTTCCATGATACATTTATTCCCATTTTGTCTTTGCCCTCAGACAGAGGCGCTAAGGTTTTCTATGTGGAAAAACTCCTTTTGGGGGGGGTTAGTGGACACTCTAAAATACCTACCAGTTCTGGAGCAAGGATGTTGCTATGTTGGAGATGCAACAATGGAAATTCTATGCTGGAATGAAAACTACTGGAAAACTACTGGAGCGGGAAGGGGTGTGGAGGGGCTGGCGGTGTGTGCGATCTCAAACTGCGGGGGCTCCTGGCTGCCTTCTCTGAAGGCACAAGGCTGCTCCTTGCCAGCCCCTCATCACAGTGGTCACGGTAGGTGAAAACTTAAGGTGGGGTGACGGTTCTTCAGTGCTTTGGGGTGTGGCCTGGGCACGCCAGAAGGGGGCAGAGGGAGAGCTGGATAGTCCTTCAGCGTATTTGGATCCGAGGCAAGGCTGGTTTAAGGTTTTATATTCAAGTCTTCCATGAGAATGATTTCTTGGGAGAACTGACCTCCTTCCCTTCTTTGATTTTAGGTGCCCAGAGAGTACTAACAGGTGAGTTTGTGGGGGCTGAGGGAGGAATCTGACCCAGGGGACATAGGATGTGAGATGAGATGTGCTTTCCCCAGCAGGTGAGACTGGTGGCCAGAGGCCGCCTCTGCCCATAGACAGGTTCTCTTTGGTCTGCACAGTGTTGGCCAAGAATTTGAGTTAGTTGTCAACACTTAAATGTCAGGTAACATCATATTTCCAAGTCAGAAGATCTAGCAGCCCTGGGCCTGATTTCTGCATGGTTCTGATTGTCTAGAGCTGGTTGCTGCATGCAATGGGGTCATGGGCTCTCTGGTTCACAATGATCTCCACCATTCCGTAGTGTCCCTGTTTCGCCTGATCTGAATCGTTCATTTACAGATCCTGCCTGGCTTTTCTAAGGCTTCTGCTATTAACCCATAGAAGCTTCCTAGCTGCCATTTTAAAAAGAAGCAAGACGTATTTGGTTCAAAACCATACAGCAATAAGCACTTCTTGGGGGATTTAATGCTAACAATGGAGACAGTCAAGGGAATGAAGTCAGAGATTTGCAGACTGCCTCATCTCAGAGACCAGGAGTCCAAAGCTGTACACGGTTTTCCCCATCTCTATGCAATTCTAGTCCTCATGTGTGCAGATTCTAAAGCCTGTTGGAAAGCAAGGTCTGAGTGACCCTCTGACTACTTCATAGGAGTTGCTCAGTGGGTATACGGTCATTCTATCCCAGCTTTTCTTTTGATGTTTTCTGCATACTGCTAATTAGTCTAGCTTTTGAGTTACTGAAATCTTAGAAATAAGATTTCTTTCTTTCTTTCTTTCTTTCTTTCTTTCTTTCTTTCTTTCTTTCTTTCTTCTTTCTTTCTTTCTCTTTCTTTCTTTCTTAAACAGCGAGTGGGCTAGAAAAAACTGTACAGCATTATGAAATGGTTTTGGCAAAGCTCAAAATTATTTGTGCAGTTAATAAACTCTCCATGGCTCCCTCCCTTGTTTCCCGACCCTTGGGAACACAGTGATTTTGCGATGACAACCTCGCATGTCTGTTCAAATGTTCTTCTTGTGAAAAGTCAAGCACTTGCTTTGATAAGGAAATTAAGGTTATTTAGTTAGTGCTGAGGAAAAACTTATTTTAAACACCACCGATCACCTCAAAATTCTATCTTTGGGCTTCCATACCACGGTTTGAGAGATTACCACCCGATGATACTTGCTGGTTAGATGCAGGCGTGTGGTAAGCTTATCTTTGTGACAGAAACTCATTTTATACTAAGGAATTTCCAAAATTCCAAGAATTTTCTCCCATTGCCTACAAGCATATCTAGTAACATTTTTTTTCCGACTTAAGATGCATAGGATGATTCCTAAAGTGTCTTTCTCCATCATACTTTGCAAACACACTGGCGATGATAAAAGGAGTAGCTGTTGCTCTCTTGACTCTCTTGTGATACTCTTTCCATTTGATCTGCATTTCTACCCTTGCTGCAGAGGGTTCATTGAAAAGATATGCATCAAAACACTTGCTTAAAAGAGGCATAGCCCTTTGTTTGGAGAGCAGGAATTGCTTATAATACTCACACTTCCTGTCTGGTAAATACTGTATTTTAAAAAATAAGCTACAATGTATAAAACCAAGGTCATTTCCCACAAAATGTTCATGTTCTTTGTGATTACAAAACACTGCATCTTGTAAAATAGTTCCAGTTCTGCTAACTTGAGAAGTTAAGTACTAATGCTTATTATAAAAGTGTCATGTCTCTCAGAATCGTAGAAGCCTAACGCAGTATAGTTCTTGTCTTATTTGGAAAATTAAGTTATAATCATTATCGTATTTAAGATTACATTTTGACACAGCACATTACCATTGTGACTCTCAGACCTACAAGAAAAGTTATAAAACATGAGATTGTCTTCAAAAAAAAAAAAAAAGCAACTATTTACAAAAACGGGACTGGAAGTACAATTCCCATTTTGATTTCCAGCCCTATGATAGGTACACCTTTTAAAGCATGGGTATCATTGGAGATGGGCCTTTTCAGTCAGTCCCCATAAACAAACTGGTTGGTCTTAAATACACTTTATACTTTCTTGCTCTACTGGTGTGCATTACTTACTCATACAATTGGTACCTAAAAGTGCTAATCTCGTTTTATTTACTGACTTCTGGTTTGACGAGTTAACAATGCAAAAAGACACAACGCAACAGTTCCAGTATGGAGGAATCCCCACAGGTATGAGGAATAGGGAGAGTGTGCGTGCCGCTGGTAGGATTATTTTCTTAGAGAAATGAAATTTCCAGTTGACCCGTGGACCTAGCGCCTTCTCCAGAATGATCCACATCCTCATCCATATTCATGAATTCTGCTCTGTTTCCTCTCATTTGTATGCACAAATCCTTCCCTGTGTTCATACAGGTCAACGCTACAGTTGATGTGGTTGATGGAAATTCTACAGGGTCATGAGAAAAAGCAGCACCTTGTCCATACAAGTCCATGGAAGTTTGCTCCTTAACACGCTATTAAAGCAAAACGCACGTCTTTAACAGCTTCCACCTATGGAATATCTGCGTGCAGTCGTCCAACCGGGTGATTATAAAGAGGAACACCAAGGCTTCGTATTCACAATTACATTCAGAAAAAGCCTTACACAAGTCTATGAATACCTGCCAGGGACTGTGCCTGTGGTTCAAGTGTCAGCCTCAGACTGCAGGTCAGCTACGAAGAAACACCCCTTCTACACAGAACATTCCTCCACAACTCCAAAAGTTGACACTGTCCGGTTCATGTAAATTTGTCTTGAAATAATGATCATGTTCATTAGAAACAGAAACAGAAACAGAACTAACCCCCCAAACACCAAGCTGTTCTGACTTGAAGAGACACTAGAGATAATAAAAGTCTTTCTACTCGTAGGATCTCCCAAATCTATCTTTCACATACCCATTAATTTTCCCTGAGGAAATGAATATTATTTACAGTATTTTGCTACTATTCTCAAGGTATTCTCTCCTGTTTGTACAGTCCTTGCCACCTCTCTCTCCGCATTCTCAAGTGGATGCTGCTCTTTCATTTGCCAGTGAAGTCTGATGAAGGAGGAAATGGGTTCAGCCACGCGGGCTAATTCAGAACCCAGGGTGGCTTTCAAAAGTGTGGCTTAGAGTGACACTGAAACTCAAGTGACCTTGAAATCTGATAGAGGGCATTTCAGCTTCAGAAATCTTTTGCAACACTCATGGAACTATTTCATGTAAAGATTTTGGAATGCCCGAGAACCATAACACCCATCCTGGTCTATTGAAAGTTTTCATCTGCAACACGGTTATGACTGGACAAGGAATCCTCTAAGAAAGGGCACCTTGGGGCGTGGAGCTGCTGACAGACAACTCCACAGCTGAGCACCCATTTGATCAAGAAACCCACTGCATTCTTGACACTGGCTTTTCCCAGCCAAGAGGGGAAACCTGCCAGCAGGCGAGGTGGGAAGTCCGTGCCCCCCACGGATGTGCGCAGTGGCCCTATATCCCTGGTCAGAGCTGCCTCCCTTAAGGGAGATCTCTGCTTGCTCTGTCCCCTGGAGGGACAACATGATGGCTCCCTCAGAGGTGCCCAGGGACGACCAGCATTAAGAAGATGAGTGGGAGCCAGATGTCCATAGGCCTCTTACCTCTTCTCTGGTCCCCAACGCACCCACTTGCTACCCTGGTGTTTTCCCCAACTTGTTACACTGCTTCCCATAAATGAGCGCACATCCTCTGGGAAGGACTATAGCTTAAAACTACGGCCTGATGAATTCTCCTTGCCTTGTAGCTCCTATCTGAAGAATGCCTGTCCATTAGTATGAAATGCCTTCTTTAGACAGAGATGAGAGCTATTTTCTGAAGGAAGGTGTATCAAGGGAGAGAAAGGTCAAAAGGCTATAGCACGCCTTGTTTGAAAATACTTTGGGTCCAGAATCCTTTGTATTGCCATTCCTTTTGCACAGACAGGTGTCTGAGATCCCTGGGATGGACGGAACTCCAGTAAACCAGCCGGCATGTTGTGGGACTGACCACCCTTGCCACCTGTCCTCTGCCTCTCCTTCCCAAATGAAAACATTAAAAAAACGTGGTACAACAGAGATGGCATAAAATGAATGTCGGGCTCAATTTGGCACTTCATTTAATTCCAAAATATAACAAAATAGCTCTATGACTTTTTTCTTTTTAATTTTAGCTTTTACAATCAGTGCTGTAGATTGCAGTTCATAGCTTTCTGGGTGGCTTGCAAGAAGTTAATCACCTTTTTTTTCCCCAAGGCCAGCCAGGTGAATTTTGATGGTTCTCTAGTTATTACATGTCTTGATACAAAGAAAGGATGTCTGTATGTGCAGGAAGCTACTGAGGGTCTGTGCACACTTGGAAAGAAGATACACAGGGATGAGGGCCAGTTGGCAGAAGGGAGTCCCTATGTGGGTTGGAGATGCAGAAGAGTACATGTAAAAAAGGCTTTAGAAAGAAGAAATCCCAGGGAAGCTGCATTCAGCTTTACACTTCTGCTTACCCTCTGTGTATTGGCTAAAAACCAAGGAAGGCCTGAGCTTGGTTCCTCCAGGCCAGCGCTCAGAACTCATCACGGGCTGCATCTCTGGGGGACAGCCACAAAACCTCACTCCAGGACTGACTGCTTCACAGAAAAGACCTCTTCCTCCTTGTGATCCAAAGTCCTGGGGGCTGGGGAGGATAGATTTAGCCCCCCATCACTTTGTTTTTGCTAGATGACTTAATCCAGGGATCTTGGGTCAGAGAGCTTCACCGAAGAGGAAAACCTCTGCTCTGGGATTGCATCTCAGCGAACCATCACTTCTGTACACAGTGAACCTGCTCAAATGGTTCTTCAGCTCTGGGCTTGTTGTGGCCACTGGGCAGTCCACCTGCAGCTCAGGCCTCCTGGGCCAGGCCAGAGAGCATCATGCCACAGCAGAGGGTGTCTGTAGGCAGAGCAACAGGACTCCAGGGAAGAGAAAAGAAATGCTGGGGTTGAGGATGCAAATGCATTCCTGCACTTAAAGAAAAAAAGCCCTTTCCTGGCTGACCTTGTAAATACTAAAACATACATTATAGCTGGTGCTGTAGCTACTAGTGACTGGTAATCATGAAATTAAATGAAGCTCTTTTCCTGCTCTCTTGAAATCACTGTTCTTCAAATAAAAATAAAACGAAAGGGGGAGAACAGGATCCTTTCCAAGGAAGAATGTTTAAAAAGTCAAATGGAAGCTTAAAAAATAAATTGCCCAAATATATGAATGGACAGGTTGTGGATCTCACACTGTGGAACCTCCCCGTTTCCCTCGATCATAAGAGGAAAAAGATATTGGTTATTACTAGATGCCTTCTTTCAACTCTTTAAAACAAAAGTGTACGTACAGTCTCTAAACATATATTAAATTTTCCTCTGTGCAATTTCATCGAACATTCCTATGGCTGATCGTAGGCTCCCCGTCCTGACACAGTGCATCCTATAAGGTGCTTTTTAAAAAACTTCTTTGCATAGGTATAGGAGAAACAACTCGTTAAGCAGGGCAGTCCAGAGTAGGATAGAGAGACTATGAACTTATAGAGAGAGCCTGACAACTGCTCCCCTCCTCCACAACACTACCCCCGAAACCAACCAACCAACCAACCAACCAACATAGGCGCAAGGCGCCAGGTGCGGCCAGGTGCAAACCCTGGCCCTGCTAGACTGAGAGATTCCTATACCAACACGCATTTTCCTTTTGGTGTTCCCTCTGAGCAAATGCTTCGCGAACAGTTCCGACGTTTTTATAAGAAAAATAAAATTTGGGACCCTCCCACGTGCCCCTATCACGTTTATATGGTTCCTGAACCCATCCCCCAGACATGCTAAAGCATAAAACCTATGAAAGTGCACTGGGAACGGATGTTGGCTTGGTGAGCTCACACGTCTTTCTGGAGGGATGGGGACGCAGGCGGCGCACCTGCGGGGACAGCCCGAGTTCTCTGCGGTTCTTGACCCGGGTCAGGGGTGGGGTTTTGAGGGCAGGCCCGATGCCCCGCAAGCCTGGCAGCGACGCCCCAGAACGCAGCATCGAGCTTACCCAGGTGGCCGGGCCGGCCTCACCGGTGGGCGGCGGGGTCAGCCGCCCGTCTGTCCGCGTCCGTGCCCCGGGGCGCTCGGGCTCCGCTCTGCCTTGGCCGGTCCTCGACGCCAGAACAGACGAGCAGGACGGAGGAGCCAAACCTGCACCTGCCGCGGCCCAGCGTGGTGCGCGCTGCTGGGGGCGGCTGGGAAACAGGGAAGGTCCTATTCACAATGAAAGCGGGTATTGTTCTCTGTACAAATGCTACTGAATAACGTGTAGCCTTGTTTTTTCTTTTTTTTTTTTAATGTCAAAAAAATCTCAGAGATGGCATGATTCAGAAAGCTTATCAAAATATGCCTCCTCTCTAGGCAAAATGGGCTTTGTTGGTTCAATTGCTACAGAAGTCCACAGTCGTTTGTTGTTTTTTTTTCCAGACCTAGACGTACGGCAAAAACAAAACAAACAAAAAAGCACAAACCCCCCCCCCCCAAAAAACAAAAAAAAATAAACCCAAAAGCTGACTTTTCAAGGAAAAAAAATAGAGCTGCCCCACGCTGGATTCTCAGCCAGAGCAGTGAGGGTGGTGACCTTATTTATTTATTTATTTTTTGCTGTTATTCCACCAAGTTTCCTGGAGGTGCTTTTTTCCCCGGGCTTCAAGTGTGTTTTGTTCAGAAGAAAAAGCGTTTTTCCAGAACCTGCGGTGGAGGGCGAGGACAGTGGCCCCCAGGCTGCCAGCTGGGCTGGGCGGACCTGTGTGTCAGTCGGTGAACCTCTGGCAGGCCTTCTTCCAGCGGCAAGCCGTGCACCACAGGTCCCGGTTCTCCATGCCGTACACCTTGCGGCACTTCTTGCCCTCTCCCCGGGGCTTTCTGCAAGACAGGGAAGGGACGTTTACACCGTGGGCATTCTCTGGAGGGCTTGAAATCCCATGAAAGAGCATGAGACAATATTAAGAAACCTAGTAGGGTTTTTTTCTTTATAGATTTATTATTATTATTATTATTTATTTGAGAGAGAGAGAGAGAGAGAGAGAGAGAGAGGTCACAAGCAGGGGGGAGAGCAGGGAGCCTATGGTGGGGACTTGATCCCAGAACTCTGGGATCATGACCTGAGGACAGACACTTGACCCCCTGAGCCACCCAGGCGCCCCTAGTAGGGGTTCTTGCTAGGCCCAGGCTTTACCACCTGCTGGATGTTGTCATGGCCACTATGCTTAGCTATCATGCTTCATTGCTAGAACTCTGAAGACTCTATTGGTCCATTTGTGGGCATGTCCATCTTCATTGGATTGAATTATACAAGTAAATACAAAAAATGCCAGGAGAGAGTTTTACTCTTTTAAATATGTGCTTTCAAGTGCTCTCTTGCTTCTCAAATTTCTAGCATTCTGGCTAAGGGAATCCTGAGGAGTTTCTCCTCGATCTGTATTAAAAATTATGCCTTAAAGTTCTTTTAATACAGAGGTTAATGCAGTATGACTTTGAAGAGATCCAGGGATCACCATTACCTATTCTTCAAGAAAACTCACTGCAAACTGTTACCATCCCCCTGCCTCCTCCTCCCCAGCCCAACAACACATCTTCCTTGATAATTGATGGGTGGGCAACAATCATGGCAACAAAAGAAAGGGTGTTTTGTCCATTCCAGGGAAATTTTATGGAAGATCGTATCTCTGGTTTCTCTTTTCCTTGCTATTCTTCGGTTTCTCAGTTAATTCCCATGAGATGAGGAGTGTGGGGTTTCAAGCACTCATACCTCAGGCTGACGGTCCCCCTGGGTGGGGAGGACAAGACCGTGTGAGTGTGCTGCCTCTGCTCTCCTGTGCCCACCGGATGGTTATGTGTTGGTGACACCTGGTAAGTACAGGGAACAAAAGTTGATGGGGCGGGTTCTCCTCATCATGCATTTAGTTAGCCTTTGCCACATGGGCAATGGTCAACATCAGACACGGAGAGGAAGTGCCACCTTCACAAAGACGTAGGTTCACGCAGATAGCAGATGCTCATGGCAGGATGTAAACGCCCCTCGCCCCCACCCCCCCAAACAGAAAAGACTCAGCAACAATTAATACTTAAAAAATCTTCATGACTTCACGTGTGTATTCCAAGTTGTTTCCCACAGTGACATATTTTCACTCGAATAACGTTCCAAACCTTAAAGTAGCATCTCACTTATTCTAAGCCTCATGATCTACCTTTTAAAAAAGACAAATACCTAGAGAGGTTAAGAGAGTCATCTAAAATTATATGGGCAGTCAATGCCAATGAAACAACATGGACCTTGGCCTTCTGTTTGCTCCACGAGATCATTGTCAGCCCCTGAATAAATGGCTTCTTGCATAAGACATCCACACAGCAGAGGGTCAGGTCCAAACAGGGATAAAGGCTACAAGCAAAGAGTCCAAGCAAATCAAGAACAGATGTCATCCACCCGCTATGTGCCAGGTTCACTGACAATAGCTGTAATTGTCACAACTCCCCCACGTGGTAAGTATCATTCTTGTTCCCACTTATTCATTCATGAGAGGCACAGAGAGAGGGGCAGAGACATGGGGAGAGGGAGAAGCAGGCTCCCTGCAAGGAGCCCGATGTGGGACTCGATCCCAGACCCCAGGATCACGCCCTGAGCTGAAGGCAGATGCTCAACTGCTGAACCACCCAGGTGTCCCTTTTCCTCACTTTATAGATGAGGAAACCAAGGCATGGGGAGGTTAGATAACTTGGCCAAGGTCAGGGAACTTGTAACAGCAGAGCTAGCCCTGTCGTGAGCTCTTCTGGTGCCAGAGCATATGCCTGACCACATTATACCTCTGTCTCTCAGTCATAATAACACGAGGGCACCTTGCTCTTGATTCCTCTTGCATTTCTTACCAGTCCCTTCACATCACCTGCTCTCATAATACTAAATATCGTGCCAGCACCTGGAATTCTCAACAGCTAAAAAAACAAATTTTTATAAGAAGAAATTATATTTCAAGGAAATATATAGCATTGCCATATATAGAAGAACAGACATTTAATGAATTTAGCAACTTAATTATGTAGAAGCCAACATGGCCATGGAAGAACCATGACCAATTAGCAGTCATGGGAACATTCCTAAGGCATAGTTATAGAATTGAATTTCTCTAGGACAGGTGCTACCATTTTTTCTTTTCTTTCAATTCAAAGAAATATATATCAGTGTTATCTTCCTAGATGTTAATTTAAAAACTTAGTAAAAACCTAGCATTTTAAGCCACTGTTGCCATGATTCTGAATTATTCTGTACCATTAGTCTTTACTTTTTTGCTAAAGCTGGGTAGGCCTGAGGGCCAGGGGTGAGATAACATGTAACTTTTTTAAAAATAAAAGCTTTGGAGTTCACTGTATGCATTTGATGTGGATAGATATGTAGGTCTTTCTGGGAGCAGAATGTCCCCCTCCTCCCATCCCCCCACACCTACCCTGTGTCCCACCTCTGACCAGAGTGTGTAACAGCAAACCAGAGGGCGCGAATGCTCCAGGTGTTCACAGCCACTGTAGTCATCTAGAATGTGCTCATATGAATTGTTTTAAATGGTCAAGACAATTAAAAAAACACCTAAAAATTATTATAAAATTCCCAAATTCCCAAAAATACTGCCTTATTTAGTGAGAGAACCAGAAGTTCAGTTGACATGACAGTGACACTACTTCCATCAGCTGGGGATAATGTGGAAGGTTCTAAATTGTGCAAAATTGCCACACCTCTTTTATGTGGGGGGATATGAGATGATAGGGTGTTCTTCATTCGACAAATATTTATGAAGTTCTTACTATGCACCAGGTACTACTGTTCATACAGCTGTGAACAACACCAAGTCTCTGTTCTCATGGAGCAGACATTGGAGTGGGGAGACAGACAACAAATACAAACAAATAAGATAGTTTTAGTGATAAGTACCTGAAGAAAATAAAATAGGCCAATAGGCAAAGCCTCATCGAGGGAGAGGACACTTATTTATTTTGGCTGGTGAGAAGGCCCCCCTTACCTGAGGGGTTGCCTTTTATCTTTAGGGTGCTCTGGAGAAGAGGGAAGCAATGACAGAGGCCTCTGAGGTGCACAGTGCCAATGGGGCCAGAAGACGCTGTGGAGGTTGGGGTAGGAAGACAAGAGGTGATAGATTCAGGTTATGCCTCCTGGTTGTGATGGGGAAATTGGACTTGACTGTTGTTCCAGGTGCCAGGGAAGCCATTGGAGAGTTTAAAGTGAGACATCTGATTAATGCTTTCAAAAGATCCCTTTGGCTCCTTAGAGAATGCACTGGAGACAGCCTGGAGAGGAGCCCTGCAGTCGGGTTAAGAGGCTCTTGCACTATTCTGGGGGGAAAGATGTGCCGGCCATCTAGACGGGGGTGTGGCAGTGGTGGTAGGAAGGGGCTGGGCCCATAGAAGAGTCATGGAAGGGTCTGGGACACATGGAAGGATGGGGAAAAAAACGAAGACACATCTTTAGAAGAATCAAGGATGGATCAAGGGGAGTCAAGGTTGAATCCTAGGTTCGGGCCTGAGCAGCTGGAGGGCTGGTGGTGCCATTTACTGAAATGGGAAAACTGGTAACGTGCTTGGTTCGAAAAAGGAGTGAGGATCAGGCTTTTGAAGATTCCAAAAACACCGTTTGAGCCACAGGGGCTTACCACAAAAATAACCCCTGCCTCCAGGCTTTATTCCTGCTAATGGCCTTCTGAACTCAGGCGTTCAGGGGCTGCGTGCAGGGTCCTGTCCAATAGCAGCACCCCCCCTGCACCCCATCCCATTCCACTGCAGCCCCAGGTTTTGCTGGGTCCAACACAGCAGAAGCCAGGACCTAATTCCCACCTTGGCCTGGGGCTCAGTTCTGTGTGAGGACCAATCTGACCTAACTTGTGAGCTTTCCTGGAGACTTCTAATAGCAAGACAATCGTGGTTTAGCTTTTTATTTTAGTGGGGGCCGTGGGTGGGGGAGAGAAATGGGGAGCCAGGATAGGGAACGGACATTTATTTAGCACTTGCAAATGGGAAAGGCAGGCTGCCTGAGTTTATATATGATTTCATTTAATCCTCAAGAAACCCCTGCAAGTGAAGTGCTGTTATCTGCATTTTGTAGATAAGATAATTCAGACCTCGAGCCGGGAGGTGGCCTGTACAGCATCCCGGAGTTATAAGTAGCAGTAGTAGTAATTTACCAAGGGCTTGTTACACTAAGTGCCTTTGAGTGCTATCTACTTTCATCTTCACCACGACCCTAGGATAAGTAGTACTGCCATCACGTCCACTTTCTCGATAAGGGAGTGGAGAAGTTCGGTCAAGTTGCCACACAGTAAGTGGTGGGGCCAGTGCTTGAACACAAGGTCTGTCTCGTACCAGCTGACCTTGGAACTAGTTTGGAATGATGCAAGGCCCTGCTCTTTCCATTCTTCAATCGTGCCATGTAGCTGATGGAAATACGGTGTGCCCTAAAATAAAGCCCTGTGCAGCATTATGTTGGCTATCTCTCCCGGTGGCCTCCACATTTCAATCTTTATTAGATTGGTTTTTAATTTCCTTTTTTAAAAAAATGTTTTATTAGTTTTATTTATTTATTAAGATTTTATTTATTCAAGAGAGTCACACAGAGAGAGGCAAAGACACAGGCAGAGGGAGAAGCAGGCTCCCTGCGGGGAGCCCGATGTGGGACTCGATCCCAGGACCCCGGGATCATGACCTGAACCGAAGGGAGATGCTCAACCACTGAGCCACCCAGGCATTCTGAGTTTAAAGAACTTTATTCTGCAAAGATCATGGCTGATTTCTCCCCCATGCTGAGTATATAGGTCATATACCAGTCAATCTTAAATAGAATACACTTCTTCTGAGCCCTGTATTGCAGCAATGAGATGCATCACAGGCAGCAATAATGTTCTGTACTGTGAGCCAGTGCTAGGCACTGTGCTCAACAATACACCTCTCTGAGGTAGACTCAAGTGGAGGGCATTGCTTAAGAGAGGTCATGGGACTGGCTAGACGTCAAAGTTTGTTAAATCGCAGAGCCAGGATTTTGCATCTGAGCCTCATACCAAAGCAGTAAGAATGTTGTGTCCTTCTGTAAATATATCAGGGACATTTCTTTTCTTTGTGATGTTCTATCTCTCAAGTGGAAAAAAACAGATCCTTGTCTTGGTGGTAATCTCTTTAATATACCATTCTGAATTTTCCTTTGAGGTTAAAAAAAAAAAAAAAACATAAAAAGCAACCCAGCCAAACATCTCATCATTAAGAACTGCTATTTTAGGTTTGGAGACCCTCCCTCCAGCCTGAAGCCTCCTGGAATGGCCCTTGGATGGCAGATCAGTTTGCTCTTGGTTGCATGGGCTCATTATAGACCGCATGTTCGTGTTCGCCCCGATTCATACATTGACACGGTCATCCCTAATGTGGTTATATTTGGAAACAGGGTCTTTAAGGAAATAATTAAGGATAAATAATGTTAAAAGGTTGGGACTCTGATCCTATAGGATTAGTGTCCTTAAAAGAAGAGATACCAAAGGGCTCTCTCTCCTTCCTCCCCCTACACCCCCTCCCTCACCTCCACCAACAGAAAAGGCCATATAAAGACACAGTGAGAAGGTGGCTCTCTACCAGCCATGAAAAGAGCTCTCACAAGGACCTGAACTAGCCAGCACCCAGATCTGGGACTTCTAGCCTCCAGAACTGTGAGAAGATACATTTTGGTTGTTTAAAGCCATCCGGTCTATGGTATTATGTTATGGCAGTATGAGCAGACTCATACAAGGTGAAGAGCTCAGCTTTCTGTCAAGAAACGACAGAGAAAAGAATGTAGATAATTAGAAGAAAAGATGGGGTCATCCGGGAAAAACAGCTCAAAGATTGCTGTAATTAATGAGGGTCTTCTCCCCACCCTTCTGTCCATGGCCTTTGGCTAGAAAAGACTGAGCGTCCAGTTATATTTGTAACTATGCAGAACAGCCTTCACCACTCCACACCTCTGGGAAGAGGTCTTACCCAGGGAACTTATTAAAGCCTGATGTTCAGGAAATCTTGTGCAGGCAAATGAATAAATAAAATCCTGCAAACCTTGGGATTTCTCAGAAGGAGATTATTTCCATTCTCTAGGAAGCATATAAAAACATCCCCTCCTCAATACCAGGTCTCCAAGATGTGGGGGAAAAAAGCAAAACTTAAATGGGGTTGACAGCCTCAGGGTATTTATTTTGGAGTACAAAGAGAAACATGTTCTTTAAAGAGCATTTCATAAAATGGGAATTGCTTTGTTCTAACGTTTGGATACAGTTGAGGCCATCACAAATACTAATTCATTATCATTGGAAATGTTTAGAGCTTCTGTCTGAAAGCCCTATTACACTGAGTTAGAAAGTAGGAATTCATATGCCTTTAGATTTGACCTGGCTCTCTGTCTCCTAGGGGCAGGGACTGCATTCCTGGAGAATTCAGGAACTGTTGCTGGCACCCAGTCAGTGGACGTGGGCCAGTCCTGTGCTTACGTGGTGTGGCGTTGTACGATCCCCCACCAGAAGGAGGCAAACAGTAAGCACCTACTTTTTTTTTTTTAAAGCCTTGATAGTATAGCAACTTCAGAACATTTTTAATTGTGAGCCTTCTCTCTAGGATGAAAACAAAGCCTGGGAAAATAGCATCCACTCCCCTTGTCTTTAGTTTGAAATAGGAATGGCTGCTAAAACAGTCTGAAGTGTTGGCGGAAACATTACACAACCAGATAGATTGAGGATTCTGTGGCGAAAGACTACACTAGAAACTACATGAGGATTTTAGTGGGATACCTAGTTAACCAGCCACTCTATACACGTGCTGTCAAAGCTCTTGTCTGGACTGTCCCTGGTAACTAATGAAATTAGGGACTTTGAAAAATCTAACGCACTGAGATGAGGGTAGAGATACAGTGTCCACAGCAGAGAAGAACATTAAAATCTTGCTGCTGGAAAACAAACAATAGAAGGTATCCTGGCTGGTCTCTTTTTTTTTTTTTTTTTTAATTTTTAATTTATTTATGATAGTCACAGAGAGAGAGAGAGAGGCAGAGACACAGGCGGAGGGAGAAGCAGGCTCCATGCACCGGGAGCCTGATATGGGATTCGATCCCGGGTCTCCAGGATCGCGCCCTGGGCCAAAGGCAGGCGCCAAACCACTGCGCCACCCAGGGATCCCTCCTGGCTGGTCTCTAACTGTGTAAAACATTTGAGAACTTTAGAGGACATGTAGCTAGTCATAAACCACTCGGGGGTTTCTCTACACTTCAGAAGGAGGTGATTTAATTAATAAAGCAAAAGGGAAAGAAACTCCATTTTGGTTGGTCACAGAGGTTACCTGAAAAGACGTCTAAACTGGGCTGTTCCAGCCACTTGCTACACTTGTTTGTACCCCAGGTGAGCAATATGGTATATGCTCTTAAAAATTCTTCTCAAATCAAAGGAATTAACAGGATTCGGAATAGTGGGTCTTTATAATTCTGTAATTGTAGCTGTCTTTCTAGGTTAGAAGGGTTGTCTCAAATGTGATATTGAAAGCCACTCTGGGTCTTTTTATGTCTACCCCTCAAAAAATAAAGAGAAGTCTCCCAAAGCACTGATTGTTAACCTCTGACACCTTCCTCAGTTGATCATTGTTCTTGCCAGAAGCAAAACTGATACCTGTGTGTTCTCTTCTAATATCTGCTAACAAGATCCCTCCTTGCATTCTTGCTCTTTCAGAGTAGCCAGCCATTATTACTATTTCGTGAAGTGGGTGACTTTCATAATTACTCCAGATCCTTGATTATTATTTAAAAAATCAAATTCCAAGAGTATTTTCTGGAAGCCACAAATTCCCCAAATTGCTGCCAGCAGGATACTTTTTATTGTTGGCTATTCTCCTAGGGAATTTAATAAATATTCATTGACAGGGCACAGCATAATTGATTGAGCTGCTTTCAGTTTTATCAGCGTGGTAGGAGGGCTTAGTATTTTCTGGAAACCTCTAGAAGTTGCCAGTGGTTGACAATAAGAAGCTTTTGTGAGGTCCTTGGGGAGAGCGGTGGAGAGGAGAAAATAAGGATAATGTCTGTTATCATAAGCCACTTTGTGAACCTTATCAGGAGTTATAAACCACTGTGGACATCAATAGTGTTAGGTCTGTGGATATTCTGTGATAAGCTACAAAAGACCCCATATAATTTTAAATGAATGGTTAGGAATCAAGTTAATTCATGGCGATTTATCAGACAGCAATCATTTACTATGTCAAATCAATTCTTATATACCACTTAAACCTGATTGCATAGTTCAGCACTCTTTATTTTCAGAGTACCCATCAGCATGGATTACTCAAGCTTTGGAAAAAAAAGTGATTTCTTTTTTTTTTTTTTTTGAACCTTTCAAAATGACATACCCACAAACAATAATTTCAAAGTCATAAATTTTATAAAGCTACTCATAACAATAAATATCATGTGTGTACAGGATCTTTTTCTTTTACGTTCAGCGTCTGAGTTCAGCCAGTAATTCTATAAAGACTTTTGGAAGCATACAGGTACACCATGGACACAAACACTCTTGACACATTTCTAACAAGTTGTTTATCAGCAGCTGCAACTCTCCTGGTTTTCTAAAATGCCAGTCGTAACACCTTTTACCACAGACAAGCTGGGCTGAGCTGGACCATGAAATACATGCTGGGGAGTGTACAAGTATCACTTAAGGAATAGTACTTCTGGTATTCTGAGTTTTGCCTTTCTATTGCATGTTTTTATAATTTGTTCTCTAAATTTATGTTTGGCTTTGACCAGATTTCTGGCTTTTTGTTTTTCTACTTACTGGAATGCCTGTGAAGGTAACTGGAGGAGACTGCCAAGAAATGCTGAAGCTGCTGCCGTTAGGGGTGAACTTGGCCGATCCTGGAATGGTCACGGGGGGTGTGGCCTGTTCCACAGAAAACAGAGAACATTGTTATGAAACAACATTTCTCCTCACAGTCCTAAGCTATCATTGCCAAAGTAGGGCCCCAAAATGGTTTCAGCTGTATTAATAACTTAGACTAATTCTCCAACAGGAGATTAAACATAGCTGAAGAGAATAGCTAGAAATAAGCTTTTTATAAATCTTAGTAATCTAATGAATAAGAGCAGGTTTTTTGCTGATTTCTGAAAAGAAATTTTATTATACGTACATGTACCTATTTTAGGACATAGGCCTATTTGTGTGTAAAACACTATGCCTCACCATCAAATTGGGAAATAAACAACTTTACAGGGATGCTGGTTGTGTAAATTGGTACAACATTTGGGGAGGGTGATTTGGCAATATATATCAAAATTCTCAGTATTTTGTATATTAGCTATGGCACTTTTAGAATTCATTCTAAGGAAATGGATATAAAGATGTTCATTGCAGAACTATGTATTATGTAAAAAAAACCCTGGAAATGCAAATGTCCAATAATAGGGATGTAGGTACGTAAGTCATGATATACCCACAGACTGATGCTGTTGAAGAATACTTGTTGGCATGGGAAAATGTTCATGATATATTAAATGGCAAAAACAAAGCACAAGAAAAACAGTATTACAGTAAATTACTTTTTTAAAAATGACTATATATACATCGAACAAAGTCTTGAAGGACATACAAAAAATATTAACCAAGGGGCTTTCTTGTTGTTGGGATTCAGGGATGAATTTTCTTCATTTGCTTGTGTTTTTAATACTTTTGATACTGAACATTCATAATGTCTATAAATAGAATAATCCCAATATTATGAATACATGGTTTGGGAAGGACCTTTTAGATCACCTCGTGCATGTTCCAACTCTCATATAGATGAGCAAAATAGTTGAAATTTGTTCAGGCCCATGATTTCAAACCAATGTTCTGAATACAACACTGACAAACAAAAACAAAGAAATTAAGTATTCTTTTTGACCAACATAACAGGAGTCAGGAATGAAATTTATTGCATCAACTAATTTAATAATTAGCTCTATTCCATTGCTCTTGACTGTAAGCCTATTAAATCAGTGGCTGGGTACTTCTACAGGTTTAGTTTTTCTAATTATAGATGTAGTTGCTCGTGACAGTGGTTTTATAACTGGCACCACTGGAAAATATTTTGGCAATACATAGCAAGAGCCATAAGCTGTTCATGTTATATCCTGTGACTCAATAATTATTCTTCTGGGAATTCAAAGGGAAAAAAACAAAAGCTACTGGCATGGAGGTGTTCGTAGTAGAGTTATTAATGATAGTGGAAAAACTGGAGAGATTAAAGAGGAGAGAGCTAACGGTAAGAGAATGACTAAAACAACTTGGTGTTTCGATTTAACTGAAAACTAGTCAGTTATATGGAAAATGTTTATAAAACCAGGGTGGGAGAACACAATTACAAATGTGGACAGGAGTTTTTTTTTTTTTTTTAGGTTGTACAGAGTAGTTGAGAATTCTGGGAAAAAAGTTTTCTTAAAATTTGAATGTTTTGATATGTCATTAAAACAAATCAACATTTAAAAGAGTTAATAATTGCTGGGGGGACAGAAGAGCTTTAGCTGTGTCCTATTTGCAGGATTTGTCTGTAAGGTCTTTTGGGACTTTAGAGTGAAGCAGATCACCTGGAGGGTCTGTCACAATGCAGACTGCTGGACCCCCAGCCCTCCCTCCTGCCCAAAAGGTCTGGGGCTGCCCCAAGAGTTTACATTTCTGACAAGTTCCTAGGTGATGTTGACACTGCTAATTTGGGGAACATTGATCATCACTGCTCTGATCTGTGAGGGTTAGTTACCAATTCAGAAGACAGGGCATGGAGTCCCAGAGTTGGGACACAGTGTGGTTATGTCATTGTGCCAAAGCTTTCGGTGCTCACTTTTTCACTTATATTTTTTTATTTAACAGATACTTAGATCGTGGGCCAGGCACAATTGTGAGATCTTTACAATATTAAGGATTTTTAGTCCTATGACAACCTCTAAAGGGTTGGATCTTTAGTCAATATTGGGGAGTCCAAGAATCCCCAGAGCCCCATCTGTGTGAGGTCTGAACTTTAAAAGGAGAAAAAGAAAAAAAGAACTCAGCTATTAGGCTACTTGTGTGATGCTGTTTTTGTACCCTTTCCAGTGCAAAAGCAGAATGCTATTGCTTTTGGTGGGGGGTCAGAGTGGTTACCCACAAGGTCCTTTGCAAGTCACCTGGTAAGCATGGTCGGTGTGCACGAGGTAGAGGGTGGTGGGAGCTGAGCGGCTCAAGGGTGTCATCAATTTAGTCTCAGTTTTGGCACAAGGAGTTTCTGTTCGGCTTGAATCTGGGATGGGGAAAGTGGGAGGTGAAGCCAGGGACTGAGAAGGTGACACCGGGGCCAGGCTACTCAGTCCATCTGCCACTGAGTCTGTGTTGAGCTTGATCTCAGTGTAGTAAAAGTCCTCTTCTCCATCACTGTAGTCGGAATCCCCAACACGCCTGGGGCAAAAGAGAGCAAAAAATGATGACACGAACCCAGTCTGCCTTCTTGCCCCGAAATCTTGCACTTTCTCTTCCCTCTGTCTGGAATGCTTTTCCCCTGTCTGGTCTGTCTGGCAAACTCTGACTTATCCTGCAACACTCAACTCTACTGTCCACTTGCAGGGAAGCCTTCCTTGACCTCTTAAAACAATTTATTTAACCAATCAGTTATTCAGCAACAAGTTACTGAGAGCCTATTACATCCAGGCACTTTTCTAGGGTCTCCTGATAGCATGATGAACAAAGCAGAGATTATAATGAATTTATATATTTATTTATACTTTACATTTTTACGTACTTTATTTATTTTTAAACTTTTTTTAAAAAGATTTTATTTATTTATTTATGAGAGCACACACACACACACACACACACACAGAGAGATAGAGAGAGAGAGAGGGAGAGACACAGGCAGAGGGAGAAGCAGGCTCCATGCTGGGAGCCCAACGTGAGACTTGATCCCAGGTTCTCCAGGATCACGTCCTGGACTGAAGGCGGGGCTAAACCGCTGAGCCACCCAGGCTGCCCTTATTTATATATTTAAATTGTGATGGAATTTACATCCTAGTGGGAGATGCTGACAGGAAACCCACAAAGAAATGCATATTTAATATGTCAAGTAGGGACATATCCCAGAAAGAAAAATTAAAACAGATTTAGCATCCTTTAGCAGGGTAACTGATGAAGGGTGGGCATTTATTTTAAAGAGAAATGTCCAGAGGAAGTCTCACTGAAGTGGTGACATTTGATCGGGGGCGTGAGTGACATGAAGGAAAAATCCGCACCAGCAGCACATAGCCCTAGGGAGGTCAGGTTTGGTGTTTTCCACGCAGGGCAGAGAGGCCGGAGGCTGGAGCTCAGGGCACCAGGTTGGTGAACAGAGGCAGATGCAAGATGGCACAGGGCTGTGTAGTCCATGGAATGGCTCTGCATGTCATTCTCAGTGTGATGGAAGCCAGGGGGCTTGTGAGGAATATAAGGTACTTTTTATTTTATTTTTTTAAAAAAGATTATTTATTTATTTATTTATTTATTTATTTATTTATTTATTTATTTATTTGAGAGAGCACAGAGAGGAGGAGGAGGAAAGGCGGAGAAGCGGACTCCCCACCGAGCGAGGAGCCCAACATGGGACTCAATCCCAGGACCCCCGGAATCACGACCCGAGCCAAAGGCAGATGCTTAACCAACAGAACCACCCAGACGACCCTATAAGGTACTTTTTAGAAGGATCCCTCTGGCTAGTGTCTGGAGAATAGGGGACAGAGGGCAAGAGCCAGAAGGGGAGGCTGGCAAGGAGGCCGTTGGTGCAGGTGAGCTGTAGCCACTGTCCGGGCAAGGGGGGCTGGTGATGGAAGTGCCCAGAAGTCAAATTTGGGATTGAAGGTTAGGAGTCAGGACTTGGCTCCTCACTGCTAGATCGTCTGAGCTCCCTTTGAAGAGTATTAATTCTTATTCACTTTATTTAATTATTTGGCACATTTCTGTGATTTTTTTTTAAACCCTTGCCACCTCCCTAAGACTATGCGCCTCTTGGGCTACATCTTGTTCATTCTGTGTCACTCTACGCACATCGATGTTTCTGGCACAAAGTACCTGTTAAATGTTGAATGGATGAAGCTGACGTCCTTGAGCATTAATCCTGGAGTCATATTTCCTGGGTTCAAATCCTGACACCTTCCAGCTGTGTGTGTGACTGTGGCAGCTGACAGGCCCAGTGCCTCGGGCTCTTCACTGATAAAATGGGGATAATCATAGTGCCTGCTTATTGTGAGGATTAAGCCAATAAATATAGAGGCTGTAGAGGCGTGCCTCATGCATAGTAAGCACTGAGTGCTTATCGAATTAAAATGAAGTTGGAGTTAGAAGGCCTCCACGTTTACTACCGCTCAGAGCAATCTCTTCGTGGTGCTGAGTTCTCCATGAGACATGGGCAACTGTACTTTCCCACAGAAAGTTTTGAGTAAAATAAAATAACCATCCATCTCTTTAGAAAAGATGTGTTTGATTTAATTTCCAGAGACGTGGTGCACATCTAGCCACCTGGCTTTATAAGGTAGCCTCTGTATGTCTCCCTTCTGTGAAGTAGCCCCAGATTTCATGAACATATCCAGCAGTAGTAGATCACTCACTTGGAATAAACTTTTTTCCCCCCTACTCCCAAGCCCTATATAGAACCTAAAATAAAAAATCTCTCTGTCTCGTGGGCCTTTCTGTTTGGTCAAATCAGCGGCTTCTCCCAGCCTTGTCCCATGTCCCCGGAGCTCTCAGGCTGGGGCGTCTGGGGAGGTGTCTCTGCTCTCCCAGGTCTGGCAGGGCTTGGCTTTGTGACAAGCATACCATTAAAGACCCCAGAGAATGGACCCAAGAATGTGCGCCTGTTCTATTCCTGTCCCCACTTCCTTTCCAGTAAAGGGCAGGCCGAGTGGCTACTGACTGCTGAGTGCTACTAATAGACACACAGGCCTAGGGGAAATTGTGTGTCCCACATGGGGATAAATCAGGATCAGCCCCTGGTGTACAAGAGTGGAGTGAGATTTAAGAGAAAAAACAGTGTTTTTTTCTTATACTCTTGGCGGGCACTGCAGCTATAGCAGATGTGATATACATATTTTGGGGGGTGGGGGCTCCCCTGCCTTCCCTGCCAGCCAACATGCATTGAAAATGTTCCATCATCCTACATCCCATAATCGAGCTCATGGATGAAAGCAAAGGTGATTTTCCTCTCCCAGTTCATGAGAGAGCTCAGGCTTCAGGCTTCATATGTACAAACTGGCCTCGGAGTTCTGCTAACCCAGGCCCATCCCTGTGCAGTGGCTGGCAGGGTTGTGAGTCCTGATGCACCCAGACAATTTAAAAAGCACAGTGTAGGGGCACCTGGGTGGCTCAGTTGGTTAAGTGTTTGGCTTCAGCTCAGGTCGTGATCCCAGGGGCCTGAGATGGAGCCCTGTATCTGGCTCCCTGCTCTTGCTCTCGTTCTTTCTCTCTCTCTGTGTCAAATAAATAAGTAAAATTTTTTTTTTTAAAAAAATGCACAGTGTAAAAGGAATCCTAGGGAAGCAAACACTAGTGGCTGCATTTTGAATTTTGCCCACCTTGAGAGCAGCCCAGAAGCTCAAAGAAAAATCGTGAGATGCCACTTATAGTCTATAAATACATATATGTGGCATGGACTTCTTTGAGGTACCGAATAGGATTCAGTTTTCTAGGCAGATGGACTTTAAAACAAATACCCTAGCTCCTGATTATAGCTTCAGGAAGTTTTTTCTAGACCTTTAAATAACTCGGAGCTATTTACATGATGAGTTGTCCTGACAATGAGGCTTGAGGGGAGACACTGGAGGATTTCCATCCCTGGAGACTTCAGGAACAGGAGTGAGGGTGTTCTGTGGTGTTTCAGTGGGGTATTTCTTGGAGGGTAAAGGTAGACACGACCCCCCTGGTGAGGGGAGCAGAAGCTCAGCCCTGCTGCACCACACCCACAGGGCTTGGTAACCTCCTGTGTGCTGTTCTCTGGAAGGGTCTGGCTGTGTCCCCAAACATCAGTAAGTGAGCTAGACTCCTGCTTCTCTCCACAGTCACTGAAGGAGCCCACCTGCACAGACCAGCAAAATCACTGTAGAGAGCCCACTATTATTTTCTTTTAATACCATTTTTTTATGGATGATGCATTTCCTAAATTTGTCCCTTGCTTGGCCGAGTGACTGGAGTGTTTATTTCTCGACACTCATCTCATTGAAAGGACTCCTTTGTCCAAGCATTTGGGGACTTGGTCATGCGTTTGGATTTGCCTTATACACACTGGCTATGGCTTACAGCCTCCCAAGCTCCTCTGGAGTCCAATGTTCCTGGGCAGGAAAGACCCAGAGCCAACAGGACAAGACTGCAGAACCACCACTGCCCCTGTAGTGTGACTCCTTATCACTGCTGCTGGAAACTGCGTGTTCGCTTTCCTTAAAACGGTTTTTAAATAACCCAAGGAAAAGCATAGATCGTACACATAAAGGGCTTATCTGAACAACAGAAAATGAAGGAGCCAAGTCATCAGGTGTCATAAGAGTAGAAACCACAGCGCCGATTGACACAGTGGTTCTTAAACCCTTTTCTGGCTATCTATGTGCTTTTAAGACTCAAAGTCATGAATATTCCCCATTGGGAAAAATGCACATCGAATTTGACAATTTCAGGGGGTCCAAGGAACCTACTCTATGCTAGTATTTTATATTTTACAAATCACGCTCACATCCATTTTATTTTTGACTCTTTACACATGACCTGGCTGGGCTGTTATTACTTTTAGCCTCATTTTCAGAGGGAACTGAGGCTCTGAGCAGTGATTTGCCTAAGGTTACTTGGTAAGTAAATTGAGGAGGCTTTGCAAGGTTACATCCATATTCTTTCCACTGTGCCATATTGGCCTATATTATCTGAGTGGCCGTCTCCATAGGGGTTAGGAAGACCAAGCAAGCCCAGTCTCTATTCCTGCGTTCAGAACTTTTAAGGCATAGTGTGGTATATAATATCTGAGTGCAGGTGACCCTAGATTGAACTCGTGGAGACTAAACATCAAGCCCTGAAGGGAGGGTTGCCTTACCCAAGATGAATGGTCCGTATGTGTTTCTGGATACCTGCTGCAGTGCTCAGCACCTTCCCGCAGTTTTTCCAGAGGCATTTGAACATCACCTTCATAGAATTCTGTAAACAGGAGAAAATTACATTGAAATGAAAATTAACCCATCAATATTTTCTGTCATCCCAACATATTTCTTCCCCTTTTGTTAGGAAAGTAACAAATTGGGCACCTGGGTGGCTCAGTCGGTTAAGCATCTGCCTTCAGCTCAGGTCATGATCCTGGAGTCCTGGAATGGAGCCCGCATCAGGCTTCCTGCTCATCGGGGAGCCTGCTTCTCCCTCCCCCTCTGCCCCCCCCTGCTCATGCACGCTCTTTCTCCAATCAATCAATCAATCAATCAATCAATCTTTAAAAAAAAAGGGAAGGTAAGAACTTGGGGTGCCTGGGTAGCTCAGTCAGTTAAGTGTCTGACTGGATTTGGGCTCAGGTCATGATCTCGGGGTCATGGGATCAAGCCCCACGTTAGACTCAGTGCTCAATAGGGACTCTGCTTCAGATTCTCTTCTGTTCCTTCTCCTTCTGCCCACCTCCCCCCCACTCTCTCTCCCTCCAAAATAAATAAGTCTTAAAAAAGAAGGGTGGCAACTTCCCATCATCTTGAGTAGAATTCAGCATGCCATTCTAGGGAACACCCCCCCCTCCCCCAGCTGGTGACGATCTTGCTGACCTCAGACATTTTCCTGCATCCTTCATGGATAGTAAGTCGCTCTGAATATTTAGTTCATTTTCATTAAGGTGGTCACAGTGCCATTAGTTAGGCATTAATGACGGTATCTAACATTAGTTGAGCACTTACCATATGCCAAGTGCTGTTAAAAAAGTTTATCTCATATAATTCCAAGAGATAGATCCTATTATTGCCACCATTGTATAGATTCATAGAGTTTCAGTAAATGGTGCCCAGTGAATGAACTAGCTTCTAGCAAAGCTGGGAATCCAGGCAGTTTGGCACCAGGAACTGCCCTTTCCTCTAGGACACAATGCCACCTTCTCTTACGAGGGTCTCAGTGTTTCCCCAAAACAGCACAGCGATTGAGAGCACTGATTTTGGACTTACTTTCTCAAGTACCTGTCTCATGGGGTTATTAATGGATTAAACGAGGTCATGAAAGTGAATCCTTCAGCACAACACCAACAGGAGTAATAATTATTCAAACAGTGGTAGTTGTCATGGTATTATTATGATTATACTTCCTGAAATGAATGTGCCAGGAGATTAGTTTTCTCCAGAGAGGGCCCTTGTCCTTGAGATGCCACTGCTTGGCTGATTATTCCCACAGGCCTGGTGATAGTCACTGCTGTGTGCTCACGAAGCCCCGTTTTCTCTTCCTCTGAGTACACAGCCAGACCCCATTTCCCAGCCTCCCTTGCAGTCAGGTGGGGGCAGGTGACTGAATTAGGATAATGGAATGGGGGCAGAAGCAATATATATTCCTTCTGAGACTTGTCCCTCAACTATCTGGCAACCAGTATGGCACTCAAGGACTTAAGGTACAGCAGAACCACTTAATGGGGGGGGGGGGTTCTCAATCTTTTGCTTGCCCTGTACCCTTTTGGCAGTTTCACTAAACCTATGGAAAGGGATTTTTTTTAACATTTAAAATAAAACATATAGAAATACAAAAAAGAGCAAGTGTACTGAAATACAGTTATCAAAGTATTACAAGTATTTTGTGATATGGTTCTCCATGCACTCTTTAATTAACATATTGAATAGCAAGATCTTGAAGTGAGTCTAATGACTAACCATAATTTCAAAGCATTGTTAAGCCTAAATGATATTTCATGATAGCTGCTAAAATTGTAATGTGATATGAAAATACCTATGCTTTCAATCGGTAGTAAAGTCACAGGTGGCACTAATATTATGGTTTGATGCTGTCAACCATTATTACAGGACACGTGGAATTATAGTTAGGAGCTTAATGATAATGAAAATATATACTTTTTCCCCACTCCAAGTTCACAGACCCTCTGAATTCTGTATACCCTTTTGGGGACCTGTGGACTTCAGGTTAAGAACCCCTGCAGTAGGAGGAAGGAGCCTGGGTCGCTGGAGGAGAGATACCCCCTTCACCATTCCCACTGACCTGATTGGATTGTGACATATGAAATAAATAAACCTTCACAGTGTTAAGCCACGGACGTTTGGAAATAGGCTGTTCCAACAGTAAGCCTGCTCTTCCCTACCAATAAACACAGTAGCGGTGACACCTTCCCTGAACTGAGGGTATTGATGTCACTTTGTTTACAAGCCCGGTAGGATTTATTTCTGCCATCAAGCCCTTGTGGGGACCCAGCAGTATATGCCCTGTTCTGTGGAGCAATCATGTACACATTTAGAAGACGACTCACTCAGGTATTGCCGATGGGATTAGTATCCTGATCCAGGCGGCCACCCCCCCACACCCCGAAGACTTTTTGTGCATTTCTCAATTGAAAAGACACCTGGGAACTTCAGGAACTGAGGATATCCTGTGTGTTGGGGAATGGACACTTTCAGCAAGGCGAGTGGAGGAAAAATCACAGCAGGGCACAGCTGCAGTCAGCGAGGTAAGTTGAGGCACAGCAGCAGGAGTACAGTAGCCCCCTGTGTCCCTGAGGCCCTGCCTAGGTGGCTGGCACTCATGACCCAGCAACCTGGCCATCCCTGCCTCAGACCTGGGCATCACGAGCCGCTGGGGGCTGCTCGCCAGGGCAGTGGGCAGTACTGAGCTTCACAGAAGCTGCAGCTACGAGGAGCTGGGGCTGGAGCCCGAGAAGGGTGTGAAGGAAGCTGAGAAGCAAACACATGCTTAGGAGACTTTAAAGTACATGATCCTAATGAGTCTGTGTTTATTCTAAGGAGACCGTTCACAAATCTCAGGCTCCCTGATCTCCTTGGGCCATTGATGTAAACACACGGTCTGTAAGATGAACAAAAGGGGGAGAGTTTAAATCCTACCCCCTTGGCCCCAGAGGTTCACAGAAAGGAACTCTGTTTGGTATTTTTTATTCAAAGCACATAATGACTTAACAATATTAAGGAATAAACCCTCACACTAGGAGTGCTTTTTACCCATTTTTCAAACAATGAAACTATTAAAATATTTTCCACTTAAGGGAATTAATGACTCAAACCAAAATTACATGTATCTTGAGAGTCCAAAATGTCTGTCTGGAAATAAAGTCATGATAGATGAAAACACTTTTTTACAAGATTTTATGTATTTGAGAGAGAGTGAGCGAGCACAAGTGTGTGTGGGGGGGGGGGCGGCGGGTAAGACAATTGATGCAAGACTCGATTGCAGGACCCCAGGATCATGACGACCTGAGCTGAAGGCAGCTGCTTAACTAACCCAGCCACCCAGGTGCCCCTGAAAATAATTTTTGATTCATTCCAAACCTTTTTGCTGATGGTATTATTCGATTAAACTAAACAGCTATTTAGCAAGGAATATTATAGGTGCGAGGGAGAGGGAGAGAGAGAGAGAGAGAGAAACTGCTCTCCAAGAATTTACATGCTAGTGGGGGAGAGACAGAGATGGTAATGAACAGTAACTGCTTCAGCTCTGGTAAGGTTGCTGGAGAGGGGAATGGAGCCGGTCAGAGAAGACCTCTAGAAGGTGACTTTTGAGCTGGGACCTAAAGGTTGGAGCAGCAGGGAGCCATGCTAAGAGCTGGTGTTTTCCAGGGCAAAGAGGAAGAAGGCAGACTGGAGGGCCAGAGAGAGGAGTGAGTTTGGATGGTAATGAGGGAGGGGGTGCCTGGGTGGCCCAGTGGGTTAAGCGTCCATCTTCAGCTCAGGTCATGATCCCAGGGTCCTGGGACCTAGCCTGCTTCTCCTTCTCCCTCTGTGCTCTCTCTCTCAAATAAATAAATACATTTAAAAAATAGAAGAAAATGAGGGAGTGGGTGGGGGGTGGTGGAGGGGAGAGAAAGAGAGAGAGAATGATCTGAGATAGATAGACAAGGAGGGCCAGATCTTGAGGGTCTTGTAGGTGAAAGTAAGGAATTTGGACTTTATTCTGAAATAAAAGAGAAGCTACTGAAGGGGTTTAAGCAGGGGGTTGATACTGTAGGATTTGGGTTTAAAAAAACAGTTTTGGGGAGAGAGCAATAATTGCCCGTGTTATGCTACGGCGGGTCAGAGAAAATGGTGGATGGAAGAAGACCGGCAGTGAGCATGGAGGAAAGCAGATACACTTAGGATGTATTCTGGAGGCAGATCCAACAGTACTTGCTCTGGGTTGAATACGACAAATGTTAACGTGGATGGTGTTAAAGACGACTTCCACCGCTAGGCAAGTTGTGGTTGTGTTTCGAATATGCTAATTTAGAGATACCTATTATAGGTCATGGAGAGGTGACATGTAGGACACTGGACATATGAGTCTGGAACTTAGGGAAGGTCAGGGTGAGAGGCAGAAATCTGGAGTCAGGACCTGAAGGATTACTGATAACTTCGTTCTGGATGAGCTCTTGTGGGGAAAAATGCAACTAGAGATGAGTAGAAGGCCAAGGACTCTGCAGCATCCAGTATTTTCCATTGGAGAGGGAGCAGGAGTAGTCAGAGAGAGAGAGAGAAAGAGAGAGAGAGGAGATCAGGACAGTGTGGTATTACAGCACAGGTGGAAAAAGTGTTCAAGAAGGAAGATGTGGCAAACTGCGTGGAATGAGGACTGGGAAGAGTCCTACAGACCATACATGGAGGCTGTCGGTGGCCCATGTAGGACAAGCGCAGGTTTCATGGGGTAGTGGGGTTGGAAGTCAGAGGTCCAGGGGTTGGTGAGTAAGTGGGATTGAAAGCAGTGGAGTAAATGCCACCTTTTCCAGGAAAGGTGGCTGATATATGTGAGTAGTAATGGGAGAGTTTGTAGAGATGAGTGATACTGAAGTGAGTTTTTAGGTTGATGGGAACAGTTGCAAAGGAAGAAGAGGGACAACGTAGTAGAGATATGGGGGAAGATGAGAGGGGGAGAGGCCTTGCAAAAGAAAGAGGCTTCGGCATTAGTGCCTCCGGCAGGGGGAGGAGGGGAGGGCTGCCCTGGATGGCAGCAGGGCAGTTCTCCCCTGGAAGAAAAGAAAACCAAGGGATGGATGCAGATTCAGGTAGTTTGCTGATTTAAAAAAAAAAGAAAAAAGGCATTCCTGTCTGAATGCTTCTAATTTTTCAGTGAGGTAGGAAGTGAGGTCAAAGCAAAGGGCAAAGTGGGGGTGCTGTGTGGGCGCTTTGAGGAGAGCACAGGAGGCTGAAATGGTTGCTTTAGAGACTGAGAAAGGGCCAGGCGAGGCATATGATACTATTTTCATATTCATGGGGGCAAGCGACAACCCAAAAAGTTATGAGGCTGATCCAGTGTCATTTGATGGTTCCTACCAATCAGTCAGTTAGATAGAGGCTTTCATAATTAATATAATAGTATTCCATAACACACAGAGCCAAATTCCTTCTACATCTTGGGAATTTTTTAAAGGTTCAAATTGCTGATTGTCTTAGGAAGTGACTATCAGATTGTCTCAGGAAGTGACTATCAGACTGGTATTTTTGTGCCACAACAAGTATTATTTATTAGATTGCTCTTCCTAGTCCTTGCAGAAATATGTCAACACTTTTTTTTTTTTAATTGATAAGCAGGAAAGCTCGGTACTGATTACACAAAAAGAAATATCATTGGTGTAACTCTTTTCCCTAGTTAGGAGGAAATAGCTGATAAAGGACTCTCAAATCCAAAAGCTACAATGAAGCTGACCAAGATCCTCTTGAAATCCCTTGGAATTAGGGTAACTACCAATTGCCATTGTTTGAGTATCATCTCAATCACACCCTCACTTTTTTTGGCCCCTGCGAAATCTGTTGCCCAAAGAAAACTAGGTAATGGATATAAAAAACCATCAACTTTGCTCCTTCCTTGCTTTTTTCTTTTGCTGGGTTTCTGAGAGACATGCTGTGGTGGGGACAGACTAAATAGTTCTGATCATGGGAAGCTCTCTGAGAGGAGGACCCGTGACTTCTTGCCCAACATTCTGCTCTTGGGCCCAACATAACTTAGCAGTTAGTATTTGTTGTGTTGAATCTTGGGAAAGTTGTGTTTTGGGGCCCACAGCAATGAGCCATATTTGAGACATCTTAATTTACTCAAGCATTTTGGAATTTACTTAGTAAACAGTCGATGTTCAAAGAATGTTTGTCCAAAAGGTTATTGTTCTGAGGAATTCAGGAAGATTTCCCAGTACGATTACCACTTGATTATCTTACCTGGCTATAAATTAACTTCTCAGTGTAGGCGTATGGCGGGCATGGTGAACATTGAATTATAGATGGGTTTCTTTTCCTTTCTTAAGTACTTTCTTTTTCCAGCCTTCCACACCTTGCACTAGTAGGTATTTGAGGAAGGCCTAAGTTACCAGAAGAAAATGACAAATGTGCAGCCGGAAAAATGATTGTCTAATTTATAATGATTTGGGTCATCAGCATAAGCAATTGGAAGGCCTTTTATGCAGTCCTACACTCCAGATGAAAGAGAAAGTTCCTGCCGATTTGCAAGGTGGTTGCAAATGAGGACTCAGAAACATACTTCCGTATAATGGGGAGACCTTTAGCTGTGGTTGGGAAGGGGGCCCTCCCAAACCCCTTCAGAGAAGGAAAGCTCTGCTTTCTCTCCTTTACCACTTCTTGGCATTTCCTTTGAATAACATCTTTCATTTATTATCCCATTTTATCCCAAACTGCCAGAGCTTTGCCATAATTTATCCATGCACAGATATTTGCTATCTCTAAATCTAAGAGCGATATAGGTTAAGCTTTGGAAAACGCCTATCATTTTAATTAATTAATTAATTTAATTAATTAATTAATTAATTCCATATAACTTTTTTTTTTTTTTACAGTATAATTAAGAGAAGTCAACTTGGCAAGGGTTCTTAATTTATACTAAATTGAAGTTTACAAAGCTCTCCTTCCAATTTGAAGGACTACAAAAGGAAAGAAGGTAAGGTTTTGTCTTGAATGAAAGAATGTTGGTTTAGGAAAGTAACTTAATTTGTTAAGGAAACAGAAGCTTTAAGACAATTCTCCTAAAATTTCAACAGGAGCCAATGCAATGCGTATTCCATTCCATTAAACTAACATCCATAATGCTTATGAACTGGGATTTACCAGAAAATCCACTGAAATGTCACTCTAAGTACCATTACTTCTCTGTGAAATGGCTTTTCTTTCACTCTGGTCTCAGGGAGTTCTCAGGCTTGAAAGACTAGCCCTTGTCATTTTACAATTAGATGACGTATGAGCATAAATACTGTAAGAGACTAATATTCCCTATCTATAAAGTGAAGCTAGTAATATCTACTTCGTAGGATTCTTGTAAGGTAAAGTATGTCGAGTTCTTCTTTTTAATTTTTTTTTTTAAGATTCATTTTTATTTACTTATGATAGAGAGGGGTGGGGGGCAGAGACACAGGCAGAGGGAGAAGCAGGCTCCTCATCAGAGCAGCCCTCCGAATCAGTCCAGAAATCTTCGTATTTATAAAAAACTGGCAGATTCAACTTGGGGGGATCTGTCCTAGGAAAATCATTTGAAATGTCTGCCAAGATGCTCATCGCACTGTGTATAAAGATGCTTATTGTGAGTGAGAAATCAGAAATAATCTCACAGTTACTGTGGAGATTACAGAGGGGTTGGTTAAATTAATTCCATATAACTGGATATTAAGGAATTTTAAAAATGAAGTTGAAAGAAAAGCTTCTCTGATGTGAGAAAACAAATTCCCAGTGTTGTAAGGGAATTGCTGATACTTCCTCTTTGTCTGTACAGGTTCTCACCACTCCCTTCTCCACCCTGCTCAGCGCCTGGAGGCCAACCTTCATGCCTCAGTGGGTCTCCTTGCCCGCTGGCTTCTGGATGATTTGGCCAACGGGAGGCAGTGACAGCAGGTGGGGAGGCAGGAGGAGAGACTGGAAGGCAAGAGGGTATGGATTCCCTCAGCCTCCTGCCTGCCTGGCCACAGGTGGGCAGTGGCTAGATTTCTCCTCCAAAAACTAACATTTCTGGTGGTATTTTCAGAGTTTGGGTAACCTCCTTGGTTCTGGAAACCCCTCTGTTTCTTTGCTTCTAAGGCTTAGGGGTGGTAATGTTAGCTCATGGGGTAGATTCTTCTGATGTCCCCTATCCCTATCTACACCTTCGTCAAGAGCTTCTCCATTCTACTCTTCTCAGTTACTCCACTTGAGTACACCACCTGCTTCCTGCCCGACGCTTGACTGATACAGGGGGAAGGTTGTAGGTTATTAAAATATGTGAACAGGTGTGCCTGGGTGGCTGTGTCGGTTAAGCATCTGCCTTTAGCTCAGGTCATGATCCTGGGGTCTTGGGATCGAGCCCCGAGTCGGGCTCCCTGCTTGGCGGGGAGCCGGCTTCTCCCTCTCCCTCTCCTTCTGTTCTTCACCCTGCTTGTGCTCTCCTTCTCGCTCAAATAAATAATAAAATCTTAATAAGAAAAAAAGCATATGAGCATTATCTCTTTGTGATGGGAGGGTATGGAATGCAAAGCAAGATGTATTTTTGTGAGGTGGAAATATTGGAGAGGGATGTCTTATTTGTACATTATCCTCAAATGTAAAAATTATCCTATTTTTAATTTTAAGAAATCATTTCCTTAAAAATGGAAGTCACCCTCTTAACGCTTGGCTTGAATAATCTGGGAGAATAAAAGTACCCTGAAAGGATGATCTCAACTCAAATGAAACCAAGTGTCTTCTCTCTCCATATGTGACGGATGTTCTTATGTCCAACCATGAGGCCCCTTACCTGGTGATTACGTACTCTGCAAACTCCCCTCACCACATCCAATGGAGACAAATCCTTTGTCTACAGACTACTTGCTGTTACATTAAAAACAAAACAAAACAAGCCATGGGAGGAGGAGAACAGGAAAAAATAGCTGAATAAACACTGCCTGGGTTGCCACATGGGTCCTAGCTCGCCCAAGGAGGCCAAAGCAAGCAGAGCTGCTGGCAGAGTCGCAGCGGCCAAGTCTGAACGTGTCCACCTATGCTTCAGCCTTGGCTGCCCCTTGCAGCTCTAAGAGAAGGAAGTTCACAGAGCTGGGATGTCCGAGGGAGACGAGGCCACCCTTGGTTGGGAACCACATTGTGCTAGGGTCTTCCATACATTAGCTTCACTTAACCCTGACAACAACCCCAGGGAGTAGAGTTCCTGGCAGTTACAAGCAGACACCCATGCCTGGGGTGAACTTCTCAGCAGCTTCCAGGCAAGCTCTTTAGTCACCTGCCTTGGGTGCAGTAGGCCCCGATGGCTGGAGACAGCCCCCTGGAGCTGCTGCACCTCTGCGGCAGTTTTCAGATGGTCTCGGACCCCTGCCACTTGGAGCTAGATGCTGAGATCTTTGGCCAGGGCTTCCCTCATCTTTTTCTCTGCTCGCCCTTTCCACGGCAAGGCTTAACCCTGGTTTTGAATCATTTCATACCTGGAATACATGGCGTAGCTTCTATCTTCCAGAAAGAACCCAGACTGGTCCGCAGGACTAACAAGATGACTGCAGGTCACCTTCAGTTCCAAGAGTGGAAACGTGGCTGAATTTTGAAGTATTCAATCACATGCCTAGGGATAAGTCCAATGAAAGCTACATTCCAGAAGGTACATGCACGTCACTTTACTGCCCAGCTTACCACACAGCGGCCTGGGGTCAATACCAAGCTGCTTTTTCGGAGGCAACTGTGAAGATCCTCAGGTATGTTTTATGTGGCGATTGAGGCGTACATGTATGTGTACCTGTGTGTACGTGTGTGTCTACTGGGGGTGGATGCTCATACACCCGAGCCTCCCCAGAGAGGACCAGGGTCCCTGAGGGAAGGGGAGCATCCAATTATTCATCATAGAAGAGTTTGCTGCATTATACATGCTTCCTCAGGCTGCCTCATGTGGGAGGAACCCACACTACTTGGCAGAGGCTCCAATGGCTCTCTGAGGACCAAGAGGTCCCCTCAGGGCCTCAGCACGTTCCAAAAAGATTGAGAAGTGAACAGATGGTATTTAAAGATTCAGTAACTGCCTAGAAGCTGGTAGGGGTTCCAGTCCTTTCCTTTATTGGGAAATAGCCTTATACGTGTCATCTCAACTTTGGGGCCTTATTTCTTTACTTGTAAGACAGCAGAAGGGAACAAGTAGTCTCTGGGGTGTGTGAGGTTAGTGCAAAGTGATGGGTGAACTCAAATGTGTACCAAACATGGATTAAACATCTCCCATCTATATATACTGCTTGCAGCTGCCGTGATGATAAAATAAAAAAATAACAAAAAGATTTCTACAAATGGAATAATACAGCATGTATTCTTTTGTGTCTGGTGACTTTACCAGCATAATGTTTTTGAGATTCACCCACTGTTTCACTTCAGGATTTTTTTTTTTTAGGTTGAATTAATTTTATAAGGAATTTAGAAATCACCCACTGTTTCATGTGTGGGTAGTTTGTTTCCTTTTATTGCGGTGTGGTGTTCTGCTGAGTGAATATACTGCAATTTATTTGTCTATTTACCTATTTATGGACATTTGGATTGTTTGCAGTTTGGAGTGATAATAAAACTGCTATGAACTACAAGCCTACAAGTCTTTTTGTGGACATATGTTTTCTTATCTCTTAGGTAAATATCTAGAAGTGGAATTGCTGGGTCATATGGTAAGCATATATTTAACTTTACAAGAAACTGCCAAACTGTTTTACAAAGTGGTTGTACCATTTTACATTCCCACCAGAAATGAATGAGAATTCCTGTTGCCAATACGTGGGATCCTGCACACCAAAAAGTACACACTGTAGGATCCCAATTACTTGAAATGCTACAATATGCGAAGTTGACCTACAGTGACGGAAGTCAGATAACTGGTTGTCAGTTTTTGTAGGGGCTGTGGGGGGCATTTGGCTGCAGAGGGGCACGAGGAGTAATGGCCTTAGTTAGGGTGGTGGTTGCTCAGGTGGAGAAATCAGTCAAACCCCACTGAACTGTATCTGAAAATGGGCTCATTTTTTTGTGTGGAAATTATACCTACATAAAGTTGATTTAAAATGATTTCTGAAAAAAAAAAGAAAAAAAAACTAAAAAAAAAATGATTTCTGTAACAAGGACAAAAGCATTCATGGATAATAAAAACCCCCTACTCATACATTTTCTCAATCGGTGGATTCTACAAGTGCATCTCATGTTTGGGATAATCTGGACATTTCTGGACATGATCAAGTGGGTCCTGTAACTTGGAAAAGGGTGATTGCCGAAGTCCCCTGAGGTCCAAGACTCCAGATCTTATGTACTGCTTGGTTGAGAATTCTGAGGTCCTGTCACTCAAGAGCCTAGATCTCACTCTCCTGTATCCTGATCCTCCCCGAGGCCAGTCCGCTCCCCTGATCTGGCTGGCGATGCTGTGTCATCACCATGAAATCCCTACAGTGTGACCCCGAGCTGCTTTTCTTAGCACCGCCCTCCCCAGCAGTTCTAACAGATGGATCTATTTCTGGAGCGGCAGTTCTTGCAGAAGGCACTATCTGCTCGGAATTAGTGGGTTAGGAATTAAGTCAGCGCAGAGACTGGCAACCGCTTCTTCTTCTTCGGGAGGGCTTTACGGGTTTGTTTCCTTTTCATTCACAATTTAAAGTGACTCATTGCTTTTTTGGTTCTGAGAGATTGAAAATGCCAAGCGGAGCAAATGATGAATTCATTGTTTACTACTGCACAATCATCACTAAAGCACCTTATGTTAACTCAGCACTTTTCCCCTCTGACTTGACATTTTCCCCAGTCCACGGGTAAGAAGGGTTCATAGTCCAGAGGCCTGTAAAATAAATGAAAATGATGAAGGCCGGAATGTAGTGACCGGCTTTGAGTTGCTGCTGCTGTTCTGGAATGTCGAGTCCTGAGTCAGGTTCCCTTGTAGGCCGGCCCCTGATTTCTGCCCCTGTCACTGCAGCCCTCACCCCTCACCTGGTGGGAGGCTGGCCTCTCCCCTTAACTCTCAATGGGCCCAAGCTGGCCGGAGTGGCCGAGGGATGCAAGTGTCTTGATACAGCCAAAGTGGGGACAGGATGCAGAAGCGAGGTGAGCACCCCCTTCTCTCTGCACTCACGCTTCTCAAATCTCTATTCAACAGGTATCAAATGGGTAAAAAAAGGAAAGCAGAGTGTTAGCGGCCAGCATTCCCCAACAACGTGGTGCTATCATCATCCATATTTTGCAAACGAGGACCCCGGGACTCAGGGGAGCCAAGCCACTTGCTTACGGTCGCCCAGGTGCTGGAGCCGGGGTGCGAATCCCAGAGTCTGAGCTGATGTATCCTGTTCCGGGAGGCCCGAACTCAGACTCTGACGGAATCAGGACTCTGCCACGGAAACGAAGAGTCCGTCTTAGCGGTTAGCAGCACGTTTTCTGGAGGTCTCCCGGGGACGGGAGGCGAACCCGAGGCCTTCCCGACAGGTTTCCTCCCGGGCTCCGGGGGGCGGCGGTGGTTAAGGCCGCCGCGCCACCTGGTGGTCGTGCCGGGAACTGCACGCCCTCAGCCCGCAGAGGCGTGGCCGCGGGTGGGTGCTGCTGGCGCCCGGCCTGCTCGCCCACGGGGCTGGCTGCTCCGCGCCCGGAGAAAGCAGCCTTTCATTTCCCGTTCTCGAATCGCCACTACCGGGGCTGCTTGGAAAGCCACGGGGGCTTCCCGCGGGCAGTGGGCCTGCTGCAGAGCGCCTGGAGTTCCCCGCTCTGCCCCCGGGTCTCTCCGGGCCTCTGCACCGGGAGCCCACGCTGCCACGTGAGGTTGGCTATCGCTGCCTCCGGTGATTTTCTCCCGTTACTCCCCCCTGCGGGCAGAGGGAGATGTGGATTCCTTGAGTTAATCCGCTTCAAGGGTTTCATCTTTGCTGTTTCCGCTGACCTCTAACACATTATAAGCTACAGGACCTTGGGCGATTCCCGTGACCTTGGCAAGCGTCCTCTGCAGGAGGGGGCTCTGAAGATGCCCAGGCTTTTTTGTGATGATGAAATGAAATGCTGCACTTAAAAGCATGTAAACTGTCACTAAATTTGCAAATGTAGTTGTTCTCAGCCAATGTTTCCTCCTCACTGCTGGTAGTAGGAGATAGTGCCTGGCCTGGGCAATAGGGCTCAGACTATCCTCCTCTTTACATAAGAGGAGCATGGGTCACCCCACGAGGTGACAGTGAGGTGTCCATGTACAGGAGGGTGGTGAGAGGAGCGACGAGAGAGCTTCCATAAGGAGGAGGAGGGCCAGGGCCACTTCTTCATAATCCGATTTTGGGAATGCTGTCACCTTTGCTTAGCGGTCAAAGAGGTCCGTTACAATATTGCTACATTCCGGCACATGGGGTTTTAGGGTCTGCACATCCCTTCTACTAATGGTCACATTTTGCCTTCTCCATTATCCAGAGAGAAGTTTGATAATACCTGTCTGCTGCGTTTAGAGATGAAGAAGCTGATAATCAAAGAGGTGAGATGATTTTAAGTTCTCAGGGTAGCAAAGTTGAGGGTAGAATGTGGGTCTTTTGACTGTTCAGGGCTCCTTCATTTAACCACCCACCACGTTCTCTCTTTCAAATATGGAACAGGGGCTTCCAAACTTCTTAAACCGTGAGCCCCAGTATGAGATAATATTTTGTGCATTACACACGTTAAGTGTATAATCGAAACAAAAGCATCAGGAGACAACACCGACCCTGGTTGAGTACAATGCATCCTGTTCTGTCCTATTCATTAAAGAAGCGCTATTCACAGCTCATTAAATTGACTCATAACCCGTTAGTGGAGTGAGACCTGCAGTTTGGAAAATACTGATCTGGAAGGTTCTCAGACAATCCCCATACAAGATGTAGCCACCACAATTGTTCATGGTCTCAAATATATGATGAATCAAGGGAATGAAGAGAAAAACAAGATGAACTCAAAGTGTCACTGACTAGGATGTATTGTTAAATGGATTAGGCAAATAACTCTTAGAAATCTTTAGAAATAGGATTTTAAAAACTAAAATAACTGCACCACAGTTCCTGAGTTTCTTCCACATGGTCAGCACGGCATTTGTCAGTTCTGATCATTGCTGTCTCTTTACACATCTGAGTCTACCCACCCAACTTCCAACCTTAGAGGAAGTGGCTATCCTCAATCTCAGGACATTGTGCCCTGTGTCTGATGGGCGCTCAATAAATATTGGCTCAATAAATTAAAAAAATGAATAGCAACCATCCCACATTCCCATTACTCTCACTATTCAACAAAATTTTAAGTTAAAAAGGCAACAACCTGGTCTGTATGAGGTCCATGATTTAAAAATTAGTGACTATGAGCACAGACAGTAGGGATATCATCCTGGGAAAATCCAGGGTCTGAACAGAGGGGAAAAAGCATAAAGAAAGAAGGATGAACATGTTTCTAATTCATGCATTTATTCCTACTCTCTAGTATCCTGCAGAGTGGGTCTGTGCCCTTAAATCAAGTCACTTTGTAAGGAAGCTTTTTTCTCCCTTTTCCTTTGGTGACTCATTTAGTTGAAACCTATAGACTCTAAGTGCAAGTCTGACCAATGCAACTTAGTTGTGCAAGCGCTTGATTTTTGGCTCATGACTGCATTAGGAATGAAAGGCTGTGGGAGGCTTTCAGGGGTGCACCTTACAAGCCATGGGGATGGAGGGGCTGAGAGTCCCTGCCACAGGGCCAGGACCTGCTTAATGAGAGCCACACAACACACTCAGATGACCCCAGAAAGAAAGTCCGGGCAGCCCGACGCAAAAGGACAATGCTTCAGGTCCACACGGCTGTCTCGCCTGCAGGTTCCCACTGATACAAGTGCCAGCCTCTCTCCCTGAGTAGTCAAGCAAAGACACAGAATCCCTGGGGACCCAAAGGATGCTGGTACCACTCCAGCCCCCCTGCCCAATGGAGTGCTGTGTAAAACAGCAACTCTTCATGCTACTTCCCCTGGTGAAAGAGCAGAGGCTATGTGAGTGCCCTGTTCTGAGTCGAGAGACTGCCTGTACAACCTCCACTGCTACCCACGCTGAATGATGCTAAGAGAGAGGCAGGGAGGGACAGCTGGATCGATGCCATCTCTTTGTTTTGCTCTTTGAAATGAATTGGGGGAGAAAGAAAGGTTGTACCGCAACTGCAGTCCTCAGGGTTTTGCTTTGGACCTTGGTTTGTGAATAGTCATTAATAACAAAGCAACCAATAACAAAAGACCTATATGTGAAAGAACAGTTTCATATTTATATGGAGATTTAAAAAATAATGTTAAGCTGAGACATAGCAGCTTCGCTTTCTTCTGTGAAATAGAAATACTTTTGGAGAATTGTGGGTGAACATAACGATTTAAGCGTATGTGAACAAAATGAAAAGAATATGAGCTAATTTAGGTCGAGCAGACCTGTGTGTGTTTGAATGACAGCTCTGGCCCTTTCTCGCCTGCATGATAGGGGTGAGGTGAGCGCATGATCTCCTGAGTCTCAACCTCCTCCTGTCAGGATGGGAAAATAATACTCACCATGCGGGACTGCTGTGAGGGTCACATAAAAATAGAACCAATTAATTCATTAAATCGACGAATTCGATCTTTTTCACTTTTGATTGGGTAAATATGCACTTTTTAGTATCTGAGTGCACACAAATGGTTGTATGTCAGCTTGCACGTATGTTCCAAGCCCCTGTTATAAAAATAAGACGCCGAATATGCTTCCCAACAACCCTTCAGGGCTTACTGAAGCAGAAAAGTGAAAAATTGAGTATGAGTTTTATTTTACAGGTGAAAAGATAAAAGTCCCAACAAGCGGGTGCGGGTGAGTTCACTGCCAGACCGAGCCTCCAGTGCGCTCCTGGAGCTTCCACCCACAGGCGAGCCGCAGCTCCCCCGCCGGGGCCCTTCCCCCAGCGCCCGGGGGCGGGCACGTGTGCGTGGAGCCTCCGACCCAGGACTCGGCGGCCGCTGTCCTGGGCCAGGACCCCTCGCCGGTGGGCAGGCCGACGAGCACCGGAGGTCGCACCGGCCCCCCACCCCGAGCGGTGTGGCCGACACACCAACCTTTCTCTTCCGGGGGATGGGCTCGTCAAAGAGCAGGTTGCTGGCCTCCGCCTCGTCGATGCCGTCGTCCGGGGGCGGGGGCGGGGGCGGCGGCGGCGGCGGCGGCGGCGGCGGCGCGGGGCTGCGGAGCGGCTTGAAGCTGTCGGCGGACAGCGGCGGCGACGGCGTGGACGGGTTGGACTGGTCGCTGGGGGCGCTCCAGCTCCAGTAGCCGCTGCTGCTGCTGCTCGAGGGCACGCCGCCTCCCTCCTTCCAGGACCCGCTGAGGCCCTCGGGCCCTGCGCACAAACACAGCGTCAGCGCCCGCCGGGCTGCGCCCCGGGGTGGGGGTGGGGGTGGGGGCGGGGGGCACCGCGGGTGTGAGCGCGTGTGCACGGGCGCTCGTGTGTGCGTGCGTGTGTGCGCTCGTGCGTGCGTGCGCGTGTATGTTCGTGTGTGCGCACGTGTGTGTGCACGTATGCGTGTGCTCGTGCGCGTGTCTGCTCCTGTGTGCACATGTGTGAGTGCGTCTGCTCGTGTGTGCGCACGCGTGTGCATGTGTGTAAGCGCGTGCTCGTGTGTGCATGTGTGTGAGCGCGTGTGCACTCGTGTGCGCGCGTGTGCCTGTGTGCGTGCGTACGTGTGTGAGCGCATGTGCACGTATGCGTGTGTGCTCGTGTGCGTGCGTGTGCGCGCGCATGTGCACATGTGTAAGCGCGTGTGTGCTCGTGCGTGCGTGTGCGCATGTGTGTGAGGGCGTGTGCCCGTGTGCACACGTGTGTGCTCGTGTGCGCCCGTGTGTGTGCATGTGCGTGCGTGTGTGCGCGCAGCGGGGGCGCGGGTCTCCGCTCAGGAAAGCGGTTGCGCCCTCCCGACAGTTTGCCACGGTTGGGCAGGTAAGACTGACTCTGAACGTGGGGGGGGGGGTGTCGCGTTGCTCCATACTTTGTAAACAGCTATTTCAATCACACAACAGGTTTTTCCTAACAGTTTTCTGATGTGTGCGGTTTTGTTCGACGCTAGTTTTGCAGGATGACAGTGGAGATTATGTGAAAATAAGAAGAAAAATAAGCTGTGTTTGCTTACGGAGGGTGGGGGCGCTTTGCCTTTCTAAGAAAAAAATCTTGGGCAGTAGTCTCCCCCCTCTTCTGCCCTCATTCCCTATTTTAAAGAGAACTTTCTCAGAGGTCTGTGATCCTTGCATGACATTTATAGAAAAAGTCTCTGATGTAAGAGATTAATTTCCGGATAGTTACCTACAGATCTACCTTATTGTAACAGCTCATTCGAACGAATAATACTGCCCTACATTTGATGAGTGTCTTGCATCTCCCAGAGCTCACTCATACGATCTCACACCATCTGTGTCTCCGAGGGAGGAACCTCATGCCTATTTTACAGATGGAAGTCCTGAGGCACCTGGAAGTTAAGTGACCCGCCACATGACTGGTATGTAACTCAGACGGGTGCCAGGCCCAAAGCCTGGTCTACCAGTTGTTCTTCTCCTTCATGCATGTGGGCCTGTGTCGTGAGCAGCCTCCCTTGTCTTCAGCAAAGCTGAGATCAGAGGAGAATTTATTGGTAATTAGTACTGATGAGACTGGTCTGGGATTTTACCTTTCCTCTTGTGGGGAAACATTATGAAATGTTTGCTAATGTGGAGAGATCTTTGCCCAGCTAGAAGGTCTTGTCGCAGAGGAGGGGACTCTTTTAATCACTAAGGATTTGCTTTATCTTTCAAGATGCCCAATCTTAATGAGTGTTTGTATAAATTCTTTCTAAAGGATAATTTCTCCTTCATATTTATGTACATTCTGAATATATTAAAACTATATTCTAAGTACAAGGGGGGAAAAGTCTCAAAACGCCTCATTAAAAAAATGCTGCTAACATCTGTGTAATTAGTAATGAAGACAAATGGTAGAATTGGATTCAAGGGAAAAGTTCTTAACCGCCTTACGTAATTACGGATTGCTAGCGTATAGATTCAGCTGTGTCAAACAAAAAGTTCACTGAGTGGACTGACGTTGAAACAGCAAGAGTAAGTCATCCATCTCATTCAAGCAAGGCTCTAACAGAATGCAGTGGTCATTTGTGAGGGCTCACACCTTGCCAGCCTCAACAAAACCCAACTTAGCCTCTCACCCCTGCAGTCTACACAGAGACTGAGGCACTGATGGGGCCCGAGTCACCTACTGTAAACAAGAAAGCTCCATTCACTACAACACTGTTTCAAGGGGAGCCTAATGTAGGGCCCTAGGTAATATTACCTGCAGTGACAATTACTTGGCATGGCCGGCTTAGGAGGCCTGTAAATCTACTGTGGCAAGCACCTGAAAAATAAAATAAGTTCACGGTGCTAGATGTGTAGTCATGCTAGGTATGAGTGACGGAATTTATTCTGAAATAAATCTACTATCACGGTGTGGCTACACTGCTTCATGTCAATGCCAAAAGTTACCTTGTTTACTTGTGAGCCACCTTTCCTTTAGAAACACTATTTAAACAGAAGGACAATTTGATATAGAATTAAAGTTTTCAAAAAAGAAGTCAGAACCAGTTCAGAGTGTTTTTTTTTTTTTTTTTTTTTTTTTTTTTTTTTTTTTTTTTTAGAGAACAGCATCTTCTTTTCTTAAACAAATATTTGCCCCCAAATGCAGACACACACTGCTGGACTCTGTCTTTGCAGACCCACATCCGGACAAAACGATCCTTCTCAGACCCAGAAAAGGAACACAACAGTTTTCAAAAACTCACCGACATACGGTAATTCTGGATATAATCTTGATTTCTAAAGAAATGAACAATTCCTTCATTTTCATAAACTGCTTTCCCTTTTAAAAAATTTGCTTCCTTCCAAAAAAATTTTTTTTGCTTCCTGTTGTAGACTAAACGGGAGATAATAGACAACTTGGGATTATTAATTGGGTAGTTATTATTTTTTTTAGATCATAACAAACACTGAATTACTTTCTTTATAACTGTGCTAACAAAAGTTTTCATTGAAGAAGTGAAAAGTTTCTTTTGATTCTAACTTTTTAATACAGAAGAACATTAAAGATGTTCTCAATTTAAAAAAAAAGACTACAACAGTAAAAATGATGATTATAGCAAAAACATAAATTTTTTTTTCCTCTGCAGTTCCTTTTTTCTCTGTTGGGTTTTGCGGATGCCTTCAGTTTGGGGTTTACTGTAATCTCTCTGTAAGAGGCATTGCCAAGCTGAGAAAGGTAAGTCAGGATGCCTGTTTGCCAAGAAGCCCGGAGAAGGTCAGGTCATTCAACGGGGATGGTCAGGTTTATTTCCAGAGCACCTTACACCCCAGTTGGATTAGAGTAAGGGCTGGTGAAGACTCACTGGATATTTAGCATATTTATTTTAATATCTCATGCTGAAAAGCAAATTATGTGGGAACCGTGGCTCAATCCCATAACCGACTAGGCTAGAGAAGGTTTTCCCTTGCTGGAAAGTTTCATCAAGTGCACTACATTTCAGTGAACTGCAGTCTGGCTTCCACCCATGGCTGGCCCACTGTGAAGGCTCTTGCCAAAGCCACTGGTGACCTTCTACTTGGTACAGAATTCAGTCCTCATGATTGACCTTCGGTAGCACCAGAGGCTCTCCTTGAAACATGCTTTTCCCTTGACTTGCATGGAACCACACTCTCCTGGTTCTCCTCTAGATCTCTGGGGAGCCTGCAGGCTCCCCTCGGGCTCTTTTCTCTCTGCTGGTCTCTTACATGATGACGGGTCTTACCATTGCCCTTAGCCACCTTCTTGTCACACTCTACCTCTACACAGCCCCCCTGAGGGGATCTCATCTCTTTCCCTGGCTTCACCATGATGCCTTCCAGTCCTGCATTATCAGCCCCGTCTCTCGCCTAGATTGTACCCAAATCCCCACCAGACCCGGACCCTTGGAAGGTCCTCAGGGTCTTCCTACTGAACATGTTTCAGACTAGACCTTCATCTTGTTCAGCAGCCCTGCTTCTTCCCCTAACAGTCGCCCAAAGATCTATGCCTCTGCTCTGCTCCCTATCTCAGGGAGGAGCCTCCTCCTGATGGCCTGGAAGTCACCCTTATGGCTGCCTCTCTTTCATCCTCTCCATCTCTCACCAAGTCTTGTTGATACTACCTGCTTCACCGTTCTCATTTATGTCCTATTCATCCCCACTGTGACCACCAAGGTCCAGGACACCTGTAGGGTTGTATTTTTTGTTTTTGCCTGTAATCCCCCTCATAACTTTCCAGGGCCTACCACTTAATAGCTATCCTATTGCCTCAGATTAATGTTCAAACTCCTAGCCAGGAAAACATGGCTCCTCTTGATCAATTTGGGTCATGCTCTCCAACCTCATCTGCTGCCCTCCTGATTTAGCCTATGGAATTACGTGCGTCAATATTATATCCTAATTAAGATGGAAGATGTGGAATCAGAAAGATATCCACATATCTTTGGGGATTGGGGATTTTGGCTCTGATATTTACAAGGCAGTTACCCCTCATTTGCCTCAGTGTAAAATAGCGATCGTAACATTTCATAGAGTCGTTGGGAGAATTATATGAGATGCAGTAAGCTTAGTACTTGGCACACAATGAGTGCTTAATGAATGCTAGTCATCAATCTAATTGATAGGTTTTTTCCCCCAAAGAAATTGTACAATATGAACGATTGAGTACGGACAGTTTTCAGTGATGTTTCCAAACCATCAAGTATGGTACCTAATCAATATATATTGAATGAGTGAATGCACTACATACTTATATTTGATTAATTTTATTATTCTGTTAGGATAATACTTTTTCAAAATGTTTAATATCCAGAGTTCTTTGATCCAACCGCCTGTCCAATGGACCAGAAATAATGCTGGTGAAAATAACTTCATTGGACCAATCTCCATTTACCTGGGAAAAAAGGAGCACAAGCATTGAAAGTTGTGTTCTGGAAAGGTGCTGGAGCTCAGTAAATGTGAGTTGAGTGGATGGAGGTATGAATGAGATGTTGTGAAGTCCCTGGGAAGATGAGGGGGAAGAGGATAGTTGTGATGTCTCCATTTCTCCCACATTTCTCCTTGCTTTCTGCTAATGGGTGACAGTTAACTGTTTATTGTGTTGGACAGAAATGAGGTCCCTCAAAGAGAGGCTCTGCTCTTGGTGTCAGGGGTCCCTTCCCTATGCCCCATAGCCCAGGCTTACCATTTGGCCGCACAGGAGGGCTTCGAACCAATGGGCTGGTAGACAAACTGGTTAGTACCATTGCTGCTGTCACTTTGTCCATGTCCAGTTCCTCCGAAGATTTCCTGTAAAACAGGGAAGGGGGACACTGTTATCTGTGCTCGCTCTGTGCCTATTGTGGGCCATGTGCCCCACATGTACCATGTACCACATGCTACTACACACATTTACACCTTTAACGTTATCCCCATAAAATCCAAACTTTTGTTAGTTTTATTGTACAGATCAGAAATTCTGCTGAGGTCCAGAGATTAAGTGATCCAGTCGAAATCCTACAGTATGAAAAAGAGAAGGGTTCATTCATTGGCTATTATCTAACAAGTGTTTATTGAGAGTGCACTATGAGTTAGACCTTGTTCTAGGCATAGGTAACGCATGGTGAACTACAGACAAGGCTGGTGGGGAGAAACACAATTACCAGTAAACAAACAAAAAGGAATAGAATAATTTCTGATAGTGACAAGGGCTATGAAGTGTATAAGGAGGTTGACATGACAGTTATTGAGGGTGGTTGCACTTAAGGTGGCCAGGGATGGTTTCTCTGAGGAGGTGACATCTGAGGTGAAGTGTGAAGGGGGGGGGGCAATCAGTTTTAAGGAGGTAGGGATGTGCCCTCCAAGCACAAGGGACAGCTATGTAAAGGCTAGGTGGTGGGAATAAATGGTGGGTAGTTGAAGAAGGATCTACTTTGGGGGAGAAGGGGAGAAGGGTGCAGAGCTGGTCATGTGGGGTCCTTTGGCCATGGGAGCTGTTTCAGTTTTATTCAAAGTGGGATAGGAAGTCACTGGAAGGCTTTACACAGGCCTAGTGACATAATATGATTAAAAATAATGATCTGAGCTACTATACGGAGAATGGATTTTAGGGAAAGCAGACTAGAAACAGGGAGGCCAGTTAGGAGACAATTGCTAGGAATCGGGATAAGAGGACATAGTGGCTTGAGCTAGGGTAGGGGCAGAGGCGCCTGATGGGGCAGGACAGGCTGGAGCACCGAGTGTGGGAGATGAGCAAAAGGGAGCACTCCAGGATGGCTCCCAGGTGTTTGGCTTCAGCATTAACTAGCACCATTTACTGAAATGGGCGGCAGTGGAGGAGAAATGCAATGAGAGGTGTCTAAACTCCAGTGCTCTGTTTCACCACACTCTCCTACAGGAAGGACGGGTGATAGGAGTAGTTACCACGATATTCAAGTGAAGAGCCATCTTCACTGACATGAAGAGGTCACTCTGGTTCATTACTTTTGGCCAGTTAACCCGAGTGAAGGTTCGTAAGATAATGATCATTGAGAACTGGAGCCAGCTTGCTGAAGCTGATTTCAATAAAGAAGTTAATATCGAGAGGCAAAAATTTATGTGGTACAGTGGCATCAGATAAATTGTACCACCTCCTGAGAGATGAACATTTTCAAACTAGGGAACAGTCAAAGATGTACAACAGAGGATTAATAAACCATATTAACCAACGAATGCCACGTTTACCAACGTGCTAAGGCATGGATGGTGTGCTGTATAATTTTTAAAGCAGTGAACTCTTAGAGATGGAAACTTTATAGCATCACTTCACAATACACAGGGAAAAGAGATTCCTAAATTGGAGAAAAATCAAATTGTTCCCCAATTTGGGAGGGCTGCTCGATTAATTTCATCATGAAGTTATTAAAATTATTACAATCTGGCTCTCCAATGTCCATGAAGATGCTAATTACTGAACAAAGCTTACCCTTTTTTAAAAAAGATTTTATTTATTTATTCATGAGAGACAGAGAAGCAGAGACAGGCAGAGGGAGAAGCAGGCTCCTCGCAGGGAGTCTGATGTGGGACTCGATCCTGGACCCCAGGATCACACCCTGAGCCAAAGGCAGATGCTCAACCACTGAGCCACCCAGGCGTCCCCAAAGCTTACTCTTCAATCCAAGGTACCAAAAGATGAGAATCTTTCAAATTTTCTCATATAGTTATTCTCAAAGCACCTTACCCTCTTTCTTGGCAAACTCTTCTATCAAAAGACACATTAATTTTTTTTTTCAGAGAATGGTAATTAAATGCTTCTAGAAAGCAAGCTTGAGAGTACACAGTGAAATTCACTTTGACAGAGTTTTCAAGACAATCTCATATACTTAGGGAAAAACCTGCTCATTCATTTGGCACACAATTAAAAGATTTTACAATATCCATAATTGACTTGATCCTCATATTTGGGAGTAAAGGTGATGCCAGTTTCTTACAAAAACAAAGCCTCTTGAAACAGGAACTTAAAGTGCCTTAAGGTGATTTTGAGTATTTTGTTGTTTCATTCTCCCACGTAGTCATGGTCACGGGGGAAGGAGTAATGGGAGGCCTTGAAGGAGAAAGGTTTGCTCCACACTGAGCTCTGTAGACTGTGGGGCTCCTCTGACCGGCTGCCACCCACCCAGCCCAGCCGTAGGGATCACTCCACGCCAGTGGGGGGCACACACGAACAGGCTGCTCTGACATCTCTTTCCACACTGAATTATGAGAGAGGCTGATTTCTGTTTCCAACTGTCAGTCTCTTCTTTTGCTTATTAACAAAAGGCTGGAAACCAGGAGAAGCAGCCATGAGTTGGCACAGGGAAATGACACGATTGTAGGGAGAAGGTGCCCCTGCCCTCTGCCCTGATTCTAAAGGGACTTGCTATGCAGGCACGCCTTTTTCCTCTCCTACAGCTCCGTTTCAGGAACATTCATTTTTCCTTCCTCAATCTGCTTTGTATCTTTTTGGATTTTTATTTTTTTATATCTAAGGCGAACATTCTGTTTTAGAGGTCTAAATGCCAGTTAAATCCAAAATTCATTTATGTGTTTTTTAAACATGAAGATCAACAGAGAAAGTATCATTAGAAAGTAACCACGAGAGACTCTTTAACTATAGAAACAAACCGAGGACTGCTGGAGGGGTGTTGGGTGGGGGGACGGGGTAACTGGGTGATGGGCATTAGGGAGGGCATGTGATGTGCTGAGCATTGGGTGTTATATATGCGACTGATGAATTACTGAACTCTGCATCTGAAACTAATGATGAGTATACTATATGTTGGCTAATTGAATTTAAATTAAAAAGAAGGAATTATAATTTTTTTTTGCATTGCCAAAATCTACCACTACATTTCAAAACAATTATTGAGTGTCATGAACTGGATTTCTGATGAAGAGTGAAAAGAGGAATAAATATTAGTATAATCAGAGCATTTTTTTTACTTGGATTACCCTTGACTTTCCCACTGGCCTTGGAGATCATGAACAACAATAGTAACCAAAAGTCAAAAGAATATATTGTTACTGATTCAATTAACCTGTATGTCTCCTAGAGTATTTTTATTATGCTATGTGAAATGTTACCAGATGATATGGTCTTGTGCTGAGTTGTGTTTTTGTTTTTATCTTTGTTTAATTTCTTTTGGTACAGTACTATCTAATTACTGATTAATTGGTGCTGCAAATTCAAATCCTTATAATTAAACATGAAGAGATGATATACAAAGTAGAATTTGTTACACTTTGAGAAAACTGCTGCAAAGCCCTTCTGGTAGATTTAGATTTGTTGAGAGGGGGAAAAAAAACCCTCTAGAAGTGATGTTAAATATTCTTTCCTAATTTGAAATTGAATCTGCTATTGAAAACCTTATCAATCATGTTTGCAAAAGGCCAAGAGCTTTCTCAATCTCTTTTTTTTCCTCAATTAATCTTTCCTCTCAGACTTAGTTGAGTATTATGGAACTTAATATTTAAATTAAAAAAATAATATTTAAATTCATTTAAAATAATAGTAATATTTGTTGTCATTCTATATATGATTTGTCCCTCAGATTGACCTGATTTGGATGGATGAATAGCATTTCAAGATGAGAGACACACATTTCAGGCAAGAAAAGAGTCCTATATGAAGGATGCAGTGGGTGATGAGAGAGGACAGAGCCTGGGTCAGTTCATGGGGTCCCATGTGCCAGGCTAAGTGGTGTCACTAGCAAGGGACCCTTGCTTACAAGGCCAGCTATTGTTTATGTCGTATTCTTTTAAGCAGAGAGAAGCCATTGAACATTCCTGAGCCTGAAAGAGAGAGAGAATCAATCTGTATTTTAGAAATGGATCAAAATTGAAGATGTATTGAAGATGAAGAAACTAAAGGTGAGCTATTTAGCTATTTTTAGTGAAGTCTTAACCTAAACTCAAAGTATCAGATTAAGCAACAGCTATTCTTCTATGAAAAGAATATTTAGTCTAAGAGTACAGAACTCCCTTGATATCTGCTAAGGATGTGCCTGGACCTCTCTGGGAGAGGTGATAAAGGTAATGGTTAAGAGTGCAGGCTCTGGGGTTAGTTAGGTCATGGGGCTTCAACTCGACTCTCTGCCATTACTAGCTGTGTGACCTTGGATGAATCACGTGACATTTCTGAATCTCTGTTTCTTCATCTGAAAAAGGAGGATAAAAATAGATCTGTTGAGAAGATTAAGTGGGAAAACATATCCAAGCACCAGCACACAGCCTCATCCCTTGTCAGAGTTTCATAGACGTTAGCTATTATTAACCTTCAAATTCATGAATATGCCCATAGCATATATCCCCCGTGAAAGATGGCAGTATTACATAGCTTCACTTGCTCTTGTTAGGCACCAGCACTAGCAGTTGTTGCCTTTTTTTTTTTTTTTTTTGGTGGTGGCGGTGTTATTTTTCATAAAGAACAAAACTGTTTTAAGTTCTTAGGAATTACTCTGTAAGAGGTGGCAACTGGCACATGGAGGAGCAGCTGCTGGGTCCCTTGCTAGAGCTTCACGTTGATGCCTTGGCAACGATCCAGCTCATGACGTCATGGCCCTTGAGGACTGTTCACATAGCCTGGAAGGTGGTTTGGAGTTTATGTTTAAGAATTTCTGCCTCCCATTTCGACTCTTGGAGTGCTAGCTCTGCGCTAGGGGCTCTTCTAGAAACTGGAAGTACAGTCTGAAGAAAAATCAGGCAGTTTCTGCCTTCCTGAGCTCTAGTCTATTGAAAAACCAGTTCTGGGACACCTGGGTGGCTCAGTGGTTGAGTGTCTGCCTTTTCAGCTCAGGGCGTGATCCTGGAGTCCCGGGATTGAGTCCCACATCGGGCTCCCTGCATGGAGCCTGCTTCTCCCTCTGCCTGGGTATCTGCTTCTCTGTGTGTCTCATGAATAAATAAATAAAATCTTAAACAAAAAAAAAAAAAAAGAAAAAAAAAACCAGTCCTTAATCAAACATATGACAAATAAACATTAAACAGTAGATGGGACAAATGCCAGGAAGGAGTGGTGTGGATTTGATGAGGACCTACCTGAGACTGCCAGCTGAGGGGAGACCTCTTGGCTAGGGGGAGACCTTCCCACCGAGGGGGACTGGCAGTGAGCACTGGTGAGTTGTGAGTGAGCTGTGGGCTGGGTGGAACAAAAAGTATGGACAAGGCCGCCTTTCGAAGGAATAGAAAGGCTGAGCACGGTGTGTTGTGCACTTGGAGAGGGGACGGCCCAGGTGGGGTCTCTGAAGTCCCGTTCAGGTTTTAATTCTTATCTTTAATTCTGCCCTGGGAATCACTCAAGTGTTTCAAGCAGAGTGGGGTTGGAGAGGTCAGGGAGGTTGGGGTGATGCTATCAGATTTATTTTCCAAAAGCTTGCTCTGGCTGCCGTGTGGAAAATGAGTTTCTTAGTTTGACAACCAGTCTTTTATCTGAGGACCTGACTGCCTGCTGACTGTGGCAGCAGGTTGCAGAATGACATCATCTGCGACATGAAGAGGCAGTCAGGAGAGTGCGCAGCACCAGCGGCCTCGGCCCTAGGCCGTGGGTCTTATGCTGGCCTGGCCCTGGGCACTCGGCCGTGGCCTTGCTTACAAGGCCAGCTATTGTTTATGTCGAAAGAAGCCTTTTTTTCTTCTTTTGAGCCACTTCATGCCTGAATGCCATCTGTTTGGAGGGTGCATGCAAACATGGTCTCCCCTGGCTAACCCACCACCTAACAGAGAAATGCTTTACATCCTGGAGAGCCATAAAAGACATTTATCTGCAATTAAAGTACTGTAGTAACAAACGGAAATAAAAATGAATAATACATTCGTTAGATTAGCAGTAATCCAGTTCCTTAGCAACTACTGAAATCTGCTGTCTAGACCAAGTTCAATTACTTTTAAAACTTGTGGTAATCCTAAAACGAGGAATAAAGTCTGAAAATAAAATCTCTTCAGGAAGGCCACAGTAACCATCGCCAATCTTAGAATTCTGAGAAAGCTTTTACTAAAAGTTTGGAAAACTGGGTTCAGTTAACTTTTAAATGTGATTAAAAAGCATGAGGCTTGGGACGCCGGGGTGGCTCAGTGGTGGAGCATCTATCTGTCTTTGGCTCAGGTCGTGATCCCAGGGTCCCGGGATCGAGTCCCACATCTGGCTCCCCATGGGAAGCCTGCTTCTCCCTCTGCCTGTCTCTGCCTCTCTCTCTCTCTCTATGTCTCTCATGAATAAATAAATAAAATCTTAAAAAAAAAAAAGCATGAAGCTTTGTTTCCTCTCTCAAGGTAGCTGGTAGCAAAAGTGGTCAATGTTAACTCCTCCAATTTAAATTTGGCTGTTGTTTCTTTTTTTTTTGTTTTTTTTTTGTTTTTTTTTTTGTTTTGGCTGTTGTTTCTTTTAAGACTATAGGGAAGATTACGGAAGCTGCCTATTGCAATGAAGTGTCCCATGGCCTTGATCAAACAAGATGGGAAAATTAGAGCAAACACATCATAATACGTAGGGAATATAGACCAATACTTCTAAAGCTGCCCGTGGTGAAGGATCGTTTTGATTTTTTTTGATTTTTAAAAAAATTATTTAAATTCAATTAACATATAATAATGTATTATTGGTTTCAGAGGTAGAGATCAGTGATTTGTCAGTCTTATATAATATCCAGTGCTTGTCACAAGTGAAGGATTATTTTATTTTACTTTTTAAAGATTTTATTTATTTACTTGAGAGAGAAACCACAGAGACAGAGGCAGAGGGAGAGGAAGAAGCAGACTCGACACTGAGCAGGGAGCCTGATGCAGGGTCACATCCCAGGACTCTGAGATCATGACCTGAACTGAAGGCAGAGGCTTAACTGACTGAGCCACCCAGGAGCCCTGTGAAGGGTCATTTTAAAGAAATCTCTAATCTGTCATGGATTGATACTTCTGTAAACTACAGAAAAGCCCTGGCCCATGGCAGTTGGGGTTCTATCATCCTGCTACACGAACCTGTAAACTATTGCTTCTCCTCAATTTCTGCACCTAGGTCATGGGGGACTGGTAGGAGAGTTTGTAGACTGTCACTGGCCTATGTTGAGTAGCATGGAACCAGGCAATTGCTTTGATATCCAATTCATTTTTTCCCCAAAAGACGATATTCAGTCCTGTTCCTTTCTTTCTCCCACCTGCTGCTCTCTCTTCTTGGATCCTCCCACTGTGACTTCTCTCCTGGCCCTTGTCACTCTGCTCACTGGGCTCCATATGCCATTATGAATAGCCACTCACTTACCCTCTCCCCTTTTACTGTACCTGGGCTTTCCACCAGGGTCACTCCTCCTTCTCATTGGAGTTACCCTGTCACCACCACTGTTGGCCTTTGACCTGCCTCCCCTAAACCATCCCTCCCCTTGAATGCAGAAACCCGAGTCCCCAGTGGCTCAGCTATGCAGCTGTTTTCTCTCTCTCCCTGTTTGAGCATTGACCAGATCGTCTATGAGCACCTCTCTCCCCTAAAAGTCACCAAATATTTTGGCACATAAATTATAGCCATTATTGGGGTGCAGTTGGTTAAGCATCTGACTCTTGATCTTAGCTCAGATTTTGATCTCAGGGTCGTGAGTTTAAGCCCAGAGTTGGGCTCCTGGGTGGGTGTGGAGCCTACTTATTAAAAAATATTATAGGCATTATGTTTACATCATCTCGAATTATGATCCTGGGGATATAGTCAAAGCATCCCACATCCTAACTTTGTAGTTCCTGTTCCCTTCATACCAACAACATTCAGCAGAGTCCTGACCTTGATGGGAAGGACACTACAGTCTGATGGACTAGGTTTAATTCCCCAACAATTGCATTTACCAGCAGAGTGATGTCAGGCACATCATGTAGTTTTGTATAGCTTCATGTTCCTCATTTATGACATGTGAACGATAATAACAGCAACCTCATGAGGTTTTAGAAGAATTAAATAGTATGTGTAAAAAATATCTGGCATATACTAAAGACTCAATTAATAGTCATTGTGTTCATTATCCCTTCCCCAAACTCTTATTTCAGTGAACTGTTCTCCAATTAAAAACCCAAATTTTATCTACTGAAGTATTTATAGGTGAAGTAGCATGAAAATTAGGATTTGTTCTAATACACTACAGCCTCCCACTCTCCCGCCCCCAAAAATGTGAGTTGGAGGATGAGTAGATGAAATCGAATGGGTAAAATGCTGACAACTCTAGAAGCAAGGGGATGGGCACTGAGCACTTCATTGGGTCATTCTCGCACTTCTGTGCTCCCTTGAAGCTTCCATAGTCCAAATAAAAACGGAGAACACAAATCAGGTTTTGGCCATCACCTGTTATTGCTCTACCCCAACCTCACGTTCCTCCTTTCCTTCTAGCTCACACTGTCTCACTATGTCTGCACTCCCATCTCCCAGGGACAGCCAGTCTTTGGCTTCCTCCATTTCCTTCCAGGTCACCACCTTGCCGCTGCCTACTTTCTTCTCTACTGTTTGGGGTTCACCAGTTGACCGCCTGGACGCATCTCTCACCAGCAACCTGCATCCCTAGCCTTTCCAGCCTTTTGCTTCATTGGTCCAGAACAACCAAACCCTGGCTGGGTTTCCCCTGGCTGTTCTTTCCTCTTCTGCCGTGGGGTGGCCAAGCGCTGATGGAGGACACCAAAGATTCTCAGTGGACCAGACCTCTGCACAGACCCTACCTGTGCTTCATCCCTCAGATCCTCCGCCTGCCTTGGGTCAGCACCTATTCCCATTCACACTTGCAATTATTCTGTCTTCACCTCTTTACACACCCAAACAGCAGACACTCTTACCTCCTACCTTATTGGGAAAATTCAGGCCACTGACCCTGAGCTTTTTACCTCCTTTCTGCAGTCTCAAAGGTAGGTGGAGGTGTTGCTTTTTCCTCTTTGCCTCCGCCTGTACTCTCCGCACCTGCCTCTGAGGCCTTGCTCCTCCCTCCCGTTCGCACTGGCTTTTCCCTGGGTCTACTGACAGCCCAGATGTCTTCCCAGCTGCACACAGGGACACGGAGCAGGGATGCACAGAGCCGTAGAAAAGAAATGAGGGTGGTTAGAGCACAGAAGAGAGGAGAGACTCTCAAGGAGGGACAGGTTAGCAGCTTCAAATGTGGGAGACAGGCCAGCCCGGATCGGGATCCTCAGGGCTCCCCGGGACTAGCCGTGAAGAAGCAGGCAGCAACCTCAGCAGGAACAGAAGGGGGATGGCTGTGGCTCGAGGGGTGAATGGGTACCAGGAGGTGAGAAACTGTGACTGTAGGTGACTATCATCTATCATCTATCTATCATCTATCATCATCTTTTATATATGTATGTATGTATGTATGTATGTATGTATGTATGTAGGTGATTCTTTAAAGAAGCCTGGCCATGAAGGAAGAAGAGCGTGGTTCTTTGAGGGAGTTAAACTCTTTGGGTTTTTTTCTGCTTCAGAAGAATGGAACTCCAGCACATTCCAGGAAAGAGCCACAGCACTGGAGAGGTAGCAGATACAGGAGAGAAAGGCTTATGAAGGGACAAGGCTGCCTTGGAGTGGGGTCCCCGGCTTGGGTGGAGTTCTCTTTAGATGAAGGAGGAACAACTGGCCTTTGGAAGGGGAGCATGGAGAGCAGCCGTGGCCTGGGTGCGGGCACATTTGTAGGTGTGGGGCTCCGAAGCTGATGATGTTCCTGGAGGCAGTGGCTCTGACCCCTCCTCGGAGGGCAGCGCGGTCCCCTCCCGAGGCGGGGGGGGGGGGGGGCCTCTGGTGTGCTAAGGGTTTCAGAGGAGACCCACACGCTCGCAAGCTTGTCGGGCTGCAGCGCCAGCTCTGCTGAGGATGCAGCCGTGGGGTCTGTCCCAGTGAAGTGACCGCAGCTCCAGGGGCTGAGCCCCGAGTCAGGGCGGGGGACTGCAGGGGGCTGAGGGGGAGCAGCCTGAGATCCTACCGAGTCCCACACAGAGGTGTGCTGGAGGCTGGGGACAGAGGGGCTGCAAGCACGGGGAGGAGGGGGCGAGGGCGGCAGGCGGGGTCCCCGGGGGCCCCATGCAGGGGGTGGCAGCCCTGAGCAGGAGGGGAAGCTGTGCCCATCCAGGGGGTGGCAGCCCCGAGCAGGAGGGGGAGCTGTCCCTGGGGAGCCTGCAGTAAGGAACGAATGGGCAAGGCGGCGGCAGTGTCCCAGGGCACAAGGCGGAGGCCTCCCTGAGGCAGAAGGTTTGCACAAGTGAGGAGAGGAGAGGGCTGGTCCATGGCCGCGGACACGGAGAACCACATTCTTGGGAGGTTCCCCACAGCCTTCGGGGTGAGGTCCGGCCCTGGAGCAGGGATCGCTGGGCTCTCTCTAGCTGCGTCTCTGCAGCATCTCCCCACCCCCCACAAGGCACCCTGAGGGGCAGCTCCACACTCCTGGCGGTTCTCCATAACCTCCTCCTCTCCACACCTTTGCACAAGCTTCGCCCTCTTCGTTCTTGCCTTTGCACCTGGCCCACTCCACTCCCCTCCCACACCAGGCTCAGTCCCACTCCCAGGAAGCCTGCTTGCACCTGCCAAGCGGTGCCAGGGGCCTCCGCTCCTGCGATATATCACCTGGGTTGCTGGTGCTCTCACCTCCTCCCACCTTCCAGACCAGGACTCAGTCTGGCATCTATTTCTAACATCTGGTACAAAACCTTGCCTAAGGTACATTCTTAATAAACTTTTCCCCCCCCCCCCCTGACAAATTGGCACTAAGTAATAGTGGTTCAGAGTTGCTGAGGGATGGCAGGGAGGAGCACAGACACTTCTGTCGTTGTTCTGTGTTCATTCTCTCTTTCTCATCTTATTAGATCTGGTAATTTATTCATTTCCTTTGGTGGAAAACAATTCCTCAAAAATGCAGCTATTAAATTAATCATTTATATAAATTTTTTTACTGGGCCTAAAAGATGGTGGCCTATCTATGCAGAATTGATTTTGTTCCAGTGTCTGCGATAATTCTTCTATATTCACACAGGCTCACAGACCTATCAGTGAACTCTAGAACGGCAGCAATAACATTATTAAATAATAAGTTCCAAGTCCCCTGAAAACAATTCTGTGTGTAATCTGGACTTCTTGATGTGAGCAGGCTGCAAAGTGTAGTTCAGGGAAGCATTGTGAACATCCCCCAATGGCCTTTGCGCTTTGTAGGTTTGGCGCTTTTCATTGAAGCTGGCATGTTCTCTGGGAGTCACCAGGCCGGTCTCATATCCATGAGGTTCTCTCTGAACACAAAGCCCTCTGTGCACTTGGGATGCCCTTCTGGGGCTGCCATTTAGGCACCAGGGGACAGGAGACCAGAAGGAACATATCAGGTTCCCTTCCTGATAGTGTGTGTATGTCTCTCTCCACGTCTCTATGTGGGGTGATGTCCTGTGTGGGTCTGTGTGTGAATGTTTCTGTGTGTCTGTATCTGTGTGCCTATCTGTGTGTCTGTGTCCTGTGTGTATCTGTGTGTTTGTGTGTGTGAATGTCTGGGTGTGTCTGTGTGTCTGTGTGTGCTTATCTGCGTGTCTAGGTCTGTGTGTGTATCTGTACGTGGACACCATGCTGTGTGCACAGGTGTGTTTTGTGTGTGGAGGTGGAGGTGATAGGAGAGGGAGATGGCTGTGCCCTCAGGCCCTGTAACTCACCCATGGGTGGCCAGCTTCTTTCTCCCCAGCTCTTTGGGATGGGAAAATCTTTGCTGGCTTCTTTCTGCTGTACGAAACGTCTGCTGCTTCTCAGCAATGGCCAAAGCAAAGTTGTTAGACTCTTTGAAAAGAGCGTGTGGATGTCTGAGGAAGCATTTAGTCAGCTGAAGTCCTGGGGAGCACTTCATCATGAAGGGCTTCCATGTGAGCAGGGTCTACCATATGTACAGGGTCTCCATGTGAGCAGGGCCTCCAAGTGAGCAGGGCCTCCATGTGAGCTGGGTCTACCATAGGTACAGGGCCTCCATGTGAACAGGGCCTCCATGTGAGCAGGACCTCCATGTGAGCAGGGCCTCCATGTGAACAGGGCCTCCATGTGACCTGGGTCTACCATAGGTACAGGGCCTCCATGTGAGCAGGACCTCCGTGTGAGCAGGGCCTCCATGTGTCCAGTGGTGGTGGGGCCCAGGCTACTGGGGAGAAAGTGCACTGGGTCACTCAGGCCATCTGCGGGAACAATGCACCTGAGAAATGCCGTAGCCATCCTCAAGAAGACAACTATAATCAAAATTGCATCTCTCTCTTATGTTAGTGCCTCAGCCGGGCCATTCCAGATACCAGTTGGTATCATTATATTACTGCTTCGAGGCCTCAAATCTTTTTAGGCCTCAGGGATAGAAAGAACTCCCAGCTGTACTTTATGTTGACCATACTTCAGTTGGGAGAAAACAAATCCAGGGTTTTCTAGTTTGCCAATTAAAGAAAAATAAGATAATTTCTTCCCTCTAGATGTAAAAAAAATAAGATTAAAAAATACTGGATTTCTTATTTCTGCTGCTTCTCTTACCTGAAAATAGTAACATTATTATGTGGGCTAGAAGTGACGGTTGTAGCCATTTTATCTTAATTGTTTTTTCAAAGAGAGAGGACTCATATTGTTTCCAACCAAGTCACCCACCAGGCTCCCTGGGAAAGCTCTCCATCTGATATAGCAGGTGTGGAGTCATCTCTGCCCACATGTTGCAAAGGCACTGGGGTATGAGCTCTGAGGGAAAGCCCTTCCCATCCAGGAGCAGCCAGTCAAGCTGGGCACAGAACTGTCAGACATGGTCAAGCTCATACTCTAGGTTGAGGCTCATTTGCTCTCATACTCTAGGTTGAGGGTGAATTTGGACTTCTAAATATATTTTTGAATTTTGATTTATTTCATGTTTAACCTGTCTGGGACCTGCTTGTAGACTTTGTCCACCTCTGGCTACTCCATGGTAGGGCTGATGCCTCCACTGTCTGAGGCTATGCAGAGGGGAACAGACTGGTTAGGGAGGTAAGGGGAATTAATCCCTTGTAAGCTGCTTAAGTTCCAGATTTGGCTTAAAAAGAGAAAAAAATTATAATATTTTTTTTCAAAACCCTCGTCTTCTTTCTAATAATAGCTAATATTTATTGAGCACTTCCAATGCTGGACACTTTATGTACACTATTTTAGATTGCTACCATGGGTTGCTATTATTTCCCCATTTTACAAATACAGAGACTGGTGTCTGCCTAAGGCCAGTCAGCCAGGCCTGCCTTATTCCAGGGGCCAATGGAGTCTTCATGCCACACACTAATGCTGTTCTCACGATCATCTCCCTAATCTTGTTTTAAATTTGAGGCATACATGCCATCTTCTATAATTGAAACGTATTTGTAAAGCAAATGCAATTCATTTTAGATTATGCAATTCTTTTCTCTATTACATTTAAAGTAATCTGGGGCGCCTGGCTGGCTTAGTTGGTTGAGCCTCAGAGTCTTGATCCCGGCTCAGGTCATGATCTCAGGGCCATGAGATTGAGCCTGGCAACAAGCTCCGCACTCAGCAGGGAGTCTACCTGAGATTTTCTCTTTCTTCTCTCTCCTTCTGCCCCTCCCTTCAGGCATGTGTGTTCTCTCTCTCTAAAATAAGTAAATCTTTAAAAAATAAATACAATTCTCTTATAATAAAAAAGATTTCTTTTAGCCTGGGTGGCTCAGTGGTTGAGTGTCTGCCTTCAGCTCAGGGTGTGACCTCAGGTCTGGGGATCGAGTCCCACATGCGGCTTCCTGCAGGGGAGCCTGCTTCTCCCTCTGCCTATGTCTCTGCCTCTCTGTGTCTCTCATGAATAAATAAATAAAATCTTAAAAATATATATTTTTTATAGATGTGAATGATTCCAAATTGATGAAAACATTCCAAATTGATGAAAACTTTTAGCATGTAAAAGATCAAGTTGACAAAAAAAAAGTAGATGAAATTATGGGTTTATCACTCATTAAAAAAGAGTGTTTTGCTTTGAAAAGGATTCTATATGGATTTCTTTAATGGGGTTCTTATAATATGCTTAAAATGTTTTGAATGATTAAACTTCAATTTAACTCACATAACCAAATCCTGACCCCTCCACCAATACCTCCTTCATACTGTTAGGTGGAACCGTGTGAAATTGCTGACATGCACTATTTTTTTTTATCCACAAAAGTAGCAGTTCCATCTGATATTTGCTCTTATTTAAACATTTATCTTTCATTTCACAGGCCAGAAGTGAGCCAATTTATCCTCATTTTAAATTGATTGTTTCAGATCAATGAGCCAGACAATAGTTCTCTTTCCTAAGGTGTCTACTGTAGGTGATTTTATTTCTAGAGCTGACTTTTATTGAAGGCAATCTATTCATATAGTTCGAGCAAGCCTCAATTCGATAATATCTACAGTGTGCAAGGTATTGCTTTAGGCAGATTCCTTTGCCCCATACTGGTCAATGTGCTACATAGGCACTCAGGATGTCCAGGTTTTGGGAACAAATGGAAGTATCTATGTTGCCCTTGGGAGAATTCCCATACACACAACAATACTGGCTCTATTTCCTGTGTTGTTTCATTTATTTTTTTACCCATGCTACCAATATATGTCCCAGTCAATCCATCCAACTCTTATTTGATGACGGATCAATTCACACTGTCTTGTCCCTAGAAAATGGTAATTCTATCATTCTTAAATTTGTTTGTAACAGTACAGTCCAATGACTATGAAATCAAACCTATTTGTTGAAACACCCAAGGCCGAACAATTGCACATTTAGCTATGTATACTCTATGCACAAGGAACATGACTTCCCCCAAAGGAATAAGCAGGAGAAACTGATATAGTGAGGAGCACAATGCAGAGGTTACTGCTGGGCATAACAGCAGATCAGTAATGTGGCTGATTGGCTACTGGCCAGGGCATATCTAGTTTCCTGTAAGAAGAGGTGGACGCATACGGGTTAGTGATGCCAAAACGGGGCTTAGGCTAAAGCCGAGGGAGGTCCACAGTCTAGGGAAAACATCGCAGCTACTGTTTCACATTTCTTCTGAAAACAATATAAATGGCTTATAAGCTTAGGATGCTGGAGTTAATATTTAATGTAAAAAGCATCACTAAAAACGCTTGTGTAGCTATCAGGTATAAATAATAATTTCCACCGCTGCTGGTAATTTTTCACTCATTTAGGTTGTCATATTAGCGGTTTATAGGTGCACTTACTGTAACAGCATGTTGATTAAACCATGGTGGAATTACCAATTCAATATATCTTCAAATCTACGCTATTCTGAAGTTCTAAATATTTCAAATGCAAATAGGCCTCTATTAGTCAACAGCTCAGTGGTTACCTATCTGTCTTCTTTCCTTTTTTTTTTTTTTTTTTTAAATCACTGGGAAGACTTATAAATTTGCCTTTCTGCATTCTTGAACCCATGAGCTCACGATAAGGAATTAACAAGCATAGACTACAGAATCTGGATTCACATGAAATTTGATGAGAAAATGATCCAATTAAAAATGATTATAAAAATACGGAGGAAAAAAAGCCTTTTTTCAGTATTATATAGCATTAGCTTCATTAACTTTTAAAAAAAATATTATTTATTTATTTATTTGACAGAGAGAGAAAGAGAGAACACAAGCAGGGGAAGCAGCAGGCAGAGGGAGAGGGAGAAGCATGCTCCCTGTGGAGCAAGGAGCCCGACACAGGACTCTGGGATCATGACCTGAGCCAAAGGCAGATGCCCAACTGACTTAGCCACCCAGGCGTCCCTCCACTAACATTTCTTTTCTTACTTGATATGTTGTTTTTACAAAGGTTCATCCAGCATAGACAGAAATAAGCACCTGCTTTCATTTGTAGGCAGGTAAACTTCTAGAAGAAGTTCAGAGAGGGAGCAATTGTAAAGTCAGTTTGAGTCTGCTGTCCCCAAGACAGGATGAGTACTGTAAGCAACTTCCTGGGGGAGAAGCGTATGGTAGATCGGGTGGGTGGGGCCCGAGAAGGCCTCAGGCTCCCAGGCAGGGCTGACCCCTGTGAGAAAGAAGCCAGGAACAGGAAGATTGGGTAGCTACCAAGTACTTCAGAGCAGTTTTAAGGAAGTCTGATGAGGCATCTGAGCAAGGGTGGCCTGTGTCAGGATGGCCTGGCTCTAGCAGCCCGGTGTGCACTGGGTCGGCCCAGGGAAGTGTGTTCTTGGTGGCTGCAGGGCATCCAAAAGAGCAGCAGCAGGAGGCTCTGCTTCTCTAGAAAGATCTGACTGGTACGCTTCCATGTCCCCCCACCAAGGGCTGTTTCTTTTTGATGATTATGCAATTTAATAAGGGGATGTTGTTTCTTTCAAAGCTCACCCTCACCCCCACCACCCTGCTGGACCCCTTCACCAGGTGAAGATGTGAGACATTCCTTAAGGACCAGCTGCTGGCCACGTATTTTTCCTGAGCTGGCAGGGGTGATGCTTGCTGTGACGGTACAGAGGAACAAGATGGTTGAGTTAAATAAAACATCAGGGAGGCCTTCTTGTCACCAGAACTTTTCAAAGTATTTGCCCAAGAGTTGCCTTTATGATAACTCCTCTGGATTATGGTCTTTCCTGGGTCAAACCCACGGTGTAATCTATCTCCTTAAATAAATCCTAACAGCTAACTTTTATGCAGTATCTGTGCTATATCAGCCGCTGCTCTGGCCTTTATTTTCGTGAACTCAGTGAATCCTCATTAACAAGTCTATGGGGCCAAGACTATTATTATCACCATTTTGGGGGGTGATGTTCCTGAGACACAGAGATGTAAGGCTGGTGGAGCTGTAGGCAGCTGAATGCCACAGTATGCATTTGCTATGGACTGAATGTTCATGTCCTTTCAAAACTGCTATGTTGAACTTCTAACCGCAGGGTGATGGCATTGAGAGGAACAGCTTTAGGGAAGTAATGGTTTAGATGAGGTCATGAGGGTGGAGCTCCGACGATGGGATCAGTGTCCCTATAAGAAGAGAAGGAGAAGAGGCAGCCTTTTAAGAAGAGTAAGAGTAAGAAGGGAGCCATCTGCAAGCCAGGAAGAGGGCCCTCACCAAGAACCGAATGGTTGGTTTCTTGATTTTGGATTTCCCAGCCTCCAGAACCCTGAGAAGTAAATGTGTGTTGTTTAAGTCACCCAGTCTATGGTATTTTGTTAAAGCAGTCCGAGCGGACCAAAACAGTGATTTTTGCCCAGAATGCCAGGGAAAGAGGTTGGCAAGGTTAGGGAAACAAATCGGGGGCCAGACACATGAGTGCAGTTTGCCACGGGCCAGAGACCAGGGAGGCAGCCACTGTCCAAGCGGGCCGGCTCGGCAGCAGAGGGGCAAGGGCTCACCTCGTGGGTGCACTGCAGCCCCGCCAGGCAGGCAGGCAGGCACCCAGGCCCAGGCCCACCCAGCTCTTCCTGATAGCTGGTGGCTCCTAGCGCACTTCTGGTGGCAATCAGAACTGCTCTGAGAGCTGCGCGTGGTCTGGCCTGCAAGTGGCAGACATTAGAGACTTTGACAAAGCTGCAGGTGGGAAGGTGGGAACTGACAGCGACCCTGATGACAGGTCACACAGAGGCGATGGGAGTGAATAGTCGTGAACAGCAACAGCAACAGTCTCATGGACAGTGGGACTAATGATGTTTGGATCACGTACCAGAGGATGGAGTGGCAGGTCAGGTGTAAAATCCGTGTCAGGAAAGAAAAAAAAGTCCATACACATGCATACAAGATTTTGTATATTATTTCAGTAGGTTAATGGATTCCTTGAAATTGACCTATAACCTCCAGTACGTTAAAAACTCACTGTATTAAAGAAACTTCAGGAAGGACCTGTGGAGCTTAAAATAAACAATCTATCTTTAAATGGTCTTGTATAATTGTTTTATAAGAAGGGTTCCCAGGGGATAGTGGAAACCATCAACTATTGAGGCATGGACTTTTTTTTTTTTTTTTTTTTTTTTTTACATTTTATGCTGGTGAAATTAAAAAGGTGGGGCCACAGAACACTAAGCCTGTGACATAACTTCTGCAAAAGCAAGTTATGCCTGAATCATCTACTACTATTCTTTGAGGAGATAAATATGCGTGTGGCTTAGGGGGAAGCAGTGCATGGAATGGCTCACTGGCCTCCATCTCTACTGATGTTTAGCGATAGCCCCTAGCAGGTTAGACCACGCTTGTCTCCCAAACCAATTCAAATTGTGGCAAAAAGTACACCGAAGGCGATCCCTGTCCTCAAAAAACACCTGTAATAAGGTTTCTTTCTTATGTACTATTTGTTTACAATGACGTTATCATGGAATCGAGGGAGATTTGTCATAAATAAAGAACCAGTTTAGAGACAGGAAAAAAAAAAGGTAGAAACGAATGGGTATTGAGTTTCCATAAAACTGTCACTTAGGACCAGTTTACAGTGATCTGGACAAGGGTACAGAAAAACTTCTGGGCTGGCGGATGATCCTGATTTCTAGTGGATAAGGATGGATTTCAGAAGATATTTTAAGAGTGGATTAAATAGATAAAAACATTGGTGCATTTTAATGTGAGCAAGTGCAAAGTAAGAAATACATTAAGGGAAAAAAGTATCAGAGACTTTCAGGCACATGAGATCTGTGTGATCAGTTACAACCCAGAAGAGCTTCCTGGGATTAAGTGATAGAATCCGGTAATAGGAAAACTATCTCAGGGTCAACTAGTCCAACCTGTCATCTGAAGCCACTGGTGGCTTTCATTGCCTCCTTAGCACATGGACACTGAGGCTTTGCTTCATGGCGAGGAACGCATCATTCCTAAAGGGAGCTCCTTCTTTTTCAGACAATATTCAATGTTTAGAAAGCTCTCCTCTGTGTGGAAGGACCTTTTTCTTAGATACCTGAGTGTTCCACGGTGACAGAGGGCAATTCTCATCCCTCTTCCATACAAATGTCACTCAGATTTGAAGGACTAGAATGCTCCCTGTAAATCTTTTTCTTTTTTAAATCAGGTTAAACTTCCACGTGTCTTCTATATGTTGTCCAGAACAATCTAAATGTCCTAATTATCCCAGCTGCTTTTCTACTGGAGCTAAGCTCGGATTTGCTTCTGTCCTATGCCTAGGACTGAATTTAGTACTTCATGTATGAGATGATCAGGGCTCTATGAGAGGGAACCTGGTTCTGGGGGACTCCTTTTTTTGGTAACAGCCTTATTTAGGTATAATTTATACACCATAACATTTATGCTGTGAAAGGGTATGATTCAGTGTGTTTTAGTTTATCTACAGAGTTGTACAACCACTACCGCTTCTGGAACATTTGCATCATCCCCCAAAGAAATTCTGTAGCCATTAGCAGTCACTACCTTTTCCTGATCCTTTGGCAACCACGAATCTTTCCATCTCTATGAATTTGCCTATTCTGGACATTTCATATAAATGTGACCTTTCGTGACTGTTTTCTTTCACTTGGCATAATGTTTTCAAGGTTTGTTAAATGTTGTAGCATGTCTCAGAACTTCATTTCTTTTTATTGATTGATGAATAATATCCCACAATATGGGTATATCACATTTTGTTTATCAGCTGATGGACATTTGGGTTGTTTCCACTTTTTTGGGCTACTGTGAATCATGTTTTTATGAATATTCATGCACAAGTTTTGTGTTGTCTTGTGTTTTAATTTCTCTTGGACAAATACTTGGGAGAGGAATTGCTGGGTCATATGGAAACTCCATGTTTTTAACCTTTCTGAGGAACTGAGAACTGTTTCCCACCGAGTCTGCACCATTTTACAATTCTACCAGTTAGGTATGAAGGTTCCAATTCTTTCACGTCCACTCCAACGCTTAGTGTTTCGATAACATCCATCTTTTTGATAATCATCATGATAGTGTGTGTGGAATCACTTTGATTTGCACTGTCCTACAGACTAATGATGTTGAGCATTTTTTATGCTTGTTTTCTATTTGCAATCTTCTTTCAAAAAACGTCTATTCAAATCCGTTGTCCTTTTTAATTATTTTTTTTCATTATTGTGTGTAAGCATTTTTAAAGATTCTGGATACTGGACCCTTATCAGATACCGGATTTGCAAATATTTCTCCCATTCTGTGAGCTGTCCTTACTTTCTTGATAGTGCTCTTTGCAGCACTAAGATTTTTTACTTTGATGAAGCCCAATTTATCTTTTTTCTTCTGTCATTTGTGCTTTTGGTGTCATCTAAGAAATAGTTACCTAATCCAAGGTCATGAACTTTATGCTTATTTTTTCTTCTAAGAATTGTTTTTTTATAGTTTCACCGCTGACATTTAGGTCCCTGATCCACTTTTTGTATTATTGACTTAGGGGTCTAACTTCATTTTTGTGTATTTGAATATCCAATTGTCTGAGTACCATGTGTTGAAAAGACAATTTTTGAATTATCTTGGCCCCTTTGTTGAAAATCAATTGACTATAATGGGGACTCACTTCTAGTAATGATACTGGACATTTGCTCTTCAGACTGTTGACTCATACTGACTTTATGGTCAACCAAACCATCTAAGTGTTTCATACATGTTGCCATGAAGCCAAATCTCCTCAGTCCTGCCCCTGTGTAGATGTTAATTGTGAACCAGATAATAGATTTCATCTTTATTGCTCTAATGCCACCTTTTCAGTTCAGTTGGCCATTCCACTAAATTGAGAGCTTTAGGATGTAGAGTCTGATGTCCCTTCCAGGTTTGTATCATCTACATCAATTTTTCAGGTCATGGGATATTTAATAAACTTCATATAAGGCAACTGGTCTAGGTATTGGTGAATAAGATGAAGACCTGTCTTTTTGGAGCAGGCATAGAGAAGACAGATATTACATAAGTAAACTAATAAAATAATTTCAAATAGTGATGTTCTTCAATAGTCTTTTAGGAGAGTCCCTTTAATCTATAATTTCTTTTAATTGCAATTATGTCTTCACTGTCATCTTAGAAGCCAGTCGTGTTTCAATGTCATTGCTTAAGATTTATTTCAGTGAGTGCTGTACTTTGAGATGTGCCCTCTTTGTATCTGATACTGACGTCGAAGAGAATACCCTCTTTGGTACCAAGGGAGCGTACACAGGGACAGCTGGGACTCATGCTTCACCCAATACAGTCTTACTTTGGGTTCTGGAAGAATGCACTGCAATCCTAAAATGACTCCTTCAACTTGTTATATTTGAGAGGGTCTGCTAACACTGCTGCCACTTTTTTTCTAGATAAATACCAGCTGTCTGAGCAAAGTTTTGGTCCCAAATTCTTTCACCAGCAGCCACAGCATAATATGCATGTTCTTCCTCTTGATGAAAACTGCCATCTTGCAGGAAGTTTGAGAGTCAAAGAAAAACAATATTTCACTTAGGAGGAAGTTCTACTGAAGCTAATGAAAATTAAATGTACCACAGGGAAAACCTTTTCCTGAAACCTCTATCACCTTTGAGGTGAAGTTCTATCAATATTGATGAAAAGCAGCCTTATCCCCAGTGCTAAAAACAATCCCTGACATGGCTTATACTTATTTGTTGAATGAATGAGTGAATCAAGGAAAAATTCTGCATGGTTCAAAACCTTGGCCTCTTCTGTAGGTTCTTCTGTCCATGAGACTTTTCAAATGTTCATCGGCATGTCTCAAACTTTCTGGGTTTTTGTTGTTATTGCTAAGTTTTGTTTTTTAATTCCTTCTTGGTCAATGAACCATTGACTGCTCCTAAGGCCCTGAGGAGGTATTAGTGACTGCCTGGAAGCTTCTGGTAGACAATCTCATTCCATAAGATCACTGGACACTACTAACGATCTCCTCTGATCAATCTCCTCTGCATGCCTTTGATCTTTTCTTCCTGGCTTACATATTTACATCAGCAGTTTCTTCAAGAAAAAAGAGCTCCAACCACTGGTTTCCATTTGATTGATAAGTCATCTCGTAAGTGCAAATGTGAGTAACATACAGGTCCTGTTATAGGTCATATAAGGGGGGTGGTAGCAGGAAGCTGATAAGGCTGGACTGTGATATTTCAGTATAAATATTTTGCTTAACACAAAATCTCTCTATTGCCACTGATCTTTCTTGTCTGCCATTTTGCTTCCATGCACACAAGGAGAAGTCAGAGTTAATATTCATCATTTCAACTGATTCCATGGAAACAATAGTGATTTCTATGATGAAAAAGAATTATGGATGCATGCTGATCATATTTCTTGGCTGCCAAATCCCAAATTCTGACTCATCAAATTAAATTGCTCATTAAATTACAGGCCAAATGTGTATACTCTGCATTCAGGTACTGATGTCTATCAGATGGAAAAGGAATGAGAAAATATTGCAAAAGAATAATTTACTCCCCTGTTCTCATGTGCAGAAATATAGGGTGTATTTCTAGGATCACTGTTAATTTATTAAGCCTGAACAAGATGTGAATTAAGCGGCCCTTGCCATTTATCTTCAGTAAGACCATTGAGGTGCATGTTTTTATGCTTAAAATGCTTAAAAAGTAAGCATTTTATTCCTTCTCTTGTAAAAGGGGCATTGAGGTCCAATTGGAGGGCCCTACAAGCCTCAGAACAGGTTCCAGAGAGCACAGTACTTTGGGACAACATCCACTGGCAGCAACTCATTTATGACAGTGGTTTTGCCATGTGGACTAGAGTGGCAACTCCAAGACCCTATGTTCTGTGGCTTCCAATTTCTGTTTTGGGGATCTGGGGTTATGGAGGAACAGGAGGCTCAAATGAGAGAGTGAGGCCAGAGATGCCTCCATTCTCACCTTCCAGAGACTTGGTAAGATTGGTCTAGCCCTGCATTCCTCAAACCTTCCTGCACACTGGGCTCCCTTGGAGAATTTTAAAAAGTAATATAGATGTCCAGCTCCACTCCAGACTAATTAAATCAGAATCTCTGGGGATGGGCCTGGGGCAATGATATTTTTAAAACTTCCCAGGAGAGTCTAATAATAAATCTTCTGGGTTAAGAACTACTGAGGCTGTTTCAGAGGTTGACAGACGAAGAAGTCCTCATGACAAGAGACTGGGGCTTCTACTGAGGCCTTTCAGAGGGTCTCTTTTGGTATCATCTACTTTCTTTTAAATTTCATTATAAACACTAGGAATAGGGGCATTAAACCAAGTCACATGACATTGGAATTATGGGAGTTTAATTTCAAAGGCCATGGTGCAAATAGGTCAAGTAACTTTAGAATTCTCTCCAACACTTAAAAGACCTATATGCTTTTTTTAAAAAAAGATTTTACTTATTTTAGAGAGAAAGAGAGAGAGAGAGAGCATGAGTAGGGGGAGAAGTAGTAGGGGAGGGAGAAAGAATCTGAGGCAGAGTCCTTACTGAGTGCAGAGCCCAATGAGAGGCTTGATCTCATGACTCTGAGATCATGATATGAGCTGAAATCAAGAGTCAGGTGCTTAACCAACTGAGCCACCCAGGTACCCCAAAAGATCCATATCCTTCTGCCCAGCCTATTTTCTAAAATATTTCTTTCCCTTTGTAGTGTGAAAGGAAATCAGATTGCCTAAAAAGAAATCAACAATTCACAGAAGGACTTAGTTCATCTGAGACCCTCTATCCTTGAATCACCCAAAGACATCTTCCCTTAGTCTTTTAGCATCTGGAGCCCAAGCATTCAAGACGACATTTGCCATTCTTAAACAGTGTAACTGATACTGATTGCTCACAGGAAACTTATTATGTCAGGACCTCATCCACAGAAGGAGTTTTTGGACAGATGTCTAATTGCATGTCCAGAAAACTTCCACTAATTCATTTTGAGTCATTTAAATTGTTTTTGTTCATAATAAAGCTATTTCAAGCAAAATAGTTACATTTTTGGCATGGGTCTCTGTTCTGTATCCTTGAGATTGCATGTCTGTTCCTAAAATCTGAACACAAGAACTCAAGAATCTATTCAAAGTGGGATTATAATATGCATCAGTTTTATCTACAAAAGGAGCTTTATATTAGATTCTACATGGAAGGCATGTGCCGTCAGGAACAATACCTAAGTGCCAGATCAGCAAGATTTGTTACTTGCTGTTACTCACTGTCAGCTTCCTCTGTGGGTTTGGTTTATCCGCCTCAGGGAAAATGAAGAAAGGCCAATTAAAATACTGCTTAAACTTCATCACACTTCCATTTTTAAGTTGCAAAGGCATTCCATACTCTTTAAATAACTCCAGCAGTTAAAGCCTCTCTGCACACTTTTAGCTAATGTAAAAGCCTTCTCGACAGGGTAAGGTTTAAATAGAAAAATATGTGTGTGAAATGTCTTAAGTCCAACCATGGTTTTCCCATCATTCCATAAATCTTGGATTAACAGCAAGGCTATTACTCAGGGCTATTTTTTTTTAAAAGGTTTTATTTATTTACTTGACAGGGAGCGAGAGAATGAGAGAGCACAAACAGGGGCAGCAGCAGAGGGAGCGGGAGACGCAGGCTCCCCATTGAGCAGGGGAGCCCGATGATCAGGACCTCAGAGCCGAAGGCAGATACCCAACTGACTGAGCCACCCAGGTGCCCTACTCAGGGCTACTGTGAGGTGATGTTCAAGCATCCCATTGCTCTGTCACAGCACTGTTCATGAACACAGCACCACTTATTGCATTATTTCTTGGGCAAATATTCATTGGTTCCTACTATGTGCAGCTCTGTGCCAGGCACCGAGGACACAATAGAAAACCAGAGAGCTGAACTCATGAGACGTCGACGTTAGCGGGAGGATGATCGAAATAAAAAAGAGGCTCTGCGGCCTCTGTAACTGAACCTCATTCCTCCCTGTAACCAGGCCCTTCACCAAGTGAAGGAGGATGAAAGTCACGTGGAGCAAACCTGAACTTAAGCAGTTTGGAGTGCAGCTCTGCCAAAGCTAGCCAGCCAGGCTGCATGTGAATGAGTGAGAATATAAATGTTGTTTAAGCCCTTGACATTGGAATGGTTTGCTACTCAGCCTTGGTGTGCCAAGCAAACTAACCGTTTCTGTGTGGTTTTGTCTTTTAGTTTTCCATATACACAGGTCTGTTCCTTCCAGTGGCCAGCAGCCACACTGTCTCGGTCCTTGTGTCCTTTAGTGACTTAGTCCATTTCTTTTTGTTTTTGTTTTTTTAAAGGTTTTTAATTTATTTATTCGTGATAAAGAAAGAGAGAATGAGAGAGAGAGGCAGAGGCACAGGCAGAGGGAGAAGCAGGCTCCCCACGGGGAGCCCTATGTGGGATTCGATCCTAGACCTTGGGATCATGCCCTGAGCCGAAGGCAGACGCTCAACCGCTGAGCCACCCAGGCATCCAGGTCCATTTTTTGCACGGAGTAGGCACTCTCTATGTTTGTATTGGTTCCAACTGGGTAACAAACAATTTACCAAGGTTAACAATCAACAGAGGGAGCCCTTAGTTAGTGATGTCTTGATTATCATCAAAGACTACCTACTGTGCCCCCTGTGGCAGTATGGAAACCATCTGACCGGCTTCCAGGGCATGCTTCCAGGAAAGATCAGAGTAACAGTAACTACTGATTCGTATACAAATAACTATTAGTTGCTAGGCCAGTAATGGCAGGGGGACTCTTTTCAAAATGTGACACAGGTCAATTATCACAAAGCTTTAAGGGACTAGGACAAAGGAGCTCCTACTTATAAATGGCAGATTTGGGGATCTCTGACATACACTCAAAAGGTTTCTTGCTTCTGCAAATCTTCTTTGGAGGCATTCTTTTTTCCTTTTCACCGAGGATTTTGGCTAGTTCAAGGCTGTTTGACTTAACGGAGGTTTGTTTATCAGTCTATTCTTTAGGCAACGCGTTAGAAGCTGAGGACTGGGAGAAAGCAGGTCACGGTTGCAGCTCGCAGAAGTAGGTTACCAAGCACATGAGAAATGAGCAGGCTCCATATTGAGAAGTGGGTCCGCCATCCAGCCCAGACTGGCTTCCACTTAACCAATTGTGTGACCTCAGGAAATCAATTAGCCTACTTGACACGGAAGGAACTGATATTGATGGGATGTCGTCAGCCTATCCACATGGTCTCAGTTCATCCTAAGGCCAATACTCTGGGGAAAGTGAGGAGATTTAAAGGTGTTGATTTGTCCAAGGTCACACAGCTATTAAATGGCAAAGCCTGGGTTTGGATTCATCTAAAATCCATGCTTCTCCTAGGACACCAGTGCCTCCTATTGATGACTCTGGCAGCTTTTCCCCATTACCCAGATGCCACTCCTTGAAGATCAGTTGTATCCCAAGGTTGACCAGCCCCCTGGACAAGGAGATTTATATTTCTGTGTCCCACGCCTCCATTTTAAGACAGCCTTTTAGCCCCATCTGCCAAGGCACTTCTGATTTTCATCCTCTTTCCTCCTTCTTGTTCTCCAAGTTTTACAGCCTAGGCCATGCAGGTTATAAGAGAACTTCCAAACTTTCTTTTTATAAATGTTTGCACATAGGAAATGCTAAAGACGAAGTGAATTTTCAAGACTGTTTTAGGGAGCAGTCTCTGCATCGTAGCCACAAAAACTTCCAAAGTGAACTTCTTTCTGCACTAGCCCAGAATGTCCCATTTCTGGAACTCAGCATGGAGGAGGCTAAGTACCTAGGTAAGGAAGGGGGTGTATTCTCCTGCTGCCCATGGTCTTTCCTCCTTAATTGTAGCTGGGGCAGTAAGAGCTGCCCAAGCCAGAGGGAGGTGTGGGGGACCAAGAAAAAACTCCTTTCATTCCCCTCAGTGGTAAAGTAGAAATAGCAGGAAGAACTGTTTCCAGCGCCCCGCCTTCTCATCTACAAGGGAAAACTGAAAAGCTGGGACCAAAGCCCTGCCCTTAGCCACCGAAAAGGTTAACCAGCAACTGCTCTTTGGTTAGTCTCATCAATCTCAGTCATGCAGCCAGTCACCAAGGGAGAGGGTCATCAGTCAGCCAAACAGGCAGGTGGAGGTCAAGCACTGACAACACAAAGGCAGATTTCCAACGGCTCCTCTGCTCCGCCCTGCCTGGGCACCATTCACATAGTAGGCCCACCATCCCTCTTCTACACTGATCATGCTGTTATTGTGATTGCAGCTCAACTGCTCACACCTCTTCTAGATTGCAGGCTCCGTGGGGGAGGAAGCACTTTTCTTCTGCTCCTTGCTTTATATCCAGAGCCTAACACAGAGTCTGGCCTGAAGTAATGCTTAAACCGAGATTTGCAAATTAAGTGTCAAATCTTGAGAAAAGGAATTTTCATTTTGGAACGCTGCGCTAACTTTGAAGAAATGGAAGGGGGAAGAAGCTTGAGATTCCTTTGTATCAAAAGGAAGGAAAATGAGGATGTCACAGTCTGAATATCTTAGACATGCGAAATGAAAGTAGGGAGTGGGGGAAGGCATGGAAGATTGGGTAGAAAGGGAGGGATAAAAGTGATCATGGGTGCTTCATAACAGAAGTTGCACAGGGGTTTAATTGTCTGTTTAATTAAAATATTGGGTATTTACACTGTTAACCATATTCCATGATGTACCTAAAGGTATAATGACAATTTTTCTCCAAAGACCTACTAAAAGGAGAGACATAGTAGGTATGGGTTAAAAATCAGGAGAACTTGTTTAAAATTGCTTCTAACTTCTTAGTATCCATTTTTACTATGTGTATAATGATTTTTTTGTTTGTTTTTGTAAGCAAACTGACTAAGCAGATTTTGGACACTAGAAGATGCCCTGCATCATTGCTGACTTAGAGTTTCTAAAATTATCACTATTATTTAGCATTTACACTCCAGTGGAAGACCCCTTAACATGCTTGCTTGATCAGTTAATCAGAAAGGCTTAACCAAGAGCAAAATCATAAGAAGGCTAAATATGGACCTTACTTGTTTTATTTTTATTTTGTTTTTTAAAGATTTATTTATTTTTTTGAGAGAGAGCGAGTGTGAGGGGGGTAGGGAGAGGGAGAGAGAGAATCTCAAGCAGACTATGCCCTGAGCCCAGAGCTCAATGTGGGGCTTCATCTTACGACCTTGAGATCACGACCTGAGCTGATATCAAGAGTCAGACGCTTCACTGACTGAGCCACCCAAGTGCCCCTTTACATGTTTTGTTTTCAATCCAAAATCAAGATCTTAGGGGATCCCTGGGTGGCTCAGCAGTTTGGCGCCTGCCTTTGGTCCAGGGCGCGATCCTGGAGTCCTGGGATCGAGTCCCACATCGGGTTCCCGGCATGGAGCCTGCTTCTCCCTCTGCCTGTGTCTCTGCCTCTCTCTCTCTCTGTGTCTATCATAAATAAATAAATAAATCTTTAAAAAAACAAACAAAAAACAAAATCAAGATCTTAGAGGACAGGCTTACTTATTAGGAACATAGATTCTGGAGACAAACTGGCTGGTGTGTCACTTATTAACTGTGTGATCTCAAGCATGTTACTTTCTCTCCAACTGAACTTCCTCATCTGTAAAATGGGAACGAAAAGTTATGTACTTTTCGGGGCTGTGGTTAGGGTTAGCTAGCAAATGAAAACAAATTAAAAACAAATTAGGACAGTCCTGACACCTGGTGACTTTTTATTAAGCGTTCATTTTTGTTGCATAAGCCATGAACTGTAGAAAATATTTAGCTGTGATTTAAAGTGAAACAAGAACTTAAAGACACTTACCAAGCAAGAGGAGTGCACAGTTTAAAGATTTTTCCAGCTTTTTATAATGTTTTGTAGCACCTAGTGTGTCATCAATTGTTAAAGCAAATTGCCTTTTTCAAAGCAATTTTTTATGAAAATAATTCATTATGACTTTTCAACTTTTATGTACACTTTGTACAGTGTTCTTCTCTCTTCTACAACTGATCTGGGAATATACTTGCTGTTGGGAAAAGTAGATCCTTTTTGTCCACATCCCCAAAATACCCTCTCCCACTTTATGAAAAGGGCAACCTTTCATCCATGTTTCTATAAATTGCCCCAGTCTGGCAAAAGCTCCAGGATGGCAACTGAGGAGTCAATTAGAAAAATTAGTGTTTGGGTAACTAAAGAAAAAAAAACCTGAATGACCCTGAGTATTGGATTAAAAAAAAATCTTTTGACATTCAAGTGGTTTCTAATTCTTTGGTTTAAGAAAACTGAAGGAAGATTAGATCATTAAAAATAGTTTTTGAAAAAAAAATAGTTTTTGATGATATGGTACTATGTTATATTTGGAATTTCTCACTCTTGAAAATAGTTCAAATAACTGAGTGACGCTGATATTATACAGTTCTTTCCATTCCCATTTACTTGTCCGTATGTATAACTTATAACTTCTTTTCAGTGCTCACATTAAAAATGAAAAATAGGAATAACATTAATAATGAATAGTGTCTCATTCTAGTAATATGAATCTTCATCCACAGATAAATACATTTTAAAAACCCTCCATCCCAACTGGGGGGTATTATGCTAAGTGAGATAAGTCAATCAGAAAAAGACAATCATATGGTTTCACTCATATGTGGAATATAAGAAATAGTTAAAGGGACTATAAGGGAAAGGAGGGAAATTGAGTGGGAAAAATTAGAGAGGGAGGTAAACCATGAGAGACTGCTAACTCTGGGAAACAAACAAAGGGTTGCAGAAAAAGAGATGGGTGGGGTGATGGGGTGACTGGGTGATGGGCACTGAGGAGGGCACTTGATTGGATGAGCACTGGCTGTTATACTGTATGTTGGCAACTGAAATTTAAATTTAAAAAATTTAAAAAAGAAAAAATAAAATTGAGAATTAAAAAGAAAAAACAATAAACCCTCTGTGCCATTAAGAGATGTGTCTTTTTAAATGTAATGTATTATTTTTTTAATGTTCTAAGTGTTAATTTAAATTCTAGTTAATTAGCAGATAGTAGAATATTAGTCTCAGGAGAAGAATTCAGTAATTCATCACTTACATATAACATCAAGGGCTCAGCACAAGTGCCCTCTTTAATACTCATCACCCCTTTAATCCATCCCCTGCCCACCTCCCCTCCAGCAACCCTCAGTTTGTTCTCTATAGTTGAAGAGTCTCTTGTGATTTGCCTCCCTCTCTGGTTTTATCTTATTTTAGTTTCCTTCCCTTCCCCTATGATCTCTGCTTTGTTCTTAATTCCACAAATGAGTGAAACCATATGGTATTGGTATTTGTCTTCCTCTAATGACCTACTTAGCTTGCCATTATACACCCTAGCTCCATCCACATCATTGCAAATGGCAAGATTTCATTCTTTTTGATGGAAAAGTAATATTCCATAGTGTATATATACACCATATTTTCTTTATCCATTCATCAGTCGATGAATGGACACTTGGCTCTTTCCATAATTTAACTATTGTTGATAATATTGCTACAAACATCAAGGGGCATGTGCCCCTTTGAATCAATATTTTTGTATCCTTTGGGTAACTATCGACTAGTGCAAATACTGGATTGTATGGTAGTTCTACTTTAACATTTTGAGGGACCTCCATACTATTTTTCAGAATGACCACACCAGTTTGTATTCCCGACAACAGTGCAAGATGGTTTTCCTTTCTCCACATCCTCACCAACATCCATTGTTTCCTATGTTGTTAATTTTGGCTATTCTGACTGGTGTGAGATGATATCTCATTGTAATTTTGATTTGTATTTCCCTGATGATGAGTGATGTTGAGCATCTTTTCATGTGTCTGTTAGCCATCTGGATGTCTTTTTTTTTTTTTTTTTTTTAAAGGTTTTACTTATTTATTCACAAGAGTTTGGCGCCTGCCTTTGGCCCAGGGCGCGATCCTGGAGACCTGGGATCGAGTCCCACGTCGGGCTCCCAGTGCATGGAGCCTGCTTCTCCCTCTGCCTGTGTCTCTGCCTCTCTCTCTCTCTCTCTCTCTCTGGACTATCATAAATAAATAAATAAATAAATAAATAAATAAATAAAAAAAAAAAAAGAAAGTGGTCCAGTTTCATCCTTCTGCATGTTGTTGTCCAGTTTCCCCAACACCGAGTTTTGAAGAGACTGTCTTTTTTCCCACTGGATGTTCTTTCCTGCTTTGTTGAAGATTAGTTGACCATATAGTTGTGGGTCCAATTTTGGGTTTTCTATTTTGTTCTGTTGGCCTATGTGTCTGTTTTTGTGCCAGTACCATACTGTCTTGATGACTCCAGTTTTGTAATATAGCTTGAAGTCTGGAATTGTGATGCCTCCAGGTTTGCTCTTCTTTTTCAAGATTGCTTTGGCTATTTGGGGTCTTTTGTGGTTCCATACAGATTCTAGGATTGTTTGTTTTACCTTTGTAAAAATGCTGGTGGTATATTGATAGGGATTACATTACATGTTAGGTTGTTTTGGGTAGGATAGACATTTTAACAATATTTATTCTTCCAATTCATGAGCATGGACTGTCTATCCATTTCTTTGTGTCATCTTCAATTTCTTTCATAAGTGTCCTGTAGTTTTCAGAGTAGTGATCTTTCACCTCTTCTCTTAGGTTTATTCCTAGGTAGCTTATGGTTTTTGGGGTACTTGTACATGGATCGATTCCTTGATTTCTCTTTCTGCTGCTTCATTATTGGTGTATAGAAAAGTAACACACTTCTGTATGTGGATTTTGTATCCTGTGACTTTACTGAATTCACATATCAGTTCTAGCAATTTTGGAATGGAGTCTTTGGGCTTTCTACATAGAGTGTATTAATGAAAGAAAGGATAAGACTCATATGATCTCAATATATGCAGAAAAAGCATTTGACAAAGTAGAGCATCCATTCATGATAAAAACCCTCAGTAATGTAGGGATAGAGGAAACATAATTAAACATCATAAAGGCCATATACCTAAGACCCACAGCTAATATAATCCTCAATGGGGAAAAACTGAGAGCTTTTCCTCTCCAGTCAGGAACAAGACAGGGTTGTCCACTCTTACCACTATTATTTAACATAATACTGGAAGTCCTAGCTTCAGCAATCAGACCACAAAAAGAAATAAAAGGCATCCAAATAGGCAAGGAAGAAGTTGCACTTTCACTATTTGCAGATGACATGGTACTCTATGTAGAAAATCCAAAAGACTCCACCAAAAAATTACTAGAACTGACACACAAATTCAGTAAAGTCACAAAATACAAAATCAATGTACAGAAATCTGTTGCATTTTTATACACCAATAAAGAGATGTGGCTTCAATACTTAATATTTTTATATTCACTTGCATATCAAATTTTTAATGGAAACATGTATGTTAGTCCAATGCTGACTACTAGTAAGTATAACTTATACCTACTAGTAAAAAACCATGGCCACAGGAAACAAAATATTTTAAATGAAATTTATAAGTGTATTTTTGTTGTAGGGAAATATGGTAGGGTGATCAATAAAACCTTTAAAACATAAATATATTTCATTAGGATAAAGTTCTGTGGAGAAAGTGGAGTGGAAATGGAGTTAAAAAGAAAATGAACAATTAAATTTCTGCCAGTTAAAAAAAATTCTATTTGTGTACTTAAAAAATGTATAAATATGTGATGGTGACTATCAAATCTCTATGGTATTTAGATTCCACTGGTACTTTAAAAGTGATGCTATGATTTTTATTAAAATATCAATATTATTACTTAAATTATCTAAATACAGTATTGCTATTTAAACCTATAATGTAAAATTGAAGATGCCAACCTTTACATGTGTGAAAGGGTACATAGGTTTCAAAATTCTTGTAGAGAATTCATGAATAAAAAGTTTGAAGACGCTTATCTAGAAAGTAGCCTGTCGGCTTTGAGTAGTCTCCGTTGACCACGAAGGGTTGATCCAACAACCCTGAGATCAGGACCTGAGCTAAAGTCAGATGCTTAACCAACAAGCCGCCCAGGCGCTCCAAGTGATATTTCTTTGGAGAGTCACGGATAGTGTCAATAATATATCAAATAAAATTGATGAGTTTTCTAATTTATAAAAATATTCTATATGTAGAATAGCAAAGCCATATTAATGACGCACTATTCGTTTTCCAAGCTGGTGCTGGATTTGGGTTCATTCAACCACATGCATGTGTATATGTACATGACAAACACATATCTGCAAAATGACAAATATAAACACATATCTGCAAAATGGCATTTCCCAGGCCTCCCTCAAATTTAAGTTTATACACTCTCCTTGAGTGGCTTCATCTATCATCATGGCTCTATCTCTCAATACTACCAATGATTCCTCCAAATATCCCTCCTGTCCAGTCCTTCTATAACTGGCTTCCTGTGTGCCACACTGGAATCTTTGTCCAAATGTTGTGAAAGCCAGAAAACTGGGAGTTGTCCAGGGCTTATTCCTCTTCTTGACCCCTTTACCCAACTGATTCAAAATAGTATGGGTCTTACTTCAGAAATAACCTAAAATCCTTCTCCCATTCTAATTTTGTGCCACCACTGCCTAATGTAGACAGACACTTATTTCCTCTCTGCTGGGTTCACCCTCCTAAAACAATAGCCATTTACCCAATATCCCTGCCCTAATCTCCACTCTATTTAATCCATTCTCCACAACACCACTCAAGCAGTGTCTTCAGAAGTTAATTGAAATCATGTCATTCCAGGCCTGAAAACTTTTCAGTGGCTCTTCATTGTTTATAATTTAAATTCACATTTCTGGGACACCTGGGTGGCTCAGTCAGTTAAGCATCTGCCTTTGGCTCAGGTCATGATCCTGGAGTCCTGGGATTGAGCCCCAGATCAGGCTCCTCAGGCAGTGGGGAGTCTGCTTCTCCAGCTCCCTCAGTCCCTCTCCCTGTTCCTTCTTTCTCTTACTCATTCTCTCTCTCTCTCAAATAAATAAATAAATGAAATCTTTTTTAAAAAAATATTTTATTTATTTATTCATGAGAATACACACACACAGAGAGAGAGAGAGAGAGAGAGAGACAGAGACACACACAGAAGCAGGCTCCATGCAGGGAGCCCGACGTGGGACTTGATCCCGGGTCTCCAGGATCACGCCCTGGGCTGAAGGCAGCGCTAAACCGCTGAGCCACCCGGACTGCCCTAAATGAAATCTTTAAAAAAACAAATTCACATTTCTAGGTGTGGTTTATAAAACCCTTCCTGATTCTGCCCTCTGTCTACTTTTAGAGCAATGCCTCCTGCCCTTCTCCCTGGCCTTTCCAATCCTCTTGCCTTTCTCTGACTACATCATGCTTGCTTTCACTTACCCATTCAACTATTTACCAAGTGCTTTCTCTGTGCCAGACACTAGTTAATGCATGGGATTTCCAGCAGCAGATGACCAAGTCTCTGCCCTTATAGAGGTTATATTCTGGGCTTTTTCATAGTCTGTTCCTTTGCATGGTCCAGTTTTCTTTCGGGAGGGCCAATTTCCCACCCCTCATCTGTCTAGCAAATCCTATTCTACTTCAGGACCTAACCTATTGATTAAGTATTTTGGAAGGTTACCTGGACCTCTCACTCATATTTACCAGTCGGATATTCCTTCCTCGGGAAATGAACTCTAGGAGGGCATGGGCTTTCCTTGTGTATAGCCACACACTCACTGCCTGGGACAGGGCCTGACATATAGAGAGCTTTTAATGAGTATTTATTAAATAAATCATACCTACCAAAACCCCTGCCCAGTTACGTGTTTCTGTTCTGAGATCACAATCTGTGAGTTCCTAATGGACAGAAACTTATCTAATTCCCCTCTTTACCTCCACTGCTTATCATAGTGCCTGGTATACTGTGAAGCAACCAATAATAGTGGATATAGGCCATACAGATTTACATGAAAAAAACCAAAAAAACAATTCACCAGGAAAGATTTTGTGATGGGTTAGTGTTATCTAATCCCTGGAGTGGAAAGGGGGAGTGGGTAAAAGTGTTAAATCCAGAACTCTAGGAATAAGGAATGTTGTTTGTATTGAAAAGTGGTAGGGAGACACATATACATATGACTGCTTTTAAAATGTTAATGTACTTATGTATTTAATGAGAGGTTCCAGCAAAATGCTGTGGTAGCAGGATAGGAGGGTACTTGGGAAGGCTTCCTGGAAGAAAAGCCAGCCCTTGAAGTGTTTCCTTAGGTGAACATTGCCAGATAAAACACAGGCCTGCCAGTTAAATTTGCATTTCAGATAGAAAAACAAATATAAATTTTGTTTAAGTATGTCCTATGTGATATTTGGAATATACTTACACTGAAAACGTCTTCATTGTTAATCCAAAATTCAAATTTAACTGGGCCTCCTGGATTTTTATTTACTAAATTTGGCAACTCCCCCTCAGGTATATGGAATAGCTTGAGAACAAGAAGGGCAGGGACAGAAAAGCACAAAGAGAATGGCTAGTCGGCCAACACAGTTGCAGCCTCGTGTGTATGGAGGACAGAGAAAAGAGGAAGTTACGAGAGATAGTGCCAGGGAAGTAATGGAGCCAGATCACAAAGCCTTTTGAATGACCTTGATTTGTCAAAGAAAAATATGATGTCATTCTGGGAACTTATGTTCAGCAATGAAACAGAAACTATCCTTTATGAAAAATAGAGTGTACACATAAATTTTTATGCACATAACTCATGCCTCCGTGGGGACTTACTGTTAACACTGATTATATGAATTCTAAACACATTGGGAGTCATACAGAGCTTGCCTTTGAATGGAAAGAGATATATTTTCGGGAAGTTAAATTAAATGTTTACATGTAACTGAGAACAGCTATTGGCAATACTGAACATTAAATGTTTTTCTAAACAAATTTCTAGTGTAGATAGTGATTTATAGACATTAAATTAATACGAAACAAGCAGGGAAAGAATCAATAAATTATGACCTTGTTCATACATTAAGTATTGGTTTAAGTAAGATTTTTAAATCATGTGTTTAGAAAATGAGCACATCAGAATATTGGCCCTCTAAATCACATAAAATTAATGATTAAAAAATTAACACATATTTATTATTAGGTACCCTAACCAGTACAGAACCTCTTACTTTAAAACAAATCATTCAGATTAACAATTAATAAATTCATAATTTGTCTTTTCTACTGTATATTGCTTTTTTCAATGCTTGCAATTTAGCTCTGAAAAAGAATTCATATACCATATTTAGAAATCATTTTAAAAAATCTAAGCATTGAGAAATATTTTCTGCAATTTTTAAATAAAAGGTGTTAAAAGCCATTTTTGAGCAATTAGGGAAATTTAAATATGGACTGGACATTATTAGATGATAACAAGGAATGATTTTATTGTTGTGGTTAAGTTAAAAAAAATCCTTTTGTGTTAGAGGCACATACTTAAGTATTGTGGGTGCAATGACTCAATGTCAGAGATTTGCCCTTAAAATACCCCACCTTAAAAAAAAAAAGCATGGGGAGCAGATGAAACAAAGCTCCTAAAATGCTTGATGATTGCTGAAGTGGGGTGATGGGTGTATGGGGGGCTCAGTATATGATTCTGTTTCTGTGTATGTTTGAAAATTTCCATAATAAAAGGTAAAACCCAAAACAGGTATTTTTTTTTAATGAGTGAATAATTTCCTTGAAAGTATATCCTTGAAAGTATATATATTTTTATAACCTTCCAATTCATATTCAAAAATATATTTATATATTATATATATTCTCTTGCTGTGGCTGGTTAATAAGGCAGTTGAGCATGTATATCTTATTAATGATCACTCACATTTACTGAGTATATTCCATGGGCCAGGCATTGTGCTTAATAATTACTACACAATATTCATTTAATGTTTGCAATAATCTTTTGATTTCGGCTTGATTATTACCCCCATTTTACAGGTAGAGAAACCGAGGCTTGAGGCGGTGACACAATTGTCACCTGTGTCTGTGCTGGGATCTGGAGTCAGCCTGGCAGCTCTAAAAGTCTGTGTGTTTAACCATTACCTGTGCTGCCAGGTAGACTAGAAGGCGTATATACAGACCCATGATACGTATTATAATGAGAAGAATGTGGGAAATCACCCACATGTTTCTTCCTTGAGCAGTCAGGTGGCCTGGGGCCAGCCGTTATCAGCTCCTTTCCTGCACAGGGTTTGGTCATAGATCAAGCTGCTGTTTGAAATAGAAAAAGGGAAAGATGCTGCTCTCAGACAAAGGAGGAGAAGCAAAGAGAACCAACAGAAGTCTCCTCTCATTGACAACAGCAGTTCTGCAACTGTTTTTTTTGTTTGTTTGTTTGTTTTTGGTTTTGGGCACACAAAACCACTAAAACGCACAATTTGCCCTTTTTTTGTGCCTTCTGATGCCTGATTCTATTTTGCAGGACTTCATCTCGGTTTTCAATCATCCACCACGCAGTGCCTCCTGTTTGGCGCAGCAGCAGGGGGTGGGTTGAGGGGGTAGCAGGGAGAGGCGCGCTAGGAGGACGCACATCCCACAAGTGAGGACCTGGCACAGCTGCAGCCCTGTGAGACCCCGCCCCATGAGCTCATCCCCTGGCAGCGCAAATGAGGATGACATAATGTTTCTGGAGAGCTCCATCCAGCCCACTGCAGCGGGAGCGCTCTTGCTTTTCCTGAGCTCGGGGAAAAATTAGCATCGGTATTTCTAGCTGTTCCTGAGGAAATGGCATTTTATTCAAAGGTGTCGTGGGAAACATAACACATCGCCTGCATTAGTATCAGCTCCTGCATCAAAGGAAAACAGAGCTTATCAGTAAATAAGTCATTAATTACTGCACTTCTCAGACTCCTGAAGGTAACCAGCATTCTTCAAAAACAGGGTCCAATTGCAATGTGAGAGATTGCAATTGGATCTTTAAGGTGTTTAGCCCAAGAGTATACAAAAAACTGCGGCAACAATATTAAATAATAGTAATGATCATCACCATCATCACTTATTTAGCTCTTGTTGTATGCTGGGATCTATGCTAAATGTGTTACACGTACTATCTCATTTAATTCCAATTACAACCTTACTAAGTAGGCATAACCCTCTATCCCCACCACACACACACACACACACACACACACACACACACACGAGGAAACAGAGGCAGAGAAGTAGATAATTTACCAAGTTGCCAGCAGCAACTGGCAAAGCTGATTGACGACTCCCGGTCCAAAGCCCTGCACTGTGCTACATTGCTCTGTAGGTCACAGCATGGCTCTGCTGGATGCATGGCGATGTTTAATAATAACAACTTAAAAACATATAGAAGAAAGTATTGTTTCTACCAAGAAATCATAGATGACTAAAGCTGGGATATCTTCCACGCCTGGCATTTCTCATTTCAGAAGACACATTAGATACCCAACTTGTAAAGGGAAAATTCAGGGAGAGTAATATTTATTAAGAACATATTATGAAATAAAAAAAATTAGGTATTGGTCTTTGCCCCTGGTTCCTAGCACAGAGCTCATAAAATTGCAATCTCCTAAGCACTAGGAGCATCTTTTGTTTTCACTGGTCCTTGATCCTGGTTCCCGACACAGAGCTCCTAAACCCCCCTGGAATTTCCTGGATGATAGGAATGTTTTTTTGTTCTAGTGAGGTGACTACTGATGGGCTTCTGGATGGTGGCTGGTCACCAGAAAGACTAAGCAATGATAAGAAGCTTCAAATATTTAGTCCCACCCCCTAGTCTTCAGAGAGGGGAGAGGGGTCAGAAATGGAGTTAACCAGTGATCATTCCTATGTGATTAAACCGCCATAAACATCCCCAAAGTATGGGGTTCAGAGAGTTTCCAGGTTCGTGAACACATGGCAATGCTGGGAGAATGGTGCATCCTGAAAGGTCATGGAATCTTTTGCCCCTGTCCATATACCTTGTTGCTACCCATCTCTTCCATCTGTGCCCTTTATAATAGCCTGCTAAACAGTAAGCAAACTGTTTTCTCAAGTTCTGTGAACTGTTTTAGCAAGTTAATCAAACCTGAGGAGAGGGCTGTGGGAACCTCCAATTTACAGCTAATCGGTCAGAAGGATAGGCAAGAACCTAGATTTATGATTGGTATTTGAAGTGGGGAGGGGGGGAGGTGTTGTGGGGCTTTGGATGCTGATGGAGAAGAGAAGGTGGGATGAAGACTACTAAAAGGAAAGGAAATGTAGCACAGTGGTTGTGGGAGGGAGGCTCTAGGGTCTTAAGGATTTAGATTTGGGTACAAACTCTACTATTGAGGCTAGGTGGCCTTGTACAATAGATATAAAGGCTTTGAGCCTCAGTTTCCCCATCTATAAAATGAGGTGATAATAAACCTATCATAGAGTCATTGTCAGGCTCAAATAAGGTAGAGTACACTTCTGAACCCAGTTCCTGGCATGCAATAAGAGCTCAATGAAGGGTAGGGCGTGATAACTAAGGATAGGGACCTAGAATCCACTCCCCCCCTCATAATACCTGAAACCTGACATCCTCTTGGGTCACCCTCACTGGATTAAGTTGGAGCCTATCACTTTTCTGTGAATTTGGTGGGGGAGGATTTTCTACTGAAATCCTTTTCATTTACAGTCCACCCCCTCTCAGGCATTTTCGTTCCAATACTGGTTGCAAACTGGGGAAGCACCATCTGGTTGGCAGGTAACTGAGCACTTCAGCTCAGCTGTAGCACTGATCTTTGATGGCAAATGCAATCATGGCTCTGGGGGATTCCCATTGAAGAGAGAATCTATCCTCTACATATGAGATTTCTTTGAATCTAGGAAGATTAGGTATAATGAAATCTCATCCACGGAGAATTGATTTTGATTACTACTGGATCGCCATCCCCCCACCAAGATCAAACTTCTGATCTATCTTACTGCAGAGAATCACCTGGATGGCGGCTTATCCGTGCCTAAGATAGCTATCCATAAAACTACATGTCCAATTCTGACACCTATTAAACAAATTATGTAGTCTGATTTACCAGCACCAAAATCTGTGCCATAGGATGCCAGAAACAGAAGCTTCTGGGGAGATGTCATACTGGCACTAAGAAAGGAACTTGGCAAGGAAGTACCCTTAAAAAATATAATTCCTATGAAAGCATTTCTTCTCTTACATTTCAAAGAGGAAATACATATGCTATCAGAAAATACTGTTTGTACACTTCATGACTATGTCTGAAACCATGCTGTATTAGTGTAGCAATCCTTTAACGACAGTTGTAGATTTAGCTAATTGTGGTTCCAGGTGATAGAGTATAGTAATTTCCAACAGTAAAAAATATTTTTAATTTCTAAGAAAGAAGTTAGATTTTTTTTTCTCTGTGGGAGCATCTAGTTTACCACCTTTTCAAACTGGATGTTTGCAAATAATATTACTTGAACTTTCCCCTGGCACAGTAAAGTGGGTGGTTTATACCAGGAAATTAATCTCTGTAATGAAATGGAATACCACTTGAACAATACAAGTTGAATTTATTACAAATTGGTAAAAAGGTATCATATGAACGCCTCATAGGCCCAAGTTTTGATTTTTTATTATATGTGCTGGTGAAGCGAGCTCAAATTTTGATTTTTTAATTGAGGTATACTTGACATATAACATTATATTAGTTTCAGGCATACAACATAATGATTTGATATTTGTATACACTGGGGAATGATCATCACAGTAAGTCTAGTTACCATAATTTCCATACAAAGTTACACAAACTTTTTTTTTCTTGTGATGAGAATTTTTAAGATTTATTTTCTTATCAACTTTAAACTATGTACTACAATATTATTGACTATAGTCACCATGCTACACATTACATCCCATGACTTATTTACTTTATAACTGTAAGTTTGTAGCTCTAGATCCCCTTCACCTATTTCATCTAGTCCTCTATCCCTCCTCCCCTCCGGCAAACCACCATTCTGTTCTCTGTATCTGAGTTTTTTTTTTTTTTTTTTTGTTCATTTGTTTTATTTTTTAGATTCTACATATGAGTGACATCGTATGGCATTTGTCTTTCTCTGTTTTATTTCACTTAGCATGATACCCTCTAGGTCTACCCATCTTGTCACAAATGTCTTTTTTTATGGTGAAGTAATATTCCATGGCATGTGGTATGTGTGTGTGTGTGTGTGTGTTGTGTGTGTGTGTGTGTGTATGTGTTGTGTGTGTGTGTGTGAGACATTTAAGCTGCTTCCATATTTTGGCTATTGTAAATAATGCTGCAGTAAACACAGGGGTGCATATATCTTTCTGACTAGTGCTTTTGTTTTCTTCTGGTAAATACCCAGAAGTGGAATTACTGGATCGTATGGTTCTTCTATTTTTAATTTTTTAAGGAACTTCCATACTGTTTTCCATAGTGGCTATGCCAATTTCCATTCCCTCTGACAGGCATGAGGGTTCCCTTTTCTCCACATCTTCACTAACACTTGTTTCTTCTCTTTTTGGTAAGAGCCATTCTAACAGGGATGAGGTGGTATCTCACTGTGGTTTCAATTTGCATTTCCCTGATGATTAGTGATGTTGAACATCTTTTCATGTACCTGTTGGCCATCTGTGTCTTCTGTGGGAATAGGTCTTTGCAGATCCTCTCCCAATTTTTAATTCAGATTGGGTATTTTTTTGTTTTGTTTTGTTTTGCTCTTGAGTTGTGTAAGTTCCTTAAATATTGTAGATATTAACTCTTTATTGGATATATGCTTGCAAATATTTTCTCCCATTCAGAAAGTTGTCTTTTCATTTTGTTGATGGTTTCCTTCTCCGGGTAGAAAGCAGCTTTTCAGTTTGAAGCAGCCCTGTTTGTTTATTTTTTGCTTTTGTTGCCTTGGCTTTCGGAGGCAAAGCCAAGAAATCATTACCAAGACCTATTGGAGGAGCTTACTGCCTGTGTTTTCTTCTAGGAGTTTTGTGATTTTGGGTCTTATATTCAAGTCCTTAGTCCATTTTGAGTTTATTTTTGTATATGGTGGACACAGCAGTCTAGTTTCATTCTTTTGCATGTGAGTGTCCAGTTTTCCTAACACCATTTATTGAAGAGACAGTTCTTTCTTCATTGACTATTCTTGCCTCCTTTGAAATAAATTAATTGATCATATATACATGGGTTTATTTTTGGGGTATTTTATTCTATTGACTTATGTATCTGTTTTTATGTCAATATCATACTGTTTTTTTCTGTTTTGATTTCTTTTTTTTAAGATTTTTATTTATTTATTCATGAGAGAGAGACAAAGAGAGAGAGAGAGAGAGAGAGAAAGAGAGAGAGAGAGGCAGAGACACAGGCAGAGGGAGAAGCAGGCTCCATGCAGGGAGCCTGATGTGGGACTCAATCCTAGGTCTCCAGGATCACGCCCTGGGCTGAAGGTGGCGCTAAACCACTGAGCTACCCAGGCTGCCCTCTGTTTTGATTTCTGTAGCTTTATAATATAGTTTGAAATCAGGGAGTGTGATGCCTGCAGGTTTGTTCTTCTTTCTCAAGATTGGCTTGGCTATGTGGGGGTCCTTTGTAGTTCTATACAAAATTTAGGATTGCTCTATTTCTGTGAAAAATGCCATTGGAATTTTGATAGGGATTGCACTGAATATGTAACTCCTTTGGGTAGTATGGACACTTTAACAATGTTAATTCTTCTAATCCATGAGCATGGACTATTTTTCCATTTATTTATGTTTTCACCCATTTCTTTCACCAATGTCTCAATTTTTCAGTGTACAGGACTTTCACTTCTTTGAAGGTATTTCACTCTTTTTAATAAGGCTATAAATGAAATTGTTTTCTTAATTTCTTTTGCTGATAGTTATTATTGTATAAAAATGCAATAGATTTTTGCGTAATGATTTTTTATCCTGCAGCTTTACAGAATTTGTTTATCAGTTCTAATAGCTTGTTGGTGGAGTCTTTAGGGCTTTCTTTTTTGTTAGGGCTTTCTATATATAAAATCATGTTGTCTGCAAATAGTAACAGTTTGACTTCTTCCTTTCCAAATTGGATGCCTTTTCTTTCTTTTTCTTGCCTAATTGCTCTGGCTAGGATTTTCAACACTTTTAAATAAAAGTCATAACTTCCTATAGTATTATTCCTTTATCATCATCTTTTGTGTATCTACTCTAGGTTTTTCTGCTATGAGGTTACCATGAGGCTCAAATATAACAACCTATGTGTATTATAGTCTATTGCATAGAGATAGCAAGTTAAGTTTGAATGCATTCTAAAACGCAACATTTTTACTACCTTCTCCTCCGTATTTTATGTTTCTGATATCATATTTTACCTATTTTTATTTAGTGAATCTTTTATTTATTTTTAAAAAATATTTAATTTATTTATTCATGAGAGACACACACACATACACAGAGGCAGAGACAGAGGCAGAGAGAGAAGCAGGCTCCATGCAGGGAGCGCGATGTGGTTCTTGATCCCAGGACTCTAGGATCATGCTCTGGGCCAAAGGCAGGCGCTCAACTGCTGAGCCACGCAGGCGTCCCTACTTAGTGAATCTTTAATTAATTATTATGGTAATAGTTAATTTACTACTTCTGTCTTTTAATCTCCATACTAACTTTATAAGTGCTAATCCACTACCTATACTAGTGAGATTTATACTTTCATATGTGTTCTTGTAACTACTGCCTTTTCTTTTCAGTTTAAAGAAGGCCTTTTGACATTTCTTGTAAGGCTGGTTTGCAAAACTTATCTATCTTTCAATTCTGAATGATAACCTTGTCAGGTAAGTATTCTTTGTAGGAAGTTTTTTTCCCTTCAAAACTTTTAATATATCATACCACTCCCTTCTGGCTTGCAATGTTTTAGCTGAGAAATTGGCTGATAGGTTGATGGAGGTTCTCTTGCTGCTTTAAAGATTCTCTCTTTATGTTTAACTTCTGACATCTAAATACAATGTGTCTTGGGTGGATATCACTGGCCTCATCTTATTTAGAATTCAATGGGTTCCTGGATAATGATGTCTATTTCCAAGGGTGGGCAATTTTTCAGTCATTATTTCTTCAAATAAGTTTTCTTCTCCTTCTTTCTCTCTTCTACTTCTGGGACTCCTATAATGTGAATGTTATTCCTTTTGATGCTGTCCCATAGGTCCCTCAAACTATATTCACTTGTTAAAAATTCTTTTTTCTTTTTGCTGCTCTATTTGAGAAGACTGCCCTGTCTTCTAGGTTATAGATCCTTTCTTCTACTTCATCTAGTCTGTTTTTGAACCCTTCTACTGTATTTTCAGTTCAGTTATTGTATTCTTCAGCTGTGACTTCTCTTTGATACTTTCTTATATTTTCTTTTGCTCTGTTGAAGTTATCACTGTATTCATCCATTACCCTCTTAAGTTCAGCGACATATTTATGAAACTTGCTTTAAATTCTTTATCACATAAAATAATTGTCTATCTCATTAAGGTTTTTTTTCCTGAGATTTTATCTCATTCTTTCACTTGGAATATATTCCTCTGTTTCCTAGTTTTGCTTGATTCTTACTGATAGTTACTTGATAGTACTTGATAGTCTTACTTGATAGTTACTTCTCAGTATTTTTTTAAAAAGGTTTTATTTATTTATTCATTAGAGACACAGAGAGAGAGGGGCAAAGACAAGGCAGAGGGAGAAGCAGGCTCCATGCAGGGAGCCTGATATGGGACTCAATCCTGGGACTCCAGGATCAAGCCCCTGGGCTGAAGGCAGGCACTAAACTGCTGAGCCACCCAGGGATCCCACTTCTCTCAGTATTAAAGGAGTGGTTTTGTGTAGGAAGTGGGACATATAATTTAATCTTGCCCTAGCTCTTGGTCATCTCTTAAACCTTTGTGATTGTCTGAACAGCCAGATTTATTCTCAATAGGTCTGACAGTTATTGACAGTTTGTCAAAACCTGACAATGTTCCAAAAAAAGGAATCTCAGCCAGCACCTAGTTTTAGGCTGGTTGGAAGCCAGACCCTCAGGCAGCAGCTTTTAAAGTATGCAGTCACAAACCCTGGTCTGGAGACCAAGTGATCTGGAGGTGTCTTCTGGGTGACAGTTGCTCCATATGAGTGGATACACTCCCTTCTGAAAGATACCAGAGTCATGTCGAGGCTGGGGAAGAACACAAAGATGATGTTACTTTCCCAGACAGCACCTCAGTAGCCTCGAAATGTGTAAAAAATATGAAGTCTGCCCTTTAGGCTAAAGCTACAGGAGAAGTAAATTCACTTTAAAAAAAAAAATTAGCAAAATGGGAGATGTGTTTCAGTCGGCTGTCTGTGCAGTGCCTTGGGGTGGTAGCCTGCCAAGAACTGTCTCTCCAGTTGTTATAGTCACATGGGACCCAGGGATGCAAGAGCCCCTAGCCACCAGAGCCAGGTGATAAAGGAGTGTCCCCTATGTAGACTGTGCATGCCTGAGCCAAGGAATTAGAGGCTAGAGTACACCACCAGCAAGACAGTGGGAGAGTTCTGGGGCATGCTCACTGGCTTTAGGATGGCAGTGAGAGTGCAGGGGCTGTGCATGACTTCTAGGGCCAGCAAGTAAGGGAGAATGCAAAAATGATGCTTGCCAGTGCTCCATCCCTGGAGAGTCTCAATAGGGCCCAGCTCCTCTAGCAGATGCTTAAATCTAACAATTGAATCTCCTTTCACATAAAGTCTAGGCACTGCTACTTTTGTACTGGGTCCTCAGACAAGTGAGTTTGTGTGTGAGTCCTTTCAGAGCAGCATCTTGGTTCCCTACAGCCTTTGTTTTTCTTTTCTTTTCTTTTTTTTTTTTAAAGATATTTATTCATGAGACACACAGAGAGAGAGGCAGAGACAGGCAGAGGGAGAAGCAGGCTCCCTGTAGGGAGCCCAGTGTGGGACAGGATCCCAGAGCCCCAGGATCACGACCTGAGCTAAAGGCAGATGCTCAACCACTGAGTCACCCAGGTGTGCCAGACCTTTGATTTTCAAAGAAAAACATTGTGAGGTCTTGTCTCCCTGATGCAAGCTCCAAGTGTTGGGGTACCTGAGGCAAAACCTCTTGCTCCTCAGGGCGAAGCTCTGGATTTGTGAGCTTCATCCTGATTGTGGGTTGTGATGCCAGAGGTAGAGTTTCTGGTGAGATCACATCTCTGCCTTTCCTACCTGTCTTGATATGGCCCTTTTATCATTTGCTGTGATAGCACTACTCAGCTAATTTTCAGGTCTTTTTTCAATTGTTCCACATGTAGATGTAGATTTGGTTTGTTCATGCGAGGAGGTAAGTTTAGGTTCTTCCTATGCTACCATCTTGGACTCCCTCAAGTTTGTGTTAAACTTTGAAGAAATGAATAGAATCAAATCATATAATTTGATAACTGGACCCTGCTTTTGAATGCTTACATTTGGAGAAAAACAATTTCATTTGAGTATTTTTTTAAATGAAAGAAGCCAATCTGAGAGATAGTGGGTTAAGCCCAATCTGCTTTAAGGTAGTTGTTTCCTTATGACAGCTAACAAATCTCTATTTGAAGCTGGAATGGCCATCTGTCCCCACCTGTTGTGAACAGATTCCATCTCTAGATGGACAGAATTCACTGTTTCACAATCCATACCAACATTTTGGGAGCTTAATGTCAATAAACATTTCTCTTGTTAAATGCTTGCCGTTATTTAAAATGCTTGCCATTTAAAAACAACTAGTAGAAGTAAAAATGGTAGTTTTTCTAAACAAGAGTCAGGTATTGTCAAATTAACTCCTGCTAATATAGCATGGTCAATAAATGGTGTGTGTGGTTATTCAGAGACTCAATTAACAATGCTTTATGCACAAGGTTAATTTTTAAAGAACTGGATTATATAATGACATACTTAACCCCCAAATACAGTAGATACTGAACATTGAAAGAAAGATTCTGATGGGATTTCGAACTTCAGAATCATTTCTACAAATTTGAACTATCATTGCTTTTTAGATGTATGTAAGTGTGAAGTATGTAAGAAAGTTAGGAATAGTTGAATGCTAGACAGTTGGATAACATCAAGTTTATAGGAGTTGTGTTTTCTCCCACAAAGCACATTTTCCCTTTGTATAGTGCTTCAGGCTTGCCCAAAAGCTAGTAACCAGGGACTGGAAACAATTAAGAATAAAACACAAACAGTAGCAAAATCTCCTGTCACATTAAGGCAGGAATTCTCCAAAATTACAAAAATGAATAACTTCATTCAAACAAGCAATTATGTCTTCAAACACAGGCTAAAAATATTAAGTAAAGATCAATTATATGTGCATACAACGTGGGAGAGTCTACAGTTTTTCACTTTTTATCCTGTTTGGAATTCATAGTGCTTATTGAATTTGTGCCTTTGTATCTTTCATTGGGTTTGGAAGACTCACAGTTGTTATCTCTTCAAATACTGCTTCTGCCTTAATTTCTCTCTTCTGGTCTCTGAAAATTTAATTACATATTATATCCACACCCCCTCTTCTGCATTTTCCATCCCTTTGTCTCATTGTGTTCTATTGTGTTTGCCAATTCCCTTTTCCTATTAATTCTTCTGCTGTGCCTACTTGTGGTACCCAGCTATCAAGTAGCTCCCTACCTCCTTCACCAATAATTCTCACCTAATGTTCACATCCTTAGGTAGTTTCCTCTTACGTTAGATCAGGGCTGATCATTATGATGAAAAGAGTATGATAGTAGGGGTGTGTGTGACTTTTGAGGCTAGGTTATCAAAAGCATTATAGCTTCTGCCTTGCTCTCTTGGATTTCTAGTTCTGAGAAAAACCAGCCACCATGTCATGAGCACACTCAAGCAGCTCCCTGGAGAAGCCCATATTGAAAGGAATCGAATTCCCATCCATATGAATAAGTTCTGTTCAGATGGCATCAGTCCCAGTTAAGTCTTTAGACTGCCCCCAGTCAGTATCTGATGGCAAACTCATGATAGACCTCAAGCAAGTACCAGCCAAATTAACTACTCCTGAATTCCTGACTCATAGGAACTATGAAAAAGATTAAATAATTATTGTTGCTTTAAATCATTAAGTCTTAGGATGATTTGTTACATAGCAATAAATTGCTAATTCACCCACCTGTAAAATTTTTAATTTCAGCTCTTGGATTTTTCAGTTAGTTTATTTTTATAATTTCCAATTCTCTTCTAAAACTTCCAGCCTTGGGGTACCTAGGTGGTTCAGTCAGTTAAGTGTCTACCTTTAGTTCAGGTCATGCTCCCAAGGTCTTGGGATCAAGGCCTGCATCAGGCTCCCTAGTCTGTCTCTCTTTCTGCCCCTCCCTCATGCTCTGCTTTCTCTCTCAAATAAATAAATAAAATCCTTAAAAAATAAAATTTCCAGCCATTAAAAAAACTCACTGAACATATTCAAAATACTGTATATAGAAAACCTGAAATACTCCACCAAAAACTGCTAGAATTGATAAATAATTCAGTAAAGTTACAGGATACAAAATGAATGTAAAGAAATCTGTTGCATTTCTTTTTTTTAAAAAAATATTTTATTTATTTATTCATGAGAGAGAGAGAGAGAGAGAGGCAGAGACACAGGCAGAGGGAGAAGCCAGTTTCATGCAGGGAGCCTGATGTGGGACTCGATCCCGGGACTCCACGATCATGCCCTGGGCCGAAGGCAGGTGCTAAACTGCTGAGACACCCAGGGATCCCGAAATCTGTTGCATTTCTACATACTAATAAGCAGCAGAAAGAGAAATTAGGGAATCAATCCCATTTATAATTGCACCAAAAATAATAAGATAGCTAGGAATAAACTTAACCAAAGAGGTGAGAGACTTGTACTCTCTGATGAAAGACACTGAAGATGACACAAAGAAATGAAAAGACACTCCATGCTCATGGACTGGAAGAACAAATATTGTTAAAATGTCTATACTACCCAAAGCAAACTATATATCTAATGCATTCCTATCAAAATATTAACAGGATTTTTCACAGAACTAGAATAATCCTAAAATTTGTATAGAACTACAAAGACCCTGAATAGACAAAGCAAGTGCTTGAAAAAGCAAAGCAATGCTGGAGGCATCACAATTCTGGACTTCAAGTTATATTACAAAGTTATAGTGATCAAAAGAGTATGGTACTGGCATAAACATAGGCACATAGATCAATGGAACAGAATAGAAAACTCAAATGAACCCACAATTATATGGTCGATTAATCTTTGACAAAACAGGAAAGAATACCCAATGGGAAAAAGACTGTTTCTTCAACAAATGATGCTGGGAAAACTGGACCACTTTCTTATATCACACCCAAAAATAAACTCAAAATGGGTTAAAGACCTAAATGTGACCTGAAACCATAAAAGTCCTTGAAGGAAATACAGACTGTTATTTTTCCTGATATTGGCTGTGGAAACTTTTTTCTAGATAGGTCTCCTGAGGCAAGGAAAAAAAACCCAAAAATACACTTTCAGGATTAGAGCAAAAATAAAAAGCTTCTGCACAGTGGTGGAAATTATCAACAAAACTAAAAGACAACCTATGGAATGGAAGAAGATATCTCAAATGACATATCTGATAAACTGATTAGTATCCAAAATATATAAAGAACTAATACAACTGCACAATTAAAAATGAATAATCTAATTAAAAATGGGCAGAAGGCATGAACAGACATTTTTCCAAACAAACAAACAAACAAACAAACAAACAAACAAACAAACAAACATATAGATGGCCAACAGACACATGAAAAGATGCTTGACATCACTCATCATCAGGGAAATGCAAAACAAAACCATAATGACATATCACCTCATGCATATCAAAATGGCTAAAATCAACAATACAAGAAACAACAGGTGTTAGTGAGGATGTGAAGAAAGGGGGACCTCCTGCACTGTTAGTAACAAATGCAAACTGTTGTAGCCACTGTGGAAAACAGTATGGAGGTTCTTCAAAAAGTTAAAAATAGAACTCCCCTATGGTTCAGCAATTGTACCCAGGGAATACAAAAATACTAATTCAAAGGGATACAAGCATCCCTATGTTTACTGTGGCATCATTTACAACAGCCACATTAAGGAAGCAGCCCAAGTGTTCATCAATTGATGAAAGAATAAAGAAGATGTGGCATATATATTCAGTGGAATATTATTCAGCCATGGAAAAGAATGGCATCTTGCCATTTGCAATGACATGGATGGAGCTACAGAGTATTATGCTAAGTGAACTAAGTCAGTTGGAGAAAGACAAATACCCTGTGATTTCACTCACATGTGGAATTTAAGAAACAAAACAAGCAAAGAGAAATGAGAGAGGCAAAAAAGGAATCAAACTCTAAACTATAAAGAACAAACTGATGGCTACTAGGAGGGTGGTATGTGTGGGGGGACTAGGTTAAATAGGAGATGGGGATTAAGGAGTACACTTGTGATGAGGACAAGGTGTTGTATGGAAATGTTGAATCACTATACTATACACCTGAAACTCATTACACTGTATGTTAATTGATTGGGATTTAAATAAAAACTTAAAAAGACATTTTTAAGTCCCCGTGTGTGCTAAATTTATTATGTAGAGTCCCATGTGTCCATCACCTGTTGTTGTTCTTGTTTTTTTTTCTCATCCATACTGTTTTATCTCCTCATGCATCTGATTATTATTAATTGAGTAGTAGACACAGTATGTGAAAATCTGTAGAAATAATTTGAGACTTGATGATGTTCTCTTCCTTGAGTGATGCTTTCCTTTGTTATTGGCAGGTTTAAAACCCAGCAATCTGGGATCATCTTGATTCAATTTCAAGGATTAAAAATCACTTGAAGTTGAACTTCAGGCTGGAGAGGACAATCTACTTACATTTCATTCTTATTCCTAATAGGAGACATTCAGTGATTTAATTGAGAGCCTGAGGTATTTACAAGCCTCATTTCCAACTTCTGTGGGTTCTAGATTCCAAGTTTTATTCTTCTGTTTACAGGGCTGTCATAAGCCCTATTCAATTTCTCAGCCTCTCAGTTATATCTTCCAGGACCAACATATATCTGAGTGGAAAACTGGCCTCTCATGGTAGACTCATCTCTCTAGAATTTCTTCATTTCCCCATCTTTCCAATAATTGTGACTTGTTAGGTCTCTGGTGCCTCCAAGTGATTCCTTGTAGCATATTTTGTCCAGATTTTATTATTCTCAGTAGGTGATCTGGCCTAAATTTTGACCTTTACAGAAATTGAAGTCCTTGCATGATTTTATTATTGAATCTAGAATTACAGCTACCTCAGTAAACAAAAAACTATACAATATATATAATCATATAAATATATATACATTATTTTAATTTATTTGGCTAAGGGTCTAACAGCATCACTTCTTCAAACTACTCTCATACTATAGGAACCAGTATTCTTTAAATTAAGTTGTGAACAACTGCCAATCCACTCATTTGTGACAAGTCAGCTAGTCATAGCAGAATGTGAAGAAACCCTATTGATAGAAATAAATAGTTTTTAGGGAATGTCAAGCAAATTCTTCCAAGGCCAAATCACTAAACAAGCAGGCCATTTCTCTTAACATTTAGCCTTCAGAAGAGGGTGCAGGCTATAGTTCTATGGAGAACTAGTAGCCATGTTGTAAGGATACTTAATCAGCACTGTGGAGAGGCCTACAGGCCACTGAGAATAATCCCCACTGTTTTCTGGATTGTTTGATATCATCATTATTTTAGAAAGCTTACCTTGAAGATAGTTACTGAACAAAAGACAGTTAGAAATGTTTCAAATACATAAGGAAATCTTATTTTTGAAGTGATATGATTATTAGTAACAGGAATTAGATATCTAGCACATGCTTGAACATGATATACTACAACTTAAAATGTTAGGTACTACTGATCAGAAATGGAGAAAACAAATTCCTAGATGTAAAAATTTCATTTTAAAAGAAACATGTTAAGTATATATTACAGACAAAACTTTTCTACAGAAATGCTGTTTGAGTTTACCTAAAATAGAAAGATGAACATTTTAAAAAAAATACCTTTGCAAGTTTTACCATGTGTTCAAATTTTACAGGAATTATAGAATCACACTCCTGGTTTATAGATTTGGGGTTCAAATATTCAAAGTAGGTTATTTGTTGATTATATGGCTACCACCATCACTAACTATTGATGGCTATCTGCCACCTAAAGCTGGTCCTCAGCCCAAGACATATTTGCTAAGAGGAGACTATGAATCTAATAAATCAAGTTCAAGCTTTTCAATTCATCTCTACCATGTCTTGGATTTGTCTATCTCTCTTATTTCCTACTCTTTTCAAATCATCCTGAATTGCTGACTTCTTCCCTCTCTTTGGTACATAACCATCCATACAATTTCAGTGAGCTCAAGAATCTTCAATGATTTTTGGGTACTCAGTCTGACCTTCAAGGCTTCAACATCTTCTGCTCTTGGTCTACCTATTCAAAATCACTTCCCATTACTTTTCAAATAAACCTCCACTTTATGTAAGTCAATTGTTTCACTATTCCCTACATGATGCGTATTTTTGCTTTTGTGATTCTCTTCCAGCTTAGGTGCTCTCCTTTCTCCCTGTTTGTCCAAATGATACCCAAATATCAAGGACCTAGAACTCTTTTTATAAGGACCAAATACTACCTTTTCCTACATATCTTCTCTGTCAAAACTGATTTATGGTTGTCATTCTTTTTTTTTTTTTAAATATCTTTTGTATATTTATTTGAGAGAGAGTGCACAAGAGCAGAGAGTGCAGGCAGGGAGGTAGGGAGAGAAGAGCAGAGGGAGAGAAAGAAACAAACTCCCTGTTGAGCAGGGAGCCCAACATGTGTCTCTGCCCCAGGACCTGGAGATCATGACCTGAGCCGAAGGCAGACACTTAACTGACTGAGCCACACAGGTGCTCCACTGTCATTCTTTTTGAAATTATATTTTATTCATGGTTTAAAGTACAAAAAGTTGGAGTACCTTCTATAATAGCTTTCATTTTATCAATGGTGTTACAAACTTACTGAGTCAGGGGTGGAATCTCTGTAATCTTCTGAAATGCCACTCACAAAATCTATGCTAAACAAATGCCTTTAAAATATATTTAACCTAGTGTCCAAACCTAAGTAACAAAGTTTCATTGGACCATAATGGGTCTGCTTATCCCCCAAATTACTATTTTCTTCTTTCCTTTACCAATGAGCTATCCAGATGACAAAACAGAAAGGTCAAAACTCATTTTGATAGAGATCTCATTCCTGGTAGATTATTTTCTTCCTTGGGTTATACAAGAGATGAAATGACAAACTCGTCTACATTAATTATATGTTCTCTGTTTCATGGCTTCATGTTTTCAGTATAAAATATGAAGACTTCATTCGGAGAAAGACAAGTACCATATGATTTAACTCATATGTGGAATTTAAGAAACAAAAGAGCAAAGAAAAATAAAAGAGAGAAAGACAAACCAAGAAACAGTCTTAACTGTAGAGAACAAACTAATGATTATTAGAGGGGAAGTGGGCGGGGGGGGGGGTGGGTGAAATAGGTGATAGGGATTAAAGAGTACACTTAACATGATGAGCACTAAATAATGTATAGAATTATTGAATCACTATATTGTACCCCCGAAATTAATATAATACTGGATATTAACTATGTTGGAATTAAAATTAAAAACTTAATTAAAAAATAAATATGAAGCCTTTTTTAAAGGGGGATCAAATAAAGAATATTTAAACAAATTGGTAATTTATTTTTTCCTAAATGCCTTACACAGATAATTCTCTTAGACTCATACCCAGCAAATGTTGCTTTCGTAGTTATGCTTGACAGAAAGAAAACGTAAACAGGAAAGAAGAAATTCCAGTTCAGTACATTAACCAAGGAAAACATTAACTGTCCTTTGGAATACAGTTCACAAATAATCTGTTTTGCTGCTGTAAGGTCAATAGAATTATCCTGTGGTTTCTCTGCCTAGTTGATAAACTCCTTTAGTTAAAGATTGTTTCAGTCCTTTCAAGGGATGCTATATAATCACATGCTATTTCAGTGGACAGTTTCTGAATTTTTTTTTTTTTTTGGTAACACATTTTTCCCAATGCATGAAGCCTATTTTGATGTACTAACAAGAAATACAACTTTATGCACCTAGCTTCAGAAGTCTTAGAAATCTGGTGGCTCCTATTTAAATGCTGCTGTTTCTATAGGCATGTCCTTTACCCTGGGTTTGTATGAAAATTACTAAGGAAATTTTAAAACAATATTGATGGGGCACATCCTAGAATTTTTTATTTAATTAATCTAGTCTAAGGCTTTGGGCCCTAGTATTTTTATAAAAGCTCACTAGCTGATTTTGATGTGTAGTTACAGTTAAGAATCACTGTTTCAAGTGGACAGGAAATGGGAGGTCTAAAATAATACAGGAAAAAAATAATTGTTTCTGAATAACAATAATAGAAATTATAATTTATTGAATATTAATATATATAATAGCCAGTGTGCTAACCATGTTTCATACTGTATTTGTTATCTATTGCTGCATAACAAATTACCCTAAAGCTTAGTGGCTTAAAACAACATAGTTTTTAAAAACAAACAAACAAACAAAAAACAACATAGTTTTTGTGGTCAGGAATTTGGGAGCCACTTCCTTCAGTATTCTGGTTCAAGGTTCCTCTTGACACTGTAGGCAAGATACCAGGCAGGGCTGCAGTCCTCTGAAGGCTTGATTGGGGCTTGATGGTCCTTTTATAAAAAAGCTCAGTGGCAAGGCTGTTGGCAGAAAAACTTAGTTTCTTATTGGCTGTTGGTAGAAGTCACCAGTTTCTTAGCATGTGAGGCCTCCAATTAGAGCTACTTGAGGAACTTCATGATATGGCAGTAAGCTTCCCCTAGAACAAATGATCCCATAGAAAACAAGGAGGAAGTCACTTGCCTTTTGTGACCTGGTCTTGAAATTACATGTCATCATTTATACCACATTTTATCATTAGAAGTGAATCACAAAATACAATCCACTCAAGGGAAGGGCAGTCAAGCTCCATCTTTTGAAGGTGGAGTATCAAAGAATTTGATGCATTTCAGAATGAGCTTTTTGTTTGGAAGAATTTTTTTGAATAGGTTTATAGAAAAATTACAAAAATAATACAGTTATTTCCTATATACCCCACAATGAGTTTCACTGTCCTCTAATGTCATTATCTCATGATACTTTGGTACATTTGTCAAAGCTAAGGAAACTGATGTTAGTATGTTACTATTAATGAAATTCCAGGCTTCCTTTAGATAGCACTGCTTTCCTTTACTAATGTCCTTTTTTCTCTTCTAAGGTCCATCCAAGATACTATCTTGCATTTGGCTACCATTCCACTCTGGTCTGTAACAATTTCTTAATTTTTCCATACTTTTCATGACCTTGACAGTTTTAAGGAGCATTGGTCATTTGTTTTTCAAAATGTCCCTCAATTTGGGTTTGTGTGATATATTTTCTCTGATTAGACTGCGGTTGTGAGTTTTTAGAAAGATTACCACAGAAGCGAAGTGCTCTTCTCCTGAGAACACTTCAGGAGATACATCACATTAACATGACTTCTCTCTCATCATGTTAACCTTGATCATTTGGTTAAAGGGGTATCCACCAGGTTTCTCCATATATTTAGTATTTTTTTCCTTTGGACGCTCTCTTCTTTGGAAGTGAGTCACAAATCTAGCCCATACTCAAGGTGAAGGAGATAACTTTTACCTATTGGAGGAGTATCTACTTAAATTATCTGAGCTTCTTTTGTATGATTTATTTGGACATGTTTTATTTCTTTTTAAAGATTTTATTTATTTATTTGAGAGAGAGAGAACACAAGTGGGGAGGAGGTGCAGAGGCAGAAGGAGAAGATTCCCCCACTGATCAGGGAGCCCGATGCTCCATCCCAGGACCCGGGGATCATAACCTGAGCTGAAGGCAGATGCTTAACCGACTGAGCCACCCAGGCACCATATTTGGACATGTTTTAAAGCTGCACACATATATTCTCTCTTTTAGTTTTTTTTAAATTGTTATTCATTTATGATAGTCAGAGAGAGAGAGAGAGAGAGAGAGGCAGAGACACAGGCAGAGGGAGAAGCAGGCTCCATGCACCGGGAGCCCGACGTGGGATTCGATCCCGGGTCTCCAGGATCGTGCCCTGGGCCAAAGGCAGGCACCAAACTGCTGTGCCACCCAGGGATCCATCTCTTTTAGTTTTTAAAAAAGATTTTATTTATTTATTTATTTATTTATTTATTTATTTATTTATGAGAGAGAGAGAGAGAGAGAGAGAGAGAGAATGAATGAGGCAGAGATACAGGCAGAGGGAGAAGTAGGCTCCATGCAGGGGGCCAGATGTGGAACTCGATCCTGGGTCTTCAGGATCACGCCCTGGGCTGAAGGCAGACACTCAACTGCTGAACCACCTGGGCTGCCCAGTTTTTATAACAATCCTCTAAGGACTATTGCTATTCCTTCATGTGACACAGCTAGTAAGGTCTTGCTTTTGACACAAGGTTGGTTTGATTCCAGAGTCTATATTCTTGTCACTGAGCCCCCTAGACTTTGCAATAATAAGAACCTGTTTTTAGTCCCATTCAAATATATTTTTAATATTATACAAAATTCCCAAGAACATGTTAAAAAGGGCAATGCAAGGCTTGCTTGATTATGTCTTGTTGCATATTGTTTCCCAGATGCATACCTACTTCTCTAATCTGACTTTGAAAGCAGTGACATAATTTTATATACTTTGTCTCCTCTGAGCACCTAGTATTCAGTGAATAATTACTGGCTGGAAAGAAAAAGATTCTTCTTCACAGTGTCCCACAATGTCCTGAATGTCTGCCATGGGATGCCAGAACTTGTAATGGTTGATCTCTTAATCCTCAGATTAAGAGTTGAGAAACAATAGGGCTCAAACTAGAATGACTGAAAAGAACCTGAGGATCAGGCTAGAACTGTAGGGTAAATAGGAGATGTTAGTTTACTTTTTCCTTGCTCCTACTTTGATGGACAATTATGACTAAAGACAGATGCCAATTCGGGTAACCTAGCAAATATTCAGCCCAGAAATCCATTCAAGCAAAATGAGTGTAATTTTTGGCTTTCTAAGGTAGTGGGTTGTTTTCATCCCATCAAAAATTAAAAATCATATTTTTGGGTCATATCTAATAACTAATTTTCTCCAAATCTTTATTTGGAACTCTAGATTTCAGGAAAACAAACAATGTTTCAGCCGATCCTTTCCTCTAGATACCCAGATGGCTCAGGTAGATGGCCCACATGTTGGTTTAATTGAAATGCTGTCTCTCTGAGATACAAGGGCAAAGCTATGGAGAAAAAGGCAGCAAACCTCCAATCCTCTCTCCCCATCCTTCCTGACCTTGTCCTATTTGCTGTGTAGATGGACACATGGATGTGATCCAAAGGAAAGGCCAGCTTTGGTCAAATGGTCAAAATGCTAACAACTTAGGGCTTGGCAAAGCCCTCCACAGGAAGATGATAGCTCATCAGATCAACTACACTGCAAAACATTTTCCTTCTCTTCAGCCTTTTAGCTAGAAAATATCTTCAGAAGCCACATCTGCTTTCCTTCTTCTCCATTTGAAGCATTGTTTATTTGCTGGAGAAGCAGAGAAGGAAGGGTAGGTTGCTTCCTCACCTATATTCACAGTTAGGAGACAACCAGGTCCAGATCGAGATTCCAGGGAAAAAGAAAAAGCCTCTTCCTCATCAAATAATACAGGGTGTAAGGACTCAGCAGAATTTATAAATACACTTAAAGATATGTCTCTATGATGTTAGTAAGTAAATATCCTCATGTGTCCCGCTAAATAAATATGAGCTAAAGTGTGGTCTGAGAAGAGAGAAGCACCTGAGGATGTTCAGGAAAGCAGGTAGGTTTCAGAGCTGATCTAGCAGCTTTCTCAGCTGCCACTGCCATTCTGCACCATCTCCATTCTGGCTCATCTCTGAGGGCTCCTGGCAGCCCAGTCAGCCGTGAGCTTCAGACGACTGTGGTCAGCACAGTTAGCTAGGGGGAAGGGTCTGCAAACTGGGATCCAAATCTTCACTCTGCCACCTACTACCCACGTGACTTTAAATAGGTGGATCAATCTCTCTGCTCCTCAAGTGTAACACGAAGAAATTGATGCCTAACTGCCTAGGGTCATGTGAGAATTAAATGAGAAAATGAATTAGTGTGACTTGGCTTATTAGCACCGTGGATGGTTCAATAAGTGCTGGCTTTCACAATTATCCAAACTTCCCTTTCTACTCAACCACTGACATTATGTAGACACATGAGTGTGGCTGTGTTCCAATAAATGTTTATGAACAATGAAAATAAAAAACTTCCTTTTCTAATGATCTTAAGACTAAAGGAGAGTGGGACGCCTGAGTGGCTCAGCAGTTGAGCGTCTGCCTTTGGCTTAGGGCATGATCCCAGAGTTCCAAAATCAAGTCCCACATCAGGCTCCCTTCATGGAGCCTGCTTCTCCCTCTGTGTCTCATCTCTGCCTTTCTCTCTCTCTCTCTGTGTCTCTCATGAATAAATAAATAAAATCTTAAAAAAAAAAAAAAAAAAAGACTGAGAGTGAAATGTGGCTCTAAATGAAGAAAAAAATGTTAGGAATTTTCATGATTCAACCAAGTGAGTGGCTTCCAGGCTGCAAGATAAGAAGCTCTTTCTAGACTTGAAATGTGGCTAGTCTGAATTGAGCTGTGTTGTAGGTATAAAATAAACACCAGATTTTGAAGAATTATTTTGAAAAAGAATCTACAATATCTCATCAATAATAAAAAATAGTGATTACATGCTGAAATGCCATTTTGGACACGCTGGGTGAAATAAAATACATTATTAAAGTTAGTTTCAACTGCTTCCTTTCACTTTTTAAAATGTGGCTACTAGAAAACATAAAACTACACGTGTCTTGCAATTTATCTTTTTGGACCGTGCTAAAACACCAAAGTAGCACTGAGAGAAGTACTCCACTGAATTGCATCCTAGGGCCATGAAAGAGTTAATACATCTCCCCAAGGCACTGCTTGAAAGTAACTCAATCACAAGGGAAAAATGAAGCCAAATATGTCACAAACTGCTAATCACATCATTAAATATTGTCTCCTCCGTTGTAGAATGTAATCACTTATGAGAGAAAAATGCTCAGGGACTTTCAAATCATGGAAAATTTCAAATATCCATTCAAGAAATCTTCTTGTCATCCCTGCTACATTTGTCATGATCTAATCTGGCTGCAATTTAGTGCATGACAGTTTTATCACAATCCACAAATGCACTCAACTGGCACAAATATACTTATTTATGCACAGAGCCAAGGAAAGGGTGGTCTTTGTTTAAACTAATGTGCTTAACTAATGGAATGCCCCCTTTACTGTTGGAAAGGCCAGAGGAAATGGAAAAACAGACACAAACTTAGGAATATTAAATATTCAATTAGATAATTACATGGTTTATTTAAACTAGAGGATAAACAGATGTATTTTCATTTCTGATGGTTCCTCAAAGCTCACTGGCTCCTAAACTTTTAACTTATTCCCTTGTAGTAGTAAATTGCTATAAAAGGAAATCAAAACAATACAAAACAAACAAAACTTGGATTGATGGATTCTACTTAAAAAAAAAAATCTATGGTCAGTTATTTAGAAAAAAATATTTACAATTCAGACAATCAACTTCTTTAATGTATAAGTTTAGAATGAAAAAAATTATTTTTAACGAGAAGACCCATATTGTGTAGAAGACAACATTGTGTAGCATTCCATTTCTGTTTTTTCCTAAAATTTTCTATAGTTTAAGTATAGGTATCATCAGCTCAATATACTTGATATAAAAATTTTGAAATTCCCAAGCTCATAATTATGAAACTAAGTAATTTTACTTCTTTTTCAGTCCCCTTGGAATTTTGCTTTAGAGTCGTGTTATATTTTTGATGGCAGCCCCTACTTCTGTCATGTTATTATCCACTGTTAAGTTTAAAAGATAGTCAAAAGAAAAAGAGAAATTTCAATTCAAGGAATTCCCCAAGCACAGAGGGAAATTCCTTAGCTTTGGTTGCTCCGGCTGTGGCAATTATGCAGCTAAATTCTAGCACTAGAAAAATGCTCTCAAGGGTAATTTTACCATAAGCAGGAATGATTTCTCCCAGGAGAAATAAAACCTTATGTTGATAATGTTCAGCATCCTAATAGACTGGCCACCTACCTCAACCAAGTTTTAAAAATATGGGAGATCCCTTACCATTTTAATAAATAGAATACTCTAGAAAATTTGCAACATTGCCATAAAACATATATATCATAACAGGAGGTATCCCTATGCATGAGTGTGTTCATTAAAAAAAAACAAAAAAGCTTTGCAACTCTTCTTTCTGTAATTTTGGAAGTGTTTTCACATCGCAGAACACCAGTAAATGTACAGAAGCAAGGCCACATTCCACGTATCAGATTACAGTTGAAAAATCAGAGCATTTTGAAATGATGTGGAACATGAGCTCAGAGCCAGCGATTCTAAAGTCAATACAGAAACAAGTGGCCCTTTGGAAAGATAAGAAAAACATCAGCATTGTCTCAAGTACTCTTAGCTGATTAAATATATTTCTGTCAAGGGAGGGTAGATTTAATTTCCCAGTATAACACACACTTTCTCAGGACAGCAAAAATGATGGAATCACTTTGGAGAACTGTTTGACGGGTTCTTACAAAGTGAAACAAGCATCTCTTCTGTTCTTCTGGGTATTTATTCAAGAGAAATGTAACCTCACACCAATGTAACCCCAGGCCTGTCATGAAGATTAAATGAGATCATGTATGTCACAGCACAGAGCTGTGTGCATGGTAGGAGCTTCTATTATTTAATAATAATATTTTTGATCTCCTTTCATGTTTTTGGAGATGTTAGGAAGAGTATAGGGTTTCAATAGTGTAGAATTGTGTTTATGTCCTTGCTCAACTAGTCACCTATTACCTTCATTCATTCAACATTTTTGAGTGCCCACCAAGCACTCTTTCTAGATGTTAGGGATATTGTATTGAATGTGATGGTCCAAGTCTTTACTCTTATGGCCTTCACATTCTAGGGCCTCGGGCGAGATGTTTTAAGTTTTCCGAGTTTTAGTTTCCACCTCTGTAATTCAATTCAGTGCATTCAACATGCTGGGTGTTGTACTAGGTCATGGAGCACAAAAATCAACTAGATAGAACTACATAGACAGGACCATGCTCTCCAGTACTTTACAGGTCTAATGTGGGGCAGCAGATGGTGGAGGTAAATTCAGTGGAGAGTAGGGAGGTGCTGAGGGGGGTAAGGACTCAGTGCTGTGGAGTATGTGGAACCCAGCACTTGGTGATATAGATATTGGTTGCGGGAATAGGCCACAGAAGGCTTCCTGGAGGAATTTGCAGAGTAAACCAGCTACCATGTACACACACGTTCATCATATTATTAGGAAGATGAAATAAAAACATAGTTGTGAAGGCACTAATCATTCCCTAAGTCCTTTATCATATAAAGCAGTACTATTTCCATTTTAAGGGCAATAGTGTTAAAATAGAAAATCCGTTGGGTGGTCCTGAATCCGGTTTATTGTCTCTTTGACAATATGTTGTTGTCCTAATGCACGTGGTTAATCTGGGCTTTCCACATCTGTTTCCTAGATCCCAGCACTTCTAGCTTTCTGCCTGAAGGAATCAAGTAATTGAATAAATTGCTTTTAATCATATGGGGCCAATTCTGACTTCCAGATAAGTTTCTGGGTTTGTCAAATTTGCAGTCTGTGGTGTGGTTCGGTGGTAGGCTGTACTGGCCTCTAAGCATGAAATAGGTTTTTGAAACAACTAAGATTTTTGCTCTTCTGGAACCCATTGAGCACTTAATAATTTTTTTTTCAATTTAATTGAAAGGTTCTGTTTTTTGGGACTTGAATACAGTTTATTTTTTTAAAGATTTTATTTATTTATTCCTGAGAGATACAGAGAGAGAGAGAGAGGCAGAAACACAGGCAGAGGGAGAAGCAGGCTCCCCGAGGGGACTCTGATGCAGGGCTCATCCCAGGACCCCAGAACCACGACCTAAGTTGAAGGCAGATGTTCAACCATTGAGCCACCCAGGTGCCCCTTAAATACAGTTTACACCATAAATAAGCAGAACTATAAAGGTGTTCAGAAAACACTAACTCTGCTGCAAAACTTCTGATCTTCACTTGCTGCTTTGTTGCATGTGCTACATAAGCCTCTGAATAAAAACCTGAGTAGGAAGTGGGACTGGGGAAGGGGGCTCAGAAAATGATTCTTTCCAAAAACTGTGGCATCAAAATGAACTTGGATAAAGAATGTCATTAGATGGGGATCCCTGGGTGGCTCAGCGGTTTGGCGCCTGCCTTTGGCCCAGGGCATGATCCTGGAGTCCCGGGATCAAGTCCCACGTTGGGCTCCCTGCATGGAGCCTGCTTCTCCCTCTGCCTGTGTCTCTGCCTCTCTCTCTCTCTCTCTCTCTCTCTGTGTCTCTCATGAATGAGTAAATAAAAATCTTAAAAAAAAAAAGATATTAAGAATGTCATTAGAGAAACACAGACTATATTCAGCCATTCTCATTCCATGGCGTGAACTTAGGCAGACTGAAGGCCTTTACTATTGCAGCAGTAATTATGATGAGTCACTCCGGCCCCATGAATCTTAGCCTATTTACATAGATTTTGAAAAAAAAAAAAAGTTTAAAGTACTACATTTTCCTCTGGGAGTCTGCAAAAGCTGTTACACAGAGCAATGCTCCTATTAATGGCAAGGGTGTACGTGAACGTTATACTCCATCCTCAGAAACAGATTTACCCGGACACAAAATCACTGGTATGTCTAACAAAAGGCAGCCCCATGCAAAGTGTAATGGAGCCCTCTCCCCACCCTGGGTACACTCAAGAGTCCTCCCCTGTGAACAGGGAAAGTGTGTATGATGAAATAAGAACCAGAGGTGTCTTTATGTCTTTGGAAAGGACAAGCTTACCAACAATAGATTGTGCCTACATATCTGGGTTAAGGCCATCATTGAGCCTCCCAGCCCTGGCATCAATGCCTTATATTTGTAGGCAATCAGACTTCTGAGCTTAGACGCCTATCTCTACCCTGGGAAGATCTCACGGGATCCTCTCATTGCCTTTGGGCTCAAATCACAGTATAAAATCCACATCTTAGATTTGGCAATGACCATGGGAAACAGCAAGAGAAAAAGCAACTTGTTTTTGGGTGGGAAGAAGAGAGGGGTAGGAAAAAGTTCTGGAAAGAGAAAGACTGATTGAGGCCAGAGCAACTTGGCCTAGAATCAGGAAAGACATTAAATCTTAGAAGAAAGTTTAGGAAGGAAAGGAAAAGAAAAAAAAAAAAAAAGAGGGAGGGAAGAAGAGAGGCATCTAGTTTAAAGATGTCTTCCCCACTTCTAGGACTTCAAGAACCATATTGGGCCTATTTTTTGGAGAGAAACGGAGTGTGCAGGAATTTCATCCAAACCCTGGTTCATTTAACAAATATTTATTCAGCACTTAGCAGTTCCAATCATTGTTTTTGGTGCTGGAGATTCAGCAGTCAACAAACAGAAAGAAAAATCCTTGCTCTCATGGAACTCAGATTCTGTGGGAAGGTCTAAAGCAGCCAGATATCTAGGGCCATTGCCCAACAAGTGAGGTGTGCATTCAGCCCCTTTGCCCAGGGACAGAAGAATGTCCCTAGGTACTTCTAAGGAGTGTACCTTACAATCTTCAAATGACAAATGGCCTTTACCTGCCGAGTACATTATAATCCCTTTGAGGTCAAAGACTGTATCGTATTTTTTTATTTCAGCATTTAATGCCCAGAAAGAAACCTTGTTTCTAGCCTGTAGTTAGCATTTAATAAATGTGTACAGTTGACTTTTGAACAACGTGGCAATTAGGGGACTGATGCCCCTTACACAGTTGAAAATCTGGTGTCTAGCTTTGCCACCCTCACAACTTACCTACTAATAGTCTACTGTTGACAGGAAGCCTTACTGAGAACATAAACAGTCGATTGACACATATTTTATATGTTATACATTGTATATACTGTATTTTTTCCAATAAAGTAAGCTAGAGAAAAGAAAATATTATTAAGGAACTCATGAGGAAATGAAAATACATTTACAGTACTATACTGTATTTACTGAAAAAAAAAATCCGCATATAAGTGGATCCATGCCGTTCAGTGCAGTGTTGTTTAAGGGCCTACTGTGGCCAACATTCAGTAACTACTGCTGGGGAACACTGTCCTTGTGAAGCATAGCAACGAATGGGCACCTGTGACCCCACCCCTGTGGCATCTGTGGCTGATCGGGGAAATGGGCACCTGTGACCCTACCCCTGTGGTGTCAGTGATTGGGCAGAGGATCGGCCCTCCCTTCCCCACTCCACACTTTCTTCCCTCTTTACCAAAGGTGGTCAACCAGCCTGGATCATCCCAGGTATTCAGACTTTCCCTTCCCAGCCCCATGTCAACTCCTTCAACTTCTAATACAAGCAAGCACCTTAACTTTGGCTTAAACTTAGTCTGGTGCCTTAGAAGTGTCTGCTCCACTGTCCTGTAACTGAATCGAATTCCTCCTGGGTGGACCAACAAAGTTCAGACCAGGAGTTCTGGGCACTGCTTTCCACTCAGCCAGGGGATGGCCTCTGTTCCTTCTCAGTACATATCCCTCAGGCAGCTGCAACACGAGTCAGGGTTGGCCTCAAGGCCACTCAGATCAATCTAATCTACTCCTAGAAGGGGCAGTGAGTACCAACTGGTGTGGGGTTCAGGGCCTGTATTATTTCTCATTCACTGACTCAGAGGAATGGGATCTTCTCATAGTCTCAGGAGAAGCTCTGCTTAACAGAATTATAGTGCAAGCCCCATGCATCAATCTGAATTTTCTAGTGGCCACATTAAAAAAAAAAGTAGAAATTAATTTTAACAACGTATTTTATTTAGTACGACATATACAAATATTATCATTTAAAAATATCATCAATATGAAAAATTATTAAGGAGCTATTTTACATCCTTTTCCCCATACAAGGTCTTTAAAACCCACTGTATATTTTAAACTTAGAACACACCTCACTTCTGACTGGCCACATCTCAAAGGCTGAGCAGCCACAGGGAGACTATACTGGACAGCACAGATCTAAGGAGTTTAGTGAAATCTATGAGGACATCTTGGGATGGTTGTTCCAAGACACATCTTTTTGCATAGAGATCAGTTAAGGATAAATTAAAAATGTCTATAAGATAGTAGATCTAATAAGTTCTGTGTGGTAAAATGTTTATTCTTGCAGTGTAAACTACTAACTTTGCTTTTTTATACATATATTTTATTTAAATTCAATTTGTCAATATATAGTATAACACCCAGTACTCATCTCACCTACTAACTTTGTTTTAACAGAAGAATGTTAATGAGAAAAGTTTTGCTTCTTTTTAGCAATCTTAATATCTGGACACACTGAGAAGTGGCAAAGCTGAGGAAGTCTTTCAACTTGCAGCTGGCTGTGGTGTCTGGGTGGCTCAGTTGCTTAAGCGCCTGCCTTTGGCTGGGATCATGATGCCAGGGTCCTGGGATCGAGTCCTGCATTGGGCTCCCTGCTCCATGGGCAGCCTGTTTTTCCCTCTACTCCTCCCTCCTGCTTGTGCACTCTCTCGTTCTCTCAAATAAACAAATAAAAATCTTTAAACTTCCAGCAGGCAATCACATTAATGATCACAGTGTGACATGAAGTGGGCAGTAAGGTGCTTTTCACCACTGGGGCACTCTGCTGTGACCCATGAATGACACCTTGGTCACCCCGCTGCTTCTTTCCTGGTCTTCATTAACAGGGGCAAGACAAGAGTCCTATAAAGAGGCACAGAAACAGATTGCATTTTGGTTTCCAAACGACGGGTCTTAAAGTTTTTGTTGGTTGGCATGGACACGAACAATCCACCAAATAATGTTTAATTCTCCGTTGAAACTATTTACTGGCTGCTGATTATGGGGCAAACACTGTTTCAGGGGCTTCGAATTGTCTACCATATAGTTGTACTATTTTCCAAATGTCCATAGGAGATATTATAATGAATAAAATACAAATTCATAGCAAAACCTTGTCTCTGCCTTGCATTTTCCCAATCAGTGGAATCTGTCTTCCGTGAGTGGTAGGGCACTCTGTCAGTCAGGATCCCCCTGAGAGGAGATCCTCCTCCTGCTTCTTTGTTTATTGAGTTAATGGTCTCTGGTGAAGAAACACTGGGTTTTAGAACCAACCGAGTGCTCAGTTTAATTGCTCCATGTTAATACATTCGACATAGATGATTTCATTACATAACATGCACTGGCTACTTTCCAGTATTTCCTTAGGCATAACAAGCTTTTACCATAAAACCCAAATCAATGTTAATCTGCAAAGCTGTCATTTTATGGCCACTGCCAAGAAAAAAGAAAAAAAAGAGTGAGATAAAGTAAATCCTTATCAAGAAACTGGACTCAAATAATCATCAAACCGGCTCTCTCCAACCCCTCGGAGCAATCTGATTTGTAAGCTGCAGTTTCCAAGTATATTTTATTTAATTACCGAGGGCAAGAGAATAGTAGGCATTTTTGAGCTAAGCTCCTTTCGGGTGGCGGCCTGCTTTGCTTTTGGGAAAATGAAAAAACAATGTTTAAGTTAGTGCTTTCAAGCAGGTCTAGTAATCCTACTAGCTCTATTTCCTTTCAATTGCAGCAAGAGTAAACAGGTAGGAAGGAGCAAAAAATCGCCCTGGTGAACAAGCAAAAAGTGGTCAACTTTCAAAGCTGGCTGGTAGACAGTAGCCAGCAACATCCTCCTGGTTTCCAAGCAAACAGGGGCAAAGCAAAGTTTTTTTGTTTTTTTTTTTTCTACCTCTTATAAACAATCTGTGTTTAAACAAGACATACACAATGCCTTCTTCCCAGTCTCTAAAAGCTGACCATTGTTATGTGTTTAATTGCACTTTTAAATCCGAAAGAGTAAAACCAGCCAGCTAGGTAGTGATTGTTTGATCTACATACCTTGGCTGGAGATGTGAGTGCAAAGCAAACCTGTCCAGGCTCATGTTTCTATAGTTTTCCCGTCAGAAGGAGAGCCTGCGGTTTGAGGGTTAGCAGAGCCAAACTCGCCCCTTCCCGTGGAGGACGGCGAGAAGTACTCAGCACACACCAGTTGCATTCATGAGGAAACAATCTTCCTGCCCACCCAGCACTATATTTAGAGCCATCTCTTGGCATGCAAACTTATATTTCTGGGCTTTCTGCCACTCAGACCAAAAAAAAAAAAAAAGGGGACAAGAAAAACTGGTTTGGTTCCAGTGCTGAACCCAAACAACAAACATTAAATGTGGCCTTTCTCATTGATGCATTTCTGTGTCAAATATCACTCCTTCTTCAAAAGCAGTAAGCACTGGCTGTAGCTCTGAGGAATGCTTTTTTTCTCCTAATTCTAATGAGTAAAATGTGTCCTCTTCTCTGAGGGGATATATTCTGTAAAGCAGAAAGCAGTGAAGCAAATTTCTATGAAGAGGACAGCATGTTTTGAAATTTTTAAAGTAATATCATCCACGCTGGAGCTGTCGACTTTCCCCAACATGTGGCAGCCCTTGAGAAAAGTTAAATCCCAAAGCAAGCTGCAGAGGTGATGGAGGAAGAATATGTGGTGTGAAGTTGCCAAAACTCTCTGACCCACTGAAAAACACTTCCTAGCATTTTTGCTGTTTTGTCCCAAGAACACCTGGCATTGGGAATATCAGGTGGAGAAGAAGTGGCATGGGCAGAGACCTTGACACAGACACCCAGAGCAAGTGGCTGCAGGTCTTACTCACATGAGTTCCAAACCACAGAATGTCATGCCATATTAGAACTGAGCAAAACAAAACTCTCTCCTGTCTGCTCCCAAGCCTAAAGAGCTCTTCCCTACTCTTTGCTTCCAGGGTATTTTTTCTTACAATCATATTTTCTGAATTAATTTCAACATTTCTTTTGGCTCAATATTCTATCACGGCACTGACTGCTTGGACATGTAGTGGCCAAGACAGCAAGACCTCTCATCAATGCACCACCAAGCCGGACAGCCATTTAGTGGTTTGGATGAATATTTCTTCCACGCTCGCACATGTAGCCACATCTAACTAGTATAACAAATACATAAAACAAAACAATAAAAAATATCTGCGGCCAAGCAGCTATTTTCCCATGCTGTCATTAATACAACAAAAATTAAAACAAGTATTAAATTTAAAAAAGCTCCACAAGATTTCTTAAAAATACCAAAATCATATGGGCCATAAAGTAATTTCACTGGATGTGAGATACAAACACTTCTGAAAGTTGTAGAGTTGTTTGGGATTTCATAAATGGATAAGTGCAAAGGAAACTGACTTGCTACTAAACAACAACAACAAAATTTTTAGTGTTTGGGTCTTTTGGACTATTCCTTGTTCTCCTCCTTCCAGGCCTATGGTGGAACTGTGGGCTCTGCTCCCTTGAAGGTTGGTAGAATGTGAGAGGAAGTGACATGCATCACCTTCCTGATGCTTGGGGCCCAGGCCTCTGCTCTCTTCCTCATCACATGTCCCTGAATCCTAGATGAAGCACAAGTCAGAAACAAACCTTTGCTGTTGCAATGTTTAAATCCAGTGAGATTTGGAAATTGCTTGTTACTAAAGCAAACTAAGCCTAATGTGACTCATAAGAAAATTAGTCAACAATTAATAATAATTATCAGAAGATCATTGTGTGAAAGTCCCTCACAAGTCTTGGTAACCACAAGGCACTCAGACTGATCCTTACTTAATGATCTGATCCCACCACAGTTTAAGATTCATCTTGTCAACTCCTGTGACATCTTCTGGTAGCTCTATTGAAACCAAAAGTAAAAAAAAAAAAAAAAAAAAAAACTTAAGAAAAAGAAAAAGAAAGACAGAATGGATCCAGCTAAGGAAAGCAGATACGACTGCTGAGAAACAAAGTGACTTCCAGAATCTCTATATGTGTGGTTCTTAATATGGAGTGGTCATCTGAGCCCAGCCCCAAAGATTCAGATTGACTTGGTTCCAGGTGGATCCAGGGATCTGAACTGCTTCCCAGTCCTCCCTAAGCACCCCCTCCCTGCCCTCCACCACCCTCATGATTTTAGTGTGCACCGAGGCTTGAGAACCATGACTTCGCATTACTAGACGCTTCTATTTTCCAAAACTCAATCCTGGGACATTAAATATTATGGGAAAAAGTGAAATCTACAAATAATAGCACCTGCAAATAGCATGTTCATGTTACATGAAATGAGTGTCCTCAGGTACAGGGGTTGCTGATTTTCCTCTGGTCCAGCAGAACATGTTCCCAGTTCTATTTGTTGGTCATCTCACACTCTTAGTATCCTATCCCTGGAGTAACCGGAAGCCATAGCTCTACTACCCACACTTTAGTACTTGTCAGCCCAATAGTCAGAGAGTCAGCTGTCCTATAGGACTCTGAACATGAAGTCAGTGTGAATTCAGGCTCAGGGCAGTAAGTCAACTGGACCTACAGAACACTATAGACATATGGAGTCTGTTAGCAGAGAAAATGTAGTTGAAGAGCTAGGGTATCATTGGGGCCCCTCAAAGAACATGTTTTGCTGCATCAGAAACCCAAGGTTTTTGGATGCCAGCAGGGAAATATTCAAGAACACTCTATAAGCTCATTTCCCCTAAGAGCTCCATAGTCTCTTTGCACCCAGATATAATGAACACAAGGCTTTCCACCATGATGACCATATGTTGTTTACCATTCCTTCACTACTTACAATGCATCAGGAATAGTATTAGGTATTTTAATGATACAGTTTCCTCTTATCCTCATATCAACCCCATGAGGAGGTATAATCATTTCCATGTTATAGGCTAGGCAATTGAGTCTACAAGTACAAGTGACTGCCCACTGTCACATGGCTTTGAACATGACCAAAGAATAAGGGGGTTCCATACTGCCCTATAATTTGGAGTAAAACTGAGAGAGGGGTGGTTTATAGCAGCTTCTCTATTGCTCTTCTAGCTGTCATATTACCTATTTCTTGGGAACTTGGTTTAATCGAAAGAACATGTCTTATTAATGGGAGACCATAAAGCATAATTCTGACAAATACATATTGAATAATCATTCCTACTCAAATTCAAATGTATTTATTTTATTTAAATTTTGCTAAAGTTTGGCATCATTATACATAAACCACTTCTGTGCCTAAGATTACACAGTATCCACAAATTTGTCCAGTGAAGATTTTAGAACCTTCTGAGTGCTAGTTACTGCAGATATAGTGGGAAGCAGGATAGACACACTCACCATCCCCTCAGAGCTTATAGTTCAGCCTGGCACACAGGCAATTAAATAGCAAGAGTAGTGTGCTAAGGGTGATGATGAGACAAGTATTAAGAAGTCTTTCAAGGTGTCCAAGGAGACAAACAGTGGTCAGCTTTTCTTCCATATACTTGAAATGTGTTGGATTTTCCTTCTTAGACGTGTAGCCAATTTAACAGATACCCTCTCTGTCTAGATTCTGTCCTTCTCTGGTGCTGTCTTCTAGCTGTTCCTTTAGAGCAACTGCTATCAATATCATGTTGCTTCAAATAGACCTTCATTGTCATTTTGAAGTACTGCTGGCTTCATGCATAAAGGCCTTCCTCAGTTCACTGTGGAGCAATTGCTCAGCTAGTCACCAAATTATCATCTATCACAGGAACAGGCAAGCAGAGCAGAGCTGCTTTAAAAACTGGCTTTCGACCTGTTGAATTACTAAGTATAATTTGGGCCTTTATTCTACCTTCGTTTAAGAGATGAAATGTGGCAAGTGCTCTCTCCACCAAAAGGCTTTCGTGAAGTGCCACACTTACTAAGCTTTTTGGACAGAACGACAGGTCGGAGACAGTCATTTTGCTAATACCTCACTCCTTCTGCGCAGAAGTCAACACTGGCCATGTAGTTCTGTCCTGCAACCCGATTTCAGGTATTAAAAAAAAAAAAGCAAAATATAATGATTTGTTTTAGGGTTTGTAAGATGACCAAATAGCTCATGATGATTAAATAGCTGATACTAAGCTCTTACAATATGAAAAGTACTGTTTGCTAAGTGTCTTATGCATGCTGTCTCATTGAAACCTTATTTAAAAAGGTAGGCCCTGGCATGATACAACAATTTTAAAGTTACACACTTTTTTCCCACATTCCAGTATGTTTGAAATCAGAGTAGACCTTATAACCAATCAAATCATATCATGGTTTAATTGGCAGCCATTTTTCTTTATGAATTACACATAAAATAATGATGCATCCTAAAACCCATGGTGCCTCAGATGCTATTCAATATGGCCTTATTATCCCCATTTCACACATGAAGAAAACTGAGGCTTGGAGAATTTCAGTAACTTGCCCAAGGTCACATGGCAATTTACTTCTACTTAGCAGAGAAAAGGATGTAATCCCAGGTTTTTTTTGGCTTCAAAGTCCATGTTCTGAACTGGTACACTATATGGCTTCCTACCATATGGAAATGGTAGGTTTTAAAAAAAACATTCATTATTCAGCACTTAGCATCTATTATGAGTTAGCTACCAAGCTGGGAATTCTGGTGGTAAAATATGAATAAAAGAGTTTTTCATACAACTAATTAGAGACTATGGGTATCTGAGCAGTTAACTAGAATGTTCTTAGCTTTTTATATACTTTTTTTGGACTCTAGAGTAACACCAGATCTAAGGCTGGGCTTTCTTTACAGGACTTTATTTTTTTTTCTAAAAGCTGCTTTTTCACTAGCTAAATATCTCACTCCTACACATCAGCCTTACACTGGGTGAATACTATTTAAATCAATATTTTGGTGTGATAGACAGGCCCTAAGATATTATTCACACTCTTGTGTAATGCCCTTCCCACGAGTGGGTGGCAACAGTGACTTGCTTGTAACCAATAAAATATGGCAAAGTTGATGGGATGTCACTTTCATGATTAGGCTACGTAAGATTATGACTTCCATCTTGTAGCAGACTCCCCATCTCACTTCCTTTGATGAAGCAAGTCATCATTTTGGGAAGGTCCACATGGCAAGAAATTGAGGGCTGCTTTGGGCCAACAGCCAGCTAGGAATTGAGGCCCTCAGTCTAACAACCCAAAAGGAGGTGTGACTCCTGCCAACAACTTCAAAAGTGAGCTGGAGAGAGGATCCCTCCCCAATTAAGCTTCCGGATGAGACCTCATCCTGGCTGACACCTTACATAGAGCCTCAGGAGAGAGAACCTGGGTAGTCAACCTAGGTTGACTAGCTATGCTGTGCCCAGATTTCTGACCCATAGAAACTATGAGATAATAAATCTGTGTTGTCTTATACTGCCGATTTGTAGTAATTTGTTATGTGGTGATACATAACTACTACATTTGGTTAAAAGTAAGTTTCTTTGTGTTGTGGATCTTTATGCTACTTTCAAAGAGTTGATATCACAATTTCTAATTGTGATTTTAATCTCTTGGTTAGGTCATAAAAATAATAGGTATCTATTTAGCACCCGCTGGGGCCAGGTAAATTCTAGTATAGTATCAATGAAACTGTGGGCACATTTACTAAGCAATAATAGTTCACTAGTGTAGTTACAACATATACAAGAAGTATTAAATATTCATTTCATTTAACAATTTTTGAAAAAAGGTAGTGGACTTTACCATCTTATTGTCCAGTTTCTACCTCTTCCCTTCTATTGGTAAATGTAACCTTCCATTCTAGAAAATGCTACCTCTCCTAATCTCAGTCGTATTATTCTAGTCTCTATTCTAGTTGTTCTTTATATTATACGACTCACTTCCCTGCTCACCGCAGCTTATCTAAGGTTGGGCACCTCGTCTCAATTGGGCCAACGAGTACTTTTCTCCAGAATTTTGTTTTAATGTGGGGCAGGAGAGACTAGTGAAGAGTCCCTGAGTTATATATTTGTCAGAATCAAACATGGATGCTCCACAGCCATGCTCCCTGCTGTATGCAGGAAGACATTCTGTAGGAGGAGAGAATGGCATGGACACTCCGGAAGAAGCAGAGACAGACAGGGAGAGCCTGGTTCCTTCCAGTCCTTGCTGCTGTAGTTCCCAAAGTCCAATTGCACCCCTGTTCTTTCTTTGGGTCACAGAGGCCTAGCCAGAAACTTACATTGAGATCCCAGCAAATTTAAGTTGAGATTCACTCATCCCCATCGAAAGAGACTTAGCTGATACATGGATCAAGATTTTTCACTATTCTGAATTGCCCTTTCCCAATTTATGTTATTGATGTCTTGAAATATCCAGGTCCCTTGTATTTGCTTATAAATGATTGTTCTATTACTAAATTACAACACATCCAGCTGATTGCTGTGCCATAGAATAGAAAAGTGAGAGAGAGAGAAACATTAGGAGGTATCCAATCTGACTCTCATTTATAAGTGAGAAAACTGCACCATAGGGAGGTGAATCTACTTTCCAATATAAAAAATTAGTCCATGCCAGAATTTCCTGAAACATGACGTTCTACACCCATTTCAGTGAGTGCTATTTATCCTCTGGCATTACTCCAAGGAATTTATAGAGGCTTAATTTAAAGAGTTTGAGCTTTGTTATAGAGATCTCTCACAAATCTGTCATCTTTCAAAGACTTGAAATTAGCTTGGTTAATTAATAAAAAACTTACAAAAATTAAAAACAGTTTATTTAATTTCACCCATAGAAGTGTTCATTTCTGATTCTAACCACATGGAGAAACACATGGTCACCAGTGTTCAAATTATTTTAATAAAAGGAACTCTGTTTACTAATCTAACTCTGGCTCAGTTTAACTATTTCACTTCTAGACTGTATAATATTTGCTACACATATAATAATTAGCAATAATACTGATATTGCTTCATTTTCTAATAACGTATGATTTTAATAATAAAATAATGCATATTAAAGAAAATATGGAAATATAGAAAAGCAGAAAGAAAACACTCATGTCTTATGTCTGAAATTGGTCTAAGCAATGACCTTGAGTCACATAATTCTTAGGCTAGTTTGAATAAACCTTAATACTGAACAGCTAACATTCAATGTCCCAAAGAAATAGACCTTAATATGTTAATCAATACCCTAGGTGTTCTCTTATAACCATGTTTACAAAGAAATTCTCCCACTTCTTGCTATTCAGCCTTTTTTGCTGCTTTCAAAATTACTCCCTCAAGCCAGGGGTGTCAAACCATCTTCCCTGGGGGTTCCTTTGCTTACAGCACAAATTTTAAAAATATTTGGGTCTTACTAATTACTGTGAGCTTCAGAGGATACTCAACTGGCTTCTCTGAGGTTTTCTCGGACAGTTTAGCTCACTTGAAATCTCTATAGCAACCCAAATGCACTGATATCTTTGGAACAAATAAACCATGCCAAAGCAAGCAGAGATTATGGCCCAAGGGCATGTGTGTTGCAACACAAACTTTGAGTGTAGATTATGTAGCAGCTGCAGGATAGAGTGAGGAGAAAATATTGTCTTTGAGACAGTTTTCAGAAATATTCAACAAGACTGAAAACAAGCTGAGGGTATGTGTGATTACTCAGATGTTAGAAACAAGGCTCTAATCCCAAAAATAAGCCCATTTCACAAAGCCAAGTGGAGATTTCTCCTTTCAGACCCCTTAAAAAAATAAAGCTTTATTTTGTATGTCCTTTTAAGTACATCTCCTATAAGTAATTACCCTCAGGGAGAAATAAAAAGGCTAATCAGGAAAAATTAGCCTGCTTCCATCAAGAGCTGGACCCCGAATCACTGTAATTCACACCTTTCCTAGCTCCCTACATGAATGTCCTATTCATCACAAAACTGTTTGTATTCACTAACAATAAGCCAAGTTCCTTTTTATTTTTCATTTCTAGGGGGAGATCATGAATTTGCTTTGAAATAATTACTTGCTGATTTTCGATGGATCTCTTAAACCAATATATGACATCTTAACAGTACATGTGAAAGAGGCCTGGTTTCCTTTATAATTTTAATTGGAGTATGTAAGGCTGGCATCAGAAAATAAGGGCACTCAGCATCACACACTAACACTACCCAACTCGCTTCCAGCCAGTGGTGTGCTGGTATCAGCTCATGCTGGCTCATGAAGGGCGACTGCTAATATCTCTTCCTGAGCATTTAGAGCGTCACTGTGGGTGAAATTGGCTAAATAGGAGTATTTATACCAGAGAAATCCAGAAATGATACAAATCAGAGCTTCTTTTTTTCTTTTTTTCTGGAGAGCTAAGTGTTAAACATTCACCAGGGAAACACTGTTTTCATCCATTCATCCAACCATCTAACAAATGTTTATTGAAATCTAATGTGTGCTAGCTAGACCTTGTAAATATTGAGGGTACAAAGACAAGCCTATAGTCTGTGCCATTAAGCAGCTCACAGCTTAGTGTAATAAAATGTATGAACCAGTTAAAGTCCTAATATATGACCATCCTTCCCAGTTGAATCAGATGGTCCATGATGGTGTGAGCATCTTGAGAGATACTAAAAATTCTATTAGACAATGAATGACATGGAACCTTAAGAAAACTGCACTCCCTCCCTTTTTTGAGAGAATACTTATTGTTGAAATACTTGATTTGGTGATTCTGCAGGGACCCACTTACTCAGCTATATTTAATTAAACTTTTTATTTTGAGATAGTTACATATTCACATGAAGTTGTAAGAAATGATAGAGACCACTTCCCTTTACCACTTCATAGTCTTGGCAAAACTACAGCACAATCTCACAACAAGGATATTGCCATGAGTATACTCAAGATAGAGAACATTTCCATCACCTCAAGGATCCCTCATGTTATCCCATTACAGCCACACTCACCTCCTACGCTGACACTCTCCTTGACCTTCAGTAACCATTCATCTGTTTACTACTTCTATAGTTTTGTCCTCTCAAAAATGTTAAATAAATGGAATCATACAGTATACGATACTAGAGGATTGGCCTTTTTTTCACTCAGCATAATTCACTGGTAATTCCTATTGACTGCTTAGAGTTCCATTATATGGATGGGTGCACCACCATTTGTTTAATCATTCGTTCACTGACGTCATTTGGCTTGCTTCCAGCTTAGGGTCTATTATGAATAAAACTGCTATAAATCATTCATGTACAGGTTTTTGTGTGAACATAAGTCTTCATTTCTGTGCAATAAATGCCCTGGAGTGCAATTTGTTGTGTAATATGGTAGTTACGCAGATTTTCAAGAAAATTTTTCCACAGTGGCTGCAGCATTTTACATTTCCACTGGCAATATATGAGTGATCCAGTTTCTCTGTATCCTTGCCAGTGTTCAGTGTTGTCACAAATTTTAAATTTTTAGCTGTTTTGATAGATGCATAGTAATATCTCATTATAGTTTTAATTTGCATTTCCCTGATGGCTAATGATGTTGAACATCTTTCCATGTGTTGATTTGCTACCTATATATCCTCCTCAATGAAATGTCTGTTCAAGTCCTTTGCCCATGTTCTACTTGGATCATTTGTTTTTTTTTCTGTTGAGTTTTGAGAAATTTTATATATTCTAGGTCTTTTGTTGGATATGTGGTTTGCAAATATTTTCTCCCGCTCTGTAGCTTACCTCTATATCCTCTTCACAGGGTCTTTTGCAAAATAAAAGTTTTTAATTTTGATAAAGTCCAATTTATCCAATTGAATAAGTCCAATTACAGTTTATGAACTATAATTTTGGTGTCAATCCTGAGATTTCTTTGCTTAGCCCCACATTCCAAAGATTTTTTTCCTATTTTTTCTAAGAGTTTTATAATTGTACATTTTACATTTAAATTCACGAGACATTTTGAGTTAATTTTTGTATAAGGTATGAGACTTAGCTCAAGGTTCTTTTTTTTCCTTTGCCTTTGGATGTCCAATTCTTATTTTTCTTGGAGTTTTACCATGATGAATATTGAATTTTGTCAAATTCTTTTTCTGCATTGATATGATCATATAATTTTTCTTCTTTAGCCTGTCAGTGTTGTGGATGACATGGACTGATTTTCAAATATTGAATCATCCTTATATCCCTAAAATAAACCCCACTTAGCCATAATATACAACTTGTTGTATATACTGCTAAATTTTATTTGATAATATTTTGTTAAGGATTTTTGACTTTATATTCATGAGAGATATTGCTCTATAGTTTCTTTCTTTTACTGTCTTTGGTTTTGGTATCAGGGTAATATTAACTACAAGAGGAGAAGAAAAGCCTATTGTATTTATACATATTTTTGCTTACCATGTTCATTCTTCTTTCCTGATGTTTCAAGGTTTTTCTTCTACCCAAGAATATACCTTGATTCCCAATTCATTACTGAAGCATATTTTTGCCAAGTATGGATGCTGAGTTGATAGTCCTTTTAGTACATGAAAAATCTGCTGTTTTTATCGCCCCTATAGGTGTCGTTTTTCTCTGGGTGCTTCCAAGATTTTTGTCTCAGGCAAAAAAAATAAAATAAAAACCTTCAGAAGTTTAATTCTTGGTATGATGATTAATTGTATCCGTAAACTTGTCTAGGGCATGTTACCCAGATATTTGGTTAAATATGATACTAGATATTTCTAGAATAAAACTTCTGTGAAGTTTTATTTGGATGAGATTAAAATCAGTAGTTTTTGAGGAAACTAGGTTAGCCTCTATAATGTGGATGCGCCTCATCCAATAAGTTGAAGGCCTTAAGAGAAAAGAAAATGGACTTCACCTGAGGAAGAGGAAACTCTGCCAGTAGCCTCCTTTCAGACTGGGAACTACAACAACACTTCTCCAGGTCTACAGCCTACTGGACTCCCTTGCCAGTTTTGGACTTGCCAGCCTCCACAAACATGAGAGCTAATTCCTTAAGATAAATCTTTCTCTTTCAGAGAGACAGAACCAACAGGATGTGTGTATGTGTGTGTGTGTGTATTCTATGCACATATATACATGTGTATGTGTTTATTTTATATACACACATATAGGAACATGTATTCATATATGTGCATATGTGTATTACATATACAATACATATATGTTTGTGTGCATATATGCATCCATAACACACATATGTATATATGTTAGATATGTGTTATATGTATGTTTTATATATATATGCACACAAACACACACATATAACACATATATCCTATTAGTTCTGTCTTTCTGAGGGAGAGAGAGAGATTTATTTTAAAAAGTTGGCCTACAATTTTGTAGAAACTGGCAAGTCCAAAATCTGCAAGGTAACAAAATCAATAGGTAGGTGTGTGTGTGTGTGTGTGTGCGCGCGCATGCGCGCGCATCTGAAGAACCCTGACTAATACATTTGGCATGAATTTCTTTACATTCATTCTGTTTAGGTTCAATGAGTTTCCTGAATTTATAGGTCTAAGCCTCTTGCCAAATTTGTGACATTTTCAGCCATTATTTCTTCAAGTACTTTATTTAGCCTCTCTCTCTCCTCTCCTTCCAGGGATCTCGTGACATGAATGCTAGATCTTTTGTTATATTCCCAAGGGTGCCTATTTCCTCCCTGTGTTCAGACTCAGTAATATCTGTTGTTCTCTCTTCCAGTTCACTAATTCTTTCCTCTGTCCCCTCCATTCTGCAATTTTGTTCATACACTGAACTGTTTATTTAGGTTATTGTATTTTCAGTTCTGAAATTTCCATTCGGTTCTTTTTTTATATCTTCTATTTTCTGGTGGAGATTTTCTATTTTTTCTTTTGTTTCAGGCATGTTCATAATTTTTCACTGAAGCATTTTTATCACAACTGATTTAAAGTAATTGTCAGATGATCCTAACATCTCTGTCAGCTTGGTGTTGGCCTCTAATGACTGCCTTTTTAATTCCAGTTTGAGATCTTCCTAGTTTTTTTGTATGAGAAGTGATTTCCAACTGGAACCTGGACATTGTGTAGTATGTGATGAAACCTTAGATGCCATTTAAACCTGTTCTAACCGTTTTTCTTAGATATGCTTCTGGCAAGGGAAATGGGGAGGTCCGGTCTTGTTCCTGCAAAGTGGGGGTAGAAGTCAAGTTTCCCCACTTGGGTCTGTTGGTATCTGAGGTTATGGGGATCCTGTTGGGTAGGGGTGGGAGTTCCGATTCGCCGCATGCTCTCCACTGAAGGGGTCATTACTGCCCAGTGGGGATGAGAGTCTAGGCTTCCTACTTTGTCTTCTCTGAAGCCACCCCAGCAGGAGTGTTGGGGCCTTCCTGATAGCTTGACAAGGGTGGAAGTCTAGGTTCCTCACTGTACCTTTGCTGGTATGGGTGGGGTTGGATCCATATTTGTTTCTGAGATGTTTGGCTGAAAGAGAGGGGTTACTGTCTAAAAGTTTTCTGTCTTGCTAGGCTGCCCCTTGCCTATCTTTGGTTAGGAGGGAACAGGCATTTTTGTTGTTGGAGCTTTTTCTGTCTGTGTAGTTGGCATTTCTGGTTTGCCTGCTTCTTTTCTTTTTTTTTTTTGAAGATTTTATTTATTTATTTGAGAAAGAGACAGAGCTAGCGACAAAGATAGTAAGAGAGCACAAGCGAGGAGGAGAGGGAGAAGCAGGCTCTCTGCTGAGCAGGGAGCCTGACTCCGGGCTTGACCCCAGGACACCGGGATCATGACCTGAGCTGAAGGTAGATGCTTAACTGACTGACTCACCCAGGTGCTCCATGGCTTGCCAACTTCTTCAACAAGTTCTGGATATATGAAACAACAAGAAAACCCAAGGAATTCACCACCCTGTTGTTCCTCTGGTCCTGAGGTCTCTAACTAGTCTGCCTACTTCTCTCCACTGTTCATCTTTATGTTTGTTAAATATAAAATGTCCAGAGTTTTTAGTTCTTATGGGAAAGAATAGATAAAAGTATGTTTACTCAATCTTCTGGAAAGTTGCAATCTCCCACTCAGCTATTTTTTAAGAAAGACTTTTATTTTTTTATGTGTTTGAGGGAGAGAGAGAGAGAGAAAGAGACGGGGTGGGGAAGAGGAACAAGCCGACTGCTCGGAGTACAGAGCCCAACACGGGGTTGGATCCCACAACCTTAAGGTCATGACCTGAGCTGAAATCAAGAGTCAGAAGTTAACCTACTGAGTCACGCAGGTGCCCCCCGGCTATTTTTTTTAAAACTACTTTGTTACCTTAGGGATAAAAAAAAACCCCAAAACAAAACACCATTAGATTCTCAACAAATTAGTTGATATTCTTGCCATGATTATGAAGCATCAAATATCTCGCTTATAAAACCACAATTGTGGGGATCCCTGGGTGGCTCAGCGGTTTGGCGCCTGGCTTCAGCCTAGGGTGTGATCCTGGGGTCCTGGGATCGAGTCCGGCATCGCGCTCCCTGCATGGAGCCTGCTTCTCCCTCTGCCTGTGTCTCTGCCTCTCTCTCTCTCTCTCATGAATAAATAAAATCTTTAAAAACAAAAACAAAAAACCCCCACAATTGTGCTTTGATAACCTGCAAAGAATTTACTGATAATGTTTGTAGAGAAGATAATGGGTTTGTGATCTTTGTTTCATTTTCTATTTACATAACATGGAATAATTTTTAAGTTAGAATATCAACTTTTCTACTTACATTTGAATAAAAGCATGGATGCTATTGATTGATTGTCCTATAGGTCTGCCTTTTTGGTATTTTTAATAGTGGCACCTGAGAAGACATACAAAATGCTTAAAGGTAAAATAAATTACAAAGTTGTTTTCAACAAATTATTTTTCAGTGTTTATTGAGTAGATTGGTACAAACTGTACTCAGCTGTGTGGGTAGACCTGCGTGGTCTGTACATAGATGGGGCAAATCTATCGCAGGTAAATATTTTAGAATAGTAACCATTATTTAAATACAGATTTCCCCTGCTATCAGAAAGCAGAGTGTTCCTATTAAATCTTTTTTGAGCTGAAATGGTGTAAAACAAAGAAACAATTACCATTAATTTATATAGGAACTTAATTTTTTTTTTATTTATCTATTTGACAAAGCACAAGTAGGGGGAGCAGCAGGCAGAGAAGCAGGTTCCCCCCTGAGCAGAGTCTGATGAGGGGCTCAATCCCAGGACCCTGGGATTATGACCCAAACCGAAGGCAGATGCTTAACTACTTAACCCACTGAGCCAACCAGGTGCCTCCCAAACTCCCCAAATAACCTCTTCTAGGCTTTTCTGATACCTTAGCACCCATCTTGCTAATGAAGTACAAAATAAATAGAGATAAAGCACAGAAGCTCAAAGTTATGGCAGGGAAAGAGCTTGGCGGGGCCACCCTTGCTGGTTGGGGTTTGTACTGCTTCTATAACAGTTTGCTGCAAAAACAAACATGGAATGATGTTTTCACTTTTGTCTTTTTTTGTAAAAGCAAAAATCCACTTTGAATTTCTTTTGGTTAGAAAAACCAGGCACTAACGTAGGTCTTTTGTAAAAGCAAAGTGGTGTACTTTCAGAAAGCCAGGGGTACCCATATCTCAAATACATCATTCTCTGAGAATATTTTCCCTCAATCTGCTTTCTTGATTTACTCAGTGTGGTGAAAATGAGAGGGTGGGCAAAACAGAAAAAAATATACAGCAAGAACAACAATAAAATATAGTTGTTTGAATACCTATCTTTCTGGAAAATTCCAGAAAATTGTCTTTAATACCCAGATAAGTTGCTGCCTTGCACAGGAGACTTCACTGAATTATTTTCCCTCCTTGAGTGGGAAAAAAGATATACTATAAAGGATTAAAAACTTTGGGACGCCCGGGTGGCTGGCTTAGGGGTTGAGCGTCTGTCTTTGGCTCAGGGCGTGATGCTGGAGTCCTGGGATCGAGCCCCATATCGGGCTTCCTGCAGCGAGCCTGCTTCTCCCTCTGCCTGTGTATCTGCCTCTCTGTGTGTCTCTCATTAATAAATAAAATCCTTAAGAAAAAAAAAAGGATAAAAACTTCAGTAAGATGAATAAGTATTTATCATAATGATAAAGAGTAGCTCATAAAGTTGGCATTTGTATTATGCACGTAAGTTTTCAACATTTCTAAACTTCACATTTCAAAGTAATTTTTTCACGCAATCTCCATAATCATTATTTTATTAGCTGCACAATATTCCTTTGGGTACTATATCATAATTCACTAAATAGTCCATTATTGTTAAACATTTAATGCACTTGCAATGTTTCATTTGAATAAATAATAATATGAGTGACAAGTTTTTGTGTATAGTTTTCACTGTACCCACTATTTTAGTTTGCTTAAGCTAGAGCTTGTGAAATAGAATTATCGAATCAATGTTATAATGATTTTTATGCCTCATAATAAGAGTTGATAAATTATTTCCCAACAGAATTGTATGGCTTTATAATGCCACCAACGACGTATGAAAGTAGGAGCTTATCTCCACCCTCTTCTGCAAGTCAACTGTTATTTAACAAAAAAGTGATTTTTAGAGCTGAAATATTGTTTAATTTGCAATGATTTAGTTAGCTGTGGTTTACTAGTTTCATTTCTTTTATGAAGTATCTGTAGGTGACCTTTGCCATTTATTTTCTTGGTTAGGGGGATTTAAAAAAATCAATTTGAATGAATTCTTTATAATAATAAAAAATGTCAACCTGGGGATCCCTGGGTGGCTCAGCGGTTTAGCACCTGCCTTTGGCCCAGGGCGTGATCCTGCAGTCCTGGGATTGAGTCCCACGTCGAGCTCCCTTCATGGAGCCTGCCTCTCCCTCTGCCTGTGTCTCTGCCTCTCTATGTCTATCATGAATAAATAAATAAAATATTTTTAAAAATGTCAACCTGCACATTGTTTTCCAAATCATTTTTTTTTAATGTGACAAGGTTTTTTTTTTTTTTTTTAGGAGATAGAAGTCTATTGGATACATTAGAGAAGTGGCAGGCAGGACAGCAGAGGATAGGCTGTCTGCCAAGCTTTTAACTTTTATGTAGTTAAAATTTCTGACTCTTCTTTGTGACTTGTTCTGTTTACGCGTGGAATGTTATTCACTTCATTCTTTCTATTTCTTTTGATGTTTATTTATTTATAAGTTTGACTTTCTATCCAACATAATTTAGCTCAGTGTCTGTTTTGAAAGGAAGGGCAAAGTTGATTTTTTAAAAAATTGCTAAGAATTTGTCTCATTATGATTTCATGCATAATCTTGACCTTCCTCACTGATTTACCATGTGAGAAATGCTCAGTGATGCCAGGTCCTTTGGCTGTCTGGTCAGTCCACTGATTCCTGGTTAACTTTGTGCCATTACTGTAGCAACACAGACCATAATACACAGTTAAAAAACTGCTTGTTTAATGAATACAGAATCTGGCAGGACTAGCAGCTCTCGTTACTAATTTTTTAGAATTTTCCTTAATACTCTCTCTTGTTTGCTATACCCCGCCTCCCCTTCCACTGCCAACATTTTAATTGGAACAATTTCACATCTACAGAAAAGCTGAAGGAAAGATAGTGAACTCCTATAGAGCCTTCACCTTGATTCACCAATTACTATAATTTTGTCACATTTTATTTTTCTGCATTTGTATACATGCAACACATACACACGTACTTTCTTTACTGAACTATTTGAGAGTAACCCAGAGACATTATGACATCTCATCTCTAAATATTTCAGTATATATCTTTTCAGAACAAGAGCATTCTCCTTTATAAAAATAGCATTATTGCATTTGAACTATTATCCCATACACAATCAATATTTAAATTTTCTCAATGCTTCCAAAATTTATAGCTTAAAAAAAGAGAGATCTGATCAAGAATCACCCATTACATTTAGTTGTTGTCCTGTCTCTTTAGTGTGTTTTATTTTTGTTTTAAGATTTTATTTATTTATTCATGACAGACAGAGAGAGAGGGGCAGAAATACAGGCAGAGGGAGAAGCAGGCCCCATGCAGGGAGCCCAACGTGGGGACTCAATCCCGGGTCCCCGAGATCACACCCTGGGCTGAAGGCGGTGCTAAACCGCTGGGCCACTGGGGCTGCCCTCTTTAATGTGTTTTAATCTAGGCCCTTTGACCTGTCTTTCTTCTCTGTCTTGATCACTCCCTTCCTTCCTCCCTCCCTTCCTACCTTCCTTCCTTCCTTCCTTCCTTCCTTCCTTCCTTCCCTCTGTATCCTCCTCCTCCTTCTCTCTCTCTCCATCTCTCTCTCCCTTTTTTGTCTTTCATGACATGACATTTAAAAAAAAAAAAAAGTACAGGCCAGCTGCTTTATAGCATGCTTTTCTTGAAGTTTATTTATTTATTTATTTATTTATTTGAGAGAGAGAGTGTGCTCAAGTGGGGGTGGGGGGGTGCAGAGGGAGCCCGACAAGGGGTTCCATCCCAGGACTATGGGATCATGATCTGAGTCAAAGGCAGACACTCAACCAACTGAGCCGCCCAGGCACCCCTACAGCATTCTTTTAATTTAGATTTCTCTGACCATTTCCTCACTTGTGTGTGATTCTTAACAGATATTAGAATCCTTTTAAGTCCCAGTCTCATCTTTTCCTCTCCTCACTTGTAGTTCTAAACCCAAAATCCTATTGGAATTTTGATCAGTAATATAATTATATAAATAAAAATTTGTAACATTTACAAAAAAAACTACAGTTAACCTTAAAATCAATTTATGAAGAATAGACATTTTTTAAAAAGATCTCATCTGAGAGAGAGCGTATGTGCATGCCAGTGTGGGGAGGGGCAGAGGGAGAGAGAATCTTAAGCAGATTGCCTTACTTGGGGCTGTATCCCACAACCCTGAGATCATGACCTGAGCTGAAATCAAGAGTCAGTTGCTTAAGTGACTGAGCCACTCAGGCTCCCCCATCTTTTTATTATATAAAAGAGTATATATTTCTTTAAGTCATCTTTTGTATAGCAAAATTTAAAAAAAACTTTGTATAGATCATACACTTTTCACGAAGAGTATTCTTACAGGGGATCCCTGGGTGGCTCAGGGGTTTAGCCCCTGCCTGAAGCCCAGGGAGTGATCCTGGGGACCCGGGATCGAGTGCCACGTCGGGCTTCCTGCACGGGAGCCTGTTTCTCCCTCTGCCTGTGTCTCTGCCCCTCTCTGTGTGTCTCTCATGAATAAATAAAAAAAATTAAAAAAAGTATTCTTACATTACTCTGCTGTTGAGAATTTTTTAAAGTTATGTTTTCTTACTGGTTATAAACTGGAATCACCCTCTAACTAGAGGCAACTGCTTTCTTTTTTTATTAGTTTTACTTTCAGTCACTTCACTGAACTCTAGAATTACTTTTCAAAATGTCTCATTATTTTAATTTTTCTAGGTAGGTGATCAATACTTATAGACAATGCACTTGTAGAGGAAATGTGATTAGTGTTCTTCTAGACAAGGCCCAGGGTATAGTCACTTAAAAAACGATATGCTAACAACGACCCTGCACATTGCCCTTTTTTACCCCATCCCCACTCCACCCCCACCTGCTTCTCTGGTCAGCAATCCCCTCCCATCATCGCACGGAAACCACCTCACCTCTCTCCCTAAATGAGCATTTTCCCTCCATAAAAGAGCATGCACAAGCTGTGTTTTTCTTTTCACCAATCACAACTCATCAGTCATCACAGGTAACTGCTGCTCGCGGCACAGGTGCCTTCACACGGGCTCTCTTTCCACAGTCTGACACTCTTTTTTAGATATCTCAGGAAAATCATTCCTCACTTCACTACATCTGCAAATTGAAAGGCAAGACAGGTGCCGATAAGACTGTACTATAAGAAACGAAGTGAAATGAGACTTAACATAGATTCAGGTCCTTGAATCTTTAACGTTCCTGAAAAACCTTAAGTTTCCTGTAGACTGTCACAAATCTCCATCTACATTCTTACCCTTCCTATTCCTCTGATTAGACTCATTTTTCTTTTCCTGTCAGCATTAAGAGTAAGATCATCGTGTTGGTTTTTCGTTTTGCTTTGCTTTAGTGAGTGGTATCAGATTGGTTTCAGCTTTAGCTATCCAGAAAGTTAGTGGACACCATCGCCCGTATGGGGTCAGCCAGGATGAGGGGAAAATGCAAGTGGAAGAGGGACAAATGGGAAAAGCTGGCCTGAAGACACATCAACAATCACCAATGGAGTCTAAACACAGGCCAGGGCCACACAAAGGCCAACGGCAATTCTGGATAGTGCAGTGGTGGGCAGTGGGGCATTCCCTGGGTAGGTGATGTGTGACCTCATTTCCTTGAGGTCATAACAGACTGTTATATACATCTTAGATGCTAGAAAAATGCATCTAAGATTGCACAGGGAGGAATCGGTGGTGGTCGAACAGTATCCACAGCTTGGACGCTGAGGATAGACTGCCTGATTTGGCATCTTGGGTCTTGTTTCCTTAGCCGTTTGATCTTAGCATCTTCTTCAACCTCTGTCATGCTTTGGTTTCCTTTGTGTGGAAAATGGTGAGAACCAATCTCAGAAAGTTTTTGTAAAGATTAAATGAATTAACATATATAAAGCATTTGGGACCATGCATAGTATATAGTAAGTGTGCATTAGTTGTTATTTCTAAAATCACTGTAATTATTATTCTTTAGGCACCAGAGGTCCCATGTGGGTTGAATGAAAAATCCCATATGCCAAGCCTGACACAAACTTGGCCTCTTCCAAAGGAACTCCCATCTGATACTGTCCCTCGAATCCAGAGAGCTTCAGTTTTAACCTCCGTACAAGGAGAGACTTGGAGGGAAAGATAAAAAGTCGTTACCCAGCTATTTTTCTCTGGTTCTTTGAGGGGTAGGATGCCTTCCAGGTATGGATAGCTGTCAAATACTGTCAAAAGGTACATTCTTAAGAGTATATATTATTGCCAATATACTACATTTTGGCTACATAAGGGGTTAAACTTGCTTTGCTTTTTAAAATTATCCTTTGAAGTAAACCTAGTAACTGTGTTTCTATGGAAAAAATATACATTTAATTCCAGAGTATATACCCCTAAATAAAATCCTAAAATCCTAAAATCCATTTTAGGGGGGGGAATTTATGTCTGGAAGAAGTTTAATAATATCTAAAAGCTGCTTCTGCATGGGATTGCTCAGTACATTCTCAGGGAAGTCTCAAAGAGCAAAATTCTGTAAGAGAGACTGGAAAGTCCAACCCCAGAATACAAGATCAGATTAATCAGGTCCCTACTTTATAAAACTGCAGGCTCTCTATTGGGGAAGATTAATCTGGCATTGCAACCCAACTGTGTTGCCAAGTTCTATAATTACAACAACTCCTCTGAAGTTTATTCAAAATCTGGTTCCAAGCCAGAGCTCTGCCCACATTCCTTTACTACTTCCTACCATGATACCCAGACCTCACGTTTTGAAAAACACATTTTAAATCCTCTTTAGAACCATGTCCACCAACTGGACTAAGAGGCTGAGAGACTGGCCACCTGTAAGCCAGTCCAGTCTCAAGGCCTGCCAGTGCTGGGCACCCCTGCAGCCACCCAGAGTGTTCTCTGCCTGGAGCCCCCATGCCCACAGCAGTGTGTCAGATCACGAATCACGAAGCAAATGCAGTATTCAAGGGCCATTTTTAATGAGACTTGCCACGGGGGTGCTCTTCCTTATGAGCATCACCATAGTCTGAGGAGAAATCTATAAATGTACCAGTTACTGACAGGCATCACAGGCCCACGGCTGCTTTCCTTTTCCCAGGCGCTTGCTCCTTTCCATGGACTTCATAACAACAGAAGTGTCTATGGTTTGGTTACTTCAGGCTAGTTAGTGTTTGGCTATAAACTAGTTTGTATGATAGAAACCACTAAAAAAAAATTAAAACCATAGTTAAACACCCAACTATTTGTTTGATGGAAAGAAACAGTATTGAAAAGAACACCATCACAGAATTTCTAACGATACTCACATCCAGCAAAAGATAGAAAGTTGGTTTGTTTATATTGGTTCTTGCAAATGACACGTCATATCTAGAGTTGATAAACGTGGGGTCTGAACAGAGAAACTCAGGTCACCTGCTTCTGGTTTCGGGTTCGAATCTCATGATTTAAACACTAGAGGTATTTATTTCGTACCTATTTCTAGAAGTCCTTGTCTTAGCCACCAGGAGACAGAAGACAGACAATAACAAAAAGCTAAATGTTGCACGTTTATAATATTCTAGGCACTTTACGTGCATCACTGCATGTGACCCTCACAACAGCTCCAGGAAGGAGTTATTATTCTCCCACTTACAATGAAGACTATAATGGGGAGATTTTAAGTAACCTGCCTAAGGATCCATGGCTGGTAAGTGACTGGAGCTGACCAGGCAGTCTGATGCAGAGCCCCAGCTCTTAACCACTCAGTATACTGTCTCACCATCGCTGGCCTGAAGAAGTTTACGTGTAGAATAATGGCAATGCCAATACAGACATTATAACATGAGGTAGAATAAGGTCAATGCCATAACAGGTGTCAAAGTCTCAGAGATTCACATCCAGGGGGAAGAAACAGCAAAGCTCTCTTGAGGAGGTAGGACAAGTGAGCTTTGAACAATGTTTGGGTCATAGATAATACAAGGGCAGGATTAGTGGTGGATGGAGGAAAATCCAGTCTTTCAGAAGGAAGGAACAGCGTGAATGAATTCAGAGAGAAGATACAAGCAGGAACAGTAATAGCAAATAGTACAGTGTGGCTGGAAGGTAAAGGACACAAACCAGGAAGGAGAGGGAGAAGGAAACAGAATATACCACTGGCAATATTACTCTAGAAAGCCCCTACTTCCAGGCTCAGAAATGTGTTCTAAATTTTTCAGAGAACAGGACCCCACCATACGTTCCTAAGTAAGAGATTCCTGTGGACAGAATGGAATAAAAATGGTACCAGTAGGATTGGAGAGGGAGGGAGGGATCTTCAAGACTTGTAAGCCGAATGGTCACTGGAGCAAGAGGAGAACGGTGGCATCTCTGCCGGGTGGATACATGTATGCCCTACTCCCTGGAACCTGGAAATGTGACTTTGTTTGGAAAAAAGTTCTTTGTAGATGCAATTAAGTTAAGGCTCTTGAGATGTGATCATCTTGGATTATTTGTGCGGGTGCTGAATTCGATGACAAGTGTCCTTATAAGAGAAAGGCAGAGGAAGATCTGAGACAGAAAAGAAGACTTGGGGAAGAAGAGGCAATGTGGCCATGAAGGCAGAGGCTGCAGTGATGAGACCATGAATCAAGGAATGCTAACTGTCACCAGACACTACAACAGGCAGAGAATGGACTCTTGTTCAGGTCTCCCAGGAGGAATAATGCCCTGCTGGATGTTAGACTTCTGGCATCCAGAACTGTGAGAGACAAAATTTCTGTTAAGTCACCCAATTCATGGGAATTTGTTATGGCAGCTCTAGAAAACTAATTTAGCATTCTTTTTCTTTTTAAAAAAATATTTTATTATTTATTCATGAGAGACACAGAAAGAGGCAGAGACACAGGCAGAGGGAGAAGCAGGCTCCATGCAGGGAGCCCGACGTGGGACTCGATCCCGGGTCTCCAGGATCATGCCCTGGGCCGAAGGCAGGCACTAAACCGCTGAGCCACCCAGGCTGCCCCCTAATATAGCATTCTTACTACAGAATAGAAAAGTTTGCCAGAGAGCTGATTTGGAGAAGTGTTTAAAAATTGACCAATATAATTTATACAGTTTGTAGAAAAATTACATCACATGGGATAAAAAGACAGTAGGTTGGGCCGAGAAAGCAGGGTAGACTCTTTTCCTTTCCCACACACTCAGCTCATTATCATTAGTTTTGTCTTAGCATTTGTCAAGATGTGAACCACATGAGCTAGCTGAAAATGCACATTCTTGGGGCCTATCTTCAAATCCTGATGCCTTTCTTTTTTTTAAAAAAGAATTATTTATTTATTCATGAGAGACACAGAGACACAGGCAGAGGGAGAAGCACGCTCCCTGTGGGGAGCCTGATGCGGGGCTTGGTCCCAGGACCCTGGGATCACAAGCTGAGACAAAGGCAGATATTCAACCACTGAGCCACCCCGGTGCCCCTTCTGATGCCTTTCATATGGGGTAGAGCTCAGGAATCTAGTTTCGAAAGCATCCCAGGTGAGTCTGATGCAAGTGATCCTTTAACACAGAATGGACACGTTTTTCTGTCAAGGGCCAAGTGATATATTTCTATTTAGGCTTTGTGGCCATAAAATCTCTGTCCCAAGACCTGAATCTGCTAAAGTAGCACAAAAGCAACTGTTGACAATATATAAACAAACGAGAGTGTCTGTACTCCAGTACAACTTTATCAAATTTTATTATGTACCTTATTACATGAGACTGAATTTCATATAATTTTCTTGTGTAAGGAAATATTCTTTTTTAAAAAAACTTTTTTGCCCCTCATCCATTTAACAATGTACAAAAACAGGTGGTGAGCCAGATTTGGTCCACGGGCCATAGTTTGCCAACCCCAGCTTTAACATGCTGCAGTTTGCAAATCACTGCTTTAAATGTTAGAGCTGAGATATTTTTCAAGTCAGGGGCATGCCATGAAGCAGCAGGAGAGAGAGGAGTAGGGGAAACATCTGATGCACTAGAATAACCCCCAGCATGCTGGCAACCTCTGTTAAAGCAGCAGCCCATAACGTGCAACCACACTTGTGAAAGGGTGTCACTCGTGGGAACACGATCCTTCAGGCACGCTATAGACTTAAAAATAGACCGAGGGCCGTTGTCCTGAGTAGTGCTGGGCAGACCTAATGTATAGACTGCAGCCTACAGGAAAAAGCCAGGTTTTCACTAGTTCAGTTCTGCCCCCTATTCCCCCGTTGAAGAATGTCTCAGAGAATGCAGAGCCGTGGAGGGGAGGATACAGCCTCAAATTCCTTCTAATTTATCAGTCCTTCATAAACTCCAGTATGCTAAATGCAATGAGTAACACAAGACTTTCAATGTATTTTATGATGTTGGATTGTGACCTGCCACCAAAACCTCAGGGAACTGCTACTTGGTGAGAGAAGGCAACTTGCCTTCTCCATTCCTGGGCAATCACCGCTGCTGTCTCCTCTCCGTACCTCCAGCTTTGAGTTAGCCCAGCTAGGCTAGAACCGTCTGCAAGCTTCCTCTACCTGGGTCACAGACAAAAACAAGTACACATAACAGAGACCCACGACAGAACCAAGATGCTAGAAGATTTCAATAAGCGGGAACTCTGGGCTCAAAATAAGATGAAATTTAACTAGGACAAATGTAATTGTCTGCATTTACATTTAAAGAGATTCAATTATAAAAGCACAAGTTGGAGGAGAGACTTTATGAGCAGCTGCGTGATGCACCAGTTCACAGGATAAAGGCCTCAGGGATGTTTTTAACTACAGTCTCAACAAAGCTAGTGAGATGGGGCTGCTAAAGTACTTAATACAATTTTTGGCTGCATTAATGTAATTACAATGTCCAGATGAATACAAGAGTTCACTGGACTCTGAGATAATCAGATGACACGTAAGAGCCCTTCCGCAGTTCTGGGCATTCGGTTTTAAAATGAATGTTAAAATAAGGTAGTAGGAAAGTCATTCAGTAATGGGACTGTAATCAGAGGAGGGCCAGGGGAAGAGACAGCCTGAAAATGTATTTTATTGAGAATATTTGAAGGAGCCGGAATTGTCAGCAGTGCTTTTGAGGGAGTACTTGGAAATATTTGGAAATGAAGTAAGTGTCACATTTTTCAAAGTTAAGCTACACAATCAAGGAAAAATAGGTCAAAGCCATAAAAGTGTAAAGTCTACATATTTGGATTCCCGGAAAGCAGACCTGAAGGAATGCAGAGAAAATGTGATGTGTGCTTCAGCAGAGGGATGTATATGTACCAGGAAGCAGGATCCAAAGTGGGAGTCACAGAAGCAAACATTCATCTTGCCCATCCTGCATTGCACACGGAGAGAAGGCCTATCTGTCTGAGAAAGATGAGAGCATTCTATTATCAGAGTTTGGCGCCATCCAACATTTAAATCATACAATTTAAGTCTCTCCTTGTTCTCATGCCACATTCTAGCAACTTACTTAATTCTAGCAACTCTGTATAAATAGATAAACTTTAGAAATCTGACTTCCATTCAGCTTGACTACTAGGAAAGGATGTAATAGATTTCTTATGGGCATTTAAAAAATTAATAAACAATAGTTTAGAATAGTTTTAGGTTTGCAGCAATGGTGAATGGCAAGTACAGAGAGTTTGCATATACTCCCTGCCCACCACCCCCCGCTCCCTGCCCTATGGACAAATTATCCCATCATTGACATTCTGCACCACAGTGGTATGTTTGTTACAATGGATGAACCTATATTATTAACACATCATTATCACCCAAAGTTCACAGATGATATTAGGACTCACTTTTGGTGGTATATCATAGAGTTTTACTGTCCTAAAAACGCTCTGTGCATTGCCTATTCATTTCTCCTTATCTTGAGCCCTTGGCAACCACTGATATTTTTACTGTTCCCATAATTTTGCCTTTTCTAGAATGTCATATAATTGGAATTCTTCAGTGTGGAGCCTTTTCAGATTGGCTTCTTTCACTTAGTAATGTGCACTTAAGTTTCTTTCATATCTTTTCATGGCTTGATAGCTCACTTCATTTTAGGGAATAATATTCCATTGTCTGGATGTACTGTAATTTATCCATTCACCTACTAAAGGACATCTTGGTTGCTTCTAAGTTTTGGCAATTATGAATAAAGCTGCTATAAACATCTGTGTGCGGGCTTTTGTGTGAACATAAGTTTTTAACTTCTCAAACCATGGAGCGTGATTGCTGGATCATATGGTAAGAACATATTTACTTTTGCAAGAAACTGCCAAACTGTCTTTCAGAGTAGCTGGAGCAAATACCATGGAGCATGGGTAAATACCAAGGGTAAATACCATGGAGTGTGATCACTGGATCTTATGGTAAGATTATGTTTACTTTTGTAAGAAACTGCCAAACTGTCCTCCGGGGTAGCTGTACCATCTTGCATTCCCACCAGCAGTGAATGAGAGTTCCTGTTGCTCTTCCTCCAGCATTTGGTATTGACAATGTTCCAGATTTTGGCCATTCTAATAGGTGGGTAGCAGTATCCCTTTGTTGTTTTAATTTGCAATTCCCTCATGACATGTAATGTTGAACATCTTTACACATGCCTATCTGACATCTGTATATCTTCTTTAGTGAGACGTCTATTAAGATCTTCTGCCCATTTTTAAACTGGGTTGTTTGTTTTCTTATTATTGAGTTTTAAGAGTTCTTTGTATATTTCGGATACAAGTCCTTTGTCAGATGTGTCTTTTGCAAATATTTTCTCCCAGTCTGTGGCTTGTCTTTTCATTCTCTTGACACGGTCTTTCATAGAGCAGATGTTTTTAACTTTAAGAGGTCCAGCTTATCTATTGGTTCTTTCATTGGTTGTGCCTTTGGTGTTGTATCTAAATAGGCATCAACATACACAAGGTCTTCCAGGTTTTCTCCTAGGCATCTTGTCTTTTTTTAACTTTTTAATTTTTATTTAATTTTATTTTTTAAAGATTCATTTATTTACTCATGAGACACACACACACACACACAGAGAGAGAGAGAGAGAGAGAGAGAGAGAGAGAGGCAGAGACATAGGCAGAGGGAGAAGCAGGCTCCCTGCAGGGCCTGACGTGGGACTTGATCCCAGGACTTGATCATGACCTGAGCCAAAGGCAGATGTTCAACCACTGAGCCACCCAAGTGTCCCTCCTAGACATCTGTAAAAAATTTTTTTAAAAATAAACATTATCTTTTAGAAGTTTAGATATACAGAGAAATTGAAAAGGTAGTACAGAGCTCCCCTAAACCTCCTCATCCAGTTTCTCCAATTATTAGCAACTTATATTAATATGGTACATTTGTCACAATTTGAAAAACTAGTATTCATATATTGTTATTTACTAAAGTCCTTAATTTATTCAGATTTCCTTAGTTTTTCTAATGTCCTTTCATTGTTCTGGTATCCTATCCAGGATACCTACACTACATTTAATTGTAATGTCTCCTTAGGCTCCACTTGGCTGTGATAGTTTCTCAGACTTCCCTTGTTTTTGGTGACTTTGCAGTTTTGAGGAGTGCAGTCAAGTATTTTATAGAACATCCCTCAACTGGGATTTGTATAAATCTTTTGCGTGATTAGAATGGAGTTACTGGTTTGGAAGAAGATCACACAAGTAAAATGTCACTTTCATCACATTGTATCAAGGGTATATAATAGTAACATGACTTATCACTGCAGATAACCTGGCTGAAGTAGTATTTGTTAGGTTTCTCTTACTGTAAAGTTACTTTTCTTCCTTAATACTGTACTCATTGGAAGGAGTCACTAAGAGCAACCAACACTGAAGGAGTGGATTTATGCCCTATGCTCTTGAAGTGGAAATATTTATGTAAATTATTTGGAATTCTTTTGCACAAGAGATTTTCTCCTCTATAATTTATTTCTCAGATTGTTCATTTATATCTATATGAGCTCATGGATACTTATTCTATGCTTTGAGTTATAATCCAATACTATTTTATTTTGTTGTTTAGAATAGTCTCAGCTTTGGACATTAGAAGCTCTTTCTGTTGGATCCTGTGGTCTCTGACATGTACCCAGCAATGTGCTTTTTTAAATTCTTTACTTCCTGGCCTGACAAGATTCTTTAGGCTCATCTTGTATATTTCTTTCCTTGGTTCTAGAATCAGTCATTTTTTCAACGTCGACCCGGTTCCTTTCACTGGAGGATGGTATTGAAAACCACCATCTGGGTGTGGGGTACGCTTGTTGCTACCAGAGTGTTTTTACTTCTAGGTTATCTCAGCTGAAGGAGGAACTATTATACTAGTCCTTGTTTATACACACACACCTATAAATGTGGCATTGCATTTAAACCCCCTTCTTATGTGAGCTGCCTAGGTGCTGAGTTGCATTCACCTATCTGGTCAACTCTTAAGACATACAACTTCTGTGTCTGTCAGGGGCCCACTGGCCTTTACTTGAAAAATGCCCTGCCACACCTCCATACACTACTGTTGCCCTGCTTTGAACTTTTATGGAGATTTTTGGTCTGGAGAAGAAAATATTTAGAAAGCATATAATAGTTACATTCAAATATTAGAGTAACTTACATAGAAGAGGGGTAATTTGGGGTCGCTCCATAGAGCAGAACCAGAACCAACCATTGAAGTTACATGGAAGACAATTTGAAGTTAACATGAAGAAAAATCTATAAAAATCGGAACTTTGTCTTAAAAAGGAATGAGCTGGTCATGAAAAGTCATAAACTCTGAATAAATAGACAAGCTCAGAGACTGAGTGACCATTAGCTTGCCCTGGATGTTATGATGGAGATTCTTATACTGGGTCACAGACTGGACTCACTGAGAGCCATGTCTCCCAAGTTGATAAGAACAGATACTACACTTGATCTTAGCCAAAAGGCTGAGCAGCGATGCCATGTCTCCTAAGGCAAAAAGTCTTAACCCTATAATAAGAGCTGCTTTTACAAAAATGGTCTTATAATATAAACCCATGCACTTATGGCCCAAAAGATTAAGATTTTTTAATCAATAAATGAATAGGTAAGACTCCGGATTATTATTATACAAAAAGAACACATTTTTAATAAGTTCCCTTTAGTTCTTAAATACAGAAGTAAAATATACTAAAGAACAGAAGAGACTTGTTTTTATTGAATAAATGTGACTGAAGTAGAGGTGGATAGTATACACTTTAATTGCAAAGATTACAGCAAATATTTGAACCACTGCAATAACCTCATGTAGAGAAAAGATTTTGAGCTCTATTTTACATCTGCTGTGTGCTGTGTGCTAGTTCATCTGATGAGAAGCTTCTGGGATAGCATCCAAGGAAATCAGGCAATTCTGAACACCTTTTTCAGATATGTTGCCAGATTCTTTTGCTCTTTACCTCCCCTTTTCCTTAAAAATTATGCACATGGGAGCACGTGTGTACATGCACATTTGCACACGTGCACGTACACTCACATACCTTCACTCTCTGTAAATAATGATAAAGGTCTAATCATGTCACCAACATGTCATCAGCACCCCAGATGTTCCTACTCAGAGAAAGAATAACACACACCCCACAACTGTCAGAAGATGAAAGAGCTTCCTAAGCTAAACTTTCAATAAACACAGCCGTGGCATCACGTGGAGGGTAACTGCATTTTACACATGCACCTATATTCTTATAAACTGTGCAGAATGAGATCAGCAGAAATTAAATGAATAAAAATGTATTTCTGCTGACTCAATGAGAATGGCTGATTCATCTAATTGTAGTTTTTTTCCTTTTCTTTCCTTTCCTTCCTTCCTTCCCTCGCTCCCTCCCTTTTTCCCTTCCCTTCTCTTCCCTTCCCTTCTATTTTCTTTCTTTTAAATGTTAAGACAAATCTTTACTGCCTTGTGTTCACTCCTTCCCAGTATATTTTCTGCTGACAACAATCACAGCTCAGTTTCGCCTTCCCTCCCTCCAATTTCTGAGGTCTGTGCTTCACAATGGAGTTTGTGACAGAGAATGACCAACGAGTACCACCAGGATGTTGTGAAGAAAGAAGAAAAAAACTTATAAAGGAATTAATATCTTTTATAAAATTATCTTAATTATAATAAACTTTTCATCTAAAAATGCCCACTCTGATGGGAGTGTGGGGGGAGGGGGATACACAGTTTCTCTGCCATATTGAAGCCATAATGATTCAGCAGGTTCCTATTTTCCCATATTAGCAGGATTTCAAGTATATTTGCAAATTTCAAAATCAAAACACCAGGCAGCATGAATTTATGACACATTTTATTTTTATTAATAAAATTCCATGCATGACAATAATCAGTATTTCGTACAGATGCAATGACAAGATATTTAAAAAGTGTTGGAACAATTAAAATAGCTGAATACTACTATAAACATAAAAAAGGAAAACCAATAGAGTAAAACTGCTCAGTTGAACCCAACTTGTTTATAATTTATAAAAATCTCACATATGCTGGTCTTGAGTTAATAGCCCTTCTTGTCTTTTAAGACCATTAAATTCATAACTTTTAACAACAAATTATGAAAAAGAATTAAAATAATCATTGAAATAGAATGGCAGACACTGCCAATTCTATAACCAGTTTCTCCTTCTTTCTTACTATCAGAATGTTTGGGATGGTGATGTTCCCATTCAGAAAGTACACTTCCCAGGCTGTAGGAGTGGCTGAGTGACAATTCTGTCCTATGAGATATGATTGGAAGGCATAAGGTGGCCTTCAGTGAAGGCCTTTAAAAAAGCAAACTCAGAGCACCTAGGTGGCTCAGTCGGTTAATCAACTGCCTTCGGCTCCGGTTATGATCCAGGGGTCTATAAGCTATGAAGTGGTTTCTTTAAGACTTCTTATTACGCAGAGGAGAAAAAAATGAATTTGTTTAAGCCACTCTTACTGAAGTTTCTACTACTTGTTGCTAAAACAATTTTAACTGATAAAAATAATGTCAAGCACCCTTAAGTAATTTAAAAATACCCACTTAAAAACAACTAAGATACTCACCGCTGCCCATTTTTATTCTTAAAGCAGATCTCCTAAGGACCTCTACTCTGAAATACTGCTGGCTGACTTTGAATAAATATGAACTTCTGGAAGTAAGTTTTCATTAAGAATTGTTTAAAATTAAAATTGCCGTTGTTTGGAGGATGATGTACTTCAAAGCATTACAAAGTGTTAAAGTAAAATAATATTCTGTGCCCCTCTGGCTTCAGTTACTGAGCTTTCCCATATAATGACACCATGCTAAACCCAAGGGAAACCATAAGTAAACACACTCCAAAAACACTCATTAGGAAGAAACCCGAGTGATGCTGTGAAAGAGTAAAAAGGCATTTTGATGATAATTGTAAAGTGAAGAGATGATTAAAAACTGGCCTACTGTGAGGAGCTACACAGCATGGACACTAAGGCATACTTCTGAGAGGGTCTCAGCGTCCCTGGGTCAGGTTCTGGTGGCAGAGCAACTGGCTCTTGATCATCATGTCTAATTTTAGCTACCATATTTAGATAGGTAGATATTTAGATATTGTAAATTTAGACAAAATATTGTCATTGGCTAAATAAAAATGGGTTGTTAAAGATGGTAAATACCAAGAATACTGCAAAGATCAGAAATAATAACCTCCCCACCCCCAAATCATGTGGTTCGGCTTCAACGATTAAACACTGGGTGAATATAACAAAGTGAGTGTCTTCAAAGCTTTTGCCATTATCACAAGGCTGGCTTCTGTCTCTGATGAGGATATAGATTATCAGACTCAACAAAGGCTGCCAAGAAGAAACAGATGAAGGATAAATTTTTATGAATGTGCTATTTGTATGTTAAAATCAAGTGACTTGTCAGTCAACAGATATTCACCGATGAGCACACGTATCAGCTTCTGGTCAGAGAATAAAAGCAAACGAGGTGGGAAAGAGGATTAAACTGTATGGGGCTGGTTCTAAGAGCCACAGCATTGCCCATGGATTGTATTCAGCTAGCAGTTGCCATTCTCATTGGTTAGTGTGCATTAGTATCACATGGGGGGAATACATAAAAAAGAAAGCTGCTTGAGTCTCACCCAAGAGTTCAGTCTTCAATTGTTTCAGGATCAGGCCCAGGTTAAGTATTATTTGAGAAATACTGCAGGTGACTCTATCATGTGGTTAGAGTGAAGGATCCCTGGGCTGGAGTGAGAGTAGATGGGCCTTGAGCTGAACTTCGGGGATGGGTGGGACATTAGATCAATTAGGGGGAAGGAAGATTTGAAAGGGATGAGGGAAGGAAGAACCATGGGCAAAAGACAGTGATGAACAGTGATGACAGTGTGTCAGAAAGTTACAGGAAATAAAAATCACATACATGCATACATACATAAGATGGGGTCCATTTACAGACTTAAAAAAAAAACAATGGTGGGAAATGGGAAACTATGGGTGAGGAACTGACCAGGTGACAAGGATCCTAAAGAAAGATTGGTGTGGCAGGAGCCTCCTGGATGAATGCCAGCATGGAGAAGCAGGAAGAGCAGCTAATGGCAGGTGCCAAAATCCCAAGTGAGAGGATGAGGTGCAGGCTTCAGTGAGGAGCACATTGGGCATACTGGGCAAGCTCTGAGGGCATGGAAGTAAGACTACTGGAGGATGCTGTGGGATCCTCAAAGGAAAGGGGAAGGACTAAGATAGGAGGAAACGTAGAAGGTGCTGCAGACAACGAAGGAAGGATGAACTAAAAATCCAGGTTGAGAGACCCTTGTGAAGAGGGAAAAAAGATGTACATCACAAGGCCCATGTGTCAGGGTGGAGGGAAATGAATGAAGAGAAGAGCTCACATAGTATTTTAGGATGCAGCATAAGGTTGGGGGTGAGGCGGGAAAAGTGGGCGCCAGAGCAGAGCACTGCAAGTTGAAGTGGAGCTGGTTTAGTACATGCACGAGATCTTTCAGCCCATTGGGAGATAAAGGTATTGCTTTGCCCAATATATTCAGGTGAAATAGAATTTAAATGGGATGCCTGGGTGGCTCAGTGGTTGAGCGTCGGCTTTCAGCTTAGGGCATGCTCCTGGGGTCCAGGATCGAGTCCTGCATCGGGCTTCCTGTGAGGAGCCTGCTTCTCCCTCTCCCTCTGCCTGTGCCTCTGCCTCTCTCTGTGTGTCTCTCATGAATAAACAAAATCTTAAAGAAAAGAAACAATTAAAATGAGAGTGAGGAATATAAGAGTATTTTCCATGTGTAAGCCTCCTTGCACTTTTGGGTAAAAGAGAATAGCGAAGAAAGACCTTGGCTCCCACTCCACCTTTGTGACAGAAGAATATATGTAGAGGTGAAGTGGAACAATAGTGTGTCTGTAGCTAGAGCAGTCCCTGTCCCTGGAGATCCCTAAGCAAAAACAAACAGCAAAATCTTCCCAAGAGGGGGAAAGAGATTTCCATCACCAATCAGAGCAGGGGAGAAATGCAGGGCCCAGAATTATATATTATCAAAGGAGCAGGCTATCCCAGGCACAGGAAATGTCTAGAACCTTTGTGGCTCAGTGTTAGTAGAGAGATGACTACTGAATCTAGGTTGTGGGAACCATAGTCCTATTAGCAGACTGATTCATTGGAGAATGTGGATCACTGAACTCCCCTACTCCCAAAGTGACTACTGCCTATACCTCCAAAACCTACTCTGTGCTGGCTCCCAGGGATGAGTTTTTTTGTGTATAGTCATCTGGACTGAAAGAATGGTGGCAGTACTGTCAGGAAGGCAGCAAGGAACAGCTAGGAAGGGAAGCACATGTGGGGAGTAAAAAGCCAAGGCAAAAATGTGATCTGGTGGACAGGTTAAGTCCAAGGTATGTCTGGCACATCCACGTAGGTACATCTGCAGGTGGTTGGAACATGGTAACAAAATCCAGGGGAAGGGCCAAGTTGGACTTTTGCTTGACAATCAGCTCACAGTAGGGGTGCCTGACCTTGGAGTAGGTGACCTCACTGAAGGTATGGGGCATTGTCAGCCCTTGAACATTTGCTGAATGGCTGGGAAAAGAAAAACTAGGCTGATGAGCAGACCCCTTGGGCACCATCTTATATGGGGTTAGAAAGAAGAGTAGAGAAAAGAGACAGAAAAGAAAAGGCCAGTGAGCAGGAATGCTGGAAAATTCAACACCATGAAAGTCAAAGGAAAGGGATTCAAAGTGGTACCTCTTTCACCTATTAGACTGTTTAAGATTTTAAACAGAACTGCTCAGATTTTCTGGAAGCGCAGGCGCTGTTGGGAATGCAAACTCGAACAACTTCTGCAAAGCAATTTGGCAATAGACATCACCGCCCTCGCCCCGGCCCCCCGCATATCAGGAATATTTTCTTCTCAGGTTTATCAGTTAGAAATATGTAAGAGTGTGCACAAGGCTTAGCTACAGGACAGTTAACCCTGGTGGTGTACTCTAAAATTACTCCCAGTGATCCCTACCTCCTGGTATTCATGCCCTTGTATAACCTCCTCCCCTTGAAGTGGGCTGGCCTAGTGATTTGGTTCTGAAAAACAGAACACAGCAAAGTTGATGGTGCATCGCTTCTTTGATTAGGCTACCTAAGGTGCTGACTTTTGTCTTGCTGGCAGACCTTCTCTCTGGCAAAGTAAGTGCATGATATCCTTTCAACATATCAGGAGTGAAGAAGGAGTCTTCTTCTTGACTTTGCTGAAGCAAGTTGGCACGCTGGGAAGGCCCACATGGGAAGGACCTGAGAGTCACTTCCAGCTAACAGTCAGCTAGGAACTGAGGCCCTCAGTCCAATAGACTTTGAGGAAGTGAATTCTGCAACAATCATATGAGCTTAAAGTACAAGTAACCCTGGTCAAGCATTTAGATGAGATCCCACCCTGGCCAATACCTTAACTGAAGATTTGTGAAAGCTCCTGAAGCAGAGGACTCAGCCAAGCCACACCCAGATTCCCGAACTACAGAAACTGATTTGTATTGTTTTAAACCAATAGGAATTTGGGATAACTTGTTATACTGCAGTCGATAACCAGTTCAGTAAATTATAATTCTGTTTGTGATAATACATAAAAGGAAACAACCAAAGTGGCCACTATTTATTGGTTAAATAAAAATAGTATATACATATGATATAATTAAAATTAAATTTATGTCCTAGATGAATGTAGATATTCATAAAATTTGTCTGCAATGTATTAATTACAATACGTTTCTTAAAAGTTCAAAAATTACAAGTCATATAAACTATTACTTGGAATAAGTATGCTTTGTGTACGTAAGTCTAAAGGAATGAACAGAAAAATGCACATTAAGGTGTTAATAGTAGTTACTATCTAATGACTGGTTTATGGGCACATTTTGTTTTGTTTCTTCTGCTTATCTATACAAATTGTTTAAAATGACTGTATCCTGCATTATAATAAAAAGAACAATTAAATGCATCAATAAGAAGAAAATAACAATAAGCAAAAAAGGATCATAAGCCATATAGGCCACCACAGTAAATTAAGGAGGTCTCGTTCATTCTTTTTATTGATTGCTTTCTATGTGCCAGGATGAAAACTGAGAAGAGTTACTTGTTTTGATTTGGCAGGGAAAAGGGAACTGGTTATCTGAGACAACGCAGTGTCATCTCTTAATCAGTGAAAGAAGGGTGATCTGTTCCTACGTGCTAAGTGCATTGGATAATATCCAATATAAACAAGAAAGTGGAAGAATTTCAAATGTGGCAAAGCCATCATAATGAGTGTCGCAACTGGGTAGGAATCATTACATAGACAGCATCTGAAATCTATACTGGAAGCAAATAGTAAGAAAATTGACATCACTTGGACAAAACTGAGCAGTAACACACTTACAAAACTGAGGGGGTTTAAGCAGTGCAAACACAAATAGACAAGAGGTATGCACACCGCAGAGGAAGAGAAACGTATTACTGCTAAGGAATTCTTAATACTGTTTTGGTGTGTTTGGACTTTTGTGCTTGGATGACCGGTTTCCTTCCAATACAAGTACTTTCAGGGCAGAAGCTTGAGTTTCCTCAATTCTCTTAGCCTTCTGAAGAAATATACCCGTATAGTAATAATTCAGAGTTTGATTCTGATGCAATTAAGCAAGAAAACCATCAGAGCAAGTTGATTGTCAAAGAAAACTGCTGTTCATCATATAGTTCCACGTTTCAAAAATCTTTCTTGGAAACAGCCCAGAAAGAGCCAACCACCCAATATAAATATATTCTTCAGAAGAAAAAAACTCTTTAGGGCAGCAAGATATCACACTGAAAGAACAGAAAAGTTATTTTAATTTCCTAACATGCTCACCTTCTCCCGGAGAGAAAGCTATACAACATAAAACCAAAGCACCTAGATAAAGGTGGTCAAACAGCAAAACTGCCAAGGTCCTTGCAAACAAGTACAGTTAATTACGGATTTTGCTTTTGTTTGGACACACACAAAGCTGTGCCTGGGTACAAACCGACAAGTGGATGTGTAATTACCATTCTGAATAAGTGAAGCGGTGATGGTAGATATGTAAAATGACGCAAGTGTGGCATGACTCAAGGCTTAGGATTGGAGGAAGAACTAGCACTGTTTTCCCTCTCTGGTCCCTATGGTCCAATAAGGGGAATTCCAAGGAACTTTTGCATGTAAGTTTATGAAAACAAAAGCGAAGAGCCACAGAATACATGCACGGAGCATGAAGCCTTGCATGGGGATGGAAGTATACAGGGTGAACACAGGGTGAGTGAGTCTGTGTTCAAAACCAGGAGATGAGGTGCCGTATCTTATTTCCAGGTTGCAGAGAGAATCCAGACTTGGGGGAACTGCTCCTCTTCCCCGGCCCACCCCCCATCTCAACACATAGAACTTCTATGAATAGCATGAGAGATACTCAGCAGGGACAGACGGGAAAGCACCAGCACCTAAAAATGTGGAGACAATGCAAATGAATAACCCTTGGGTTTCTGAATGGAACTTGCCTTTTCCTTTTTAAAAAAAATGCTGTTCGCTCTGTTTAAATGGCACAGTATAAAAATGGGACTGTAACTTGTAATTTTGAGATATAAAATGTGAAACATAAAACAAGGGGTTATAAATCAGCCAGAGACCAATTAAAATACTTAGACTGTCATTCAAAAACATTCCACTGAACGTAATAAAATGAGTGGGTGGTTGGTTCTATTTTAATAACTGAAGGCTGCAGGAAGATTTTATTTCTTCAAACTATCAGCCAAATATACCCAGGACTGACTGGAACATGGAAAATACGCTTTCACATTATGTTAAGCTATAAAATGAAATAAAATCCCTCAAATACTGCATTGGAACAGTGTTCTGACTCACAGTAAGGCTCGTTTGAGGTTAAACAATATTTTATCTTCAGTATTTTACAATGATATTGGTGTACAGTATTTGTGTAGTTAATGTAATAATCATGTTATGTCCAATATTATTCCACCATTGTATCATAAATATGAAACCAGCCAGCATCTCTCATTGGCATTTGGGGCAGGAGAGTTATTCACTCTGCTGAACTATTTTTCACAACCAAAACTGCCTCCTAGATATTTCCAAATACCTCTTGTGGGTAGAAAGGCACTTGGGTTTTGGTGATGATACTAATAATCCATTGAAAGAAATTGATTTTGACTGCTCCAAAATCTGTGTTAAGTGGCATAACCATTTGCTTCTTTGAAAAAAATTTGATTATTTAAAAAAAAAAATAAAACCTGGAAGTTACTATTAACATTCCAAGTTGTAGGATGTTATTCAATAATACATATTAAAAGTCACAAGTAAATACTTATAATAATGTGTTACACGTGCTTAACACATTAACCTAAATTGCTTTAGGTTTAGTTGGATTTATCTTTCCATTGTAGACCTGAACTCTAAGATAAATGCTGATTTCTCCTGAGACAAGGCAATATTTGATAATGAATCCCAATGTTTCTTGACTATCCATTCTGGAAGAGAGTTTAAGAGCTCAATTGGTCCAAGTGTCTAAAATATTTATGAAAACAGATGTCAAAATGGAGATTTTTGTTTACCAACAGTATGCAGTCAATAGAGTATACGAATCCAAGTCTCTTGACTTTTAGGGAACAGTTCTTTCCTCTAGTTTACAGACTTTGGAATTTCAAGACCTCAAAATCTTTAAAAAAAATTGGGACCTAACGTGAAATTGTTAATGTGTTAAGTTGCCCACAATCTAAATATTAAGAACAACCTTCTATCTATCACCATGATTCCATAAAAGGAAAGCCATTTTAACAGCAAAGATATAGGTACTACACAAAACAAAAGGCTGTCCATTAGGGTGAAAACTTCATCATGGACCAATGTATATAGGCTGTAATATACCTCTTGATTTTTTTGTGTTTTTGTAACTTTTGCTTTGTTTTGTTTTGTTTTACTAATTCTTTTAACTTAATTTAATTTATTTTTTACATATTTTTAAATTGGAGTTCCATTTGCCAACATATAGCCTAACACCCAGTGCTCATCCCATCAAGTGTCCCCCTCAGTGCCCGTCACCCAGTCACCCCCACCCCCCGCCCACCTCCCTTTCCACCACCCCTTGTTCGTCTCCCAGAGTTAGGGGTCTCTCATGTTCTGTCTCCCTTTCTGACATTTTCCACTCATTTTTCTCCTTTCCCCTTTATTCCCTTTCACTATTTTTACATTCCCCAAAAGAATGAGACCATATAATGTGAAATAAGTCAATCGGAGAAGGACAAACATTTTTTTACTAATTCTTATTTCTGATCACCATTTCAGGCATCCAGCTAGTGACCACTAAGTTTTATGATTTTTCCTGTTAAAATGCTACGGGGATGTAACTGTAAGTAACATGATCAAGCTGTAAAAATCAAAGGCTTCCCATTGGGGCAGGCAAAGGCTAGGTGTATAAGACCCCACCCTTCAACAATAGACCAGTTGCCTGCTGTGGGAGTTTCAAGCTTGAGGATCCACCTTGTCATTTAACGGAATTATCAGTGCCTTTAAAGCTGACAATCCATGCTGTTCCCCAGCACTACTGGCTTGTGATGCTACAGCTCTGGGGAGCACAGTAAACAAAGAGGAACAAGAAACTCAGACAAGACACAGCATTGCATTCTCAAGTCCACAACCTCCAACCAACACCAGCTCAACTGCAGAGTCTTTAGTGCAATCCTGGGGGACCCAGCCTTGATCTTATATGTACCCTTAGATAACACAGAACATTGCTTGGGAATATTTCAGTCAACTAAGAGAAATAAAGCTCTCAAGGGTCAAGGAAAGAATATTATAATTAGATACCATCGTTCTCATTGTAGGAGTGCTAATTTTTTTCTTTCTCACTAAATTTGCTTAAAATATGTTGATTTGTTTTTCGTGTCCAAAGGTACAGGAATAAGAAAACAAAGATGAGTTGTTCTATCCATTGAATTAAGCGTCCTTGATCTTAATTCTGACTATAGTAACAATGGCCTCCCCTCCTTCACCTAGAATGGCCAGATTTATATGAAACTATGACTGCCTTGGATTTTTAATTTTTTCCCTAACTCTAGGGTTTTCACTGGGTTCCTATGCTTCTGCACACAGCCATGCACCACACTAGTTGCACTGATCATCCCCTAAGCTGCCACCTGCTATCACCTTCCACCTTTGATCTCTTGCTATCATCAGTGTAGTCTTTAAACACCGCTGCTGCATTCTAACTGCAAAAACAAGTGCACTCCTTGGTGGAAAAATACCACATTCCAGCTTGGTGAAGCAGGTGGTGTGTTTCAGAGGATGGAGCAGAAAGTAGCATCTCTTCCTCTCGAACAAGAAGGAAGACTATTAGCACATCAGCAAATAAAGTAGGGCTCGATGAATTTTAAGTGCTGCCTTACAAGTGAAAATGTGGCAAAATTTGAAAAATCAGCTTTTAAAATTGTTTAAGTCCATTATTCAAACTCAGACTCTCAGCTTTAAAGAAACCTTATTTCCCCAACTTTTAAAAATGTGGATGACCAGATGATTTTTAAGATGCTCATAATTCTTTCTGCTCTGTGAGATATAAAACCTGGCTTTCGTATAACATAATGACAATCATACTCAGCACTACCACAGCTGGACAAAATATCTTGTTTTACTTCTAGCCCAGGTAAGCTGAAGAAAAGGCCTACATTTTTCCTTTATGTGGATAATGAGAATCAATATAATTAAATTACTCAGGGTCTGGGAAATAAAGAAGCAACAAATATATTTGGACTTCAAGTTTCAGCCATAGGCTCAGAAAAACTCATTGTTTTAAAATTCTAGTCTGGGAATTTTCCCCCCGCCCCCCATTAAGATTGGTTCTTCTGAAACCAAATAGGACATCTGGAGATTTGATAACATGGAGACAAGACCTAAAGAAGAGTAAAAGCCATCCTCAAGCCACCAACTGATTTTTGCAAATGGAGGGACTTCTGTCTGATTTTGACCAGGGTCAATAAAGAATAAGACCGACAACCAAACAGAGCAACATCCTTTATGGCAGATATGTTTGTCACTGGGTCACTTCTAGATGTGACATCTGCTACTCAGGGCCAGGTTGTCCTCAGGTTGATACCATGTGTACACAAAGAAATCGTTTCTCGTTTGTATAGTTTCACCACACGCTGGAGGAATGACTGAAGCAGAAGCTCTCCGTCTTGGGTGTGGATACTGGAGCACACTTGCAAACTGGTGTGGTTTCACTTTTGAGATCAAAGGAAGCCAACAGCAGACTCGGTGAGCTCAGCTGGGCATAATTCCAAAGGAAATGCAAGTAGCATAATTCCAACATAATAATGTCTCCCTGTATTTACGAGGGTGGCAACAGAAGGAGTGACTCAATATAGAAAATTCTGAGCCCAGAAACATCACACATATCAATGAAAAGCTGTGAAAACCTGTTTCTTAGTAGATGTGTTGACCTGGCCACTTGCTTGTCCAGAGGCGAGGTGATAACCTTGCCTGTGGGTACCACATTCAGGTGAGTCCAAGGGCTGCAGCTCTTCATCACTGCTAAATGGAGTTTGCCATGATCTGATGAGTGAGGCAGGAAGGCCCCACAGCCACTAGTAATAGCTAAGAACTCATTTCATCAGATTCCTATTCTCCATCAGAGCACCTATCCAGTGAAGAAAAGTGTGTTTCTTAAATAATGAAAAAGAAAGCTTACTGAATGCTATATAGGATAGGTCTTGGGACAGCATATCACAACTGTCACTTCCAAGTGGACATCCAACAGACTTCTAAGTGGTTATCCAAAAACTGAGCCCCCTCCCCAGAAAAAGTTAGCCAATAGACAATGAACCAACATTCTTAGAGTAGCAAATGTGGGCAATACATATGCCAGCCTGGTTTATTTATGACTGTATCAGCTCTGCTTCATGTATTTTTTCATTTGTTTCCATAGAGAATAGTTGAAATATGAAAATATAAATGTAAAAATATAGTACACCATCATCTGATCCCTTGGTGAGAGGAATGACCTAATGTTTTCACATCCATTACTGTGGTTAGAAGAATATTGAAATTTAATATAGTAACAATAAGCATTTTGTAAACATGAGTTGAATATTTCAAAAGCAAAAAACGGGCTTTTATTTCCTTTTAACCTCACAGATTATTGGGCCTCCCTAGTTGGGAAGAAGGCAATACAGTTCTACATCTTCTTGGTTTTCTCCATCCAACCTGGTCATATGAAAGGGAAGTCCAGGTTACTGAATTCTCTTTGGACATGTTGCGAGAAGGGAAACTCTCCACCAGGGGGAGAGAGATAGGATATGGCCAGAAAGCCAGGCTCCCACCACCACACCTGGCCCTGGACATATGGGAGGAGGTCAAAGAACCTCCTGTGATCAGCGAGCAGCACAACACCCAAGCTCCTCCCTCCTAACTACCAGTTCTGTTTTCCAAGCTATTTTATCAGTATAGGAACACACTCTTTAAGAACTCCTATTGATTGAAATCACATTCTTCCCAAAGTGATCTGCAACAGACAGCAGAAAGACTTTTTTTTTTTTAAGTTGAGAATTTTATTTTGTTTAGATTGCCTACAGAGCAAGGGTCAATTTGAAATTGAGTGAGAATACAGACTGCAGGAGACAAAATGCGACTCCTTCAGATTTGTAGCCATGTTTCCCTACAACTGCAAATGTTAATTTTCAAGTTGTTTCATTTTCTGTGGATGTGAGGGACATATGACTGCACCGTTTATGGTTAGGAATGGGTCAAAAGGGACACTTGTTAGCCTTGAAAGAAAAATATGCAGGAGAATCCAATTCTTGAAAAATATTTAGCTTTTGGTGCGGGGGTGGGGGGGTAATGCCTTCTGGAAAGGTTGAGAGGCTCAATAGCCGAATGCCGTGTTCCTCATGCCTCTGCCCCTCCTTGTCAACGGGCAGCTGTCTGGCACTTTCAACGGTCATAGTTCTGTATGATCCTCAATGCTACCTGCTTAGTATTCGTGACATTACATCACATGTGCAAAAAACTGAGGTGATATTTTGAAAACCATGCGAGTAATGCATTTACCAACCGTGCTTCGAGAGCACAGTCTCTTCTCCCAAACAGGTCCTGCTTTCCAGTATTTAAAATTCAGAGCTGTGTTTTACTGAGTGGACTTTAAAGGACTTGATGAAGTCTGGTCACATCCAAGCAACATTAAAGATTAGAGCTATCCTGGTGTAATCAATCTCAAGGAATAAAAATGTATGTTTCTACTGTGATTTGATGAAATCTCACGCTCCGTAGATGAAAGCCCCACTTTATGCCCTTTTTAGTATGTGGTGGCAAATGGGTGGTAGAAAATAGCAGATGACCTTATGAGATGTTATTCTTGGAAAGGGGTAGCAAAATTAGGCAAATCTATTACATGGCTGTGTACTATCTTTGGGGCTGATTTCTGAGTTTATGCAGTCCATTGAAGAAGTGAATGTTTGCCACATCCAGTCAAAACAAATCCTGAGTGAGGAAGAGCAATCAGAATCTTTTCATCATTTAGGGATTAAGCTGTGCAAGTAAAGCTTGCCTTAAGAAAAGCCGATATGAAATGAAAATCAAGATGTAGAGAAGCGATATTTACTTTACAACAAAATATCTTAAAATAGCAAGCACTTGTGGTACATTTATTTACATTATGATCATGATTTGACTCTAAGTTGATCTATAAACCATCCTTCATGAATACATGCATTGTGCCCTGGAGGTGTTCAAAGTCTGCAAGCCTTTGCTACTGTTTAATTGTAAAGGCAACTTAGAGTCAACATGTCTACAACCCAAACCCCTTATTTCCCGACACCTGTTTTCTTTTGCATTACTTCTGAATTAATTTTTTTTCTTTTTTGGTATAGCATCACCAACCACTTTCTCCCTGAAGATGCCCAAGCCAGAATTTCCTAGTACCTTTTCATTTTTATTCAGCTCCCCATCTGCTTTACTCTCACCTCAAATTCTGTGGCATCTACACCTCATACCCCCTTGAACATATCAGCCCTCTTACCAGATGCTCTGTCCTGCGTAAAAGTTTGATGATGATCTCTCTTAGATTCTACACCTGCCTCCTAATTATTCTTTACTTTATTTTTTTTTTAAGATTTTATTTATTTATTCATGAGAGACACACACAGAGAGGCAGAGACATAAGCAGAGGGAGAAGCAGGCTCCCTGCTGGGAGCCCAATGCAGGACTTGATTCCAGTACCCTGGGATCACGACCTGAGCCAAAGGCAGACGCTTAACCACTGAGCTACCCAGGCGCTTCCTAATTATTCTTTCTGCCCCCCACCCGCCACGTGTCAAAACATGTATGTAATTCCTCCCTGCCTCCTCATCCTCACAGCATACCAGGTGACTGCTCTGAAATGTCAGTCTAGCACTTGATGGGATGAGCACTGGGTGTTATGCTATATGTTGGCAAATTGAACTCCAATTAAAAAAATAAATAAAACGGTATTAAAAAGAAAAAAAAAGAAATGAAAAAAAATGAAATGTCACTCTAAGGCATCACTGGAATAGACTTCCATCACCTACCTGATAAAAATCAAATTCCAAAAGTATTTCAAGTTAAGCCTAACTCTCCAGGCTTATTCCTTAACACTTCTCCACCCAGAACTCTGTTTGTAGGAGGAAAAAAAACAAGTTAATATTTAAAAAGAGAATCAGTTATAGTTTAAGCCAAAGTAAACGGTTTGTACTTAGGAGTTTTTAAGAGTTTTTGATATATTTTTTGCATTTCCTAGTTTACAGGTGGCATGTATTAACTACTTTATTATTATATCAAAAAGCATAAGCAAATGCACTGAGGGCAGTAGGCAAGGTCCAAGCCTCAAGTACCTTGACCTGGCATGTCTGTACTGTCCTAACGGTTGCTGCCATAGGGAGTGTCAGGGTCCATCTGGTAACAACTGAAGAGGAGCTCTTAAACTTTGGAAATGCAGCAGCCTTTATGTTTTTAAAGAGCCAGGACTGTGATAATACCAATTTAACCTTTCTTTGACTTAGCTAGAACTTAAACATCTTCATAATAGTAATTGTAAAAACATCAGTGATTCACAACTGGGAGACATTCTCCCTTTAGAAGACATTCTGGAATCATGATGCAGATTTTTCACAACTATATGTTCCCTGACCCCACAGATGCTGACTGTCCCCTCCTTACTGGGATGCTCCTTCCTCCTCCATGACCCTTAAGAAATATTGCCATAGGAGGTCACCGTTCCACTTTACTGGTGTGAGTGAAGAATTCTCTTCATGTGTGTTTGGGTAAAAAAAAAAGAGAAAGCACTGTCTCAGAGAAAAACGATCAGCAGTTTTTTATTGAATGTATAATTTTTTTTAAATGTATAATTAACAGATGCTTTAATCTAAGCTGTACTGTCTGATGCAGGTGTCATTAGCCATATGAGGCTATTGGTCACTCAAAATGTGCCCAGTCCAAACTGAGAGTAGCTGTAAGAGTAAAATATACGCTGGACTTGGAAGTCTTAGTATGTAAAAAAAGAATGTGAAATATCTCACTATTAACTTTTTATATTCATTACATGAAATAATGATATTTAGGATATGCTGAGTTAAATAATATAGTATTAAAATTATTTTCTTTTTCTGTTTTTAACGTAGCTCTATATAATTATATATAATATAATATATATATAATATATATATAATTCGGCTCATGAGAAATTTCTATTGGACAGTGCTGCTCAAACCTAATTCTTTTTATTTTATTTTTAATCATTTTGTTATTAGGTTTTAATTTTAATTTCAGCACAGCTAACATACGATGTTATATTGGTTTTAGGTAGATAATATATTGATTCAACAATTCATACATCACCCAATGTTTTATCTTGACAACTGAACTCCTTAATCCCCATCGCCTATTTTACCCATTCCTCACCTACTGCCCCTCTGGTAACTATCAGTTTGTTCTTTATAGTTAAGAGTCTGTTTCTTGGTTTGCCCATCTCTCTTTTTACCTTTGGTCCTTTGTTTTCTTAAATTCTACATATGAGTGAAATCATATGGTATTTTTCTTTGACTGACTTATTCTGCTTGGCACTATACTCTCTAGCTTCATCATTGTCATTGCAAATGGCAAGTTTGCATTCTTTTTTATGGCTGAGTAATATTCCATTATATCTATATCTATCTATCTATCTATCTATCTATCTATCTATCTATCTATCTCACCTTTTCTTATCCATTCATCTGTTGATAGACACTTGGGTTGTTTCCATAATTTGGCTATTGTAAATAATGTTGCAATAAACATAAAGATTTATGTATCCCTTTGGATTAGTGTTTTTGTATTTTTTTGGTAAATACCCAGTGGTGCAACTACTAGATTGTAGGGTGGTTCTATTTTTAACTTTTTAAGGAAACTGGTTGCATCAGTTTGCATTCCCACCAACAGTGCAAGAGGGTTCCTTTTTCTCCACATCCTGGCCAACATTTGTTGTTTCTTGAATTTTTTTATTTTAGCCATTCTGACAGGTGTGGGGTGATAGCTCACTGTAGTTCTGATTTGTATTTCCCTAATGATAAGTGATGTTGAGAATCTTTATACATGTCTATTGGCCATCTGCATGTCTTCTTTGGAGAAATGTGTCTTCATGTCTTCTGCCCATTTTTAAATTGGATTACTTATTTTTTGGGTGTTTTCTTGGTTGAGTTACATTAGTTGTTTATATATTTTGGGTACTAATAGCCTTTTATAAAATAAGTCATTTGCAAAAATCTTCTCCCATTCAGTAGGTTGCCTTTTAGTTTTATGTACTGTTTCCTTTACTGCGCAGAAGATTTTGATGTAGTCTCAATAGTTTATTTTTGCTTTTATTTCCCCTGCCTCAGGAGACCCTATCTAGAAAAATGTTGCTATGGCCGATGTCACAGACATTTCCGCTTCTGCTCTCTTCTAGGATTTGTATGGTTTCAGGTCTTACATTTAGGCCTTTAATCCATTTTGAGTTTATTTTTGTGTATGGTGTAAAAAAAAGTGATCCAGTTTCATCCTTTTGCAGGTAGCTGTCCAGTTTTCCCAACACCATTTGTTGAAGAGACCCTCTTTTTCCCATTGGGTATTCTTTCCTGTTTTGTCAAAGACTAGCTGACCATATAATCATGGTTTATCTGGGTTTTTTATGATGTTCCATTGATCTATGGCTCTATTTTTGTGCCAATACCACATTGTTTTTTATATATGTTTTTAAAAGTTTTAAATTCCAGTTAGTTAATGTACAGTGTAAGATCAGTTTCAGATGTACAATATAGTGATTCAGCACTTCCGTACATCACCGTATACTCATCACAAGTGCCTTCCTTAATCTCTCATCACTTATTTAACCCATCCCCCCCGCCATCTCCCCTGTAGTAACCATCAGTTTGTTCTCTATATATTTAAGAGTCTGTTTCTTGGTTTGCCTCTCTCACTCTCTCTTTTTTGCCTTTGCTTGTTTTGTTTCTTAGATTCCACATATGAGTCAAATCACACACTACCAAGCTGTTTTGATTACTACTGTTTGTAATATAACTTGAAGTCCAGAATTGTGATGCCTCCAGCTTTGCTTTTCTTTTTCAAAATTGCTTTGGCTATTTGGGGGCTTTTGTGGTTCCATATAAATTTTAGGATTGTTCTAGTTCTATGAAAAATACTATTGGTATTTTGATAGGGATTACATTAAATCTGTACATTGCTTTGGGTAGCATGGACATTTTAGCATTTGTTCTTCGAATCCATGAGCATGGAATGTCTTTCCATTTCTTTGTGTCATCTTCAATTTATTATTTTTTTTACTGAAGTTTGATTTGCCAACATATAGTATAACACCCAGTGCTCATTCCATCAAGTGCAGTACAAGTCTTCTACCTCTTAGGTTAGGTTTATTCCTAGGTATCCTCTTTTTTTTTTTTTTTTTTTTGGTGCAATTGTAAATGGGATTGTTTTCTTAATGTCTCTTTCTGCTGCTTCATTATTAGTGTATAGAAATGCGACCGATTTCTGCACATTAATTTTGTACCCCGATACTTCACTGAACTCATTTATCAGTTCTGTAGTTTTTTAGTGGGGTATTTTGGGTTTTCTATATATAGTATTATGTCATCTGCAAATAGTGAAAGTTTTACTTCCTCCTTACCAGTTTGGATGCCTTTTATTTTTTGTGGTCTGATTGCTGTGGCTAGGACTTCCAGTATTACGTTGAATAAAAGTGGTGAGAGTGGACATCCTTGTCTTCTTGTTCCTGACCTTAGGGGGAAAGTTCTCAGTTTTCCCATATTTAGCATGATATATGCTATAGGTTTTTCATATCAGCCTTTATTATGTTGAGGTATGTTCCCTCTAAACCTACTTTGCTGAGGATGTTGTACATGGATGGATGTTGTACTTTCTTAAGTGCTTTTTCTGCATCTATTGAAATGATCATATAATTTTTATCCTTTCTCTTACTGATCTGATGTATCACGTTGATTGATTTAAGCATATTGAACCACCCTTGCCTCCAGGGAATAAGTCCTACTTGATCATGGTGAATGACTTTTTTTCTGTTGGATTCAGTTTGCCAGTATTTTCAAACGTGTTTATTTTTAAATAATAATGACCAACATCCTGTTCCATTATTGTTTGTCTTTCTGTGATAAAAGCAGAATACAGAATCTATATTGGCAGAAGGAGGTAGAGAGTAGGAGCCAATAGGAATCCAATGATTTCTACTACATGCGTAAGTTTTGAACAGGGGTAGGTATATGAAAGCAAAATAATGGCACACCTAAGCATTTTGGAACATTTACATATACCCAGCCTGTGCAACAAAGCCAGTGGTCCTAGCACAATAGGTGCTCCTAGTCCTCTGATATCTCAGTTGTCAAATCTTCTCCATTTTGTTGCCAGAAATGGTATACATTTATTAATTGCCCAAGGACTCTTTGGAAGTAATGTCTGCAAATGCCTGAACATCATACTTGTAGTATTTTACATAATACCTATGTAATGAATCTAGAGAATATATCCTTCATTAATAGCAAGGTGACATGAATTATTAATTTTTAAAATTAATAACACACAATTGATATAGCACAATTTGACACTAACATGTGCTTATAATGAAGGGATATAACACACAATTAACAATTCAAAAATTGATTAATTTTAAATGTCATATTTAAAGCTAGCACAAATATGGGTATAAAGTTTTCTTTCATACACACACACACAACCTGAGCCAAATTTATATCACAACACAGAAGTTTTCCTAAGTTATAACTAAGAAAATAAAGATAACAGCAATCAGTGTCATCAGTGTTAATACAGGAAAGAGGACTGCTAGTTTAGAAAGGTTTTCAGTCTTACCTTTCTAATTTCCTTCAGATTTTAGTAGGATATCTGGAGAGTGGAGTTGCAACATATGTGCATTTAAATTACAGAAATTCAATTTCAACTATAGGCACTTGGCAGGAAGAGTTACTTTAAATTAACAACAGAAATTCCTCCGATTCCATTCAATGAAATTTTGTCCCAGAATAAGAAGAGTGAGAAGAACTGTCTCTTTTTCATTTTGTTTTAAACCCCAAGTCTTTCGTGGTGGGTCCTGGTCTCACAGGTGTTTGAAGACATTGTAAGGAATAATTTTGTCTCTATTTAATCTTGACTTATTTGTTGACTTTAGAATCTAAATACCTGGCAAGATTGTGTACTGATGGCATAATGTGTTTCACTAAATCCTAATATCGATTATATTGGCTCCTGGCATTTTTTGATCTCCATTCCTCTACCTGCATGATTATATTTATGTTTTAGAGAGATCATTTTGGCTGCTGTATAACAAACAGACTGTGTCAAGAAAACTGGAATAACAGTGACTTGCTCACCCAAATTACAAAGATGATGAGCAGGGACAGAAATGGATAAATATTTCCTGTAAAAGATAATCATTATAGTTATGGGGATTGCTTCTGTTCTTAACAAGAGTCCACAAATTATATATTATTAGTATTTCTCTATCATAGGTAGGTATCTATACGGTCCCCTGCCAATATATTTTTTAAGTATTTAACTTCCAGTTAGTTAACATATAGTAATATTAGTTTCAGGTGTACAATATAGTGATTCAGCACTTCCATACAACACCCGGTGCTCATCACAAGAGCCCTCCTTAATCCCTATCACCTATTTCATCCATCCTCCCACCCAACTCTTCTGTCAACACATTTTTTTTTTTTTGAAAAAATGTTCAAGAAGCTTAAACTGAACTTTTAATCCTTTCTCTTTTTTCAGTTGTTTCATATTGGCTGCTGAGTTTGTGACCTGAAGTTTTTAATGCATTTAATTAAACATTTGCTCCAGGAATTGCTATGTTTCTAGAGATTCAGAAATAATGTTTGCAATCTTGCCTTATGTCTCACTTAGTTCCAAATCTGACACACAAGAATTTTCTATAAATGGTATACAGTACATAAAACACAAAGCAGAAGCTATAGACACCACCACTGAAAATACTAGTCAAATTAATTCACAATTTTCCACTGTACAGGTAGGATATTGCTTTTAGCTCAGGTCATTTCCCAATTGTGAACTCAAAGGTTAATGCATTTCTGAACTTCCTTCTAGACTAGACAATTCCCAGAATGGCATCTTACAAGGAGAAGATGATTTTATCTTATCCAGCATGTGACAAATATGACATCATTGTATTTTAAAAACCTTGCAAAACAAACAGTACTTTATGGTTCATTTTTTTTCCAACAGCAAACTAACAATCTGGAGTATTCTAATAAACTACTATTAGTTCTAGGAATATTTTTGGCTAAATTTCTCTTTTTTTCTTTGTTACAATTGGTTTGCTAATAGATTTCTTTAGCTTTAGAGTTATAATTAGAAGACAGTTACTACTTTGCATAATCAAATTGTAATTGCTGTTTGGGTGAAATCCAACCAATTTAAACATCAGCACTTCTAAAAAAACAATGTCTGGCAAAAAGAGAATAACAAATGCCATGCTCTAATAATCTAGGTTATCTAATAATGTTTCCTAACTGTTGAGTTTTTTTTTTAAGAGGCTAGATAACAAGTGATATTAGAATAATCAATGTATTTTAAGGCATCACATTTGCAAGTGACAGTAAATGAATATTCACTGATAAACACTAATAGTGGTAATAGGGAACAAAAGTTCACCGGGGGTTGGAAACCAAGCTTAGTCTTAGGTCTGTCATTTGTTAAATGTGCGTCTTAGGTAATCATTTAACATTTCTGAGTCTATCTATTCATTTGTAAAATGGGATTTATGATACTTTACTATGATAGACATCTGTCAATTTTTGTGGGTGTCCAGTGCCTTCCTGTGTCTAAGGAATTTCCAAGCACACAGAGTTCTCACTTTATTTTTTAAAAATTTTTCAAAGATTATTTATTTATTTATTCATGACAGACACAGAGAGAGAGGCAGAGACACAGGCAGAAGGAGAAGCAGGCGCCATGCAGGGAGCCGGATGTGGGACTCGATCCCCTGTCTCCAGGATCACACCCCGGGTTGAAGGTGGTGCTAAACCGCTGGGCCACTGGGGCTGCCCGAGCTCTCACTTTAGAAGTCAAAGAGCCCAGTTTGCAATCCTGCTTCTATAGAATGAATGAACATAACCGTGCTTCTGGCTGTCTACCTTCCTATCCACTTTCTAACCTGGTTCTCCAGCCTTCCCAGAAACTGTTAGCCTTTCAAAAAAATTGATCCTTTATTAAATCAGCCATTCATTTTCTGTTGGTTACAACCATGAAACCTCACTTTGACCTCAAAAATATACCTCATATCTGTCCACTTCTCTTCATCTGAACTGTCAGCACACTGGTCCAAATTTCCATGATATCTTTTCTGCACTAATGCAGTAGCTTCCTGACTGGCTTCCCTGCATCCATTATTGCTACCTTCCCAAGCTGATCTATGTGTAACAGTTAGAGTGATCATTCCTAAATACAACAGGAATCATTCATTCTTCTCCACAAACTCCTTCTCATGATCTAAATATATAATTTAAAGATCTGTAGCACAACTCAATATAGCTCAACATGGTTCTGCTTCCTCAGATTCTGTCTACCTCTCCAACCTCATCTCTTGCCACTCTCCCCCATGCTCTGCTCTAGCCACATCAGCCCTCTTTCTCATCTTGGGGGCTTTCCTGTATGCTCTCCTCTACCTGGAATATTTTCCTCCAAACTCAGCCTGGCTCTTTCTTATCCTTCAGGTGTTAGCTAAAGTGATCCCAAAGAGACCTTTCTTTATGCCTCAGCCTACAATAAGTGTTTCTGTTTATGGCTCTCATAATATCCTGTGCATTCCATTTATTATTATGTATTTATATGTGTATTATTTATTTAGAATCTCTCCTCAATTTTATGAGGGTGGGAAATATGTCTAACTTATTTTATCCTGTATTCTGGTATCTGGTACATAAAATCCACTTAGTTAAGAAATATGTTGAATAAATTAAAGAATGAAATGGACTTCTCACCAGACTTAGCACTCACTAACAGACATTTTACCAGGTCACTCATATTCATATCATATCATCTTCTTGGTTTTATTGGAGTTGAACAACATGGCAGTATTTCTTCTCACCAGAAGTATACATATACTTTTACATTCTTGTTAATAAATCCACAAACTATTAGCAAGGTATACAACTAGCTTGTTGTTGGTTATAAGCCAATTAATAGAGTCAGAAAAACATGGTTAAACTTTTAGTGCGTCTATAATGAGAACTCTTTATCTGTGAGTATTCTAACAATAGTAAGCACAAAACTTTTTTTCCAAATAGTCACAGTGAGCTCCTTAGGGACAGGAAGGAGAAAAAGAAAACAGGCTACCATTCATCCTATTTTTTTTTTATTCTATCCTAAATGAATCCACAATTGTTAATGGTGGACTAACAACCTTGGAAACCTACAAGCGACTAATAAAAATTATTTTTAAAGTAGCGGGGTGGCAGCAATGTTTTTGACTGTTCCAACAATTTCCTGAGAACAGGGATAGGCACATGGCCCAGGCTGGTCACAGGTTCTATTGCCTGGCCATAGTGATGGCTTTGGGAATGGCACTGACACAAGCTGGGATAATCAGGGTCCTTACTAAAGAAAAAAAAAATTGTGAACCTAAAGGGTAAGATACTCTCTTGCTTCTGGGCCACAGTGAACCTTTTGCCTCTGGGCAAGTGCTGGAAGGAAAAAAACCTTTTTTTTCTATTCATCTTCTCTACCAGGTGGTGAAAGCCATTGGTAATGAGGAGAAAATAGGAGGCAGGCAAAGTGAGAGATTCAACTATATCAGTATGTAGACAAACATAATTTTTGTTTAAAGAGTTTTTAAAGGATAATCGATTATGCTACCAAACGTTAAAGAATTAATATCAGTGATTTATAAATTCTTCAAAAAAATATAAGAGAAGGGAACACTTCGCCATTCATTCTCCAAGGCCAGTATTATTCTGATAACAAAATCCGATAAGGACATCACAAGAAAGAAAACCTCAGATCAATATTGCCTGTGAATATAGATGTACAATGCTCAACAAAATACTAGCAAAGCAACTCAGGCAATATACAGGAAGGATTACACCCCATAATGATGCTTAAGAATGCAAGATTGGTTTAATGTCTGAAAATCATTACTATAACATGTAGAATATATTAAAGGACAAAAATTGTGTGATCATTTCAATAGATACAGAAAAAGCATTTGACAAAATCCAATACATTTGTTAGAAAATACTCAACAAACTGGGAATGGTAGGGAACTTTTTCAACCTGATAAAAGGCATCCACCAAAAACTCACAGCTAAAATCATTCTTGATACAAAAGACAGAATGCTTCTCTCTAAGATCAAGAACAAGATGAGATGTCCACTTTTATTCAACACTATAGTGGAGGTTCTACTGAGGACAATTAGGCAAGAAAAAGAAAAAAAAGGCATCCAGATTTAAAAGGAAGTAAAACTATCTTTTACAGATGACATGATCTTCTATATATAAAATCCTAAGGAATCCACAAGAACTGTTCCAACTAGTAAATGAATTTAGCAAGGTTGTAGGATACAAGATTAATATGCAAAAACAAGTTTTATTTCTATTTACTAGCCATAAACAATTTCAAAATAAAATTAAGAAAATCATTTCATTTTTAAGTGCAACAAAAAATAAAATACTTAAGAATAAGTTTTTAAAAAGAAGTATAAAACTTGTACTCTGAATCAGACTATAAATCACTGTTGAGAGAAATTAAAGACCTTTAATAAGTAGAAACAAATTCTGTGCTCATGAATTAGATAACTTAATATTACTAAAATGGGAATACTTTCCAAATTGATCTATAGATTTAATGCAATTTATATCAAAATTCCAGCTGATTTTACACAGAAATTGACAAGCCGATTCTAAAATTTACATGGAAATGCACAGGACTCAGAAATAATATTGAAAAATAACATTTCCTGACTTCAAACCTTACCACAAAGTTACAGTGATCAATAAATACACTGTGGTACTGGCATAAAGAGACATATGGCTCAATGAAACAGAACTGAGAGTTGAGAAATAATCTTCTATTATGGTCAACTGATTTTCAACAAAGATGCCAATATAATTCAGTGAGGAGTGAGTAGTCTTTTCAACAAATGGTCTTAAAAAACTAGATGTCCATATGCAAAAGAATGAATTTAGACTTCTTTCTAATACCATAAGCCAAATGGATTATAGACCTAAATATAGGAGTTAAAATTATAAAACAATTTAGAAGAAAATATAGATTAAATCTTGGCCTTGGACTAGACAATGGATTTTTAGATATGTCACCAAAAGCATAAGCAACTAAACAAACAAACAAACAAACAAAAAACCCAGATATACTGGATCTCATAAAAATTAAAAGCCTTTGTTATCAAAGGATGCTACTGAGAAAGAAAAAGACAATCCATAATTGGAAGAAAATACTTGAAAATCATGTGTTTGATAAGGTACTTGTGTTCAGAATATATAAAGAAATCTTACAACTTGTGGTGTCTGGGTGGCTCAGTCTATTAAGTGTCTGCCTTTGGCTCAGGTCAAGCTCTACATAGGGCTCCCTGCTCAGTGAGGAATCTGCTTCTCCTTCTCTGTCTGCCCCTCCCTTTGCTCCTGCTCTCCTCTCGAATAAACAATTTTTTTTAAAAGAAATCTTACAACTCAATAATCAAGTAAAAATAAATGATAAAGTAAAAAATATGGGCAGTAGATCTGAATAGATATTTTTCCAAAAATAACATCGAAATGGCTAATAAGAAAATAAGTCCAACATCATTAGCTATTAATGCAAATCGAAATTACAATAAGGTATCATTTCACACCCATTAAAATGACTATAGTAAAAAAAAGACTGATAATAACAAGTGTTGGTAAGAGTATGAAAAAATTAGAACACTCATACATTGCTAGAGGGAATGTAAAATAGTGGAACTGCTTTGAAAAACACTTTGGCAGTTTCTCAAATAGTTAAATGCAGAGTTACCATATGATCCAGCTATTTTACTCCTAGATATACACCTATGAAAACTAAAAACGTTTGTCCACACAAAAACTTGAAATGTTCACACAGCATTATTCATTATAGCCAAAAATTGGAAACAACCCAAATATCTATCAACTGATGAATGGATCAATAAAATGTGATAAATCCATAACATGCAATATTATTTGGCAATAAAAATGAATGAAGTATTGATAATGCTAAAACATGAACGTTACTGACTGAATGTATCTCCCTCTAATGTGGCTTATATGTTGAAACTCTACTCCCCCATAGGAGGTGGGGCCTTTGTGAATTAATTAAGATCAGCTGAGGTCATAAGACTAGAACCTGCATGAATGGGATTAGTGCCCTATCCAGAGTTTTGAGAGCTTGTTTCCACTGCTCTCAAAACTGGTCTCCTCTATTTGAGGATACAACATGAAGTCAGCAATCTGCAACTCAGAAGAGGGGTCTCATCAGAACCTGACTATGATCTTCCACTCTTTAGAACCATTAAAAATAAATTTCTGTTGATAAGCCACTCAGTCAATATATTACTTTGTAATAGCAGCCTAAACAGCAAAGACAATTATTAAAACTTGAGAACATGCTAAGTGAAAGGAGTCAGACACAAAAGACCACATATTCTATGATTCCATTTATATGAAATGTCTGTAATAGCCAAATGTATAGAGAGAGCAAGTAGGTTAGTGGTTGTCTAGGGTTCAGGGGTTGGAGAATAATGGAGAGTGACTTCTAGTGGGCAAGGGTTTTTTGGGGGAGGGGGTGGTGAAAATGTCCTCAAATTAATTATGGTGATGGTTGCACAGGTCTATACTAAAACCACCTTAAATAGGTGAATTGTATTGTACATGAATTATATCTCAGTAAAACTATTTTTAAAAGAGATAACTAAAGACAAATCAATAAATGTAATTTGAGGATTGTTAACATTTAGTGAAATAAAATTTATAACTAAAATAATACAAAGAACAAAAGGGGAAATGAAAAAATACTGTTGTAAGTTTTTTTTTTAAAGATTTTATTTATTTATGAGAGAGAGAGAGAGAGAGAGAGAGAGGCAGAGACAGGCAGAGGGAGAAGCAGGCTCCATGCAGGGAGCCCAACGTGGGACCCAATCCTGGGTCTCCAGGATCACACCTTGGGCTGAGGGTGGTGCTAAACCGCTGAGCCACCCGGGCTTCCCTGTTGTAAGGTTCTTGTATCAGATGTGAACTGGTATAATATTAAGATAGTTAATGTAGCTATATTAATAACAAAGTAGATTTCAGAATAAAGTATATTATCAAGGATAAATAGAAATTGAAGCAGTCATCAAAAACCTCCCAAGACACAAGAGTCCAGGGCCAGATGGCTTCCCAGGGGAATTCTATCAAACGTTTAAAGAAGAAATCATACCTATTCTACTAAAGCTGTTTGGAAAGATAGAAAGAGATGGAGTACTTCCAAATTCGTTCTATGAGGCCAGCATCACCTTAATTCTGAAACCAAAGACCCCACCAAAAAGGAGAATTACAGAACAATATCCCTGATGAACATGGATGCAAAAATTCTCAAAAAGAAACATCTTGTAATAATAAGGTCAATTCATCAAGAATACATACTGATAAAAAAAAAAAAAGAATACATACTGATTTTAAAACTCATGAAACAAATTCTGATAAATTGAAAAGAGAAGGAAGTAGACAAAATCAGTAAAGAAGTAGACAAGAAAAATCAATAACATACAGAAACGGTAGACACAGGTAGATAAAAAAAAAGTCAGTAACTATGCAGAATTCTTGAATAACACTATGAAAGAGAATAGTAAAGCATGGTTTTAAAAGAAAAGATGGCAAAAAATTCTAAACATGTCAGTTTAATTATAATGAATGCAATGAATTATCTCATTTCAAGAATATCCTATATATTTCTATATGGTCTTCTCAATTATTAATAAGAAAAATGTATTGTACCCCTTGCTTTTTACAATAAAAGCTAATTCTACTCATCTAATTTTAAGAAGAAACAAAATTTGAGAGGGACACGTAAAGAAGTGCTTCAAAGAAGTTATTATTGCTAAAAGTAGAAAAGTATTAAATGCTAACAATAGAAAAGAAGAAAGATCTATAGTTAATGATAAAATTCTACTTTAAGAAGCTAGCAAAACAGGGAACTTAAAGTCAAAATAATCAGAGAGAAGAAAATAACAAAGATGAACAAAGAAATCAATGAAATAGAAAATGGACAAATAATAGAAAATCAATATATACAAAGATTGCTCTTTGAGAACAGTCATAAAACTAATAAACTGCTAGATTGGTTAAAAAAAAGTTAGACAACACACTGACCAGTATCAGAAATGAGAGAGGGAACATTACTACACAATCCTCAGATATTAGAAAAAACAAGGCAATATTATGAATAACTATATTTGACATCTAAATTAATGTAATGGATAAATATATATTGAAAGACACAGATTACAAAACCGAATCAAAAAGAAACACAGAAGCTAAACAGCATTATCAATTTTAAAAACTGAATCTGTAATTAAAAGCAGGTCCATAAAGAAAACTCCAGGTCAAGATGGCTTCATTGGTGGATCTATCCTTTAAGACAAAGTAATACCAGGCCTAAAACAAACTGAAAAATAGGGGAGGAGGGAACACTTCCTAACTCGTTTCATGAGGCTATCATTAAACTTATATTAAAATCAGACAAAGAGATCCAAGTAAATAAAGTGACAGGTCAATGGATGGAAATGAATGAATCTTAACATAATTTTAGCAAAAATGGTTCCTTTGGTATGTACAGGGCTGCAAAGTTCACTCAAAGGTCAAAGACCAATCAATGTAATTCAACATAAGGATTTTAAAAAGTATTCTCATGTAAATAGACGTAAAATTTTTTGTTACTATATTCAATATCTATTGGAGGAAAAAACTCTCAGCAAATTAGGAAGAATACTTTCTTACTTTCATAAAAAAATTAGGTATACTGACAATACTATGTGTTGTTGAATACATAAAGCCACTGCAACTCTCATACATTACCAGTGGGAACATAAAATGGTACAACTACTTTGAAAAAGTGGGGCAGTTTTTTAAGAAGTTTAATATGCAATGACCCACTAATTCAATTCTTGGGTATTTAAAAGTGAAAACATATTCCTTCATGGCAGCTTTATTCCTACTAACCCTAAACTGGATACAACCCAAATGTCCATCAGAAGTGAACAGATAATCAAATTATCATATAATCACACAATAGCATACTCTTTAGCAATAAAAAGTGATACACTACTGATAAACACAAAAGAAAAATATACTAAATCTTTTAAAAAAAATCACACTGAGTGAATGAAGATTCCTGAAAATACAGTGTGTATGATTCCATTTATATGAATTCTAGAAAAGACAAAACTAATCCATAGAATATTGGCTGCCTAGTACTGAAGGTGAGAGGACAGGCTGACTGGGAAGGGGTACAATGAAACTTTTTTGGGGGGATGAACATTTTCTGTATCTTGATCATGGCATTAATTACATGGGTACATATATCTGTTACAACTCATTAAAATATATATTTAAAGTGGGTGCATTTTCCTACATGAATTATACCTCAATAAACTTGATTTAGAGACAAACTGAACAAATATCCACAAATTGAATAGTTATAGGAAAAGCAAAATTCTACCTAATGATGTATTAGAGGAGGTAAGTTACAATAAATTACTGTCCTAATGAAAATGCTATTATGAAAAGATTGAATAAGAGTTTCTTTCATCTCTGTGTCTCTCATGAATGAATGAATAAATTTTTTTTAAAGTTTCTTTCATAATAAGAAATAATAGAAAATGCAATGACAGTGCTCTCCCTGAGAGGCATAGATAACTAATAATGTTATTAAGTCTTAATTAATGAATATGAATGATTACTCTATTCAAAGTAAATTTATAAGGCAATCTATAGATCATCAGTACTAGCAACCTATATTAACTTACCTAGAGTGGCTGTAACAAATTACCACAAACTCTGTTGGCTTAAAACATTAGAATGTTATTGTCTCATAACTTTGGAGGCTAGAGGATGAAATCAAGATGTCAGGGAGTCATATTTTTTTAGTCTTTTAGTGCTGCTGTAACAAAACGCCATAGACTAGGTAGCTTACAAACAACAGAAATTTATTTGTCACTGTTCTGGAGGCTGGGAGTCTGAGATTAGGGTGCCATATGGTTGGCTGAGGGCCATCTTCTTGTCTTCTGGGTTGCATACTTCCTGTATCCTCACTTGGTAGAAGGGGTAAGGGAGCTCTCTGAGTCTTTGTATAAGGGCACTAATCCCATCCGTGATCGCTCCACCCTCATGACCTGTTCTACCTCCTAATACCTTCACCTTGGGGATTAGGTTTCACAAATGAACCTGGAAGAGGACACATTCACACCACAGCACTTTCTCTGAAGGCTCTTGGGGGAGAATCTATTCCATGCCTTTCTCTTAGCTTCTGGTGTTGCTGCTGATCCTCTGTGTCCTCTGGTTTGTGGACAAATCAATCCAATCTCTGCTTCCATTGGCATTCTTCCTGTGTATCTTTTGTCTCCCCCTTCTTTTCTTATATGGATACCAGTCATATTGGTTTTATAGCCCACCCTAAAGACCTCATCTTAATTGGATTACATCTGCAAAGACCTTATTTCCAAATAAGATCTCATTCACAGGTACTGGGGGATAAGGACTTTGTCATATTTTGGGGGTACCCAATTCAATCCAAGCTTGCTCCAGATATCTGGCACACAGAGAACAAAAACCTTCATTTTTATTACCATCGTTTATACTCTCTCATAGTTTACAACTCTTTTACAATTTCTTAATTCTGGCATGATGTTATCGAACTTGTTGTCCAGCAGTTGTTTCTCTTTTGGTAAGTATCTACACTGTTTACTAAAAATCAGATTTTATAAAATTGTTTACTTTAAAAGCAGCATATTTCAATTAATATATGCCAAAATATCCTACATACAATCTTTAAAACATATAGAAATACTAGAGCTGTCTTCATGAACCATATAAGGGAGTCAGCCCAGGTGCATCCCCAGCGATTCTCCACAACAGGGAAAGTTAACATGAGTGGAAGTTTCTCCTCTAAAATGGACTCTCCTGAGTCCTTCATGTTCTCTTTTCTGATACTCGAAGATTTTACCACCATGCCCAGTTACCCTTTCAGTTCAAACACTCCAACACTTTTTGGACTGTGAAAGAATTTGGTGTTAGCAACTCCATTCAAGCAAGCCAATTCACAAGGAGTCTCATGTTACTCCGTTACTCCAACAGCTTGGCACACACTCCAAGAACTGAAAAATGCCTTCCAACTACTTTTATGCCTCATATCCCTGGCTAGTCTGTAAATTCCCTATGCTGGATTTAAAATCTCTCTTTATTTCTCCCCAGATTTCCACCACTAATCTGGGCATGATTCATTTATTCTCTGGGCCCTGGTTCATTTTTTTCAAATCAGGCTAAAATCACTGTCTTCTCTAAGGAATCCCTGAACTCTGCCCACAGGAAACCTCTGACTGGCAATGTCTTACTTACTGACCTTTGGCCTCTTATTCATTCCTTGAGCTGAACTACAGTATTGGAATTGCATTCTAGATGGACTCTTCAAGAATTCACACCCTTGTCTCTTTACACTCTTGTAGTTCATTTTTCTCAACTCTCCATAGAGATCAAGACAGCTAGTATTTTCTCCTAGAGATAATAGGACATAACTATAATTAGTAATTCTTCATTCCCCAATCACAATCTCATTTGGAGGGGGCTGTTGTCTTTTATAACCAGACATTAACAAGTGAATAAGCGATGAAAACTTCAAAAAGAGATGTATCACTTGGAGACTCTTGTCTCCACTATTAGTTCTGACACTCCCAGTAACCCTCAACCCCAAACTATTGCTCTCCAACAGTCCTTCAAATTGCAAAGAATTTTTTTTCTGTTAATAACAGATCTTTAATTCCAGAGAAACACTGTTTTGTTCACATGCTCTCTCATACACTCTGCTCTCTCTGCCTAGTTTTCTCCACTGAAGAACTTGGAATACTCTGAGCACCTCAACTCTATAATGCACTCACTTCAACCCTTATGACCCCACAAAGACTGTTTCTTCCTAAAATTGATCATGCAATATCCCACAGATAAGTGGGCTCTACTGTATTTATGTAATGCAGGACTCCTGATGGCCTTACAAGGTAGTCCGGGACATTCTATCCAAATTTCCCTGGCTCTCTCCCTCACTGGACTCAGACCTACAACTGAGGTAGGTCTCACATGCATTTCCCTCCTTCCCTGCCCCTGCCCCTGACCCCTGGCCCCACCCCTTTTCTCCCACAGGTATCTGTCCCAATAAAACTCTTGCATTTAATCCTGTCTTGGCATTTGCTTCTTGGAAGACCCAGCCTAACACATCAAGATTAATGACTCATAAAAATTTATATTTCCCCGAAACTAGCAACTTTCAAATGGGGCCTCAGAAAGTAGATAAATAAACAGGGGTTTTGTAAAGTAGATCTCAGATACAGAGTTCCTCCTTCTCTGCTCCATTGATTCCCCACCTTGAAAAAGATACTAACAAAAAAAAATTTGGCTTTTAAATAGTTGTATCAAATTAATATCTTTCCTAATAGAAAAAGGTTCTTCTTTATGTACAAATTCATCCAGGTCTAATAAGAAGGGATCAACATAGGAACTGTTACTTGAAATTAGCTACTTTGGCACTTAGATGTCTATTTCTATGATTTAACTGTGAGTTCCTAGAGGGTTGGCATTCCATTCCATTCCATTCCATTCTATTCCATTCCATTCCATTCCATTTCTTTTCTTTTTTTTTTTTTTTTTTTTTACTGAGTTCTGGGTTTATAGTAGATACTCAGTATATAATCCACTGAATAGAAGCAGGAAATGCTCAATCACAGTGAAGTATAGATGGGGGGGGGGGGGTAGTACCTAGCCCCTTCTAGTGATTTGAAAAAAAAAAACATAAAACATATCTATGATCTTCATTATACAAACCATAGAAAATAAACTTCAAGTTCCATTTCACAAAATATAGAAAGCAAACATCAACAAAAATCTTTTTAGCTATAGTAGGAATAAGCAAAAGATAAAGCAAGGAAGATTATAAAGAATTGATTTTAAACTGTTGAGAAACTCTGTAACAGTGATACTGTATTGGTCAAAAATGGTTATCCTGTCTTTCTAAGAACTATCCAATATATAACTTTTGGATTTAAGATAATAAGTTTAAATACTCATGTGGCTAGAGCTATATATATAATATATATAATATATATGTATATAATGCATTGCTATATATAATACATATGTATACTATATATTGTATAAGATATAGATTTCCTTCCACCAATAAACTTTCATCCCGTAGACTTACTCAAACTTCATTATTTATACATTGCCAATAGACAGAATTATATTCTCCTTCTAAACAAAAAGAAAAGTCCTGTATATTCCTACCATGTCAGGTAAAGGAGTTTCTTTGAAACAAAATATTGGTCCACTTAGATGATAGTGGAAATTTGACATTACAAAATAATTCCATGACAGTCAATAGAAATAGGACCAAAAGAATTGAGAGTTAGATAACTAGATCTCACGATTTCTGATTCCTTCATTGTCATTAAGAAGAACAACAATTTATTTAACCAACGGTTGGCATATTTATGATGATTAAATTCTTACTATAGCAATGAAAACAAGTGTATAAGTGGAAATCTCAAACAATGAAGCTTTTAACTAGTATTTCCCATAATAGATGAATACCTCTAAATTATACCTTGTCATTGGGGAATTTTTGCTGTATATTAATGGATTTAAAATCTAATTAACTTTTCTATACTGTTTAACAACACTACAGTAACACTGTCTTGACTCATAACTTTTAAGTACACTTAGTAAAACTGGAGAAAGCAGGAAAAATATTCCACATATCAGAGTCAAAAAAGGAAGAAAACATTTTTCTTCCTTTCCTTTTCATTATTTTCTCCAGAACCTACTGCAAGTGGGATGAAATTAAAGAAGAAAGATATATCTAAAACAATCTATGGTAATTTAAAATGATTAATCCCAGGTCTTTTAACATATAAAATGCTCTAGTGGAAATTTTAGGTAGAGTAAATCTTGTAGAACTGCAGGTTGTCACTAAAGGATCTGACACCAGGAAGTCTAATTTTTGCACTACAAGCTCAGGAAGAAAGTAAAACCATAGCTCTTCACATTTCAAATTAACATGTCACTTTTCCTATGAGTCAACCAAATAACAGATACGAATTGAAGTACCTACCAGTTTTAGGGCATGATAAAACATTTTATAATGAGCCCCCAGTTAACGGAACTAATCCTGAAGAATTTAATATGTGTTTGATATGAAAAAATTAGAAAAACAAATAATTCCAAGTAGTTAAGTGGAAGTAATGAATATAAAAACATTTTCAACCGAAGGTTAAGGAAAACAAAAAGACCTATAATTTTAGAAAGTATGACAAATTTGGTAGCAGAATGGAAAAATACATATTTTCTAGAGGAGATATTTTTGACTTAATATAGAAAGCAATGAAATTCTAATTATAATAAGAGAATAGGTAGAAAAGAAACATTTATTCCTTTTCCAAGGATACTATTTTCCTAGTTAGCTGTCTGAAACCTTTCAAACAAATAGAGGACATCTCAAAAAATTGCTTACAAAGCTTCATTATAAACAGTTTATGGTAACAAAATATGGCGTACATATATCAAGCTTTCATGCTACAGCATTTTCATTCTTTTCTTCATCCAACAAAGATTTTTGGAGCCCCTAGCACATAATTAAGCATCATTCTAGTGCTATAGATACAGCATGAACAAGATGGACTAAAATCCTGGCCGATATGGAACTAATTTTCTACGTGAAATAAATAACAAGTGCGAAAATAAGTAAAAGATCTAGTATGTTCCATCCTACTACTGTTCCATTGTCATTCTGCCATAATATTGTCCTTTGATTTAATGCTACTGGATGTAGCATAAGTAAAATTATAATGTGATAAAAACCTTTTGATACTTCCATAAACCCTGTTGGCCCAGTTCTAAGGTTGATCTGTCATAAAAGGATTACCATGATATAAACCAGGGATCACCAAACTTTTTCTGTAATGAGTCACACATAAATATTTTAGGCTTTGCAGGCCACCTATGATCTGTGCCACATTTTCTTCATTTTTTTTAACCCTTAAAAAATGTAAAACCACTGTTACCTCATAGGCTATAAAAAAACATGCCTGGGACTGAATCTGGACTGCGGTCATCACTCTCCAACCTTTGCCCCAAATCTGAGTATCTGAGTATCCCTGCTTTTTAGGTGGCTATGCTTAGTACTACATTTCATGGCTTTTTATTTTTTTTACATTTAATCTTTTACTCTTTATTATTCATTTTCCAAAATCGAATAAAACATTCTTTTCTAAACCTACAATATTACCAACCAGTGCAGCCTCAAAGTCAGTTGTGAAGAGCAGGGCTACAAACTCTATTTGACACAAGCAACATGAAAACATTCTTTGCAGAAAACCCTTCCAAAGTCTATATGCTTTAGAGAGATAGTGTGGTGGAGATTGTATACACACTCTCCATTGGCTTTCTGAGGCAGACACATAGAAAGACTAATGTTCCCTTACCTTGCTGGAGGAACATCAATATTAGAAGAAACAACTTTTCGTTTTTGCTCAAGGAGACAGATGGAGCGAGTGTTCTCTTTTTCATGGTCAAGGGCTCGGTTGGCTTTTTTGGTGTCTGCTGTTTTCACATCTTCCTCCATTGCCAAGGAAAACAAGTGTTGATGAGACATTTTTTTACTAGAGTCACGTTTTAAGTCCTCTGGTTGAAATGTGAAGGTCATTTCCCGCTTAATGCTCCCCACCTGTGAAATGAAACACAAAAATCCTTACTCACCCAGAACATCAAGCTTTGCATGACCATGTAGATGACCCTAGAAAATACCACAGACCAGAGACCTCCTTGCTGAAGATTTTATAGTTTAAAAGAGAAAAATGTAACAGAGAAATAAAATAACTGACATTATAAAATAAGATATGATTGATGCATCATCTGTCATAATGCAAACAAGCAGCATCACGAACATAAGAGGAACCTTTCAGTCATACAAAAACTTTGAAGACTTGAAAGTATAATACTTCTAAAACAAATCTAAAAATTTAATACATCACTGTTTTCTACAACTGAGAAACTCAAGTAAATAAATCCTTAAATATTTCACACTCATTATGTTGAATAGAAGAGTGCTATAAACATAAAATGAGCTTTATCTTGGACTATAAATAATGATCTTAACCATACTCTTTAGTTCAGGAAGAACTGGTTTTATCTTTTATCTACAACAGTTAAGATCTTAATGAAATCCCTCATTAATATGATGATTAAAAAGTCATTAATTTTTCTTATCATTTTTTTACTAAATCCAACAATGCTTAAGGCTTAAGACAGACATAAAATTAAGCCTCAGGGCATTGACTCTGGTAATTTCAGAATTTGTGATAACTAAAAACAAAGCCTGAAATTAAAGAAATATTTTTGTAAAGGTGGTTGGCTGGTATTGTGAGTGAGGTTTGGAGTGAACTTGTTAAAGTCATGAGTGTACAAAGAAGAGGCAGAGGGGGGACCTGGGTGGCTCAGCCAGTTAAGTGTCCACCTTTGTCTCAGGTCATGATCTCGGGCTCCTGAGATTGAGCACCGTGTCAGGCTCCCTGCTCAGCAGGGACTCTGTTTCTCCGTCTCCCTCAGCTCCTACCCTGCTCATGCTTTCTCTTACTATCTCTCTTTCTCTGAATAAATAAAATCTTTTTTAAAAAAAGTGAAAAAAAAACCAGAAAAGGAATCAGTACTCTATTGATAAGTGGAGTATGTTTCAAAATTATGCACACCTGTTAAGACATATCACTGGCCCATATGACAGCTCCTCCCTTGTGTGGACTTAGTCTATAAAAACAATAAATCTTCACTTACCAACTTAAATGGAGGATATGCTTTTCTTTCTTTTTAATTTTAGATAGGAGGAAAAGCACACAAAATTTGATCAAATAGATTTAGAATTACAGAAGCTAAAGCCACAAACAAGGCATTTTCAGAATAAAATGAGAACATATGTGTTCGATAATAGCAGACTGGCAAAGTATGATATTAAAGACCAGAAATTCCCAGACTAAAGAGAAACTCTGAGGTATGCACGTTAGAGTCACAGGACTTGCTCACATATGAGAATTTCCAGAACCCAGAGATGACTTATGCCTTGGAATCCACTTGGCTGGAATGTATTTTTCCTATGAACACGGAGCTTTAAACTGAGCTCTCTTCTCTCCTTGGCCTGTACTTGTCAAGGCAAAATGATCTTCTTCCTGTGGTGTTCCTGTCAGATCTGCCTGTGTCTCTGCCTCTCTCTCTCTCTCTCTCTCTGTGTGACTGTCATAAATCAATAAAAATTAAAAAAAAAAAAAGAAAAGGTCTTAAAAAAAAGTTACCATATTTCTTGAAATGAGTGCTTTTAAGAGCTGTTTTAATGACATCAATATACAATAGAAAAAGATAAAATATTTAAAAATTCAAAAAATGCAGAATGCCCAATAAAAATGTAGCTTGGAAAACTGACAAATGTAATTATGAGTATTTCACATATCCACCACAAGTCACTTTCTATGTAATTTTTTCTGCCTGGAGGTAGGAGAGGGAAGTGTTTTTTCATTTCCATAGCACCTCATTCCAAACCTGTGTTACAACACGGATACACTAAACACCAGGTATAGCACATGAAAACAAAGGCCTGTTTTTTTTTTAAGATTTATTTATTTTTATTTATGATAGACACAGAGAGAAAGAGAGAGGCAGGGACACAGGAGGAGGGAGAAGCAGGCTCCATGCCGGGAGCCGGACGTGGGACTCGATCCCGGGACTCCAGGATCTCGCCCTGGGCCAAAGGCAGGCTCCAAACCGCTGAGCCACCCAGGGATTCCCCAAAAGCCTGGTTTTGATGATTATAAATAGTTTCCCCCTAGGTGTCAAGTATTACATTAATTAAATATTTAAGTAGTCATTAGTATTAAGTTGTGGCAATAATTGACATCTATACCTCCCTTGGGGCTAACTGTACTGGTTAAATGAATTCAATTCAAAGACAGGGTTAGTGGAGAACATTATAGGAAGCTAAACTTTTAGCTTCAAAATTTTAGGTAAAAAATAATCCAGCATTCTAAGGCAAATTAATAGAAAATAGAATAAATTTCCTATAGAAATTATATTATAATTATATGTCATGTTTTTAGCCAAGACCTCATAAAGATATAGTTAATATTCAACAATGTAAGCTATAAATTTTCCACAATACATCCTAAGCAAAAAATTAATCTCTCAATAGTAATCAGGGAATTTTAGCAATGTAATGGATTTCAGAGACTATTTAGCCCAAACTCCTTATATTAAAAGTGGAATTAAAAGGAGTCAGAGATAGACCAAAGAGGACAAAAAAATATAGTGATGAGTAAGAGATTTTAGGTACTTTGAGTCATGGATTCCACTATGTGTAAAGTTGGTGGAAGGAGTGGGTGACAGGTGTAGTCTTCATTATGTTACTATGCTTTAAAATTTACATATAGAGATTATATGTTTTTAACATTCCTTTATAGATATTAGATATTAATATTAAAAAGATTTTTTTGAAGGAGCGTTCACAGGAAAGTAGAGAGTGGGAAGAGTACATGAAGTCAAGTCTTGAGAAGCTGGGCTCTGAAATGGCTCAGAGGAATAGGGTGTTGGCTGGAGAGAATGCTGGACAGGGAGACTTTTCTAAGATGAGAGGTAATAGAGCATGTTTGAAAGCTGAGTCAGAATGGAGAGAAAGAGATGAGTAAGGATAGTAGTAGCAGTAGAAGGGGATAGGACTAACATCCAGTTGTCGCACCTCTAGCAGATTAGCAAAGAATACAGCAAAGGGAACATATGAACCCTGATTAAATTTGGATCCCTATTAGATTAGCAGAACAAAGAAGCTAAAGGAAGATATGATTCCATTTATATGAGATTTCCAGAAAAGGCAAATCTATAAAGACAGAAAACAGATCGGTGATTGCCTGAGGCTGGGAGTAGGAGCAAGAATTGACAGCAAATGCATGCCAGAGAATGTTCTATGGTGGGGGAAATATTCTAGAACTGGACTATAACAACATTTGCATAATGCATATTTTTATTAAAAATAATTGAACTGTATTTTTTAAAGATTTATTTATTTATTCATGAGAAACACACACACACACACACAGAGGCAGAGACATAGGCAGAGGGAAAAGCAGGCTCCCTACAGGGAGTCTGATATGGGACTCAACTCAGAACCCTGGGATCACGACCTGAGCCGAAGACAGACACTCAAGCTCTGAGCCACCCAGGTGCCCTGAACTCTTAAAATGAGATGACTATTATGGTATGTAGATTTTACCTCAACAGTACTGTTAATTAAAAAAAAAAAAAAAGAACTAAACCAGGAGTAACTGATGTGGAAAGTATATTTACAAGGACCTTGAGACCAGATATTGGGAAACTGTGCTTGTAAACAGGCTTCCATAAAGTCTATAAATATTTTCTTCTTTTCTATTCTTTTCTTTCTTCTTTCTTTCTTCCTTTCTTTTTTTTTTTTTTTTGAAACACAGGTGGTAATATGCCACAAGCAACTGTATGGTTATATCCTGCATACTGGTAAGATGTGGCTAAAATCCAGCCCCACTCAAGCTATGTCCTCTGGCTTTGTCACCCATGGAAGAGGGACACTTTCCAATTCTTCCAACCCGAAAGGAATTTTTGTACTTCATCTGCCCAAAGAGGGCACTCTTATTCATTTTTTCCCCAATTTGCACAATGCCCTGGTGACCAAAGGAAAGTCTTCCGATGACCTACGTGGCCTGGGCCAAGTTAGCTTCCTTCCTGGAAGCAGATATCAATTCATTAGGTGACTCATATAAGCTGGATAGTTTTGATAGTAAAAATGTTGAGGGTATTAGAAGAAGCAGCACTCTATGCTACAGTTTATAAGGCGGCAAAGGGTTCAACACAGAAGACAGCCAGAAAACAAGCCCAATCTAGAAGCCCCAGTGACAAACAACGAAGAAAAACAGCAAGATCACTGACTAGTAATCTCTAGGAGAAAATACAAGGCTAAAGTTTGTGACTAATCCTAGCCTAGATTAAAAAAAAAAAAGTGTCTCCTGCCCAGGAAAGGATTAATCTGTCTCACTGTAATGAGACTGTAAATTGGAAGGTAGTGTATTTGATTTTGGTTGTCACATTTCAAGACAGTCACTCACAAATTGGGACAAACACAAGAATGATCAGCATGGCAAAGGATCTTATTGGGAGGAACTGGGAATATTTTGTCTAGAAAACAGACAGGTTATGCCCCACACAGCTGCTCTTAGATGAATGGAGAGCTCTCTTGGAAGAAGAGGAATTTGAGTCCTTCTGTATTCCTTTAGAAACAGGATCAGTGGCACCCACCTCTGCTTCTAGCTAACCCCCTTCTGACCTTATGGTACTGTCTCTTCTTCTTTTCTTCTTCTTACTTTTTTACCACATTGTAAAAGAAATACTTTGTAAGAAATACTACTTTCTACTTAACTGTATCTTCATGGAGTCATAAACTGGTAAGTAGGTAGATTCTCAGAAGTTACCTTGTCTCACTTAAACATTTAATTTTTCACTCTTTCCAGAGTTTAAATGGATCTTTCATTTTTTAAAATGTTTATTACAAAATATATGCTTGTTATTAAATTTTTAATAAAAATGTGTATGAAATAAATGGGGGAAAGCTTTTATTCCTCCCCACTCTTTTTCCCAGCCCTGCCTGGTCAAATCCAACCCCTCGACAGAACAGCTTTTAACAATGTACTGCAACACTTTAAATTACTTAAAATGCATTAAATACCTATCCATGTACATATACTGTTTGGAGTGTCTAAACATGAATGTGATTATACTACATTACTTTTCTTCTCTTTTAAAAAAGATTTTATTTATTTATTCACGAGAGACACACAGAGAGAGACAGAGACACAGGCAGTGGGAGATGCAGATCCCAGGACCCCAGGATTATGACCTGAACCAAAGGCAGACACTCAACCACTGAGTCACCCAAGTGCCCCTACATATATTTTTCTGCAACTTATTTTCTCACTTCACAATAAATCATGGGCAACTTTTCATTATAATAGTAGATAGGCCAATTTTTAAAACACTGAAAATTATAACAGTTCATGAGATCAGATTTTTAAATCTCTTCTTGGCAGACACTGAGCTTCTTTTTAATTTTTCATTATGAAAAATAATTCTACAATGAACATCCTTGTGTCTGTACGCATATTGCTTTATGCACTTATGCAAGCATTTTTGTAGGAAAAATTCCAGGAGGCTGAAATTTCTGAATCAAACAACCAAAATTTTCTTCATGGGGGAACAAAGAATGGAACACCCACACAATGGACATACCATGAAGTCACTAAAAGAAGGTCATCAGACTATATCCTTGATCTATTAAGCGGAAAACATTTGTCCATGATCAATTAAGAGAAACAGACAAGTTGCAGACTAATATGTTAGACATAATTGCACTGCATTTAAAAAACAGAGTAGTTGGCTAAAAAGCTATACATCCTGAGGAACAGAAGACTGAATAGGTCAAAAGGGCACTTTGACTTCTTTTCCTATATAATTAGAAATACCTATGGATGGGGACACACACACACACACACACACACACACACACACACACATTTTTAGGTGGTGAGATTATGGAAGACCTTTATGTTTTTAAGGTTCTCAAATTAAAAAAAAATAAAGACAATTTAAAAACTAAGAATCACAAAAATAATGAGGAATAATGCTCTGCTAGATGACATAAAGGAAACTGGGATTCTCAAGTACTGTTGGAGGGAAAACACATGTTGTAGGAGGCAGATCTGGTGAAAGGTAGCAAATTTAATTGTGCATCAATTCTACATCTAAGGGGGAAAAAAGAAAAGCACACAAAGATATTTATCTCAGAACTTTTTTTTTTTTACAGAACTTCTTATAACATTAAACAAATGCAAAATCAATAAATTTGGGGTTAAGTATGTATAAACAAAATGTCTGGCTAAAAACTGAGACATATCTTTGTATTTATTAAAATGGAAAGACATTTAATGTATTGACTGAAAACAAAGGAAATCCAAATGAGTATATGAAATATGATCTCTGGGATGAGGGATGTGTCCACATAAAGAAGGGAAAATTCTGAAAGGATATTCCAAAATATTAGGAATCATTTTCCTTGGGAGCGGACTTATAGGTCAATTTTGCTTTCTGTTTTGTTTGCATATAGTTTGGTATTTTAAAAACTATGAAATCTTGCCATTTGCAACAACATGGAGGAACTAGAGTGTATTATGCTAAGCGAAATAAATGAATCAGAGAAAGACAATTATCATATGATCTCACTCATATGTAGAATTTAAGAAACAAAACAGAGGATCCTAAGATCCTAAGGGAAGAGAGGGAAAAATAAAACCAGACAAAATCAGAGAGGGAGATAAACCATAAGAGGCTCTTAATCATAGAAAACAGACTGAGGGTCGCTGGTGGGGAAAGGCTGGGGAGGATGGAATAACTGAGTGATGGACATTAAGGAGGGATCATGATGTAATGAGCACTGGGTATTATATAAGACTGATGAATCACTGATCTGTACCTCTGAAACCAATTAATAGGTTATATGTTAATTAACTGAATTTAAATTAAAAAATAAATAAACAAACCAACCTATGCAGTTATTCTATGATGAGAAAATACGCATCATTTTTATATAATTGTTTCTCAAGAATCTGGCATTTATATAGAGAATAATTTTTCTTCTACTAACTTGCAATTATTAGTATATATGCATATATTAAAGGGGAAAAATGAATTACTTAAAATAATACATTCGCTTGCACTATTACTTTCATTGATTATCAGTACCTCTCAATCATATTGTACTACAATAACTACCATTGAATTCCTTCCTTCTACCCAACACAGAAGCCCTTCATACAGCACATCACAGATACACGCATTATCCAGTGTAATTTCTTGCATGGGAACAAAGCTTCAGTGTTCAATTATATGAGAATACTACCAATTACTGAGTTAATGAACAAATAAAACTCAAAATTTTTCTTCCAGTGAACAGCTTTTGTTTTCCTAAAAGAAGATAAACAGCATAACTATAAATATGATATACTTGGGAAAATTGCAATATCTTAAACAAGAAGTTAACAGTATCTATTTAAATCCTGAATTTCTCTAAATGGTGTCCTTTGTAAATTGGATGCCACTTTCTAAGACAGGGACTGAAGCTCATCAGCTTTTCTCAATACAAAAACATCTGGTTTTCATAGGAGGATTCTAACAGCTCATCAGAAAAGAGGATGGCTTCTAACATCAGCCCACTTAACTTGATCAATCCTTTCTTCTGTCTATACTCAAGTGCATTCCAGGCCACCTTGATCCTAACACCCTCCCTATGGATTTATAGTAGTAAGATGCCAAAAAGCATGTGTCAACACTCACCCTTGGAAACCGTCCTTGCTTACTCATCTCAAACCAATAAAATTTGAGGAGTTGGCTCTGGAGATTAACTGGATTTCCAGGAACAATCTGCAGAAAGCCAACCCTTTTGGGGCTTTCTGCAGAGTAAGAAAGCAGAATCAAAATTTTGGAAAAGAGAATGAAATTCATGCCACAGCAAAACCACTCTTGGAGAGCAAGCCTTAGGAAGCAAGTGAATGGTCTACTTGGCCAATCAACTCTTTAAGACTTTTGCAATTCACCAGGAAACCACACAGTCACACCTGAAAGGCTCTGTAAGAGAATTTTTCCTATTTCAGATAGTATTTTCCTACATTAGGATTTATTTTTTAAGCTTGCTTTCAAAACATACAAATATATACTACATATTTAGTGACTGATGACAATGGCACATCAACCACAGTGTGGAATAGTAGTCAGACCCAAAGATTTTCAAATGTGTCACCAAAAAAGGAAAGGTTACATTAATAATAGGAAAAACTGACTCTAAATTAACTTAAAATATTACCACTAAGGGTCATGCTCAAAGAAAGATTGGACTCTTGAGTCAGTTGTTACGAAGTATGTCCGAAAATAGTCAACAGAACTCTACTCGTCACTTCACATTAAATTCTTCAAATTTCATGCTAGCTACACAGAAAAATAAGTCGTGTGGCAAATCTATCCAGTCCTAACAAATAGGTGTAATAGAAACACTTTAAACACAATTGCTTGCAATTACTAGGCCCTTGGTTATATCCCTTAGCCCTCTGAAACCAACAAAGTATTTGACTGCTTCATCCTCAAGTACATTATTTCTCTGTACCAAGACCGTAAAATGGCAGATGAAAGTCAGAATGGTTTGGTGGTGTGAAGATGGGGCAAGAAGTAAAAATCACAACAGAGATGAAATCCTTGTTAAGTTCTGGCATTGTGCATTCTAGCCATACAAGTCCACTATCTCAGCAATCAGGGTTGTTAATCCTGGGTTTACTATAGCAGGTTTTAACTTTAATATCGTGATGACTTAATATTCAACAAAGCATGACTTGGCTTGCCTGATGGCAATTAGTCAGCTGCACATTTAGGAAAGTTATTGCAAAAATATTTGGTGGATGACTTCTTGGCTGAGGTTTCAAGTCTTCTATTAAAATTATGCAAGTGGAAACAAATTATGCAAGTGAGAACACACAACTTAAGTATTTTTAAAAATGTTTTCTGAAAAGCGCCCCCAAAATGGAAATACCTATTTCTTTAAAGTCCAATATAGACTCAGGCTCAGTTAAAGTTGCCTGCATATCTTTTCAAACCAGATGTAAGGAGAGAAGGGAAATCAATATCAACATGGGTTGTTGGCCTTATTGGATTTAACTTTAGTATACAGAATTTGTAACTTATCACATCAATTAGGTATTCCATTTGTTTTATATAAACTAAAGTTAAACTCAACCAATTATATTCAATCCATGGGAAAATGCTCTGGCCTTTACCTTCTGAATATATCCTAATCCAATCATTTCCCACCACCTTCCACAGCCAAACCACCATCACCTCTTGCCAGGATTTGTACAATAGTTTCCTTCCTGGATTCCTGTTTGCATCCTTGCCCTACCATCCACATGCCCCAGTTCCTTCTCAGTAACAGTAGCTAGTCTTATCTCTGAAAAACAAGAGTCAGATCATGCCCTTCCTCATTTCAGAACCTCCCAATGGCTCCCCATTTTGCACAGAATAAAAGCCAAAGTCCTTGCAGTGGCCTCCAGAGCCTCACTTGAGCTGGCTCCCCTCTATCCTTCCTTCTCCCTCTCCTGCTCCCTCCCTCCATTCTCCTCTCTCCCCCATCCATGATGGTCTTGAACATGCCAGACACACCCCTGTCTTGGGGCCTTTCCACTGGCCACTCCATCTTTCAGGAATGTTCTTCCTTCATATACCCACATTGCTTGCTTTCTCACCCTTTCATTCTTTGTGCAAATGTCTCCACCCTCTTTAAAGTTGCAGCACACCTTTCTTCCTCTCCACATCTGCCATATTCCATTTAACATTGTTCTTTAGCATTTAACATTTCACAACAAACCATATAATTGACTATTTATTACACTTATGGTCCGGGCTGCTCCACCAGAATGTTAGCTCTATGAGGGGAGACATTTTTTAATTTTGTGTACTGATGGTTTCCCAGCACCTATAAGAATGTTTGAAACACAGTGGGTGGGCCTCACTAACTATTTGTGGAATAAATGAATGAATTTTGGGTGATTATACATGGTAGCACCTACTAATAAAGTTTAAGGAGGATGGACGCCAGGTTCCTGAGGCTGCAAAGCATGGGGTTCCTCGGTCTAAAAGAAATTTCCTAAGCTACCAGAAGGAAATAGTGGATTGTGCTATATTTGGGGAAGAAATAAGTGAAGCGCAGAACGGTCACCATCTTAATCCTTTCCTTATCAAAGTATTCAACTTTATTTCTTGGAGGATTTTATCTCTGGGAGTGTAATCCTTGTTTTAAAATAAAATCTACAGAAAATATAGGATTTATTTTACTCTCTAAATTAAGGGACTCTGGACCTTCCTTCTACAAATATCACCAGGTTAAACCAGGATAGAGAGAAAATAAGGCATAATTTCAGAAGCAAGTCACAGCTAAAGTTTTGTGATTTTCAAACTCCTGGGGAGTGAAGATTCCTAGAGAGCAAAGTGTTAGGGGCAGGTCATCAAGCAGCCTGATCCCCAGGGATGCCGAGGGACACTTCTTCACACCTGCCTGCGGCTCCCAGCAGATCCAGCCCCCTTGCTCTCCCAATGAATTCTAACATTTATAGTCAAGAACAATGATAATCAATGTCACCTTCAATTTCTTCCACATTTGGTCTACAGTGACTACTTGAGCCCCACCTGAAGTTTTTTCTTAGAAGCTTCGTTCTGAAGAGTACAGGCAGCTGTTTTACTGAGAGGCAGCTGACCTATAGAAGACTGTCCATACCAACTGCTGTGACTGTCACGCAGAGAGTCTCAATGATTGCCACTGCCACTGCCATTGCCAAGAGGAGCTGGGGCACAGAACAGACCTTCGTTGTCTCTGATCTTTCCTCTTTGGAGCCTCTCACCGGACCCCTGTCACTGGAACCTTACCCTGTCTCATCACGCTGAAGCAAGGGGCTACTCTAGAGACCACAAACTTCACAGGGCCTTTCCCAAATCCCTATAGGAGATATGATACAGAAAGATACCGGAGAGAGGCCCCTATAGAAAGATACCGGAGAGAGACCCCTATCTCCCAAAGGGCCTCTCTGCTCCCCTGCTGAGCATCTCTGAGCTCCCTGGTCCCCACCTGGCCTGAATCCTAAGCACAAACACATAGCAAGAAAAAGAGATTCATGGGAACTCAAGCAGTATGTAAAAGCTAATTTTTTAAAAAATGGGTTAAATAGTTATTTGCCACTGACCTGGGAGTCAAATCAGACTTTAAAACAGAGTTTCTCTGATGAAACCACACATTTCCCAAACGTGGTTGGAATAGAACTTTATGGAAAGTTGCTGAATGTACTTCTGATATGTATAAATAAAAAGGCAAATCAGTTCTTGAAGAGCATATGACACAATTTCTCTGGGCACAGACAGGGCCAAGAGAATCTTTCCTTTCAGGAGTCTGATAGGAAAGAGTAATTTTAACAGATGAGGAGTTGCTTCTTATGAATGAGCAAAGAAAGTGGTTTCTTGAGATGGAACCCACTCTTGATGAAGATGCTGGGAAAACTGTTGACATGACAACAAAGGATTTATAATATTACATAAAGTTAGATGATAAAGCATTTGACCAGATTGATTACAATTCTGAAAGAAGTTCTACTGTGGGTAAAATGCCATCAAACAGCATCATGGGAACAGCATCTACAAAGAAACAAACAGCATCTACAGAGAAAATGTTCATGAAAGGAAGACTCAATTGATACAGCAAACTTCATTGTTGTCTTATTTAAAGAAGTTGCCACAGCCACCCCAACCTTCAACAACCATCACCCAGATCAGTCAGCAGCCATCAACATTGAAGCAAACCTTCCACCAGCAAAAAGATTAAAATTCTCTGAAAGCTCAGATGATGGTTAGCATTTTTTAGTAATAAAGTATTTTTAAAATTTGAAAAAAATAAATAAAAATAAAAATAAAAATAAAAATAAAAATAGAAATTGATGTGCAGGTGATTAGGCCAGGCCACATGCACCTGAGAAACTAGAGAAAAACAGGGAAGAGTGAAGAGGAGGGATACACAGACTCTGGAGGGAAACAGGAGCAGAGGATAGAAGGATCCTCAGACGCACGGGATCTGAGAGCTGCCTCACTCTCCACACCCCCAGTCCTCTACCCATCCACACCTGAGTGCTGGCAGCAGCTGTCTCCAGCTACAGGCCTTGATCGATAGTCCCCTCACACACATAACCCCCATCCATCCACCTCACCCCACTTTTCTTCTCTGTAAAACCTGCATGGGTTTCAATGTCTTGCAATGAAAAACAAAAGTGTTAGACTAACCCAATACCTTTAATTCCTTTGGCAAGAGAACTATAAAAATAGCTTTTCAAACTCAAAAACGGTTGCCACAGCCTGACACAACTCGTTTTGCAGAGAGATTAAGATGCACATTTTCAGTAGAAAAACAAAAAACAAAGCTGGTTGCTAAAGTTTCTTCTCTGAATATACATTTCATTTAAAATACAATTTATTATTCCTTGGAGCAGTAAACAGCAGGTGAAATTAAAAACTAAAGTTGAAAACTAATGAATTCACATTTTAGCTTGGGTTGTGCTCTTAAATTCACAGCCAGCCAATCACTTTAACTAGCTGCACAGATGACTAAATAAAATCTGTTAATAAATGCAGCTAGAGTGTATTCAAAAAATTAAGCAGTGCATATTAGAATAAATTTGTATATCTGCTGATCATAAATTTAATCCTTTAAAATAAAGGTCCAACTGGTATATATGGGAGAAGATAGGAATAAGAAGGAGAAATATCTTCCACTTCAGCACAGTCTTTCATAAGGAGGCAAATGGGTCAACAGAAGAAATGGGCTAACCCATGATAAATGACTGCAGGCAGGCCTTAAGATAAAAAAGGTGTGCTTATGGCATTTCAGCCTGTTCCTGATCCTTCCTTCCTGCTTTGATGCTTCAAGTTTGCTTAGCCAGCTATAATAAATGGGCAAATGTGTGTGTGTGTGTGTGTGTGTGTGTGTGTGTGTGTGTGTGTAAGTGTGCGTGCATGTATATGTAAGTGAATAAATACACACATACATATGTCTTAGCACTTCTGCTCCTGCTGAACCAGACTCACATAATATAAGACTTAGTATAAAGTATGTTTTGTCCATCTCTCTCCTCCAGTGGTCTAGAAGATCTTTGGAGGCAGAGGACAAGTTTTGCTTAGCTTTGTATCTGATATATATATCAGATTTATTTGACACCTGTTATATGCATTCTTGGAACACACTGGGTGCTTGATAAATGTTTACTTAAAGTAATTAAGTGATGATAATATGGCATTGGGCCAGTCTGCAAGAGCTGAAAGGAAGGTATGTAAAATCAGAGGACAGAGTGATCACTCTTCCATATTCGCAATATTCTGAAGTGTACAGAAGACGATAATAAGAATAATAGTAGCAATGACAATAGTGACTACATTTATTAAGCCCTTACTAAATACAAGAAATTGCATTAAAATTTCTTCATACACATTATTTCACTCCAATCCCCGCCTCCAAAATTCTGAGAATGATCCTGTTATCCAAATTTTACAGGTAAAGAAACGAAGGCACAGAGAAAGTACATAACTGACTCAAGGTCTCACAGATCTTTCCCCTCACCAGCTTTCTCCTGTACCTACCTCTCTACTGGCTACTTCCCAACAGTAATCAAATATGCCCAACAGCTCTATTTTGACCTCTGACCCCGCTCAACTACTACAGCTCTGCTGTGGTCCCTGTCACAGTCAAGTTACCAATAAGATGTCCACATGAGCTGTCTTCACTTCCCTACCTTCTATTGTCCTAGCTCTTTGACTTACTGTAATTGATTTCTACTTCCACCAAAAGAAAAGATGCTTTTGCTAGAGTCACAATGAACTCTAGATCACTAAATTTAATAAATGCACACTTTGCAATTTCCATTCTCCATAGCACTAGGCACCATTAGATTCCTTGAAGCCTCATCTTTTCTTGGCTTTATGATAGCAGGATGAGTCCCAAATCTTATCTGCAGGAGAACACAACAGAATTCCTTAGTTAGTGTAAACAGAAAGAGGGTTATTGGCTCAGAAACCTCCAAGAAACCTGGAGGGTCAGACCGGGATGTTCAAAAGGGCAGCTACACAAACCATGGGGAAAGATGAGCAGGAAGCTCAGAGCCAGGAGGAAAGTTCCACCATATCACAAGTCTGGGCCAACAAAAGGACCACAGCACTGCTCCCACCACTCAAATCCCACGACAACAGGGACAACTGGAGCTTCCATGACAGATGCCCTGGCAGCACCAGGAGACTCCACCAGAAGATCTCTTCGGCACGTGGCTACCCCTCAGCCTTGCTTGCGCCTCAGGTGGAGGCACGGTATTGGCAGAACTTAAGTTACACACAGTTCTGGCCGCAAGGTATTTATTCATTCTGGGAAACCCTGGCCATGGCAGCATAAGAGAAGAACACAGAAAGGGATGGCAGGGGGACTGAAGGAACCAATCTACAGTTTCTATCACACCACCATAGAGCTAGGATCTACCGAATTCTAGATTTCAAAATTTTTGGTCTTTGCAGACTCTTCTGTATGCTACTCCCAACACACACACACACACACACACACACACACACACATATATTTTAAGATTTTATTTACTTATTCATGAGAGACAGGGAGGCAGAGAGAGAGGCAGACTCCATGCAAGGAGCCCGATATGGGACTCAATTCCGGGACTCTGAGATCATGCCCTGGGCTGAAGGCTGAAGCCCAACCACTGAGCCACCCAGCCATCCCCCCAACACATATTTTTAGTCTATGTACTTCTTTTTCTAATGCTTCCATCATTTTTGACATGGACTACCACAATGCTTTCCAGTCTAAACTACCGACTTCCATTCTTAATCCCAAGAACCCACATGGTATTGAGAGAATCAAATTAAAAAGATCTTAGGACTGTAACATCCCACATAAAAACGATTGCTAATAAACTATTGTTTAGTTATAATGTTTACACTTTTACTTTTTAAAAAATATTTTTATTTATTCATGAGAGACAGAGAGAGAGAGAGAGAAGCAGAGACAGAGGCAGACTCCCCATGGGGAGCCTGATGAGGGACTCGATCCCGGGACCCCGGGATCACGACCTGAGTAGAAGGCAGACACTCAATCACGGAGCCACCCAGGTGCCCCTAACTTTTAATTAATTAATTTATTTACTTATGATAGTCGCACAGAGAGAGAGAGAGAGAGAGGCAGAGACATAGGCAGAGGGAGAAGCAGGCTCCATGCACTGGGAGCCCGATGTGGGATTCGATCCCGGGTCTCCAGGATCATGCCCTGGGCCAAAGGCAGGCACTAAACCACTGCGCCACCCAGGGATCCCGCCCCTAACTTTTAAACTTTTAAAAACATCATTAGAGTAGGCAGCTACATATGTATCACGACTTGAAGGTGGTAGAAAGATCCCTGGTGGGGATCTATATCCCAGTGGCTAAGAATAATGCCAGAAATTCCAACAATAGGGTTAAGTCGTATTTATATCATGAATCCAGCACCTCTGGCTAAACTATATATATCCCAGGAAAAGGAGTCTATATTTGTTGTGAAATTATATAAAACCAGGGCCAAATCCTAGCTCTTTCTGCACTTTAAGATCTGGTCCTCTTCTTTAAAGTGATAACAGGTGGGTAGAAAGGATTAAACGGAAATATCTAACAAAGTGACTGATCCATGGTAATCAAGCAATGAACTCTAGCCCTTTCTCTCTCTCAATACGTTCTTGAGAATTAGTTTGTGAGAGTGATTAATATCCATTGTGATGGCTAATGAAAGGCAGAGGGTTGTAGCAATCTGATATAGGCTTCATGTGTAAAAGGAACTAGAAACACATAGAAAAGGAGGCCCCAGTGGAGGACAATGAGGCTCTGCTCAGAGAGAACAGTATGGGCCACTGTAAAGTGGGAAGTGGGTCATAAGAAAAATAGGGACAGCAATAAAACCAGGAAGAGATCATGAAATCCATCTCGCTGGCTTAAAAGTTGGTGCCCGGAGCGAGCCCAGTGGGATGCCCTCAGTGTTTCTGACCACTGTCTCCATTATCCTACTTGCTGAGCTCTAACCTGCCTCAGAAAAGCCTGAGAAATAGAAACCACAGTGAAAGATGGGCAGGAAGAGACAGTGCTCAGCAAGGGCACACCATCCCTCGCCTTCCTTGTCGCAGAGCTTGATTCAACAAGGGCAGCAATCTTCCTCAAATCAGTGGAAGAGTCTCCTTAACAGAGAGGGCAGTCCTGCAAGCTGGGTAACATGCCAAAAGGAGGCTTACCTTCTCGCCTGCCCATGTGCGCTTTCGTCTTCAACTCAGGGAATGAGCCAAAAGACTACCCTACTTTGGTTGTTGCTAAAGCGTACTGGTGACTTGTAGAAGAAACTATTTTCCACCAATATATCTTATATATTTGGCCTATGGACTAACTCCATATATAGTGTTTTGTTTTGTTTAAAAAAAAAAACAGGAACTGTCTATCAGTATAAACTTCACCAATTTAGTAAAGTAGGACCTGTGTATTCATTTGTATATCCTAGAATGGTGCTATTTAATTTAGTGCTTTCAAAGACGGAATTTGTAGGAGAAGGGATTTTGTCAGTCGTTTACAGGCTTCATATACTAATATTCTCCTTACAAACACACCATGTGGCCTTGACACCCCTGGTATAAGAAATGAAACTTGGCTGGCAGCCAAGCAGTGCTTATCCCAGGACCTTACACAGTGCAAAGACTTGTGTTTATGAATGTCAAAGGTCACATATTCTGTTTTTTTAAAAGTTGAAACTTTTTGCTCATGTGTTAGCTATTTGAAGGATATTCTATAAAAAGAAGGTAAAATATGAATAAGCCACAATTTATTCTCTAGCTTCGAAAGGCAAATAAGTTGTTTACAGCCAAAAACATGTACATTCTTCCAGGAAAACAGCAGACAAGTGATAGACACTATATAAACACCTTCTGTATCTCCGTATAACACACAATTTTTAAGTATATGTTAATACATTAATTCCCAACTAAAACACCTCTTAGTTTTCTTATTTAAAGATCATTCTCCTGGGACTTTTTATAAAAGAGGTTTGTATAAAAGCTTTAAAGAAGATAAAAATTCTAAAGCTTGAATATTTATTCCAACCCACACATACACACACACACCAGTCTCCTTTTCCCCAATGATAATAAGAAAGATATCTTAGTAGATCTTTGAAAAGAATGTTTGCTTGAAAAAGTAGTCATTCATTCAATAAATATTTTTACTAGGTATTATATATAGGCAAAGGAGATAATAATGATATGTGTGTGTGTGTATGAACTAATAAAAAAGGTATAAAGGTGCCTACACTCATGGAACTTGAAGATTAGTGGGAGTGAGGGGCCTAAATAAATGAATTACACAAATGTAAACAATATTACAGCTGTATGAAACACTCTGATAGTGAGGTATATGGAAAAGCTATGAACACAAAGGAGGCGATAAATTAGTCTGGGAAGGCGACTATGAGAAAGTGTCTTTGTTGGTTTGGACTGCTATAACAAAAATACCATAGACTAGGTGGCTTAAATGAATATTTGATCCTCACAATTTTAGAGACCAAGAAGTCCAAGATCAAGGTGTGGTAGATTTGTTATCTGGCGAAGACCAGTTTCCTGGTTTACAAGATAGAAAGTGAGAGCTCTCAGACTCTTTATCTCTTTATAGGGACATGAATTCTGTCATGGGTGTCCACCTTACCTAAATCTAATTATCTCCCAAGGGTCCCATCTCCAAATATCATCAGTCCATATCAGGAAGTGATGGCTGGATTGAGGTCTGATGAGAGGTGGACCTATTTAGATGGCAAGTGATCTTGCCATCCACAGAATTAGTAAACTTCTGTACTACATGCTGCTTCCTGATACTTATTAAACAAGGAAATGGAAAAAAAAAAAAAATTGTGGGGCAGCTGTGACAGGAAGGCATGGCAAGTTTAAGAACTTGAAAAAAAAATTCACCAAAGCTAACAACCAGAATTAGGGATGGTACAGGGCATGAGATGAAGCCAAAGTGACAGAGGGGTCCATACTACATATTATGAACTGAATTGTGTCCTCCTAAAATTCACATGGTGAGATCCTAACCCCCAATACCTCAGAATGTGACTATGTTTGGATATAGGATCTTTAAAGAGGTACTTAAGGTACAATAAGGTCATATGGGTAGGCTCCAATCCAATACAACTGGTGTCCTTATAAGAAAATTAGGACATAGATAACACACAGACCAAGAAATGACAATGTGCAGCAAGAAAGTGGCCATCTGCAAGCCAAGGAGAGACATGAGAAGAAACCAAGGTTCTCAGCAATGTGCCTTGAGCCTCCAGAACCTTGAGAATATAAATTTTTGTTGCTTAAGCAACAGAGTCTATGTTATTTTGTCATGACAGCCTTGGCAAACTAAGGCCATAGGGAGTAATAAAAAATGTGGTCTTGATCCTAAAACGAAGGAATCCATGGATAGGGTTTAAACTGGGGGTGGAAGGGGTTGCTCTGACTGTGGTGTCAGGGTGAACTGCAGAGACCAAGTGTGGCAGGGTGTGGTAAGCTGAATAAAGTCTCCCAAAAACATCTACTTTCTAATCCCAGGAACCTGTGAATTTTACCTTATATAACAAAAGTAACTCTGCAGATGTGATTAAGTTAAAAGTCTTGCAATAGGGAGATTATCCTGAATTATCCAGGTGGGCTCTAACTATAATCACAAGGGAGATTTCACAGTGGGGAAGGGCATGTAATGATGGAGGCAGAGAGCAGAGCAATGTGCTTTGAAGATGGAGGACAGGCCTACAAAACATAGGATGTAGGTGGCCACTGGAAGCTGGAAAAGCTGGGAGAACGGAATCACCGCTAGAGTCCTCTTGAAGGGATGAACCAAGCCTGCCCACACCTTGACTTGAACCCAGTGAGCACCATTTGGACCTTTACCCTCCAAAACAGAAAGAGAATAAAATTGTGTTGTTTTCAGTCCTTAAATTTGTGGTAATTTGCTATAATGGCAACAGGACCCTAATATATGGGGAGATCAACTATGGGGCGTTCAGTATCAGCCTAGTGGAGAGATGCTCACTGTCTGTCTGCGATGGTGGCTGCCATGGTGAGGATACTTGAGAAATACTTAGGAAGTAAAGTCACTAGGAATGGATGCTGGATTTGAGCTAGAGGGGAGGTGAAGGAGGCGGAGCCAGAGAGAAGATTTTTGTTTTCTGCACCAGCCTTCCACAATGACAATCAGACACTGTCCGAGCAGTCAGTTTGCCATCTCATGTTGGGAGGAAGGGATCTGATAAGTCATTTAAAGATTTGAAGGACAGGAAAACAAAAGCTGTGTTTCTCATTTTACTTCATCTTGGAGTTTTTAAATTTTAAAGCTTGACTTCCAAACTATGCTATTACAATTTTATGTGGAAATGGTCAAAATTCTTTAGTTCTAAAAAAATGTTTCTGAATGTGAAATATTTCTTGACTTTGATTTCAAAAAAACCTGGAGCCTTTAAGGTACTTAACTGGGAAGATATGTGAATGGAAGTTACAGAGGACAATTCTATTTTCTTATTATATATTTATGCTCCCCTCCATAAAGATTTACCTTCTCAAGACCACCAAAAACGAATATTCATAGATGTTATATTTTTTAGTATATATGGCCCTACAGCACCTATGCCACACCCTTCCTCACTTTTACAGCGATTCTAGTCCCACAGAGCTCCATGCAAACACAGTCATCAGTAGGGCCCCGTTCAATGCCAAATCTAATGCAGAACGTTTCCTGCACTTGCACTTTAATTTCCTCACACCGGAGGCTGACCCTGCTGATAAGAAGAGTCTTGGCTACATTTAGGAAGTTCAAGCATTTGATTAAAAGTGCTGCTGTGTGACTTGTGCTATTTACCTTTCTCACACTAATCGCCTGGCTTATATCAGAACAAAAAAGAGCTAGTATGCTCCAATACTCTGCATTCCTCTTTAAGGGATGAGATATTCCACATATCTAAACTTCTGCAAATATTGCTGAGAAGTTAGAAGGTCTTTCAGCACTGATGAAAGAACTGTCTTGGAGATTTGGGATTTAATATTAATAAAATGGTAAGGAACTATCCTCAAAACCAAGAATTCAGACTTGATTATAGGGTAATATTTTGAAGCAGAAGAGTCACACCCGAATATCCCAAAACGGAGGAAGAACACAAAAAAATCGGAAAAATCATAGCAGCCTGCGGTCAATTTACTCAGGTGTTAATGCCCTGAATGACATAAGAGTCTCCATATTAAAACCTCCGTATCTGATGCTCCCAAATTACCATGTTCACCCTTGACTGGGGGAGGGAAGTGCATGCTTTAATTTTAGGAGATTTTGATAAAAATTGCTAAAGTAAAATGGTGAAACTCCTAACCTCTGCTGTGACACTATCCACATTTAGCAATACTAAATAAATAATATAAAGCATGTATTTTTGCTTTCTATACTGTTGAGTGTTGTGCTGTATGTTCAAAATTTAGAAGGATGGACCACAAAGCTACCTTATTCCCTTAATCTTATCAGGAAATGCTGCTCATGAATCATGCATGACTAAATCAGCCTTTTGGTTTGCAGAGATTTGCATCCCTACCTAGGTAGTCCAGGGCCATACCAATATCACTGATCTGTTCAATTCATTGACTAATGATTTGCACGCTTTTCACTAGTGTGTTTTAGCAGTTGCTCTTAAGTGAGACTAACATGTAGCTTCTAGCAGCTATTCATTTCCTAAGCAAATATTTTAAAATAAATTCATATTTTGTCTTGAAGGACATGTACTAAAAGGCATTCCAATTTATTAACTCGGCTTTTAAAATACAGAGACTTTAACACATACACACACATATCTTAAATCCTCTACTTTGAGAATACTGTTACTGGTACATTTTTAAATGAATCAAGAGATCTTTGGGATTTACTGGGGGACTAAATAGATTATCTAAAGTCAAGAAGCATGTCTTCCATAAAAAGCTAATTATAGCACTGTCAGAGCTCTCAAAGAAGGAGGTATTTTCTAGGTAGTCTATTGATGTAGTCATGCTTTTGGTTGGACTTAACCTGGTTTCCACTCCTGAAAAATTTAAACTGGCTTCCACTCATTCAATCCTCATTGGAGATAAAGAATAATTGGTCAATATTCTTTTAGAATTTCAGAGCTAAATGGACTTCTAAAGATACCTAGCTCCATAAGATCACAGAATACAAGACAAATGAGGCAAAAACAAAATGCACTTTCTGCATACTTATAACAAACATATGGACACTGAAATTTAAAACATAATTACAAAAAGTAAAATAAAACAGAATTACAATCACTCCAAATAAAATAAAATAAAATAAAATAAAATAAAATAAAATAAAATAAAATAAAACAAAATAAAATATTTAGGTATAAGTCTAGCAGAAGCATGTAGGATCTGTTTCCTGAAAATATGAAAGTGCTGCTGAAGAAACAAGGGAAGTCCTAAATAAATGGAGAGACATATCATGGCAATGGGTCAGAAGCCTCAATATGGTAAAAGTGTCAATTCACACAAAATTGATCTGTAAGTTCATCAGTCCTAGCGAGGCTCTTACATACACACAGACATGTTCATTCTAAGATGTGTATGGAAAGGCACAGATACCTGGAAAAAGTACAACTTTAAAAAAAAAAAGATTTATTTGAGAGAATAAATAATAACTTGCATGAGTTAGACGGCAGAGGGAGAGGGAATCTCTAGCAGGCTCCCTGCTGAACGCGGAGCCTACCCAGGGCTTGATCCCATGACCCTGAGATCATGACTTGAGCTGAAATCAAGAGTAGGGTGCTGAACTGACTGGGCCACCCAGGTGCCCCAAAACATTTTTGATAAAAAAGGAATAAAGTGAGAGGAGTCACTCTATCCTATATAAAGGCTTGTCATACAGCTACCATACTCAGGACAGAGTGACACTGGCAAAGGGAGAGACACATAGACCAATGGAGCAGAGTAGAGAGCCCAAACACGGACCCACATTAATATGTCCAAATGATTTCTATCAAAGGTAGAAACACAATGTAATGAAGGAAAGATGATTTTTTAAAACAAATGGTGCTGAAGCATTGGTAATCCATAGGCAAACATGAATCTCAACCTACACCTCATATGTTCTATAAAAAGTAACTCAAAGTACCCTGCTGGTATGAATGTTTCTTTTTTTTTTTTTAAGATTTTATTTATTTATTTGAGGGAGAGAGAGAGAGCAAGAGAGAGCGAGCGAGCACGCACAAGCACAAGGAGCAGTGGGCAGAGGGAAAAGCGGGCTCCCCACTGAGCAGAGAGCCCAAGGCAGGGCTCCATCCCAGGACCCCAGGATCATGACCTGAGCCGAAGGCAGATGCTTAATGGACTGAGCCACCAAGGCGCCCACTATAGCAGTTTCTTATAAAACTAAACATGCACTCAACCATAATTGATCTAGCAATTGTACTCTTAGGTATTTATCTAAGAGAAATAAAGACTTACGTGAATGTATACAGTAGTTTTTTTCATAATAGCCAAAACCAGAAACAACCCAAATGTCCTTCACTTAGTGAAACTATGGTACATCCACACCATGGAATACTGCCCAGTAATAAAAAGGAATACACTACTGATACACGCAACAACTTGGTGTTGGTTCAAAACCTTAGGAGCTTTCCTGACGAAATCTGAAACTGGCCCTCATATATTGGAGGGCAAGGAAAGACTGAAGAAAGAGGCAGAGAGTTCCAGATGGGTAGGGGGCGGGTTTCAGAGGCAAGAGAACTAACATTCCAGGCTTTTCTTAGACAGCCACAAGACAAGTAGATCTCCACGCCTGCCCAGCAGAATCTTAAAAGTTTATATAGAGGCCTTAGTTGGGTTCAGTCAGACCATTCAGATGGTCTCAATACACCTTAGTCTCTGAAGCCTACAACCTTAAAATAGCTCCTAGTGTGGGAATAGTGAGCAGAATGTACGTTCCAAGAGCAAGGGAGGGGTGAGGAGCCTCTGATTGCCTGGGTCCCACTCTCAGGTCAGCTGGCAGTCACGTCCTCTCAATTACCTTTGCCAACACTTGGATGGAACTCAAGGGAACTATGTTGTGTGAAAAGATCTGATCTCAAAAGGTTACACACTGTGTGATTCCATTTATATAACATTCTTGAAGGACAAAATTAAAGATGTGGAAAACAGACTGGTGGTTGCTAGGGGTTAGGGAGGTAGCGGTGGGAAAGAGGTACCTATCCCTATAAAAGGGTAACAGGAGAGATCCTGGTGATGGGACTGTTCCCTATCTTCACAGTCGTATTGGTCACATATGTCTACACGTGATAATATTGCATGCACACACACACAGGTGCGTTAAAACTGATGAAATCTGAATAAGGTTAGTGGATTGTATCAATATCAATTGTCCTGGGTGTGATATTATTTTGTAGTTAAGTAAGATGTTACCATTGGAGGAAACTGGATGAAAGTTATACAGGACCTCTCTGTGTTATTTCTTATAGTTGTGGGTGAATTCATAATTATCTTTTGAATTTTTTTAAGCTAAAAAAAGATAAAGAAAGATGCAGAGTCTACCTCTGTTTTACAGGTGAAAAAAAGGAACAAACACTAGAGGAATTTACTCAATTTGCACTGCTAGTTAAGAGCTAAATAAAAAATAAGACTTAGGCCTCTGAACCTTCCACAGAATCCAGTTAAGGATTCTGTGCCATAATCCTTAACACAAATAATAAACTAAGCAACCACTACTGTTCCATCCCATACTGGGGGATTAAAATAATAAAGACAGGGGCATGTGGCTGGCTCAGTCAGTAGAGCATGCTACTTGTGATCTTATGGTCATGAGTTCAAGCCCCACAGTGGGTGTAGAGCTTACTTAAAAAAATAGATATTCAACAATTAGACAAATAACCCATTTTTAAAAAAGAGGAAAATAATAAAGATAACATCAAGCAGCTAAAAATCTAGTTAAGGATACATGGAATAATGTTAAGGCAATAAGTGGGTAATAAATTTAAGTATTACACAGTTCTAACTTAGATATAATAAGAACTCAGAGAAAAAAGGCACAAACATGTCTGTCATACAATTCTACTACAAATCCGAACAAATCCAAGGCAAATAACCTCACTGACGAACAAAGACCTAGAAGAAAAGGATTTCTTATCTTTTTCTTATCCAGATGCACAGACTTATCCTTAAATATATTTTATGCTTAGGATACCACATTCTGGGTGGAAGGAGGACCACCACAGGAAATGGGCACGTCATGGGTACCAGACTGGTGTCTGCTCCCTGGCCCCCCACCCTCCTCAATGGGAAGCCCAGCAACACAAAGCATCCTGAGGAAGACACAGGTCCTCTTCCTCACAGAAGTAAGCCAGGTGTCACAAATAAATCTGGACTATCTGAGGTGGACTTTCTTATTTACCTCAGAGTCTAGTTTTAAATTTATCATAATTGTAATCTGTGGGTCAAAGTGATAAAAGTATTACTTAATATTCAGTTCCATCTTAATAGTTATCAACCTTGTGACAGGACACTGCAAAAGGACTGGAAAGCGGTGTTCTGCACACAGGGCTGACTCAATCTGCACTGCAGTGAGTTCTGGTAATGAAGAGTATCGTTGGGGTTCTGGTAATGGTGATGGATTCTCAGGTTCTGTTTACCTGGCCCTGAGGATGGTGGATTTTTAAGGTGTGGGTGAAGATGAAAACCTTTATGATAGTTTTGTAAATTTTGGGCACTGGTTATGTAACTTTAATGTTCACTGAAATACGTCTATATTTGCTTTTATTTTCTTACTTTTTAAAGATTTTATTTAACAGAGAGAGCAACAAACCAGGGGTAGGGAGTGGCAGAGGGAGAGGGAGAAGCAGGCTCCTCGCTGAACAGGGAGCTGGACATGGGGCTCAATCCCAGGACCCTGGGATCATGACCTAAGCCAAAGTCAGATGTTCAACCAACTGAGCCACCCAGCTGCCCCCAAATATGTTTATTTTTTAGAATTCAATTTTTCTTGCTCCCGATAAAATATATATATATATATATATATATTTTTTTTTTTACATTATCAGCTTAGTACTGGGATTCAGTTGTTTGTTATGTTTTGTATCAGTTTTTGTTGAAGTATTATTTTGCAATAATCAGCAATGACAACTTTCTGGAATTTTACTCAAATTTATTTTGATTTTGCTGATTTTGTACCCATATTCATATTTGCTTTTTAATCATGTCCTAGATGGAACTTCATTCCTAACTGTGGTTAATACTGTGGCTTGCTTTTTAATTATAGCCCCATAATATGCTTTATATCACATGCATGCTAGGATATTAAATTCACCAGAAACTGGTCGTTTTTTGTTTGTTGTTAGGATTCTTTAACATAGAAACTAAGCTGTGTGCACATTTTTCACACAGTGGATGGGTGAGATATGATCTTTCTGTAGCTTATTCCTGTATTTATAAGAACACGACTTCAAAATCGTACATAATACATGCATGGAATAAAGAGTTCTTAATTGCCTCCCTCCCCCCAAAAAACCTCCCTACGAAATTGAAATGCTTCTTATATGATGGGATGACAGTGGCATGGTGTGTCTCTAGCAAAGCCAGCAAAGCTGATGCCACCCCAATCTCCCTGCCCTCCACCAGGCTCCTTCCTATCCACTGGTCTCCTCACTTACTATGTGCCTTTCATTGTTTTGCTTTGCTTTCTGCCTAGAGAACCATTCAGCTCATTCTCCACTTTACAATCTCTTTTTCAGCTTTTAGAATTAGTTTTAATATCATTTATTCCAAAGCTTTCATGGACTCCTGTAAGTAGTTAACTTTCCCTTTCCTGTACTCTCAGGATACGTTTGAGTTCATTTACTACCAAACTCAGGAGGCTGTATTATAAATATCTGCAATTAGGTTTGTTTCCCCTATTTGACAGGAACACCTCAGGTGGGGACCATGGGAAAGTGCCTGACCAAAGCAGGTGACAAGTAAAGCAGGCTCGCTTCCTGATTGTCCCCAGCCATCAGCCTGCTAGGTTGGGCTATTGTTTTGTTTTTGGAAAGCAGCAGCAGCAAGTTTATTCTCATGATCTAAGGAAAATGCATGTGCCAACTACAAGGCAGGGACATAATTATTTTTTCCAGCTGACTTTGGCAGGGATCCCTCAGGATCCCTATTTAAAGAGCAAAGGCTGAGAGAGAAAATGTATGCTTGTTCAGGACCCTGGATGTTAGAAGGCACACGAGGGGTGGGACTCACTTTTCTATGGGGCAATCTGACTTCGAGGGCAATGCTAAGAAAGGAATCTAGTGCCTTCAGTTAGGAGGGACCTCCTGAAAAACACACTCTACAGTATATGTCCAACATATTTTGGACCCTGAGGTTAGAATATCATCTCTTGGACCTTTAAGATCTGCACCTAGAAAGCCAAGGAAGGAAAGCAATATGCAGCTTTGCTGACAAGAACCCTCAGACAGCTGTTGGGAATGGATAAAACCATTTGGGAATGTATTTCCATATGGTCATACTCATGATAAAGATAATAATCCCATCAATGTTAGTGGATCCATGCCACATAAATCAGCTTTTAATAAAACAAGCTTCTACCCCTTTGACTGATAAACGTTAATAATTTTTGTTGCAAATTTCTCTGAAATGTATTAGTTGCCTCTTGTCTCTCTATCGAACATAGCAAACTTTTCTTAATGGTATAAGTTCATGGAAATATTAAACAGTAATACAGAGTGATATGGCCTCAGGAGCTCCTTGCCACCACATTAAATGGATCCAGAGTGTTAAAATTTCTTATTTCATATGCTCAACTTGCACAGTATTTTAAATATAGATTCCGTATCCTCTATCAACATCAGCTGATGCTTGCTGCTCTTCGGACACTGACTGCTAGTAGGGAGATGTACTTTCTTCCTGTTAATTCCCAACTTTTAATTTGCTGCAATCCAAGAAACCACATACCACATTTGTGGGGACTGTATTGAGAGTGAATAAGGTAATGGGTGTGTGTTTCTCACTAGACTGAAAACTTCTAGAAAGTAAGAAATAACTATTGCTATTTTTGAGCCCTGAAGAGCCTATCATGGTATTTTGTATACCACAGCACTTAGTAGATGTTTTCTGATTTGACTTAAGCAATATGAGTTGTATTTTTATGTGTTTTTCAGCTACTCAAGCAGTTAGCTTACATTTTTTGTTTTAAGGTAGGTCACCAAGAATAGTTTGCTAGGTAAGTGATCTCCCTGTAAGTGATATCACACTCTTGTGGTCTGGAAGGATATACACAAGGTGACTGAATGGTGGTTACCTGTGAAAGATAATTTTAGGTGATTATTAGTTCCTTTTTTCTTTTTAAAGATTTTATTTATTTATTTATTTATTTATTTATTTATTTATTTATTTATTTATGAGAGAGAGAGCACACAAGCAGGGTGGAGGAACAGAGGGACACAGAGAAGCAGACTCCCCACTGAGCGGGGAGCCCAATGTGGGGCTCAATCCCAGGACCCTGAGATCATAACTTCAATAGAAGGCAGACGCTTAATCAACTGATCCACTTACATGCCTCAGTTCTTTCTTTCTTCTTATTAGCACTTCAAAATATTCTACAAGTATTGCTTCTATCATGTAAAAATTATGTCAAACCTAGATTATTTTAGATGGAAATACCAATTTTCCAATTTCCAGTTTCCAAATATCAAATTCCAATTCTGTGAAAAACAGACTTAAATGAGGAGGAAATGCAAGCAAAAAGTAAGCAGTGAGGATACCACAGGAATGAAGGGAATAATTACTGGGGAAGAAAACAACATGACAGAAAAAACAAACAGAACGTAGTAAAAGATGAGATACAGAATGAAAGGAGATAGAAGAAAATCGTCAAGAGTATTTGTACGATGGCTTGCTTGCTCTTTCATTTCCTATTCATTTGAGTGTTTACTGAGCACCCAATCCCACACAGGTATTTTTATTGGGTACTACTACCACTAAGAATGGAGTAAATGGGAATCAATAGGTCGTTCTGGAAGAAGGAGAGGCAATGATGATGGCCTGGAAGTTGCTGAGAGACAAGATGAGTATCACTAGTTTGACATGAGTAAACAGAAGACTAATGCAAGAATGAGTCTGAATGGAACATATCAACAGAAAATCTACAAACATACGGCAGATGAGGCCAAAGCAGTGAGGAAGATCAGAAGGAAAGGATTCAAAGTCATTTATTACATCATCTAGAAGGAACCTTTTAACCTTTTGCCATGGTTGCCTGATTTCATGATTAAACTGAAATAATAATGACTGTCAGGGATTAAGTATGAGGTACTATATACGAAATGACTTTAAAGAGTATAAAGCACGATAAGAACTTAAGACATAATCAATGTTTTGCTGTCACAAATTGAAGGGTGGAAAGAAGGACAAAAACATTCATTTCCCATTACATATTTAAAAAGTAAAGACTTCTTTCTCAAGTGATAAACTCAAAGTCTTATATTTTTCCTATTTCTACTCCCCAGCGCCTTCCTGTCAACTTTGCCAACTTTTTAAAAAGGATACACCAAAAATACTCAGCAAAGATTAGAGGGACTGCCTGAGCAGAGCTCTCCTTTCCAACTCACTGGGCATTACATTACAAGAGAATATAATTAGAGAAACTTGCTTAACTTTGGTGGTGGTATCAGAGTCTGAAAAACTAATTTTAAAACAAGGCTGTTAAGACAGCAACATTAAAATGGAATTTCTTTAAATAGCTACAATTCTATTTCTCTTTGTAGTAAACTAAAAACATGAATACCGTTTACTACTTGATCCTAGTCAGTAAGCCTAAGTTTTGAATTCCACTCTTTTTTGCTTAAAACAACAGGAAAAAAAGAAGGTGGGGGGAGGAGAATAGGAGTCAGCAAAAATGAGCTTAGACTGGCTTTCCCACTTAGCAAATTATTAACCACTGCCAGGTTTCTACATTTGTAAGATGAAAACTGTAATATGAGTCCTATGCTTTCACTATTCTTGCAGTTGTCATTTCATATTATTTATTAGTTTGTTCTCCCACCAAACTGAATATTCCGTGAGGACCATGTCCTTCTTCTTGTTCAGTTCTCTGCATCCAGTAAAGTGGATGGTACAAAGCAGGGACTAACTGAATCTAATGTTTGGATGTCCCAAGATGAAAGTGACGGCAGAAGAAATTTACTTAATCATTGATCTATTTTCTTGTATCTTTCTGAGCAAATGTCTTCAATTTTGATTGTCTAATTTAGCAATATTTTTCCTTTATATTGGTGCTTTCTGGTTCTTGTTTGAAAAATCTTTGCCTATCCTGAAGTAACAAAGATACTTTCTTCTGTTTTCTTCAAGAAGCTTGTAAGCTATTATATTTGTATCTCATTCATTTTGAGTTAATTTGTATATATGGTACAAGGTAAGGGTACCGGGGCTTGTTGTTGTTGTTGTTCTTTTCATATGGGTAGGCTTTCTAGGATTACTAGTTGAAAAGACTTCACTGAATTTCTTTGGTGCCTTAGTTGAACCATTTTTGTGTGGGTCAATTTGGGAGCTCTTTATTCTGCTGCATAAACCTGTCTATCCTGTAGTACCAGTAGCACACTGTCTGGATTACTTTCACTTTATAGCAAGTCCCAAAATCAAATACAGCAAGTCCTCCAATTTCACTCTTATTTTTTAAAAATTGTTTTGCTATTACAGTTATTTTGCATTTTCCACACATTTTATGTTAGCTTTTCGATTTCCACAAACATTCCTGTTGAGATTTTGTTTGGGACTAGGTTGAATCTATAAATCAATTTGTAGAGAACTGACATCTTAACCATATTAAGTCTCACTGAACATGGCATATTGATTCATTTATTTAGGTCTTTTTAAATTACTCTTATCAATGTTGTATAGATCTCACACATCTTTTTTTATATTTTTATTGAATTTTATTCACAAATGTTTAGTTTTTGATGTCACTGTAATTTTTTTTAAATTTGATTTTCCAAATGCAGTACATGCAATTGATTTTTTAAAGATTTATTTATTTGAGAGACAGAGAGTGTGATGGGGAGGGGCAGAGAGAATCCCAAGCAGACTTGGCACTGAGTATGGAATCCAATGTGGGCTTGATCTCATGACCCTTGACCTGAGCCAAAACCAAGAGTTGGCTGCTCAACCAACTGTACCACACAGATACCTCCTGCCCCCTGCAATGGATTTTTATAAAATGGCCTTGTATACTATGACTTTGCTAAGTTCACTCATTAGTTCTAGTAGTTTAGTCAATCTCAGAATTTTCTCTATGGTCATATCATCTGCAAATAAAGACAGTTTTACTTTTTTTCTTTATAAATTTATTTTTTTTATTGGTGTTCAATTTGCCAACATATAGAATAACACCCAGTGCTCATCCCATCAAGTGCCCCCCTCGGTGCCCATCACCCAGTCACCCCCACCCCCCGCCCACCTCCCCTTCCACCACCCCTAGTTCGTTTCCCAGAGTTAGGAGTCTCTCATGTTCTGTCTCCCTTTCTGATATTTCCCACTCGTTTTTTCTCCTTTCCCCTTTATTCCCTTTCACTATTTTTATATTCCCCAAATGAATGAGACCATAAAATGTTTGTCCTTCTCTGATTGACTTATTTCACTCAGCATAATACCCTCCAGTTCCATCCAGGTCGAAGCAAATGGTGGGTATTTGTCATTACTTTCTTTTTTTCTAATCTTTATATCTTTCATGTATTTTTCTTGCCCTACCAAACTGGCTAAACTTCCAACACAATGTTGACTGAAGGGGTTAGAGCACACATCTTTGCCTTGTTCCTTATATTGGTGGATTGATTTTGCTATTAAGTGTGATGTTAGTTAGAGATTTCGTGTATGTGATCTTTACCAGTTTGAGGAATTTCTCTATTTCTAATTTCTTGAGATTTTTAAAAATCATGAATGGGTTTTGAACTTTGTTTTCTCTGCATATATTGATATGATCATGTGGCTTTTCCCTTTTGATCTACTAATATACTTAATTACACCAACTGATTGTCAAGTATTTCACCAAAAGTACATTCCTAGGAAGAGAAAACTTTGATCATGATATATTATCCATTTTTATATGTCTAGATTTGATTTGCTAATATTTTGTTTAGTATTTTTGTGTCTATGTACATAAAAGTCTATAATGTTCTTTATTTGTAATGTCATTGTGTATTTTGAGTTATCAGGATTATGTTGGCCTCATAAAATGTATTTAAAAGATTCCATCTTCTTTTTTGGTAAAAGTTTTTGTGAGATTGGTAATATTTCTCCCTTAAGTATTTGATAGATTTCCCTAGTAAAGCCATTCTGGCCTAGAGTTTTCTATATTCAAAGTCCTTAATTATAAATTCCATTTATTTAACAGATGGCAGGTTATTGAAATATCCTCTTACTTCTTGTAGTCAGTTTTGTTAATTTATGTTTTTCAAGGAATTTTCCCATTTCCTCCAAGTCATCAAAGGCACTGGCATAAACTCCTCTACTAACATATAGTAATATGTCCTAATTCTCCTTTTAAAGTCTGTAGGATCACGGCAGCCCGGGTAGCTCAGCGGTTTAGTGCTGCCTTCAGCCCAGGGGGTGATCCTGGAGACCCGGGATCTAGTCCCACGTCGGGCTCCCTGCATGGAGCCTGCTTCTCCCTCTGCCTGTGTCTCTGCCTTCCTGTCTCTCTGTGTTTCTCATGAATGAATAAATAAAATCTTAAAAAAAAAAATGTCTGTAGGATCTGCACTGACATCTTCTTTCATTCTTGATATTAGTAATTTGTGTTCTCTCTCTTTTTGAAATCAGTAGAGCTTAGGGGCTTATCAATTATATAATATTTATGACATACATATTTCCTCCTCCATGCATTCCTATCTCAGTAACATACCACTGTGTACAAAGTATACTATCTCCCCAAGTAAAGTGTGAATGGGAACTCTTTCTCAGTCTTGTTCTTGCCTGTATCCTTGCAGCTGGCAAAGAGGAGGAGGTCAGTGAATATTTGTTGAATGAAATAACCACAAAATTGAATGAAATAACAAAAAAAATTTTTAAACAATAAAACCATCAACTTAGGGACGCCTGGGTGGCTCAACAGTTGAGCGTCTGCCTTCAGCTCAGCTTGGGGCGTGATCCCGGAGCCCTGGATCAAGTGCCACATTGGGCTCCTTGCAGGGAGCCTACTTCTCCCTCTGTCTGTAACTCTGTCAGTCATGAATAAATAAATCAAATCTTTAAAAAAATAAAACCATCAACTTATCACTGAATTTAAACAAGATCTTTAAGGTATCTCAATTTTAACATAAAAACACAGGCAGCATTTGCAAACAATGAAAACAACATCATTTCTATTAAAAGTTTTAAAGTAAAAATAGTTTCTCCTAGTAACCTGTATGCTAGATTGCAAGAAAAATTCGAGTGACCAAAATCAATATAGGGAATTGAGAGAACGACCTATTTGAACAGAAATCTCTTTTAGAATAAGAATAAAAAGCTAAAAAAATTGCTGTCACCCAACAGATGGCTAAAAGCACATTTTCAGAACCTCTTAACCACCCACCAAGCACTCATGTAACAAGAAATGCAAATAGCAGTCCCTGCTCTCTTTCTGTGAACCCTACCTTGGGTCATTTCAAACCTTCAAGCAACTCCTCTCTCACTGCCAACCAGTACTTTCCCACTTTGATGCCACTAGGTCAGGGCTTCCATGGAGTCAGGTGCCCATCTTCCTTCCTTCTTGAGATACTGCAACTAATATTTGATGACACAAGATTATTTTTCTTTCACATGCTCTTCACATATTTAGTTTTTTAAGTTCTAAGATCCTTATTCTAACATTTACACTATTTTTCTATATTTTGTTAAACTGACTTTCAGTTGTGTGTGAACCTGCTAATTGAAAACATTTTCTAAATTTTACTTTTTTAAATTGAAATACAGTGACATACATTAGTTTCATATGTACCTTATAATGATTTGACACTTGTATACATTGATAAATGATCACCACAATAAGTCTATTTTCCATCTATCACCGTACAAAATTGCAAAATTTCTTTTTTTCTTGTGATGAGAACTTTTAAGATATACTTTCTTAGTAAATTTCAAATTTGAACTATAATAGTATTGACTACAGTGCCCACACTGTACATTACATCTCCATGACGTATTTATTTTATAATTGGGAGCTTCTATCTCTTGATCCCTTCCACTCATTTCACCTTCCCTTCAAACCTGTCCCCTCTGGCAACCATCAATCTGTTCTCTGTATCCATGAGTTTTGTTTTGCTTTGTTCATTTGTTGTTTTTAGATTCCATATAGAAGTAAAATCATATGGTTTTTGTCTTTCTCTAACTTATTTCACTTAGCATAAGAAGTTCATCTATGTTGTCACAAATGGCAAAATTTCATTATTTTTGTGGTTTAGTAGTACTCCATTGTGTACAGGTGTATGTATATATATATTTCACATCCTTATCTATACATTAACTGATGGGCACTTCAGTTGTTTCCATATCTTGCTATTGTAAATAATACTGCAATAAACATAAAGCTGCATATACCTTTTTGAATTAGTGTTTTCATTTTCTTTAAATACGTACCCAGAAGTGGAATTGCTGGACCATATGGTAGTTCTATTTTTCATTTTTTAGTATCTTCCATACTGCTTTCCATGGTGCCTATATTAATTTACATCCCACCCCAATAGCACATGAGGTTCCCTTTTCTCCACATTCTTCACAATTTGTTATTTCTTCTGTTTTTGATAATAGCCATTCTGACAGGTGTGAGGTGATATCTCATTGTGGTTTTGATTTGCATTTCTTTGATGATGAGTGATGTTGGGCATCTTTTCTTATACTTTTTGGCTAACACTTTTCTTTGGAAAAATATCTATTCAGATCCTCTGCCCATTTTTTAATTGGATTGCTGTTGTTGTTGAATTGTAAGAGTTCTTTACATATTTTAGATATTAATCCCTTATTTGATATATGATTTGCAGTATCTTCTTCCATTCAGTACATTGCCTTTTCATTCTGTTGATAGTTTCCTTCACTGCAGAGAAACTTTTTAATTTGACATAGTACTATTTGTTTATTTTTACTTTTGCTGTTCTTGCTTTGGGGATAAGTCCAAAAAAACATCACCAAGACCAATGTCAAGGAGCTGACCTCTTATGTTTTCTTCAGGAGGTTTATGGTTTCAGGCCTTAGATACAAGTATTTAATTCTTTTTGAATTAATTTTTGTGTATGGTGTAAGATGGTGGTCCAGTTTCACTCTTTTGCATGTAGCTGTCCAGTGTTCCCAGCAGCATTTGTGGGAGAGAATTCCCTTTCCTCATTGTATATTATTGTCTCCATTGTCATAAATTAATTGATCATATATGCATGGGTTTATTTCTGGGCTTTCTATTCTGTTCCATCGATATTTAATGGTAATATATTGTTTTGATTACTATAGTTTTGTAAAGCTTGAAATCAGGAAGTGTGATGCTTTCAGCTTGTTCTTTCCCAAGATTGCTTTAGCTATTCAGGATCTATTGTGGTTCCATACGAATCCTAAAAAGTTTGTTTTATTTCTGTGAAAAATGCCTTTTTCAATTTTAATAGGAATTTTGGTATATTAAATGTCCATTTGCTCTGGGAATGTGGACCTCTTAAGCAATATTAATTCTTCCAGTCCATGAATATGTAATCTTTCCATTTATTTGTGTCTTCTTCAGTGTCATAGTTTCAGTGTACAGGTCTTTCAACTCCTTGGCTAAATTTATTCCTAGGTATTTTATTATTTTTAATGCAATTGCAAATGGGTTTATTTTTCTTAATTTCTCTTTTTGATAGTTCATTGTTAGTATATAAAATGCAACAAATTTTTGCATATTGATTTTGTACTCTGCAACTTTCCTGAATTCACATACTAGTTTTAACAGGTTTTTGGTGGAGTCTTTACGATTTTCTACACATAAAATCATGTCATCTGCAAATAGTGACAGTTTCACATCTTCCTTTCCAATTTGGATGCCTTTATTTCTTACTGCTTAAAAGCTATGGCTAAGATTCTAATACTATGTTGAGTAAAAGTGGTGAGAGTGGGCATCCTTGTCTTCTTTCTAATCTTAAAGGAAAAGCTTTCAGATTTTTGCCATTGAGTATAATGTGTCACAGTTAACTGTGAGCTTGTCCTATATGTATATGGCCTTTATTATGCTGAGGTATGTTCCATCTATACCCACTTTGTTCAGTTTTTTAAAAATCATAAATGGATGTTAAATATTGTCAAATGTTTTGTGCATCTATTCAGATGATCATATGATTTTTTACCCTTCATTTTTTAAGGTGTTTGTGTCACATTAATTAGTTTATGGATGTTCAAACATCCTTCTTTTTTTTTTTAAGATTTATTTATTTATTCATTCAGAGAGAGCGAGAGAGAGGCAGAGACACAGGCAGAGGGAGAAGCAGGCCCGATGCGGGACTTGATCCCAGGTCTCCAGGATCACACCCCAGGCTGCAGGCGGCACTAAACTGCTGCGCCACCGGGGCTGCCCCAAACATCCTTCTATATCTGTAATAAATCCTACTTGCTCATGGTTTATGATTCTTTTAATGGGTTGTTGAATTCAGTTTGCTAATATTTTGTTGAAGATTTTGCATCTATGTTCAACAGTGATATCGGCCTGTAATTTTCTTTTTTTGTGGTGTCCTTGTCTGATTTTGGTATCATAGTAATACTGACTTCTAAACATGAATTTAGAAGCATTCCTTCCTCTTCAATTTTTTAAAAAAGTTTGAAAAAGATAATATTAAATCTTTGAGCATTTGGTAGGAATCACCGATGAAGCTACTTAGTCTTAAACTTTTGTTTTGTTTTTAGATTTTTATTTTATTTATTCATGAGAGATATAGAGAGAGGCAGAGACATAAGCAGAGGGAGAAGCAGACTCATCGCAGGGAGACCAATGTGGGACTTGATCCTGGATCCCGAGATCATGCCCTGAGCCGAAGGCAGATGCTCAACCACTGAGCCACCCAGGGGTCCCTTAAACGTTTGTTTGTTGAGAGTTTCTGATTATTGATTCAATCTCTTTACTAGTAATCTATTCAGATTTTCTATTTCTTCATGATTTGGTCTTAGAGGATTGTATGTTTCTAGAAATTCATCCATTTCTTCTAGAATATCCAATTTTTTTGGCATATAATTATTCATAATAGTCTCTTATGATCCTTTGTATTTCCTTGGTATCAGTTGAAACTTCTCTTTCATTTCTGATTTTATTTGAGCCCTCTCTCATTTTTTTCTTAGCTAAAGGTTTGCAAATTTTGTTTATCTTTTCAAGAAACCAAGTTTTAATTTCATTAATCTTTTTCATTGCGTTTTTAGTCTTTATTTCTGTTCTATTATTTCCTTCCTTTTACCAATGTTTTTCTAGTTCCTTTAGGGAATAGATTGTTTATTTGAGGTTCTTTTGTTTCTTGAGGTAGACCTGTATTGCTATAAACTTCCCTCTTAGAACTAGCTGCTTTTGCTGCATCTCATAGATTTTGGTGTATTAAATGTTCATTTTCATTTGTCTCGAGGTATTTTTTTATATCTCTCACTGACCCACTGGTTGTTCAGTAGCATGTCTTTTAATCACACATTTGTGATTTTTCCAGTTTTCTACTTGTAATTAATTTCTAGTGTCATACCATTGTGGTTAGAAAAGATGTTTGACATGATTTCAACCTTCTTGAATTTACCGGGTCTTGTTTTTCAGCCTAACATATGTCTACCCTGGACAATATGTACACTTAGGTTCCATGTGCACTGAAGAAGAATGTGTATACTGCAGCTGTTGGTGGAATGTTCTAATAGAACTCTATGAGTTCTATTAAGCTCAACTGACCAATTGTGTCATCTAGTGCTGTTGTTTCTTTATTGATCTTCTGCCTGAATGATCTATCCATTGATATAAATGGGATATTAAAGTCCCCTAACATTATTGTATTGCTGTCATTTTCCCCTTTCAATTTATTAGTATTTGTTTTTTTAAAGATTTTATTTATTTATTCATGAGAGACACACAGAGGGAGAGAGAGAGAGAGGCAGAGACACAGACAGGGGGAGAAGCAGGCTCCCATGCAAGGAGCCTAATATGGGACTCGATCCTGGGACTCCAGGATCATGCCCTGGGCTGAAGGCAGGTGCTAAACCACTGAGCCATCCAGGCATCTCCTTAGTATTTGTTTTATATATTTAGGTGCTCCTATGTTGGGTGCATAAATATTTACAAATGTTATATCTTCTTGCTGAAGTGACCCCCTTACCATTATGTAATGCCCATCTTTGTCTTTTATTACAACTTTTGCTTTAAAGTCTATTTTGTCTGATATAAGTATAGCTACCCCATATTTCTTTTGGTTCCCATTTGCATGAAACATCTTTTTCTGTCCCTTCATTTTCAGTATGTGTGCGTCCTTACATCCGAGTAAGTGCCTATACTCTTATAGGCAGTATATAGATGGGTCTTGTTTTTTAATCCATTAGCTACTCTGTCTTCTGATTGGAGAATTTAGTCCATTTACATTTAAAGTAATTATTGATAGGTAGTAATTATTGCCATTTTGTTCATTGTTTTTTGGCTGTTTAATATTTCTCTCTGTTCCTTTGTTCTCTTGTTTTTTTCCCTCGTAGTTTAATAATTTTCTGTAGTGTTATGCTTAGGTTCCTTTTTCATTTTATTTTCTGTGGATGTACTATAGGTTTTTTGCTTTGTGGTTATATCAGGAAGCTCACAAATAACAACCTATGTATATAACAGTCTATTTTATAACAAGCTAAGAGCACGTTAAGTTTAGGACACATTCTAAAACTTTGCCATTTCACTTATCTTCCCCAAGTTTTATGTTTTTGAGGTCACATTTTACATCTTTTTATTTTGTGTGTACCTTAATTAGTATAGGTATAGTTGTTTTTACTACTTTTGTCTTTTAACTTTTACATTAGCTTTATAAGTGATTAATTCACTACATTTACCTTTAACGGTGAAAATTTTACTTTCACATGTTTTATTGTTACTAATTAGTCCCCTTTCTTTTCAGCTCAAAGAAGACCCTTTAACATTTCTTGTAAGGCTGGTTTAGTGGCACCGGATTCCTTTGGCTTTTGTTTCTCTAGACAGCTCTTTATCTCTTCTTCAATTCTGAATGACAACCTTTCTTGGTAAAGTAGTCTTGGTTGGAAGCTTTTTCCTTTTAGCATTTTAAATATATTATGCTACTCCCATCTGGCCTATTAATGTTTTTTCTGAGAAATCTGATAGTCTTATGGAGGTTCCCTTTTATGTATGTTGTTTTTCTCTTAATGCTTCAAAAGTTTATTTTTTTTAAATTGTTATTTAAATAAACTTTGGGTCCTAACCCAAATTAATAGAAATTAGTCAGATTTGGTCTTTACTAAGCACTTGTAGTTGGTCTGTAAAGCACACACAACCTATATAGAAAGTGTTTATGAAAATTGCATTTCATATGGTTTTTATAATTTACCCTATAATAAAGTCTTGTTGCTCTTTAAATTACCACTGTTGCTTAAATACCAATTTCAATTATTTTTAAAATATGCTGATCCCCATTGTTTTCTGCAATATTTGACAAATATCTATGTCATTTGATACAAAATTATGACTGAAGGAAAGAAAGAAAGAAAGAAAGAAAGAAAGAAAGAAAAGAAAAGAAAAGAAAAGAAAAGAAAAGAAAAGAAAAGAAAGAAAAGAAAACAATTGTCCCATCTTCTCTGGGACTTATTTTCCACACCTATAAATGGGGATAATCGGTCTTCTAGATTACAAAGAGAGTCAAACGATGTTAACTATGAGAGCCCTCTGTAAATTAGAATACGTTAAATGTTGGGTAATGCTGATAGAAATATTAAACAGTATCCAATAAAGACTCCTTATACAAGGTATTCAGTGTTCACAAATGCCTTTTTGCAACAGTCATACCATTGTTGACAGAAAATGTGTTAATCCCAATATCCTAGTGATTTCATATGCTCTTTTCATTTGGACTATTCTGATATTTTAGATTTTTCCTTTAGAATGTGGAAAACATATTGAATACCTTTTCCTGGGTGTAAACACCTTGTGATTTTCTGTTCCCTCAGCACTTAATTCTGTTATGATAGCACCTCTCACAACTCCTGTCTCCACTAGACCCATAGTAGAGCCTAATTTACCGAAAAAGGTAATGTTCTCTACCAGTTTTTAAATTTCACACACAAAAACAGTATTCACAGATACACAAGTGAAATTTTACCACATGAAATACTCTGGTTTTTTTTAGAAATGATATTGAAAAAATTATCAGCTTTATGACGGAAAATATTTTGAAGGTTGCATGACCCACAAACAACTTTTTTTTTTTTTTTTTTTCAGAGAGAGCACGAATGGGGAAGAAGGGCAGAGGGAGGAGGAGACAAGGAATCTAAGCAGGCTCCATGCTAAGCGCAGAGTCTGATGCAGGGCTCAATCTCATGACCCTGGGATCATGATCTGACCCAAAATCTATCAGTTGGAGGCTTAACTGCCTGAGCCACCCAGGTGCCCCCTATAAACAACATTTTAATCTTTGTCTGCACATGTGACAATTTATTTCTTTAATAATGCAGTTTTAGTTATTTGTCCGAAGTATAATATGCTTATCCATGGATTTATCATTTATAAAAATAATTATAAACCATTATTTCCTAAAATGTACACCAAGGAGAAGATGCTCCAGAAAAAAAGCTGCTGTAATCTAATAAATATATAAATGTCACAACCTATATTCATCTTCTTAGAAACAAAATGGCCCTTGGTATCCATGACCAATAACTTCTTTATACATATATGAGTTTGGACTACTCTCCCAATTTCCTCTATGTTTAAAATATTTTGGAACCTAAAAAAAAAAAAAAATCTGTGCCTCTTTTTTAACTGGAATTTCCCCAAGCTGTTTAGCCATAGTGTCCTTTTCTTCTCCTTGTGGATATCTCTCCAGTAGTAGAAGCAAGTAGATACAAGAGTTTAAAGGTACACTTTAGGCTACACATCCCCATCTACTGAAAAAGCAAAGAATGACTTCTTCACCAAAGTACAAGAGGTCCTAGACACAAACGCAGAGGAGGATGGGAAGGGCAAACCCACACCTGAGAGATTCTTAGCCATATACAAGTTAGAGGTGGTGGAAGGTGACATCACTGTATTTCAACCACAGTTTTTAACAACACACATTGAATGTATTTGGGAAGCCTCCTCCTGCCCCTTTGGACAGTAGCCAGGTTTATTTCAATATAAGAGCTATAGAGCTAACAAACTGATGAACCTAAGAGATAGAATATCGCTGTCCTCTTTGCACAAGTTGATAAATGACTCATAGCTTCCTGAGATGAAAAGGAAGATTCAAGCTCACCGCATACACGAGGGAACACCAGAGAGTTCGGATGAATGAAGTCACTTCAGGAAGTAGCTTTCTTAAATACCTCGGTAGCATGGAACAAAAGAGAGGTTGTAATAGTCAAAATAACTGTGGGATTTTGGATCCTTGAGCAAAATTTTACAAAAGATTCCTTTTTGAAAGCATAAAGGAAACAAACTGCCATCCTATCACATTTCAGGAGGTCTTTGGGCCATATCCGATAATAATAGGCAATGACAAGACACTGTTATCCCAATTTTATAGATGCTCACACTGAAGCAACCTGTTAACGCTATGAAACTAGCAGGAGGGGATGTCAGAATTTGAAACCAGAGCCTGTCACCTCACTTCTTGATCTACAGAGAGGTAACAGTGGAGTGACGAGTAGCTAACAGATCACCTGCTTTGACTCAAGCCTGTTCTCTCCCATCTCACCAACGAGCCCACAATGAAGGTCACACTAATGGACTAAAATTATTCTGTCTGCAGGTTTTATAAAATCATATTTCAAGGCACACAGCCTCTTTAAAAATTGGATTTAATTTAAAGTGTTGGAGCACTTTTGACATTCACTGATTTTGACGAGCCATCCCCAATTAGTCTGAATCAGGGAGATTTTACTTTCACTTAACCTTCCATTATGACAAGAACATAAGGAAAGCAAGTGTGTCACTGGTAACGGTCGGGCATAGCGTCAAGACAATGCATTCTAAGCACTCAGTCCTCATGGAGCAACACACAGGCAGGATCCTTTTATTTCTTTGCACTTTGCATAGTGTTCTGCAGGACAAACATACCCCTCTTACCCTGAAATTACAGACCCACCTTCAAAATTCTAGAGTTGAGCCTATTTTCCCTACATATACATCATAACACTGGATTTTCCAAAACAGTATCTTCAATCAAGTGTAAAAATGTAATTGCTCTAATCATACTACATATATCTTAGAGTTATATTCTGCTCCATTTCATCCAGTAAGTGAGCATAACCAAGGTTATTTGCCAAATTCAGTGATTTAAACTCATGCTTAAACTAGCTACTCAGAAATTACCTCCTGGCCAAACCAAAACATCTTTTTTTTCATATAGATTTGCAAAATTATTTGGCTACAATTGTTTTAGAGTATATTTAGTATATAATATAATATACTAAAATTACACTCCAAATTGTGGTAGCCAAGTAAGCTCTCAGCAGATCTAATCTTGGTCTCAGCGATAAGGAGGGAAAGGGGCTTAGAACTTCATAGGCAATTTAGCAGGAATTTGTTAGACTGCGGGCTCCCTGAAAATAGGTCCTATTCACTGTTCTTTCCCACATGTGTATTAGGAACATGATAAACAATAGCTTACAGTAAATGTTTACTGAGGAAGTGGACAGGAACATGAATAGCAAACCCAAAGAAAAGCATCCTTATTTCAATGATATAGATTTGGCTAGGCCAGGAGGTTCTCTCTGGTTATGAGAACCTCCGAATATTCTCAACCATTTCAGAAAGCCTAATGGAAACCACGCATTTACTTTAACATGAGATTGCACAGGGCAACTAAAAGGTCAAATTTCTTTTGCTTTAGCACACTTTATATCAAGTCACTGTAATAAGACTAGTTGTTCTGTGTAGGTACGAAGCTGGGGAGGAAAATGCTCCTGCGTTTCTCTCTGAGCCTTCCTTAAGGTGGAAGACACAGCAATCTGACTGGGACAGATTTACAAATGAATAGGGTCTCTGTGTTTTCAGAAACCAAGCACACACAGGGCTGTAGCTCTCTCTCTCTCTCTGACTCCTCACTCAGAGGCAGGGGTAAGAAGATTTGGGCTTGGGCTTGACTTCTCACTTTTCTTCCTCTTTTTTCTAATGCTTCCACAGTCAAATATAGTAGTAAAATTTTGGCAAAGGAGGCCTGGTCCTAGTTGAGGGCTGAGTACACATACACATATATATCCCTTGGAAACTGCACAGGGATGGAGGACTAGCCCAGGCAGGATTCCCAGGAGGGGCCTACCCATCCTATCACACACTACCATAGCCACAGTGAGGTCACGGCTACCTAAGGTGCTTTATCTAGGAAGAACATTCCAAAAACAGAAGTTGATAGGCAGTGACAGATCACTTCGGACAGTTGTGATTTCTCCAGCCACAAGTCTAAGGGAGTGAACTGTACATACAACATTCCCAGGTGTGAGAAACTAACCCAGAGAGGAGGGCCATAACTTGGGGTTGGCAGACCAGGGTGCTAATCCCGGCCCCACCAAACCTGCTAAGCAGCTGTATCTGCACAAGGCATTTCCCCTTTCATGGTCTCCCTGTCCTCAATGGTCAAATGAGGGTATTGGATTACTAGATAATCTCTGTTTCCCTTCCAGCTCCAGCAGTCTACGATTCAGTGAATGACAACTTTGTCTGGTATCTTAAGCACATGTCTTTCACTGGAGCCAACACAGACCATTTGCAAGACACATGCTTGTTAGCAAATCCGAATTCAGTGTTTACGGCACAGACCCTGCCAAAGGATTCTTCAAGTCATCTGATATTCAAGATATAATCTAATAGATGTGTTCACCATCCCTGGAGAGCTGGCACATAGGAAGCAGATTCCACTCAATTAATATTTACTGAGCACCTGCAGTGGGGATTTTGACATATAATATCTCATTTAAAAGCCTTTCCTCAGCTTTTCTATCTTGACAGAAGCATTAGCAGTCTCTCATGTCCAGTGTTTTCCTAAACTTATGCCAATAAACTATCAATCCCTTCAGATGCTTCCGTTCTAATCTTTACACTAATACATAGCATCCAGAACACAATCCTAGGCCTTGTCATCTCCACTCCTAATGTTTTGCGTCATTAAATAACCACTTATTAAGGAATCCTTCCTCCACTTGACAGTGTTCTTGTATTTTTTTAATTTATTTTATTTTATTTTATTTTTTTAATAAATTAATTTTTATTGGTGTTCAATTTACCAACATACAGAAAAACACCCAGTGCTCATCCCGTCAAGTGTCTCCCTCAGTGCCCATCACCCATTCCCCCACACCCCCCGCCCTCCTCCCCTTCCACCACCCCTAGTTCGTTTCCCAGAGTTAGGAGTCTTTATGTTCTGTCTCCCTTCCTGATATTTCCCACACATCTCTTCTCCCTTCCCTTATATTCCCTTTCACTATTATTTATATTCCCCAAACTTGTATTTTTTTTTAAATTAAACTCTGGATAAAGATATTGTTTACTGTACTACTTAGTATTCCTCATATAGGAGCCCAGGAGGTTCATGATTTTGGGGGGAGTGGAAGGTGGAATCTTATCACCATGGGTAAATATGTCAGCTTCCTTTAATCAGAAATTGAAAACTGTAATACAAAATGTCTCTTGTTATCTCATTTAAAGCCTAAATTAGTGTCCATTATAATAATCACGCAACACATCTCAGATATTTCATGGCATCTAGTCCTCAACCTTCTTAGCCATCCCAAGTCCTCCTGGAAGTAAATGAGCAAATAAATTCTGGGAGATTCCAGTTCTGTGACTAAAACACAGGCCATGGATGTGAACCATGCTCCCACTTGTGGCTACACCATGTCAGGTGTAGTATTTCATTTCTGAGTCAGTGTCCTCAGCTGTGGAGAAGGGGCCACCCTGATTCCCAAATCATCATTTCTAATGTGATCCTCCTTCATACAGAGTATTTAGTACACTTCTTGCCTCATAAATATTTGGCAAATATGCATTTATACTAATGATATTTTGGAATCCAAACTGTCCTGCATTTCATTCCCATTCTCTTACTGATTTTATTGGTTAACTCTTTGTTTTCTCCAATCTACTAACCTATGTACAGCCTTTATACCATCTCTCACCCCTTCCTGTCCTTACTTTTTCTTAAATCCCATAGCCTATCATTACAGTCACAGCCGTGCCAACTTCCTCCACAGTATGTTCCTCTCTTTGTTTCCATTGCTCACCCACCTGGCTAAACCCTATCCTTGTTCAATCCTGCTCTCTGCTTTGTCTACCAAGAGATAGTATGGTTTAAGGTATAAGGGTGGCAGCTCTGGAGTTCATCTTCCTAGGGCTCAAACACTGCCACCTAATAATACCTGTGGATCTTTAAGTTACTTATCACTTCTGTAAAATGAGGATGATAATAATAATGCCTGACTCATGGATATGTAATGAAATTGAAATGAGACTATATACTTAGACTTGCACCGACCATAGTAGGCACCCAGTAAGCATTGTTTATTATTATTACTCCACATATGAGTCAGTGGAATGAATTTAGGAAAATCACATACCTAGACAGACTGCTTAACCATAAATGGAAAACCACAGACATCAGATGGGCCCTTGATACTATCTAGAAACTCTATTCACTTTCCGTATGTTTGTTATCCTACTCTCCCAAAATACTGCACCATGCCTTCAACTCTCACTTCAACTCTCCTCCACACTCAGCTGATGAATCTCCCTCCTGCTGCATGGGGAAGACAGAGGCCATTAGACAAATACTACTTCATCTGACCATCATCCAAAATACAGCGACCTGCATCTGGACCCATTTTCTCCACTTTCTCTTTAATTCAGTGTGAGAAAGTTTCCTCATTTCTGGCAAAGGCCAACCCCTGGGCTTGGGTTATCGGTCCCTCCACTGTGGCTTTCCCAAGAATGTTCTTCACCCTGCTCCAAGGGCAGTATATATGCCCTTCTATAATACCTCCTTCCAGTAAGTGTGGCTGGAACTCATGACCCACTACTTATCAATAGAATATGGCAAAAATGATGGAGTATTGTTCTTGTGATTACAGTGAATTATATGAGACTTTACCTTACTAAGACAGGCAGGCGTGAAGATTCCCCTTGCTGGCCTGATGAAGTAAGAGGCCATGCTGCAGAAGCCCAAGTAACAAAGCACTGTGAGGAGCAGGCGTGGGGGAAAGGGGGTCTAGGAGCTGAGGGCAGCTTCCAGGCAAGAGCCAGCAAGAAGCTGGGACCCTCAGACCTAGATGCAAGGGAATGCATTCTGCTCACATCCTGAAGAGAACTGTAAGCCCATTCCTCCCCAGTTAGGCCTCCTGATGAAAACACAGCCCTCTCAACACCTTGATTGCAGCTCTGAGACTTAGCAGCTGATCTAATTGAGTGGAACCTGGACTCCTAACCCATAGATACTGTGAAAACTGTTGTAAGCCAAAAGTTAGTGGTAATTTGTTACACATCAATAGAAAATGAAAGCATCCCCCTCGCACACCAGAAAATTCCCATAATGCTATAGTACTTACTCTATTTGCCTTTGAGGTAGTCCCCCTTTTCTCTGCTCTCTTTTCAAACAAGACTTGTTGAAAGAGTTTTTAAATTTCTCACTATGCCCTCATCTCCCATTCACTGCTCGGCCCACCGTATTCACATCACTGCCTTCAGATTCTTTTGTCAAGAATGCCAATAAGTTCCACATTACTTAACCTAAATGGTTATGTCTCTATGCTTATCTTACTCGATACCCCAAGAGTATTCAACACAACTCACCATGGTCCACCTTTAGCATTATCTCTTCTCTTGGCTTACAGGACTTTACATTCTCTAGTTTCCTTTGACTTGTCTGGCTGCTGCTTCTCATTCACCTTTGCTGTCTTCTCCTCCTACACCCAAACCTGAACAGTGCTGTGCCCAAGTCTGGGCTAACGCTGTCCTCTCTTGATCTACTACACTCCCTTTCTAGTCCCTAGCTTTCAATGACATCAATATGCTGTTGACTCCCAAATTTTTCTCTCTAGCCCTGACCTCTCCCCTCAGCTCCACGACCTACAGCCAGCTGTCTAACTGCATTTCCATTTACATGTCTTATGGTCATCTCAGACCTAACATGTCCAAAATGAACACTTGATTTTTCTTTCACAAAAAGCTGTTGTTCCCCTAGTTTTCTCACTCTCAGCAAACCGCACATGTAACAAACCTTCATACTGGAGCTTCTCATTCCTTCACCCTCCTCCCCTAATCCATCAGCAAGTCCTTGCAGGTCAATCATCACAATAGATCTGCAATTTGTCCACTCCTCTCTAACTCCACTCCTGTTAATCTAGTCCAAACTGCTCTCACATCTCACCTAGACTGCAGCAATAGCCACCTAACTGGTCTCCCTGCTTCTCCCTGCAGTCCTCTATAATCCATACAGCAGGAATTAAAAAAAAAAAAAAACAAACCACCTTGTATGCCTTTACTGTCTAAGACTTTTCAAAGACTTCACACTCTAAGAAGTCCACCAAAGGGCTATGTTGCTGGCTCCTATCTGCCTCCCTGACATATTTCATACCTACCAAGTTCTAGCCATACACACTTTTTTCTCCTTCCGACCCCAGGACTTTTGCAATTGTTATTCCCTCTGCTGGACAGATCTTCCCAAGCTATATGTCTCAGGTCTCAGATTGAATGTCTCCTCCTAAGGGAGGTCTACCTCACAGTATTTTTCTCTTCTCTCCTAGACTCTGTGATATCATGACTTCCCTCATAGCATGCATCACAATCTCCAGCACCACACCTGTTTGTTTGTTTGTTTGTTTGTTTGTTTGTTTGTTGGATCGTTGCTATGACTCCTCTTACTAGATGTTAGCATCTGGAAGGTGTACACTGCTATGCTCCGGAATAGCACTTGGCACCTAGGAGATGCTCAATAAATATCTGAATAAATGAATGCATATACATATATATTTGACATTTTATATGCATTAGAATAAAGTGATCTTGTTATATAGTCCATTGGAAAATCTCTTCAGATACAGTGTCAAGATGTCATTAAAACAGCAAAAAATGGGAAGAATCATACCTCAAACTATTCAATATATACATTACTGAAAAGCTGTGGCCACAAAAAAATGTTATAAAATGAAGCCTATTTTTTTAAAAATTTGATAAATCTGTTCGGAGATGTGAACAATCTTTTTTTTTTTTTTTTTTTTTTAAAGATTTTATTTACTTATTCAGGAGAGACACAGAAATAGGCAGAGAGAGAGAGAGAGAGACAGGAGAATCAGGCTCCATGCAGAGAGCCCGATATGGAGCCTCGATCCCAGGACTCCCGGAGCATGCTCCGAGCAGAAGGCAGACACTCAACCGCTGAGCCATCCAGGCGTCCCAATCTTTTTTGATCATGTGAATTATATCGCACCCCAGTTATTCTGTTTCTATAGGTTTGATTTTTTCCTACATTGGGTTTACTTTGATCACAGAGCATAAATTATAATGAATTTTTCTGTCACAAACTACAAGCCCCAAGACTTATTTTCAGTATTGCTGAACAAAAACCGCTAAGGAATCACCGCTACTCTTGTTAATGTCACTGATGCCATGTGACTTAATTCCCAACCCAGTTATATCCTGTAGCCTATACAATGCAGGCTTTTTAGCAGGCCATGGTAATGAGTGTGCTCATGGTCTGGATTCCAACAAGCAACTGTCAAAAACTATCATCCCGAAAGACTACTTGCTGAGAATTTCTCACTCCTAGAGCTGGTACTTCCAGGGTGGTCTAGGAAAGAAATGTGTGCCTATGTCTATTCTGGGGATATTCTAAATGCTGATGTTTAGCATTTCTTTGGAATTGCAATTTCATGCTTTGAGCAGCTTTTATCCCCCCCCAAGCCCCACAAGATAAATAGTCTCTATTAAGCTCACTTGTTTATGTATTTTTTTTTCTTCCTGATATACCACGATCCTCTGAAAACTCCAGTAAATAGTTACTCAGTTGATTTTCAGAACCACTCTTGAGGAAAAGCACTAACTTCATCGCCTACCACTTGCTGCCCTCAAAACTTCTTAGCAACATACACTGTGCATGAACCTCAACGTGGTTTGCTTTGTCCAATCGCAGGCCTGAAAGCCCAGCCAGTCAGTTGTGTAATAATAAACCCCTTATCTCCTGAAGATACACAAACGGAACGATCTCGCCGTGCTTCCCTGCACCGGAGAGACTTCACTACAATTCTCAGCAGAAACTCACATCCATTTTTAAATGCCAAATGATCCCCACTTTTTCCGATTTCCTCTTTCTTTCCCCATGTGCAATTCTGAGCAAGGAGGGGAACATTAAAAAAAAAAAAAAAGCCCCAAATGCTAAAACAATGTTTAAAGAGGGGAAGGGAAGGGAGGGGAGGGGAGGGGAGGGTGGCGGGCACTGCCAAAAGCCTGCAAAATGCACGCAGAAAGCAAGGGCTGGGGGTTCGCTTTGGGCTCACCGGGTCCCTCACAAACATCCGTGATGGAAACTCATCAACAATTGCTCTGGGATGAAGGCGGGCTTGGGAAAGGCTGGCAGGAGAAGCCGCTTGCTAGTTTCATTAAGCTTGAGTAGCCCGCAAAGCAGGGAGGACAGTGCTGCTCGCTGGGCGAAGAATAAAGCCCCCCCGCACCCCCCCCGCCCCCCGGCGCCAACCCGCGCCCACCGGGTCCCGTCTCCAAGTTCCCTACCTCGCCGGGGAGAAGCGTCCCTTCCTGCGCCCACACGGCACCACCAGCCCGCCGGGCCCCGGAGCCGCGCGGGAGCGGCCGCCCCGGGAGGTGCGGGGGGCCCGGGGCGTGAGCTCCGCAGCCCCCCCCGCGCCGCCGCCGCCACACCCCCGGCCCCCGGCCCCCGGCCCGCGCCTCTCCCCTCCCCTCCCCCGGCCCGGCCCGCGCCCGTCTCCGCCCCCCGCGGCCGCGGGTCCCGCGCGCCCTGCCCTGCCCTGCCCGGCCCCGCACGCACCTTCAGGGCGCCCCGCGCCGGGGCCCGGGGGACCGCACGGCCCGCGCCGAGCGGCGGGAAGCGCTCCTCGCCGTCCTCGTCGTCGTCGTCCACCTCGACGACCACCTCCTCGTCCTCGTCCTCCTCGTCGTCATCCTCCTCCTCCGCGCCCCCTCGGGGCTTCTCCTCCACCCGCCCGAGCCCCCTCCGCCGCCTGCTCCCGCCTTCCTCGTCCTCGTCTTCCTCCCCGAGCAGCAGCAGCACGGGCGACGAGGCGGCGGCGGCGGCGGCCCGAGGGGGGCCGGTCCCGGCGCTGCGCGGCGGCGGCGGCGGCCTCCAGCTCTCCGGGGCCGGGGCCGGGGCCGGGGCGGGGGCCGGGGCCGGGGCCGGGTTCGCGCCCGGGCCGAGGGGCGGGAGGCCGGGCACGGTGCCTTCCCTGGCAGGCGCGGGGCCGGGCGCCTGCAACGCGGCGCCCCCCCGGCGGCTGCCCAGGCTGGAGCGCTTGGCTAGACGCCGCGCCTGCATGCCTGACCGCGGGCTGCCAGCCGCGGCGCGGAGCCGGAGAGTTTGTCCCCCTCCGCCGCCGCCGCCGCCGCCGCCGCCTCCTCTTCCTCCCCGGGCGGCCGCTGTGGTCGCAGGCGCCCCGGGCGCGCGGGGCTGCAGGGGGGCCGCGGGAGCCGCCTCCCCGGGCTTGCAGCTGCCACTGGCTGCAGAGGCGCGGGCGCCGCCTTCGCTGGACCGGCCCGCGGGGACGCCGGCGGCCGGCGGCTACGGCGGGGCGGCGCGGCGGCCGCGGGCGGGGGTGGGTGTGAGCGAGCGGCGCGCTGCCGCCTCCGCCGCCGCCGCCGCCGCCGCCCCGGAGCCGCGGGCCGCGCTGCGCTCCATGCGGCCGGCGGCCGGGCCCGCGCGCGCCTCTCCCGGGCCGCTGCGCCGCGCGGTCCTGGCCTACCGCTGCCGGCCCTCGGCGCGAGCTGTTTGTGTTGTGCGCGCGCCACCCCCGCCCCCCGCCTCGCGAGCCCTTCCTCGCCGCTCTCCGGTCCCCCCGTTCAGACAAAACCCGGACTGGATTTATTTCCCCTGCCCTCAGCCTCCGCAAACGCGGCGCCTCCAAGCAGTCGGCCCGGGCGCCGCGGCCAAGGCTGCCCCTTCCGCAGGGTGGACGCCGGATTGGCGGGAAGCGGGCCGCTGGGTCAGACCCGGACTTGGCGGGAAGAGCTTGGCCGCAGGTCGTTCTCCTGGTGCCTGCGGCGCACGGCGCGACGACTCTCGGCCTCGGGTGAAGCCCCGGAAGGTCTATCAGTCTGAGACGTGGGGCCCCGTCCGAGCGCGAACCGTCAGAGTCCTTTGGGTTTCCGAGATGCCGGTTCCGGACACCGCCGGCCACCGTCTCAGTCCCTTTGACCGCCCCGTCCCTAGGCCCAGCTGCCCAGGCGACGTGCTAGGTCCGTAAGGGCGACCTGCTAGGTCTGTAAGGGCTACGTGCTCGGTCTGTAAGGGTCACCCGCTAGGTCTGTAAGGGCTACGTGCTCGGTCTGTAAGGGTCACCCGCTAGGTCTGTAAGGGTGACGCGCTGAGTCTGTAGGGACGACCTGCTAGGTCTGTAAGGGCCACCAGCTAGGTCTGTAAGGGCGACCTGCTAGGTCTGTAAGGGCTACGTGCTCGGTCTGTAAGGGTCACCCGTTAGGTCTGTAAGGGCTACGTGCTCGGTCTGTAAGGGTCACCCGCTAGGTCTGTAAGGGTGACGCGCTGAGTCTGTAGGGACGACCTGCTAGGTCTGTAAGGGCCACCAGCTAGGTCTGTAAGGGCGACCTGCTAGGTCTGTAAGGGCTACGTGCTCGGTCTGTAAGGGTCACCCGTTAGGTCTGTAAGGGCTACGTGCTCGGTCTGTAAGGGTCACCCGCTAGGTCTGTAAGGGTGACGCGCTGAGTCTGTAGGGACGACCTGCTAGGTCTGTAAGGGCCACCGCTAGGTCTATAAGGGTGACCAGCTAAGTCTGTAAGTCTTTCAGGGCCTGATGGTAAAGGCGACATGCCTAGAAGCTTTCAGCTCTCACCGTTCAGTCCGTAGGCCGCTGGTACCCTCGAGGCCTTTGGAGAGACAAACTGAGGCAAGAGTTCAAGCCTGCCTGGGTTTGTTATTTTCTAAAACTGCTATCAAGTGAGGGCCTGAAAACCAAGCCCATAACCATCTAACCAATGACACTGTCGCTTTCTGGGGATCTCTACGTGGGATAAAGAAAAGCGGGCTATCGTTTGGGATTAGGATATATAGCAAGTCGTTGTCTTTACATCCAAAACCCTCCGCCCAATTCCATCTTCGTAGCTGAGGGCTGAGGAGGATCTAACTCGCCAAATACTCTGGTAGGTGCCTCCATGAGGCCAGCGTGGAAGGTGTCCTCACCTCAGCTTCCTTCCACCATAATTACTGTAGGAGATTTAACATCATGTGCCCTGCTAGACACTTGAAGGGAGCTCATTAAATGCTCACTTATGGTGTCTTCCAACTGTTGAACATTTCCACTGGGATGATGACAGAGACTCTAAAATGAACTTTTTGTTCTCCCTGAATCAGATTAGCTTCCTGATATGACTATTTCAGGTAATGACACTCTGTAATCAGTCAGGCCCAGAATAGCGGTATCATTTTAACTCCCTTCTCTACCTTATCCCTAGAGGCAGGTGCCCACAAGTCCAACCCATTGTTCTTTCTGAAATGCCTGTCGCATCCACCACTTCCTTTCCATGTCCAAAGTTCCTATGGTATTTCGTGGCTTCAAAAGTGAAAGTTTCTAACAGGGCTCACTACACCCAGTTTCTCAAGGGACACACCCTCTCCTAAACCCCCTCTAGATAACACCACCAGATTCTTCTTCCCCCAAAATCCATTTAGAGGGACGCCTGGGTGGCTCAGCGGTTGAGCGTCTGCCTTCAGCCCCCCAGGGTGATCCTGGAGTCCTGGGATCGAGTCCCACATCGGGCTCCCTGCATGGGGTCTGCTTCTCCCTCTGCCTGTGTCTGCCTCTCTCTCTATCTGTGGGTGTGTGTGTATGTGTGTCTCTCATGAATAAATAAATATTTTTTAAAAAAAATCCATTTAGATCACAGCATATCCTGGTTGAACTTTTCATTTATAATTATTCCATTCAAGAATTCAGAGGGAGAAGATAGTTTGAGCATTTTAACAGATGGGTGTGTTTGATCAAAAGCATGAGGCCAGCCAAAGCATGGCTGATTAGTATCAGGCAAGCCTAATACTAATCAGTATCAGTGAGTGTTTCCAAAGAATAAAGAAGGGTGACTGAAATGGTTTCATCCCAAATACAAGAAATTTTCCTTGGTAGATCTGGGAGATGAGTTTAGAGAGAGGCAGCAGGATCTTTTTTGACCAGGAAGAATGAAGATCCAGGACAAGGAGTTGGCTGACAGATACGGACAGGGAGATAGTAGGGGACAAAGCTGTGAGACAAGTGGGCTAGTGGTTAGGTATGTGGTCTCAGGAGCCAGAGTGTCTGGGTTTGAACCCCGGCTCTTGAACTTACCAACAATATATATACCTTTACTCACCACCTCACTGTGCGTTAGTTTGCTCATCTGTAAAATGGAGATAATAGTAGCACCTACCTAATAGTAAACTTCTTTTGTAGGATAATGAGTTAATATGTGCAGTCATCTTAGAAGAGGGCCTAGCCTAAGGAAGGTCTATATAAAAGCTCATTATGTTAAATATTTTGATGGCATTATACAAACACAGTGACTTGGGTTACTCTCAAAGAATAATGAGGTAGCTCTCTTTTTAGTAAACTCAGAACTGTCCATAACTAGCAAGAACATGCTTTTAAAGCCTGACTACATCTTATCAAGGAGCTATGGTCAGGCCAAGGATAAGGCTTTTTACATCTGAAATTGCCATAGATGAGAGAGAGTAAATGTTTTCCTGAGAACTGAGCGGAAACACAGAGTTAAGTGAGTCTGTGATTATATTTGTGGATTAGTAGGAGAGGTACTAATTTACACCATTGTACTTTCTTTCAAAATTGCTATATATGCTTTGAAATCAGCTTGTTCTTTTTCTTAGGTCACCTCAACAGAGCTCATACATACCCCCATTGGGCCTGAGAGACTGCCCTCTGATTGGGAGAAAAAGATTGGCCTTAATATCGGGACCGTTAAGTGCAGGCTAATGTCACAAAAGCAGTTCGGCTCAATCTAGGCTTTGAGGGCTGAGAAGGATCTAGATGGGCAGGGAAAGCAGCATTGTGCAGGCCACTGAAGACCAACCTCATGAAATGAGAGTACATTTGGCAGGAAGTAAAATCAAATTACCTGATTCATCAGGAATCAAGAAGTATCTCATGATATGAGCTCATGACACACTGTGCTCGCGGGCTCAGAAGTCAATAAGTAGCTCATGATGCCAAGCAAATGGGGAGGATTCGTTGATGCTTTGTCCCCCCTGTTCCCTAAACATAGCAGTTTTACTTCCAAAACTAGGAACGCTTCCCGCCAAGGATGAGGTGTGCCCCTAAGTCATAGGCTAGGGAAGACAAATCTTCCAGAGAGTCTGATTTAACACATCATCATCTGAAACATTCCATCATTCATTCAATATGTATTTAGTGAGCCCCGCTGAGTGCCAGGCTTTGTTCTGGGTACTGGTATGCAGCAGTGAACAAAATAACCCTCAGTGGGAAGGGAAGTAGACAATAACCAAAGAAAATAAATGAATTATATGGTTTCACAGATCCAATAAGTGCTATAGAGAAAAACAAAGCAGAGGAAGGGGGTAAAACAAGGTGCTAGAAGGTTAACACAAATAAATAATAATGTTTAATGTTTAATTTCTTAGTCATTATTAAATGATAATTATGTATTAAAATTAAAATTATATTTATATTTATTACACGGTATTGCTATTTGTATTTGATATGTATGATATTTCATATATACTTAACACAAATAAATGTATTAAAACAAACATAAGGATCATATGGAGAATAATGTAAAATCTGAATGAAAATTTGCAGCAGTGGCCGTGTCAAGCATCAAGCATCACACTGAACTCCACTTTCTCAACCTTGGATGGGATCCATTCTCCCCTGTATCCAGGGTGCTTTGGCCAAACAGTGTGAGAAGCACTGATGAAGACCAAGAGTGGGCTTTGCAGTAAGCACCACTCCATAACCCCAGGACAACTGGCTGCCTTGTGCCTGATTGCTTATAATCCTAAATAATACTTAAACTTTTGAGTTCCTAGCCCCTAAGATACCCAGAGCATTAAACAACAACAACAACATATATCTGAAAAACTATAGCAAAAAAAAAATCAGGCTCAGTTTGACATACTGTTCAATTTTTTTAAATTCAGTCTTCAGAAAAACAATAATCATGCTCCCCAAATCAAATCTGGCTATCAAATGAGGCATAGCCATAACCAGGGCAGAAATACAACAGACTTTTACTCACCAGCAGTAGCTCTTCCATGTCTTTGCGAACTTTAAATTGTTGGATTCCTTGAGAATGGTAGCTCCTTTTAAAAGTTATTTTAAAACTAAAAGTAAAAATTTGTCCTTTAAACAGTTTAGAAAAGTAAGATTAGGTTAGTTTTTCCACACTTCTGGGAAACTTCAAAATGATTTCAGATGATGACTGTCATCCCACCATATGAAAAATAGATTAAGGCTAAGAGAATCACTCATTTATTACAACCTTCAGGCTGAAAGCCTGTGTAAGTCAAGCATAAACCTCTACCTAGATAAATGTTTCTTCCATGAGCAATTAAGTTAAGCCCTCTTTAACAACACAATGTACTTTCAACTTTAAAATACCTCCCAGAGTCTTGAATTCTTTTTGAGCATAAAAATGATAGAATAACTGTCTTTTTAAGTGTAACACATATTTGCTATTTTGGGGTGTATGTGGGGTGTGTGTGTGTGTGTGTGTGTGATCTTATATTGTCATCTCATGTTGACACTTGAAAGCAATGGAAGGAACGCTGACTGGTATGTATCCCAGAGGCTTGGGTCCAAATCCTGTTCTGGGGATTTCTAGCCATGGGACACTAGTTAAGTCCCCTAATCTCTGCAGGGTACATAATAACTCTAAGATTAATGAATTGTATTCTTTCAGGCCTTCCGACTCTTGAGTTCCATGATGTAAGAAGACATTGACCTGATTTTATGATGAAACCAAATGCCCATTATTAAAATCCACAAATGGGGGATCCCTGGGTGGCTCAGCAGTTTGGCACCTGCCTTCGGCCCAGGGTGTGATCCTGGAGACCCGGGATCGAGTCCCGTGTCGGGCTCCCTGCATGGAGCCTGCTTCTCCCTCTGCCTATGTCTCTGTCTCTCTCTATCATGAATAAATTAAAAATCTTTAAAAAAATAAAATCCACAAATGGAGTCTAATATATATGCCTACAAAGGTATGTACATATGTTTATTTATAGGTATCTCTTCAAAGCTAGTTTGAGGTGCTATATCTTAGGACCACAATCTCTGTTTCTGTCAACATCACTCTTAATTCCAGGGGCCGTCCTTGCTTTTCTGGGAATGCAAAAATTATGAAATTATGCATACACTTGCTACCACCTTATTTTACTAGCTATCTCTCTGGTGATAAGATGCCCTAATGGCTGTAAACCAAGTAGTTGCAATTTTATATTATTTGTATTAGTGCCCCCTTCTACAGAGTGAGGATTGCTTTAGTCTAGATGTGTATTTACTTCCTTCTAATGATATTTTCATATCTCTGAAGCTTTTTTTTCTCACCTTATTTTTCCTATAGTTTTTTTTCCCCCCTTTTTTCATCCAGGCCACTCTGGTACAAGTAACTGAAATCCTAGCCACCCTAAAGAAAAAAATGGAGGGAATGGATTTATCAGCCCAGGTAACTCAACCACAGATAAGCCTGAGCTTGGGGAAAAAATTAGATCACAGGCTTACATGATGTATGGTCCTCTCTTTCTGTCTCTCTCTCTCTCTGAGTGTCGGTCACTTGTGTCATGATCTGGTCAACTAGAACCAGGTCTGTTGGCAGCTCGGGCCACATACCCATCAGCCTTGCGACCATGAGCAGGGAAGCTCTTCACCATCTGCAGCAGTTAGGGAAATCCCAGCGAAGGACTCTGTGGTGAGCCCACATCTGTGGCCAGGGTGGAGTGTTGTGATTAGAAGTCTTCACCAAACCACAAGGTGAAAGGGAAAAAGAACGGTTACTGTACTCGGCAGAAAAAGAACATAGAAGGCCATCATGCGTTAATAAATACAACCAATACTATCTAAAATCTGAAACATAGAAACAATTAGAAGGAAAAAAATCATATCTAATCTCCCTACCCAAAGACAACTCTGTTATTGTTTTGATATATTTATTTTAATTTCTTTTCTACCATTGTGTTTTGTTTCATATTATTTTTCCACCTGCTTTTATAATGTGAGCTTTTCTCTTACACATTGCAGTACAGCTTGTAGATGGATTATGAGCTAGTAGGAAAAAAATAAATCATGAAAATATCACAAGAAAATGTGCATAAATATTTTTATGATCTCTGGGGAATGATAGCCATTTTATTTTTTAAAAGACTTTTTATTTATTTGACACACACAGAGAGAGAGAGAGAATACAAGCAGGGGTAGTGTCAGGCAGAAAGAGAGGGAGAGGCAGGCTCCCCATGGAGCAGGGAGCCCAACATGGGACTTGATCTTGATCCCGGGACTCTGGGATCACGACCTGAGCAGAAGGCAGACACTTAACCAACTGAGCCACCTAGGTGCCTGACGATAGCCATTTTAAAAAAGATATCAACTTGGAGCCATAGCAAAAAGCTGATAAATTTGACCACAAAAAAAAATTTAAACTTTATGATAAAGGCGCTATTGTAAAGTTTTAAAATAAGTGAAAGATGATTAGAAAATATTTTAAATCTAAAACCAGGAATTAATATAGACCAAAATATAACTAACTCAATATTATTAAAACAATTGCATATACTCTTCACCTATCAGACAGGTAGAAATTTTAAATCTTTGATAACATGCAGTGTTACTGAGAGTCTGAAGAAATAGGGACTCAGGTATACTGCTGCAATATCAATCATGATTCTAAAATGCACTTGTCATTTGAAGCCAGCAATTCCACTTCCCACTATGTATCCTGAAGAATCAGTGGTACTTGAGCACAAAGGAGCACAGAGACTTGTTGCAGCACTGATTTTATTAGCCAAATATTGAAGACCACATAAATATTCAGCCACAGGAGAATTGTTTAAAAAGCAGCCTTTGCTAATGTGTGAACCCCTAGGCAGCAGCTAAAAAGAGTGAGGGAAGTCATTGTGTACCATAAGGGCAGGGGCTCCAATATTAAAGTGAAAGGGCAAGTTATAAAATAATGTTTAAACACGATCTTATTTGTGTGTAAAGCAAAACCCCATAAAGTATGCTATCTACTCCTACATGGTGTGATTTCTGATGGAAAAATGGATAGATGGATATGAAGGTGTCCGAAGTATACCTTCCAACCTCTAGGAAGTGGACTGGATGGAAGGAGGAGGCGAAGGGGGTCTTCCACTTTCTCTATTTTTGACTTAAATGTATTCAAAGGACTTAAAAGATGCATTTGAATATCACACAGTGCTTTTTCTTTTTAAAGGTTTTATTTATTTATTTGAAAGAGAGAAACGGAAATAGTGACAGAGATAGCCAGAGAGAAAAGGAGCAGGGAGGAGAGGGAGAAGCAGGCTCCCCACTGAGCAGAGAGACTAATGTGAGTCTGGATCCCAGAACTATGGGATCATGACCTGAGCCAAAGGCAGACGCTCAACCCACTGAGCCACCCAGACGCCCCCTCACATAGTGCATTTTAAAATAAAGAGTAAAATAAATAAATAAATAAAGAGTAAAAACTCTTCACAGCATTTTTATCCCAGAATTTTCTGTCCAGCCACTGTGCTATGATTTTGCCGCAGCTTGGTATTTTAGGGTGCCATCAACGTTTGTACAGAAAGTATCATACAGCTTTGGGATGCTTTAATATCAGAGCCAGAAGTGGAATTCGTGGTCAAAGAGTGTGCACAGTTTCTTGCTACATTTTACTAGATGCTGAAGGAGTTGCTGCAAGTTCCCTTCTGACAACCATGGGAAAGAGGCTGGTCTCTCACGCTGGCCCTTGCTTTGATCATATCGCAGTCCCTCCGTCTTTCCCTCTCTTTGCTGCTTTGATAAACGTTCCATCAAACCTCATTTTGTTTTAATTTATTTCTTTGATCATTAACGAAGGACAGTATTTCCCCATGTGTTCAAGTTTTATTTCCCCTTCTGCGAATTCTTTTCTTATCCTTTGCCCATATGCCTGCAAGAGTCTGGATATTCCCCTTGCATGGGCTCTCCATATTACAAATCCTATTGTCATTTTTTTTTTTTTGCAAATACTTCTCTAGTATTTTGCAAATGTTTGTCCTACTTTTTTGCAAATGTTTCTCTAAATTTCTTTGTGTTATCTTCTCCAGAGCTTTAGATTTATTCATGGGCTCCTCTTTCCCTTTCTTTGCTGGTTTTATTTACAAACTCTCATCACTGCCCCCCTCCCCCATTTTGTACTAATAGCTTAGGGCTAGCCCTTATCCCTTATCATTTTCCTTCAAATTTTATTTCCTTTTAAAAAAAAGGTTTTTGCAGCAAAGCTTCATTTTAATTCTGCTTATATGTTTATCCAATGTAATCACTTCCTTATACTAGAAGGATGTGCTATTGCTGGGATGAATTCTTAAATTTTCAGATTTGATCATCATTTACTCAGTTATTGATTACATGCCTTCCTGTCTATACTCCTGTTAAAAACTCTTTGCTTAACTTTTTCATCTTAATTGAAATACTTCTGTTTAAATTAGCATCATTGCCACCATAATATTTCTAATAAATGCTTTCCAAAATATTAAACCCCACCCCTTTAACATTTTTAACATTAACACAAGTGTAAGCACATAAATCTTTCATCTGCTAGCACATTCTCCAATAACAGGAGTGGCCTGTGCCTGCACTGTACAATATGGTAGCCACTAGCCACATGTAGTGATGGAGCCCTTGAAATGTGGCCAGTACAAATGAGGAAGTAGTTTTAATTGTATTTAATTTTAATTAAGTTTAATAACTATATATAGCTAGTGGCTATGTTACTAGACAGTGTCGGCTCAGACCTTTTCAGAGTTATTTCCTGCTTTTCAGATTCATTTTTGGGTGAACCTAACTGAGCTCATTAAAGACACAGAAATCACACTCATCATACTTTGCTGCAAATGCAAAATCAATACTACCACATTTTTTTTTCCATCTACCCACCTAACCTCAAAAACCTAATATTTTTGAATCATTAGCTTTTATTTAACAATTGTCACTTATTACCTTCCTTGGGCTTCCAATTAGGCTATTTTCAGGTTTAAGGATGGTGAGATGTCAAAAGCTCCTAATCCGTCCCTCTGCCTCCAGTACTATTTTTATCTACACCATTTTAGTTCCTATGTTTGTTATTTTATTCTCAAATTATTCCAGGGGAAGGAGGACCTGAATTAACCCCAGCAACCTATAATAAGAGTCTTGAAAGCTATAAAATATAATGAGACATCAGCACATAGCACATGCTGATATAAATGCCCCTGGGATTTCTTAAATGCTAATTTTAAGTTTCTTTTCGTTGTTGTTATTGTTATGTCTGTTAACACGGGGCGGGGGGAAGAGAGATGGAATTTTGTAAAGCATCTAAAAATTCCTCAGTGCTCACGATATCGTACTAGGGAATAGAATTTTCCCTAAACCGTGGTAGGTGTGAGGACTGTCCATCTGGCCCACATGCACGGATGGAGGAGGGCAGGGGGATGCGGGATAGCAGCCCCTGTTGTCTTGCGTGCCTTTCACTATGGATACAGAGGTCACTTGCAATTTTTTTTGCATCTCTGTAAAAGCAGTGGTGAAGCTGCCTGTCCCACCACCTCCTATTTATAAACCCCACTATCCCCACGTCCCTGGTAGCTCCATCTGTTTACCTAGTCATAGCCACTATGGGCGCTTGATGTTTTGCTTCCTCTTGCCACATGACACGCAAAGCTGACTTCCAAGACCGTTGGCCTAAACTGAAATTTCAAACAAAACCTGGTACAAATATTGTTGTTTCTTGCTCCTTTCCTGAGGTTGAGAGGAGGGAAGAGAAAAAAAGAAGATGATGAACAGAAAAGGAAGGAGAAGAAAGAGGAAGAGACAAGAAAGGTGAGCCACAAGAAAATAGAAGAAGAGTCTTGGCTTTTTGGTGATTTACTATTTATTTGTAATAATCCACACATAAAAGGTGTTTCCATGATTTAGCCAAAGCATGTCCTTCAGAAATTTAGGGGATCCTCCCTGCCCACTCTCCAATTCTCAGTGAAGAGAAAAAAAATAGCTACTTATGATCTTGGATATAAAAATAATGAATGACCTTTACTTTTTTTTTTTCTAAATCATCCCCAATATGTTTTCAATCCAGAGTTTCAGCCCCCTGGCTATAGTCATTTCACTCATGTTGTTTTATGAATGTTTTTTTTGGTACGACTTCCACATGATTGTACTGTTAGTGATATTTTCCTATTAGCTTTAAATACCTTTCTCCCATTCTCACTCCACGTGTTGTCCTCAGTGACCCGTCTACCCCTTTCACATACCTTATGGATCATGTCATTCCCTACCTGGGATATTTATATTTTCTAGACTATAAAGTCTGATGTAGCTTAGGTATGCTTAGGCGTATGGGCTCCCATCTTTCAATTCATGTTATTTAGACTCATAAGATATTCCTGGTCAGGATTTGCTCCATAATTTGTAGGGCCCATTGTGACAATATGGATATGTGGGGATCCTTGCTCAAAATTATCAAGGACAGAGACAGTGGAGCATTTAACCAAAGTGGGCTCTTCCAAGCTTGGGGTTCTGAGTGACAGCTTGCAATGCCGTGAAGTGAGCCCCGTTTGCAGTTTTGTCCTATGATACTGGGAAGGGTGCGCATGATCACTAGCAGCAAAACTTCATGTCTTACGGTCTCCTCCACTTCCTTTAATCTAGATTCTTCTTTTTCCTGGAAAAACAACAGTCCACTGTTTGGAATTGAGTGTTATTTTGTGCTTAGACCTGAAGGCATTCAGAACTTATTTGTTCTGTGAGGACTTGGGATCTTACTGGGGAAACAAGGATTTTGAGCAGTGGAGGGATGTGGTTCAATGTGCATGTTAGGAAGGGGTTTTTTGGCAGCAGCATGGAGGGCAGACTTCTAGTTCTAGTCTATCTAGAAGATATGGCAGTGACTGCAGAGTCAGGGAGCTCTGCCTTTGTCCAGGGGTGAAACAAAGAGAGTCTGAACAAAGCTGCAACATAAAGTGAGGAGGGGGTAGTTATGACAACTGCATACAAAGCAGAAATCAGCAAAACCTGGTGACCAGTAGGATTGGGCAGCACGAGAGAAGGAGCCAAGGACAATCGTCTGGTTCAGACTCACGGAAATAGGTTGATCTTAGCGATAGTCACAGAGGTAGGAGAAGCAGGAGAGAACCAGGCTGGGTAGGGAAGATAGCAGTTCTATTTGGGGAAATGTTGAGTTTGAGGTGCCTATGGGCATCCGGATCAAGATGTACGATAGTTTTTTGATGTTTAAGAAATAGATCTAGAGAGCCTACACTGATATAGAAGCTGTGTTGGTCCTTGGCCAACTTGCCATTGGATGCTTTTCTTGCTCTGCCCTTTAGAACAGGTTGCTGACCTCAACAGGTTTTGTCTCAGGCTCCCTTCTCAGGGGCTGCTGGTTGGCCCATCTCTTGGCCAAAGAGATGCCATGGTGGGAGAGAATAAGGCAGAAGCCAGGAAATGTCACCCCCTTCTCTACTCTAGACTATTGTCCTCCTGGGCTCATCTCCACTATGGCTCCAGTTGCCCCAGGGCACCAGAACCATTGGCAACAGAGCCATGGTATAGCCTCACTTTTTCCTTCCATCCCTCCAGCCAGGAGGTAGCAGTTTCCTGCCACTGATTTCTAGGTTGTCTCAATACCGCTTGTTTGTTTTCCCAATTCTTCAGCACCTGTAAGGATGAAGTTCCTTGTATGTTTAAATTTAGAATGTTTTCTCTTTTCCTGCCTGACACAGGACTCATTACCATACATAGATGTTTGTTAAGGTAATTGAATGTGTTTTGACTGTAGATGACTGAACATCGAGTGAATTTGGTACCAAGTAGGTGCTATTAACAAGGGCATTTCCAGGGGACTCCTGAGGATGGAAGCCAGGTCACAGTGGATTTTTTTTTAAAGATTTATTTATTTATGATAGACATAGAGAGAGAGAGAGGCAAAGACACAGGAGGAGGGAGAGACAGGCTCCATGCCGGGAGCCCGATGTGGGACTCGATCCCGGGACTCCAGGATCGCGCCCTGGGCCAAAGGCAGGCGCTAAACCGCTGAGCCACCCAGGGATCCCCTCGATTTTTAAAATGTCTGAGAATTTTAGAAAGTAATGAGTACCCATTTCAGGTTTTCATTTTTTTTTCTAGAAAGGGAGTAATGAAGGAAACTGTATGAAAGGAATTTTTGAGGATGAGAAAAGCCTGGGTATGATTAAAATAAAAGAAAGAAGAAAAAGGAACTGGAGAAGTAAGTGAAGAAGAAAGATCCTAACGGTGGTAGTTATAAGATCCAGAGCCCCGTAGGTAGATTGATTTTGTTTGGGCAGAGCGTCGCTTACTCGTCTCTTATGAGAAAAGGCCTCAAGAATGAAATAGATGTGGACATTTTGGTAGGTAGGGGACCAGATAAGAATTTGATTTAGCAAAAAAAAAAAAAAAAAAAGACTTTGATTTAGCAAAGGCTTCTGTTTTCTCTGTGAAATAGCAGAGGTTATGCTGGTAGGTTTACAGAAAGTGATGGAAAGTGGTGCTGGCCTCAAAGGGGAATGGGAGAAATTGCAGATGCAGGTCAAGGCCAAGTCACTGCAGGCCTGTGTGACATTCTCCAGTTTCTCTCAAAGCCATCATGGGAGTGGCTCAAAATCCATTCTCCATGAACCAGTGGAATCACCTGGAAACCCACTAGATATGCAAAATCTTAAGCCCTAGGTCTATTGAATCAGAAAATATGGGGGTGAGGTCCAGCGGTCTGCATTTTAAGAAGCTCTCCAGGGAATTCTGATGCTCACTAAAGTTTGAGAACCACTGTGCAGACTGTGGCCACCTGAGGTGTGGTCTGTAGATATGCAGCTAATTTGCAATACATAATCTCAGCCTCTCCTTCCCCCAAATTGGAATCCGGATTTTATCAAGATCCCCAGGTGGTTTGTATGCACATTTAGTTAAGAAGCACTGAACTTGGTAGTTTATTCTCACCAAGGCTGTTTGGGGGTATTTATAGATCGGCCGGTGGATTCATGAAAGCTTAAACGGGATGTAATTTTTAGGGGAGCAATTTCAGGTTCAGTTTAGATGGCAGGGGATATATCATGTTTAGAAGCTGAGAACCCCTTCTGACATCAAACGGCTGCACATTTCATATAGCTGCACATTCTGTCTCCTTCTATGGATTACACATGAGACCAAATTAAAAAATACAAAACCAAACCAAAGCAAAGACAGCCCTTCATCATACAGCTGGCTAGTCCTTCAGCAAAGGTTATTGAGAGTCCAGCAAAGACTCTGAGATGCCCAGGTCACTACCTAGTCCCTTCACTTGAGAGTCCCCCTCAACCAGAAGACACCCACCCAGGAACACATTACTGCCATGCCTCTGGGAGGACACGATCCTGATCCACTAGCAGATCATGGAGGAGCAAGCCAGGTGGCCAGGGTGATGGGGCGGGGGGGCTCGTGGAATGAGGTCCTGCCAAAGGCGAGTGTCACAGGGTAACCGGGGATCCACCAGATGATGAAGTGGCAGGAAGGACATGGCAGGGAGAGATAAAAAGGTGGGGCGGGGGGAGTGTGGTGCAGGGAGCAAAGGCATAGGGACAGCAGGGAGAGTTCAGGAAGGCCACCTGGGGGATGGAAACACATACATTGCAATGCCAGGATAGTTTCATGAAAATAACTGCTCTCTTCCACTTTCTCAGTCCAAAGACTACGTAGTCTTGCTTTTGCACACGACTCTGTGTGGGACTGCAGCTCAGCGGGCACGGTGGGAGAAGGCAGCAGGCGCATCCCCACACTTCCTACGGGACTCAACGGTCTAGAGAGGAAAATCCAGATGTGTTAGACGGTCCTATGGAGAAGCCCCTCGACTGTCACATCCTCTCTTCTCAATGAAGAAAAATCATGATTTCAGTGGCACAGAGAAATGTGAATACTTATGTTGAAGGCATTTGACAATCTCATTTTTTCACTCAAATCAACATGCCTAAGGGCACCCTAAAGTGTACCCAAGCCAGCAACACCAGCCTTCTCTCTGCATCCCCTGGGTTACACAGTCACCACTGCATTTATGCCAGACTACACCAAAATGAACATCTGAAAATTATTCCGCAAGGACCTCAGCTCTTCTCCCATTGCAGAGGGTAGGTATGAGGCCTGAGGCCCAAGGCCCAGACATAGTCTGCTGACAATCCTTTAGCCTTTAATATTTCTGCAGAAATGCATGATACTCTATCTCTTAAATCGTCCCTCAAGAAAGAGGCAGAGCTTATATTTAGACTTTACGACATCTCTTATTTTACCACGGTGCTCACTCGAACCCTAAATTTTGAACAATGGAGGCAAAGAAATGTAACTTAGATTTGGCAGCTTTTCCTGGGATCACCAGTGCTACATGAACTGGAAAAAAGAATTCTAGACATCACCTTACAAGGCAAGATCATGTGTGATTTTGGTGTGGAGCTCGCAAGTAGCAGATGGATTTCTGTGGTTGGGATGAAGTGTCCAGAGGCAACAGCATACACAGATCTACACAGCTCAGCAGTCCGTGAACATCATGTGCTCTGGAAAACTGCTAGAAGACTGGAAACGTGGTTCTAGTGGTAGAAAAGACACTGCTATAGAAGACCCATATGGAAAGTATGGGTAAAATAGATCCAAGGAGTGTGAGAATGGAAAAAGCAATTTTAAAAGCTGAAGTTACTATTTTGTACAATGCTTACTTTAAAATATTTGCCTAGGCACCTGGGTGGCTCAGTTGGTGAAGTGTCTGCCATCAGCTCAGATCCTGATCCCAGGGTCCTGGGATCAGGTCCCACATGGGGCTCCCTGCTCAGCAGGGAGTCTGCTTCTCCCTCTGCCCCTCCCCTGTGCTTGTGATCTCTCTGCCTCTCTCTCTCAAATAAATGAAATCTTAAAAAAATATTTGCCTATAATTTAATGAATAGTGCTTTTACTCAGTTACGCACACTTGGAAGTCCAATTCCATCTACCCGTTGAGTAAATGACTCATTTATCTGATGCCCTGACCTACTTGGATGTTAACACAGGCATCTCAAACAAAACATGACCAAAACAGAATTCTTGGCTTTCTCTACACATTGATTCTTTCTACAGTTTTGCTCCTTTCAGTAAATGGTACTGCAGTTTACCCAGTACCTTAAACAGAAGCCTAGACATCATTCTTGGTTCCTTTTTCTCCCACATCCCAGCTTTATCTTCAAAATACATCCCAAATTCGGGGATCCCTGGGTGGCTCAGCGGTTTAGCGCCTGCCTTCGGCCCAGGGCATGATCCTGGGGTCCCGGGATCAAGTCCCACGTTGGGCTTCCAGCTTGGAGCCTGCTTCTCCCTCTGCCTGTGTCTCTGCCTCTCTCTCCCTCTTCTGTGTATCTCATGAACAAATAAATAAAAACAAAAACAAAATACACCCAAATTCAACCAAACTCAGCACCTCTACCGCTACCATATTTCTCTAGCACCTATCATCTCATAGTGGGACTATCACACTAGTCTCCCAACTAATACTATGGCTTTCACTTTAGTCTTCCTATAGGCAAACCTTCACACAGCAGCCAAATTGTCTTAAACACACAACACAAAGTATGCCTCTCTCCTACCTAGTGGCCTCCAATGATTTCTCATCACACTCAGAAGAAATCCAAACAACCCCAGGAGTCCTAGAAGACCCCGAATAATCTAGCCCCATCCCACCTCTAGCTAACCTGCTCTCCTCTTCCTCTTCTATCTACACCACCTGTCAGACTTCCTTGATCACATCAAACTCATGTGCATGTCAGGCTGTCACACTTTCAATCCCCTCTGCCAGAATGTCCTTTGTCAGGTCTTAGCATGGCCTGCTGGCTCTTGTGCTTTGCTCGGGTCCTACTCGAATACCACCACCTTTTCTCACCACCCTGCTAAAGCCGCACCCCATATCCGATGCATTTTTTTTTCTTTAGAGCACTTATTACCAAACAGCTAGAATGTAAGCTCCATGAAGCTAAGAGCTCAACTGTCTTGTTCATTCCTCTGTCCGTAAAGTACTGCCTAGAATCTGTACATGCTCAAACATTTCTTTCCTGAATTTAAAGTAGGAATCTACTTTAAATCTATACTTTAAATACTTTAAATCTAAAAAATAAATAAATTAAAACAATAAATAAATACTTTAAATCTAATCCTGAATCTTCCATCAATATCTCTGTGGGGATGATTCTCCATCCTAGTGGGCCAACAAATTTATTTTTGCCACCTCTTGTTGGAAGCTCTAATGGCTCTCAAACATTACCATGCCTCAGAATCACCTGGAGCGGGGATGGGGAAATTTTATTTTATTTTATTTTATTTTATTTTATTTTATTTTATTTTATTTTATTTTATTCATTTTATTTTTGCTTTATATATTTTGTTTTATTTATTTATTTATTTTTATTTTTTATTTTTTATTGGAGTTCAATTTGCCAACATCTAGCATAACACCAGTGCTCATCGGATGGGAAACGTTATAAAAACATAATCTCAGTTTCTGATTCTGAAGACGTGGGGTGGAGCCAGAAAGCTTGCACCCTAACAGGTAACAGGGTGCTGCTGCCCTTGTGATCCAGGCCCCAGGCTTTTAGAACATGAGGAACGTGTGTCAGTTGTCCCCTCCAGTCACATCACTCCTTCACACCTTTCTCTTTTCGACCCCATTACCCTTTTGGCAATCGCCAGTAGCATCACAGGAAGGCAGCAGGGCTGGCTTTGCTCCCCTGTAGGAGGGCAATCATGTGAGACAAAGCGCTTGAGGATGAAGGCTTCCACTTTCCTCCTCCCGGGACTGCGTGCTATAGCTGTCAGGCTCTCTTAAAAGTCTGTGGGGGGAAATGTTTGTGGACCACTATGCAATCTAATTATGTCAAAACTTGTAAAGGAATGCTTTTCATCCTCAGGCCTGGTCAGGCGTTAAGCCAGTGCCTTCTGCGCCTTATAGAACAAGTCAGGGTCATCGGCACGGAGGGTTGTGGTTGGCCACAGATAGTCAAGTGGGGCTCTGGGGTAGCGATTGCAAATCCGGGCATTGATTGTTTAACTTCTGCCCTGTGCTATTCAAAGGAAATGGGAACGAGATCCAATTCTTCAGCTGCAGCAAAGAGAGTTTTTATTTATTCCAGTGGGTCGCGGAGTGGGAGGAGAGAAGTTCCCAAGAGGTTTCTTGTTTTAAAGGTGTGTGTGAGGGACGCCTGGGTGGCTCAGTGGTTGAGCACCTGCCTTTGGCTCAGGGCGTGATCCTGGAGACCCGGGATCGAGTCCCACCTCGCTGCATGGAGCCTGCTTCTACTCCCTCTACCTGTGTCTCTGCCTCTCTCTTTCTCTGTTTCTCTCATGAATAAAAAAAAAAAATCTTAAAAAAAAAAAAAAAAAGGTGTGTGTGCTATGGTCTGAATGTCTGGGTCCCCCAAGATCATCTGTTGAAATCCTAAGCCCCAATGTGATATAGAAGGTAAGTCCTCTGGAAGATCATGAGGGCAGAGTGCTCATGAGGGCAGTGTTCCCATAAGTGGGATTAGTGCCCTTATAAAAGAGGCCCCAGAGAGCTCCCTCATCCTTTCCACCATGTGAGGTTACGGTGAGAAGAGTGACATCTATGAGGAAGCAGATTCACTAGACACTGAATCTGCTCGGGCCTTGACCTTGGACTTCCCAACCTCCAGAACTGGGAGAAATAAATGTCTTCTTTTTTTTTTTTTTTTTTTTAAAGATTTATTTATTTATATATTTATGATAGACATAGAGAGAGAGAGAGAGAGGCAGAGACACAGGCAGAGGGAGAAGCAGGCTCCATGCAGCGAGGTGGGACTCGATCGCGGGACTCCAGGATCGCGCCCTGGGCCAAAGGCAGGCACCAAACCGCTGAGCCACCCAGGGATCCCCTAAATGTCTTCTTTTTAAAAAGCCACCCAGTGTCTGCTACTTTGTTATAGATGCCTGAACAGATTAAGGCTGGTGTGTGTGTGTGTGTGTGTGTGTGTGTGTGTTTTAATTTCCACTTAGGTGAATCAGCCTGGAGCATTTGGGGCTATAGAGGAAGCTTCCATATTTCTTCCCCACTCCCAACCTTTTTCATGCACATTCATATTTGATAATTGTGAGCCGCGTTTTTCTTCGGGTTGTCTACTGCTCATTCTCCAGAGTAAAATCATTAAAGCTGTCCCTGGGAATACAACAATCTTGGTGGTATGACCCCTTCAACAGCGATTGTCCACCAACCCTAGCCTGAATGGATTTGTGCTGGGCTAAGCATGCACTTAGCAAATCCTTGAACCCGAGACAGAAATTTTGTGGGAAAATAGTGGGAGGTAGCATCAGGGGAGGTCTGGGATGAAAACAGCGGTAGACAAAGATAGAACTGTTCTTTATCTTGACTGGTAGTGTCCACACAAATCTACATGTGTGATAGAACTGCACAAAACTAAATACACACACTTCAGTGATTGCATGTAAATCTAATGAAATCGGAATAAGGTGGATGTATCATATCAATGTCCTGGTTGCGATACTGTACTTTTGTTATGTAGGATGTTACCATTAAGGAAGACTGGGTGAAGGTTCTTTTATTTTTTTAAGATTTTATTTATTTATTCATGAAAGACACAGAGAGAGAGAGGCAGAGACACAGACAGAGGGAGAAGCAGGCTCCATGCAGGGAGCCTGACGTGGGACTCGATCCTGGGACTCCAGGATCTTGCCCTGAGCTGGAGGCAGGCCCTCAACCACTGAGCCACCCAGGGATCCCACTGGGTGAAGGTTATATAGGATCTCTCTGCGTTCTTTCTTACAACTGCATGTGAATATACAGTGATCTCAAAATGCACATTTTAAAAAGAAGCTATAGAGGGGACAGGTCTGGTTAATTCAGAATGTAGAAGCCTGGGCAGCCAGGGCATCGAAAGGATTTTAGGAGCCCAGACAAAGAAGAAGGCCCACATCTAAAGAGAAGAGAGACACAGAAGGGAAGACAGAGCATGTTCCTAATGAAAACCTCACACTTCCCCTATCCTTAAATTGCCCTGCAAGGAGGATATAGTCTATCATCAAGCCGTAGTTTCTAAAATGATCATCCTCCAGTTACTGAAAGCAAAAGTGACAAAAGCTGACACTTATCGAGTGCGGCCAAATGCCAGTTTCTTTGCACGAGTTACCTCATTTGAGTCTTTCGATAGTCCCACGAAGTAGGTACTGTTATATGTACATTGTGGAGATGAGGACGCAGCGGCTCAGAGAGATGGAGAGACACAACTGGTAACTGGCAGTGCCAGGATTTGTCTGGTTTCCCCCAGGAGCATCACCAGCACTGACTGGGTGCTCACTAGGTGCCAGGTATACTGTCCTAAATGCCTTCTTTTCACAAGGAACAATGTGCATATCATCATTCTTTTTTTTTTTTTCTGGAAAATTCTCCATCATGTGGTGGCCTCAAACAGCCACATGTGTTTATTGTATGCCTACTAAGTGCCAGCCACTTTGCACAAATCATCCCATCAAGTCTTTGCAGCAAGTCTGGAAGTGTTCTCTTATATTGATGGTAAAACGGAGGCCCAGAGACTCCTTGTCCAAAAGCACACAACCAACACCAGCAGCACCAGGTGGGCAGACCCCAGAGCTACCAATCAACCTCTGAACTCTGCCTCCAACCCCAAAACTACACACTCAGTGTCATCCCATTTTCCCCTGAAGGCTAGATATTTTGCAATCTCCTGGTGCCCACTGAGCAGGCACAAGCAGGGTTTTATTTTGCCCGGTATGTACCAGAGGCAGATCTTGCAAAACACCGGAGGGGGGGGGGGGGGGGGACTTTCCTTGTCACCTTAATCCATTCACTACTCAAGACACGGGACAATGCTGCTGTTGTGCGTTAATGTGGTTCAACACACATCAGCAGCGTGCACAAAATTCGTCTGTGCCAACCTGAATCCTAAGCCAGCATGCCCCCTTTCACGACGGTGACGGTGGCAACGACCTTTTGCTTTGAAGGTCTGCAGGAAGCGACATCTCAAGCACACAAGCCCCGGGCTGGGCTCCTTCAGTTGGTCACTTGGGGGCAGCCTGGGGGGACGGATGGAGGACTGAAGTGGCCATCTCTCAGTCCCCCTGAGTGGAGGGGCGACCTTCTCTGTTACCTTACCCCCCCCCCGCCCGACCCCCCATCACAGAGGCGTGCACACGCAGTCAGGAGGGGCTCGCCGTGGAAATTTCTTGCAGGAGCCGACCACACGCGCGCACAGCGTCCGGGAGCTGGGGGGGGCGGTGCTGGGGGCGGCTGGGCCCCGGGCTGCGGGGCGTGGGGTGGGGGCTGGGGGGATGCCGTCCCTCTTCTGTCGGGGCGCGCCCACTCCGGGCCGACTCCACGTCCTGGTTTTCCCCTCGCTCGCGTCCCCGCGGCTGCAGGCGCCTGTGAACACGCGGGGCTCCCCGCCAGGGGCGGCCGCTATTGGAGGAGCGCGCGGGCCGCCCTCGCCCTCGCCAGCGCCGTCAGTCCCGGCCGCGGGAGCTGCGTGTCGGCGCCGCAGCTGGGAGCCCGGCTTTTGTTCCCCAACAAAAACAAGCGCCTGAAAGGCAGGGCATAAAGGAGCCCGCCCGCGGGATGTCTCCGACCTGTCATCAGAGGCAGCGCCCTGCGCTTCCCGACCATCGGCGGAGACAATGTGGCAGATCATGTTGGTGCAGGGCGACCCGCTCGAGCGGGCGGCAGGTCCCGCGCCGGCTCCACCTGGGCCCGCAGCTCGGGTGCGGGGGCGCCCTGCGGGCCGGGGGCGGCCCCGCCGGGCCGGCGCTGCCTGCCCCGCCCGCCCGCTCGCCGGCGTACCTGGTTGTTGTGTTTAAGTAATTAATTATTTGTTATTATTATTTATTTATCTATCTCTTTTTAATTTTATTTATTATTCAATCATTTATCTATTTATTTTTATTAGTATTTATTTATTAGTCTATTATTTATTACTTATCATTAATTATTGTTTATTATTTATTTATCTATTTTTATTTATTATTTTTATTACTTATTACTTAGCTGTCTATTTTTATTTTTATTTATTATTTATTATTTACTTATTTATCTATTTTTATTTTTTAATTATTTATTATTTATTCATCTACATATTTATTATTTATTATTATTTAATTATTTATCTGTATTTTTTATTTTTTATTATTTACTCATCTATTATTTATTTATTATTTATTATTTACCTATTTATCTATATTATTTATTATTTATTATTTATTATTTATTCATTCATCTATTTATTTATTATTATTTATTATTATTTATTATTTACTTATTTATCTGTATTATTTATTATTTATTATTTATTTATTCATCTATTTTATTATTATTTATTATTTATCTATATTATTTATTATTTATTTATCCATCCATCTATGTTATTTATTATTATTTATTATTTACTTATTTATCTACATATTTTTATTTATTATTATTTATTTATCTATTTATATTTTTTATTTTTTATTTATTGTTATTTATTTTTTATTCATCCATCTATTTTTATTTATTTTATTATTTATTATTATTTATTTATTATTTATTTATCTACTTTATTATTTTTATTATTATTTATTTATTATTTACTTAATTTTTATTTTTTGCCTCCTGTTTTCCCTCTGCGACTGAAAGGCTGTCCTTCTGCTGTAAACAAGTCACATGATGGATTCATTCATTCCGGGGAAGAAAAGCGATGCATTCAATGTCATAATGCAGTTCAGGCGCCCTGTGGTCCCTCGGGGGGCATAAGTAGAGGCAGCTTCCACTGCGCAATCTGTTTTTTTTTTTTGCTAAGTGGGAACCCATCCATGTCCAGGTTGTTACCTGCTTTGAGAAAATTCGTATGTGACAACCTGAATCCTAAGCCAGAGAGATGATGATGGGTGAGGATTCTCATTTCAGAAAGGATTCTCCAAATTTCCGAAGTATTCAGAAGACTTGAATGCCACCTCTCTTTCCAGAAAAACAAAATGAAACAGCCCCCGCCCCCTTCAATCGGTGGGTGTTGATGTCTCAAGTGCCACAGACAAAGAGGCGTTCCTTTGGTTTTGGATGCAGTCTGATTGGAATGGAGACGCTCTTGAGGAAGGCCGAAAGATAGTCATTTACATCTTAGTCTGAATGAGTTTAATCACTTCCTGAGAGCTGGTTTTTCAAGAAGGGAGGAGACTAGTTGCAAGTGAGTTCTCGAAAAGAGACAGGAACAACATGGTTGTCAATGAAGGCAGAAGAGAGTTTGGGTGCCTTAGAAAACGGATGTCTCTTGCTTCCCAATTCTGGGAACAATCCACTTTTTAAAGAAGGCGCTTTTGTTTGTTTCGCTTTGTTTTTACAGCAGTAATAGGACTTTCTGTGACATGGAGTTGTGTATCTGCACTGACCAATAGTGTAGCCACTAACCACGTGTGGTTTGGAGCGCTTGACGTGTAGTTAGTGTGACTGGGGAACTGAATCTTAAATTTCATTTCATTTTAATAGCCATGTGTGGTTAATGGCTTTTATACTAAACAGTACAGAAAAGTGGAATTTGCTCACAACTCTTCAGGAGTAAAGTAAAAGTGGAGTGAAGTTGGTGTGGTGGGCAGCCTCTAAGATGGTCCCCGATAATCCCACCTCTGGGTACTCACACCCCTGAGGGAGATCCCCTCCCTTCGAGCATGAGCTAGACCTACCAACTTGCTTCTAACAAGAGAATATGGCAAAACGTGATGGGATGTCACTTCCAAGATGAGGTTACAAAGAGAGGGTGACTCTGTCTTGAGCACCTGCTTTGGCCCTGTCTTTCCTTTGTTCTGTGGGAAGCCAGCTGCCATGTCATCAGTTACCCTATGGACAGACCCCTCTGCAAGAAACTGGTATCTCCAGCCACAGCCAGCAAGGATCTGGGGCCCTAAGTCTGACAACCCTCAGATAATTAACTGCTACCAATGGCCACAGAGTAAGTTTGGGAGTGGATTCTCTATCAGGAGAGCCTCTGTATGACAATAGTCCTGGCCAACACCTAGTTTGCAGCCTTCTTTAAAAAAAATTTTTTTTTTTTTTTTTAAGATTTGATTTACTCATTCATGAGAGACACACAGAGAGAGAGAGGCAGAGAGAGAAGCAGGCTTCATGCAGGGAGCCTGATGTGGGACTTGATCCTGGGACTCCAGGATCACGCTCTGGGCGGAAGGCAGGCACCAAACTGCTGAGTCCCCCGGGGATCCCCTATGCCTGCAGCCTTCTGAGTCCCAGAACTAGAGACACCCAACTAGGCCATGCCTAAATTCCTGACTCACAAAAAAATGTGAGATGATAATTGTGTGTTGTTTTAAGTCTTTAAATTTGGGGGCAACTTGTGATAGAGCAACAGATATTAATATGGCTAGGCTCATTTAAAATACTTTTGTATTCGTTAGGGCATTAAGAGATTCGAGAGAAACCTCCAAATATCAATGTCTAGTGCAGTAAAATGTCGATCCTTTTAAGAGTCCAAAGCGGGCATTCTTTTGATGGTGATTCATAGGTTAAAGATTGATGTTTTTAACTTACGGCTGCTCAGGTTGCCCCGGAAAGCCATTTACATTCCAGCCATTTCAGAGGTGCAATTTGCAGAGTGGATCATGGGGCTGAGTGCTTCGGTAGGGGAGCAGACATAGAGACGGTACATATCATTTCTGCCCATGTTCCACCGACCAGCCCTCAGTCAAATGGTCTTACCCAGCTGTAAGTCCTACTGGGAGACAGTCTGTATGTCCAGGATTAAGGAGGAGCAGATTCGGGGATCAGCTGGCAGGTTTTGCCACAACACAGTATCCTTTTGGGTGGTAAGTTCCCTTTACAAAAACAGGCCTTTTCATGCATTGCCAAACCCCAGGATCATGCAGACAAGGATCTTTTCACAGATAACAGTGAGGGTGATGACAGAATGGGAAAGAGACTGACTGACTGTACTCCCCAGCTCCAGACAAGAACTCACCAAAGTTGTCAGAATGTTCCAGCCCAATAACCTAGTCCATAATTCAGATTTCACCATATCAAAATTGTTTAAAGAAAAGCATGGGCATATTCTGGAAATGAGTACAGAAGAGTGGGGAAAAGATGTCTGTGCATGTTCAGAGGGGATTCCTGAATTACAAAGGAAGGATCCAGGGTGGAATCCTAGAAGCTGAGGAATCCCTCAGATATGTTTCCAAAAGTGCATCAAATCTATGATTGCTTCCGAGGCCAACCCTGATTTTCTGAGTGCTGCCCCCAATGTCAACATCCATCTTGGGGTCTATAGATAAAGGAAAGAAAAACATTGGTTTACGTGATTCTTTTTAAGATTTTATTTATTTATTCATGAGAGACAGAGAGAGGCAGGCAAAGGGAGAAGTAGGCTCCCAGTGGGGAGCCCGACGTAGGACTCAATCCCAGGATCCCAGGATCACAACCTGAGCCGAAGGCAGATGCTCAACCACTGGAGCCGCTCTGGTGCGCCTTGATCCAGTTGTTTCAAATTGAGGAGCTACTGCTATTATATACTTTTTTTTTTTTGAAATACCACTCCTCCTTTCATGTCCTTGGGCCCTTCCACCCACCTCTCTTCACCTCAAACTTGTGAGCTTATTGCCAACAAATGAGTCAGTGAAGATGAAAAGGTTAATTTCACTTAGTACATATCTGTCAACATTACGTTAAAAAATGTTTGACACCCTGAACTAGTCACACAACCAAGGGAGGAAAGAGATGAAGAAGGGAAGGGGTAGGGGAAAGGGGATGAAAGGAGAAAGGGAGTTAGGGGAAGGAAGGAAGGAAGGAAGGAAGGAAGGAAGGAAGGAAGGAAAGAAAGAAAGGAAAGAAAGAAAGAAAGAAAGAAAGAAAGAAAGAAAGAAAGAAAGAAAGAAAGAAAGAAAAAGGAAAAAGGAAAGAACAGAGAGAACTGTATGAAGCGTATCCAAAGGCAGGTCTCTGAGTTGCTGGTGAAGCTCCTGCTCTAGGGCTTCTCACTTGTAGGTGCCCCCTCCTAGGCTGAGCACTCTCCTCCAAAGAGAAGGAAAAGAAGCAGCAGCTCTAGCATGTGCCTGTGCCTGAGGCCAGCAGTGTTGCCCTAGCCTAGGCACCCCCTCGCCATATATTTATAATATCTAACAGCTTTGAGATAAAATACACATAAAATATACCCATTTAAATGATACAATTTGGTGTTTTAAATATATTCACAGAGTTGTGCAAACATCACCATAATCAAATTTGAGGACACTTTCATCACTCCCCAAAAAAACCCTGGGCTCACTGATGGTTTCTCCCCATTCCCACTCCCACCCCCTGAAACCCAGGCAACCACTAATATACTTTTGGTCTCTCTATATTTGCCCATTTTGGACATTTCATGTAAATGGAGTCATAGAATATGTGCTTTTTGTGACCGGCTTCCTTTATTTAGTATCATGCTTATAAGGTTCACCCATGTGTAGCATGTACCAGAACTTTATTTCTTTGTGCTGTTAAATGATGGTCCATGCTATGAATACACCACATTTTATATGCTTAGTCAGCAATCGATGGCCATTTGTGTTGTTTGTATATTCACTTTCGTATCTGTTTTGTATATGCCCTGCTGGTAATCTCAGAGTTGTGGGCAGGGTTGACAGACTGCCAGCACTACCCTTATATCTCCTAGGCCTTCTGGGACAACTTGCCTTTGGGCATGGTCAGAGAGCATTGGAACCCTGTCTGGGACCCCTGAGAAGTATTTGAAGCTGAAGCTGCCCTGTGCCCCACTTACAGGCTTGCTTCCAGATGTCCTGACTGAGGCTTCCAGGTGTCTTCCCTCAACCCAGGACTAGCCCAATGTAGGTAGGAGTATGGGGGAGAGAAAGAGGTGCAGGGACCTGACCATGCCTATCCAGATGCTAGGGTGCTAGTTGCAGGAGCCATGCCAACTATGATCAAAGAGCTGGAGTTCTCTGAGGGCTTGCTGTAGCAGGACGCCCTGCCCAAGCAAGAAATTAAAGGAAGTTATAAATGTGGTATTGCTCATAACCTGTATGAAATTTCTCCAAATTCTTTATTATTATTATTTTTTTAGTTTGCTCAATTATGCTAAGGGAAAGACTGGATCATCCTTCTACTTTTTCAATGGAAAAATTCTATTACAAAATTGTTATGTGAAGAGGTAATTAAAGAATATAAAGAGGACTAATGTCACTGAAAGTAGAAGAGTAAGGAACTCCAATATTCTATCCTTCCATGAAAGCAAAAAAAAAAAAAAAAAAAAAAAAGTTGGCAAAAACTGTCCAAATCAATTTTTTCAGAGACCCGGAAATTAACTAAATGCTTGCAAAATCCAGGGAGTACTTATTTAAGGAAAGTGCTGAATATCAGTAAGAATAGTGAGGTTTATGGCATTTTAACTTAGCCCAGACCCATGGCCACACTCAAGTTAAAGGTAGCCTTGAAAAAAAAACAGGCCATATTCCCAGTACTGATGGGACAGAATGGACCTCATTTACAAAAAAATTATAATTATTATTTTTTTTCTCTGGTGCTTCACAGAAGACCAGTTCAAAACTCTTACCTTGATTTGCCTTGATTTAGAACTGGATCAGCTCAAAAGCTACTGGAAAGGAGGAGTTATTTGCCCAATATTTTAGTTGCTACTGCCTGAGGCTATAGATAACAGTTGGCATAAATCAAAAAGCTTAGGAGGAAAGGCTGGGAAATGAGATGTCTACAAAGACTCTGGAAAGTTCATGCATAGCCTTGGTAATCTAGAATGCCATGCATGCCCAGGAATGGCATGAGACGGCCGTAGGACCTGACCTCTGGCTGACCTTGAGGTTTTGCACAAAGGGAAAGTGAACGCTTAGAGTTGTAAACTGCTGGGCTGAGTGTTGAAAGCATGCACCAACATACACAAATAGAACCCCTATGGTAAAAGGCTATTTTTGGTAAGTTTTGGAAGTTTTTTGGAAGTTTGGAAAGGAAATATATGTCCAATCATTAGCTGATCACTAATCTAACAGAACAGTTACTTAAAAGACCCCAAAGAGTGAGACTTTATAGAAAGAGTACATAAAAGTCAGTAAACAGGGATCCCTGGGTGGCGCAGCGGTTTGGCGCCTGCCTTTGGCCCAGGGCACGATCCTGGAGACCTGGGATCGAATCCCACATCAGGCTCCCGATGCATGGAGCCTGCTTCTTCCTCCGCCTGTGTCTCTGCCTTTCTCTCTCTCTCTGTGACTATCATAAATAAATAAAAATTTAAAAAAATTAAAAAAAAAAAAAAGGAAAAGTCAGTAAACAAACAAATAACAATAAATAAAATAAGCAGCAAACAATAAACCCTGGAAAGAGGAGAGAATCTGATTTCCAGACTTGCACATTATAATATTCAAAATATCCAATTTTCAACCAAAAGTTATAAAGCATACAAAGAAAAAAGAATAAATGGCTCAAGCACAGGAAAAGAATAGACTTTAATAAAAGTTATTCCTGAGGAGGTACAGACATTGGACTTACTAGAAAAAGACTTTAAATGACATGGTGAAAAAAGCTAAAGAAAACCATATCTAGGGGCAGCCCAGGTAGCTCAGTGGTTTTGTGCCACCTTCAGCCCAGGGCCTGATCCTGAAGACCTGGGATTGAGTCCTATGTCGGGGTCCCTGCATGGAGCCTGCTTCTCCCTCTGCCTGTGCCTCTGCCTTTCTCTCTCTCTCTCTCTCTCTCTCTCTTTCTGTGTCTCTCATGAATACATAAATAAAATCTTTAAAAAAACTATAATAAAAAAATAAAACCATATCTATTTTTTAAAGATTTTATTTATTTATTTGACAGAGAGAGAGAGAGAGAGAGAGAGTGTGCATGCACGAACAGGGAGGACCTGAGGGAGACAGAGAAGCAGGCTCCCCGCTGAGCAAGGAGCCTGATGTGGGACTTGATCCCAGGACCCTGGGACCATGACCCAAGCAGAAGGCAGATGTTCAACCAACTGAGCCACTCAGGCACCCCCAAGAAAATCATATCAAAAGAACTAAAGGAAAGAATCAGAATGATCTCTTACCAAATAGAAAAATAGCAATAAAAGGATAAAAATTATATATTTAAAAGAACCAAATAGAAATTCTAGAGCTGAAAAGTACAGTTGAATTAAAAATTCATGGGGCATCAGGTTGGCTCAGTTGGTTAAGCATCTACCTTTGGCTCAGGTTGTGATCCCACAGTCCTGGGATCGAGTCCCGCATTGGGCACCCTGCTTAGCAGGGGAGTTTGCTTCTCCTTCTCCCTCCCCTAGCTTGTGCTCCCTCTCTCTCTTACTCTCTCTCTCAAATAAATAGACATAATTTTTTAAAAAGTAAAAAAAAAAATTCACTAGAGGAGTTCAACAGTAGATTTGACCAAGTAGAAGAATAATAATTAGCAACATGAAGACAGGTCAATTGAAATTATCCAGTCAAAGGAACAAAAGAGAAAAGAAATGAAGCAAAAAGTACGAGTCTTAAAAGCCTGCGGGACACCATCATATGTATCATGTAAGTCTTAGAAGGAGAGAAAAAAAGAAAGGCACAGAAAAAATATTTTAGAAAATAATATCAGAAAACTAAAATTTGATGAAAAACATCTACATATGCAAGAATCTCCATAAATTCCAAGTAGAATTAACTCAAAGAGATTCACACTAAGACCTATCATAATCAAATTATCAAGAGACAAAGAAAAGACTCTTTGGTGCAGCAGGACTTATCACCTATAATAGAGCCTCAATAAGATTAACGGCTGATTTCTTATTAGAAACTTAAAAGGCCGCAAAGCAGTAGGATGATGCGTTCAAAGTACTCAAAGAGGGAAAAAAAAGCCAACCAAGAATTCTATATCTGGCAAAATGTTTCCTTCAAAAATGAAGAAAAATTAAGATATTCCCAGATAAACAAAACGTAAATTGTTGCCAGCAAATATCTCCTGAAAAAAATATGCTAAAGAAAGTCATTCAGGCTGAAACAAAAGGGTGCCAGATGGTTACTAGAAGCCATATGAAGAAATAAAGATCTCTGATGAGAGAAACTGCATGAATAAATATAAAAGACCATATTAATGTATTATTTGTAACTACTTTTCTATCTGATTTTTTTTGTATTTTTTATTGGAGTTCTATTTACCAACATATGGTATAACACCCAGTGCTCATCCCGTCAAGTTCTATCTGATTTAAAGACAACTGCATAAAGTGGTATTCATCAACCTATGTCGATGGGCGCACAATGTATAAAGATATAATTTGTGATGATAACAGCACAGAACAGGGAAATGGGAGAATTTAGCTATGGAGGCATAAGGATTTAGAACACTAAAATTAAATTGATATTAATCCGAACTAAGTTGTTATCAATTAAAAGGTTAATTGTGATTCCCCAGGGAAACCACTAGGAAAAGAACTAAGAAATAATATATAGGAAAAGAAATTATGGGGGGCTTAAAATGGCACAGCAGGAAATAACTAACATAAAAGAAGGTAGTAATGGAGGAACAACAAAAATAAACAGAAAACAAATAGAAAAATAACAGAAGTTCTCCTTCCTTAACAGTATTTATATCAAATGTAAACGCATCAAGCACTTTAGTGAAAAGGCAGAAATTGGCAAAATAGATTTTTAAAAAATGATCCAACTACATGTTGTCTACAAGAGACTCATTTTCTTTTTAAACAGATTTTATTTATTCATGAGAGACACACACAGAGAGAGGCAGAGACATAGGCAGAGAGAAAAGCAGGCTCCCTGCAAGGACCCCATGCAGGACTTGATCCCCAGAGTGGGATGACACCCTGAGCTAAAGGCAGAGACTCAACCACTGAGCCACTGACGTGTCCCACAAGAGACTCATTTTCAATTCAAAAATTATAAATAGGTTGAAAGTAAAAGGATAAAAAAATATATTCTGTGCAAAGTGACTGAAAGAGCTGAAGTGGCTATATTAATATCAGACAAAATAGACTTTAATTGCTACTAGAAACAAAGGATTTTCAAAATAATGAAAGGGTTAGTCCATCAAGAAGATATAACAATTTAAAACATGCCTACACCTAACAACAGAGCTCCAAAATACTGAAACGAAAACTAGCAGAACTGAAGGAAGGAATAAACAATCGAACAGTAATTGTGGGAGACTTCAATGTTCCATTTTCAGTTGTTGCTAGATAACTAGATAGAAGACATAGCATATAACTAGATAGAAGACATATTATAATCAAATTATCAAAATTCTTTCAGCAAGGAAATAGAAGGATTGGTAGTGTCAAAGGATATTATCAAGAAATTGGAAAAACAAGATACAGAATGGGAGAAAACATCTATAAATCTTATATCTGAGAAGGGTCTAGTATCTAAAATATACAAAGAAGTCTGACAACTCAAAGACAAAAAGACAAATACCCCAATTTAAAAGGGGGCAAGAAAAAAAAATTAAAAAGGGGCAAGGAATTTGAGTAGATATTTCTCCAGAAAAGAATACAAATGACTGAGAAGCATATATAAGGTTGCCCAGTAGTATTAGTTATTAGGAAAATGAAAGTCAAAACAATAATGAGGTAATACTTCACACCCACTAGGATTTTCACTATAGAAAAAAAACATACATATTGATGAAGATGTGAGAAATTAGAAACCTTGTGCATTCAGGTAGGAAAATAAAATGATGCAGCTGCTCTGGAAAACTGTTTGGCAGTTCTTCAAAAACTTAAACATAGAATTACCATATGACCCAGTAATTCTACTTCTAGGTTGTAGGCCCCAAATAATTGAAAATGGGTACTCAAACGAATCCATATAAACACATACATATGAGTACCATTTGCAATAGTCAAAAGTCAGAAAAAAACCATGTGCCTATCAACATATAAATGGATAAACAAATTATAAAACATCCAGACAATGAAATATTATTCAGCAAGGGGTGTCTGGGTGGCTCAGCTGGTTGAGTGTTTGACTTTGGCTTGGGTCATGATCCCAGGGTCCTGGGATCGAGCCCCAAATTGGGCTCCCTACTCAGTAGGGAGCCTGCTTCTCCCTCTTCCTCTGCCACTTCCCTGCTTGTGCATATGCTCTCTCTCTTTATCAGTCAATAAATAAAATTTTATAAAAGAGAAATATCCAGCCATAAAAAGCAGTGGAGTATCAATACTTGCTATGATGTGGATGAACTTCATGAACATTATGCAAAGTGACAGAGGCCAAACACATGATTCCGTTTATGGGAAATATCCAGAATAGGTAAGCTCAGAGAGAGAGAGAGAGAGAGAGAGAGAGAGAGAGAGAAAGAGTAGCTTGGAGGTTCCCAGGGGCTGGGGGAAGAGGAAATGGGGAATAACTGCTTAATGGGTATGGGTTTCTTTTTTTGGGGGGGTGGTAAAAATGTTCTGGAAAAAATAGAGGTGGTGGTTACATAACACCGAGAATGTACTAAATCCCACTAAATCATTTTATTTTATTTACTTTTTTTATAAATTTATTTTTTTATTGGTGTTGCCAACATATAGAATAACACCCAGTGCTCATCCTGTCAAGTGCCCACCTCAGTGCCCGTCACCCAGTGATTGATTTTATCTTATGTGCATTTCACTTCAAAAAAATTTTTTTAAGGAATAAAGTACTGTTATAAATTTCAATATGGTAAAATCTTGAAAATATTATGCTAAGTGAAAGAGGCCAGACACAGAAGGCCCCAGTTTGTATAATATCATTTATATGAAATGACTAGGATCAGCAAATCTATAGAGACAGAGAATAGATTATGGGGAACAGAGAATGAAGGGCACTGGGGACTGACAGCTAATCCCAAACAGAATCTTTGGTGGCTAATAGAAATATTTTTCAATTAGATAGTGATAATTGTTGCATGACCTAGTGAATATATTAAAAACCACAAAATTGTATGTTTTGAAACAGTGAACTTGGTGTTACGTGAATTTTATCTCAATTAAAAAAAAGTATTCAGCAAAGAGAAATAGGGAAAAAGTGTGTGGAAGAAATAGGGAAAAAGGCATGTCTGCAGTTAATTAATTATGGTTATGATAAAATTATGTCACTTTTTCTGAATTTTGTGGTGCTTTTCAGCTTTTTGATTATGTGTCATTTGTTGTGATCTCTTCTCTTACCCTAAATGAGTAATCACTTTTGTACCTATTTTGTTTTTTTTTTTTTCTGGTAGAGTTCTCAAACACTCACCCTCCTCTGAGATGCTCTTCTAGTTCCACTTCTTACACTGCCACTGCCTTCATTTGGGTTGCCACAGGGAGTCAGACAATTGCCTACTTGTCCTACAGCTTCACAAGCCACTACCCCAACCAGCCCCCAAACTGTGGCCACGGAAAATCTCGGAAAATCTCACGGGAACCCATGTAGGAGTCCTCCCTCAGCTGTGGTTTGGCTTTCCATAGTTTCCTTTCCTTGGGGTCAATCAGGTCGTGTTGACCAATGGTACCCTACCTCACAACGCCTTGGTCATTGCCTAAATGTCCCTCACCGTAGGCATTTCATTATCTCACAGCAACACAAGAAGGAGGGTGAGTACAGTATTAAGATACTTTGAGAGCAAGAGGAGACCACAGTCACCTAACTCCATTACATTATATTATTATAATTGTTCTGTTTTATTATTATTGTTTTTAACCTCCTACTGTGCTTAATTTATGTATTAAATTTTATGATAGGTATGTGCGTGTAGGAAAAAAACATAATATATATAGGGTTTGGTACTCTCCACAATTTCAAGTGCCTTTGGGGGTCATGGGATATGTCCCCTGTGGGTAAAGAGGGACTATTGTATTTTCTCCCTTCTTATCTCTGCTGAGAAACCTTCCAAGGCTGTTTGTAGGGTAAGGAGCAAATTTCTTAAGAGAGCCCAGCATGTCTTTCCAGATCTGTCTCTTTAAGTCTTTCCCTCACTAAATTGCATCTCTGCATCAGAAATCATGTCTAACTCTTCCTCAGGTTTTTTAAATCTCCTGTTATCCTTCCTCCCTTACCTATGGTGACCTTCCTCCACCTGTTCCTCTTGGGGAATTCTTTCTGTCTCTACGCTCAGTTCAGGTGTTGCCTCTGCAATGTTTCCCAGCTGCCTCTGCAGCCCTTGCAATCCTGTATTGTTATTGGTAAAAATATGTTTGCATTCTATATGTTTACAAATCGACTACAATAATTTGAGCAATTTTCCTGTGCCCATGAATATATCTAAAACCTAAATACGTGTGTTTTATCACATACAAATGTGTTTAACACATACATATATATTTTTAAAATTTGTTGCCCAAAGAACTAGGTGTCTACAAACACATCCACGGAAGGGATGGTATCACATCTATGTAGAAAATGTTTTTCTCTGTAGTTACTTTATTTTCTGTACGGAGCATGCACTTACCCATGTGTCTTTGGCATTGACACAATGGAGTGACCGCTTTCTGAATTGGATTGGAAGTGTGTGTGTGGGGGTGTGTGTGTCAACATTTTTTCCCTTAAGGACTTCAGGCACTGAATAAAGAAATAAGCACACGAGAACAATTAAGCATATTAATATCATAAATAAATGTCAAGTGGCATACTGCAAAACAATAAAATGAGCACTAATGGCCACGGAGAATGGTGGATTGTATCGTCACCACCATCACCGAAGGGTTAAAGCTGATCAAAGGCCGGCTTATTGGACTGGAGAGGCAGTAAACAGATACAGGTGAAGGCTGCTGGTTCAGGGTGAAGAGGCAAAGTGGTTCTCTTTGGGAAGGCGAGCACTTGAAGGCTCTTTGGATGAGGGGAGAGAATTTTACAATTTTCACGTGGAGAGGAGGGAATTCTTTGATCCCAGTGGGAGGCCAAGAAGTAATTCAGTGTTTTCTTTGGAAGTACTCTCTTCTCTTGCTGAGATTAAAAGACATATGGCAATCTAATTTTTACTACTCCAGCGAAAGTTTCCCCCTAACCCCCAAATCCCATCTTGTGAGGAAGAGGGAAATAGGGCCCCGGTTAGGTACACTGAGTCAGCGCATGGAACCAAAATACCAAGTGGGGAAGGCAGGCTGCTTTCCTCTCATCTTTGTTCCTTCTTGCTCACTCAGCACTCTGAGGGCTTCCCGGAGAAGGTGACAGACCAGGCTCCGCCAGGGACTCATTGGTGGATTGGTAGGAAGTAGAAGATGCTTTTCACACTTCATTTTATTAGACCAGAATTCCCAGAAGACCATGAAAAAAAAAAGAAAAAAAACCCACTCCACAAGTCACACTGTATTTCTGTGTGTGAGAGGAACATACTCTCTCTTGGTATGCTGATGGAAAAGAGAGTTATAAGCTCCTTGGGGAAGCATGTGGTTTATTTATTATGCAAATTTTAATCTAGTGTTTTATGGTTTGCTTCCTCTCTTTATCTCTCACACACACAGTTTGGGAAGGTTCGCTTTGATGTCTCTTCCCTTCCTTTCTTTCTCCACCTGTTCCAAAGCCTGCTGGAGCCTAATGTTCTAAGGACCACATAGACCCTTTGGGAGGATTTGACTCTGCCTCAAAGGGTGAACATTGACACACCCAGAGGACAAGATGCTCATCAACCTGGCAGAATGAATCTCTAAGGGGAGAGCTAAAAGCATGAGATGAGCAACAGGAGGTATTTTAGGGATTTATTTATTTATTTATTTATTTAAATTTTTTTTGTATTTTAGGAATTTAACAGAAAATCTCAAACCTCAGCAAAACCAATGACTTTGATATTGTGCTTCTTTCCTCCTTCAACAAACCACTGAATGTATATACTGTGTGTTTGGCACTGGGCTAGATGAATGATGTTGATGGGTAACTACAAAAAGAACCTTTTCGAGGAGATAGCCCAGTAATGAATCATATAAGTAAATGTAAAATTGCCACTGTGTGTTAGAAAAGAGAATTTAGGGCTGGGGTGGTGGTGAGTCGGGGCACTTCTAGGGAAGGAGGACATCAGACTCAAGGACCTGAAGCCAGAGAGAATGTAACCAGGTGGAGAGATTAAAAGGTCAGCGTGGCCATTACAGATTCAATTTAAAAAAATCACTCTTGCTGCTCTGTAGACAAGAGCCAAAGTAGATGACAAAGATTCTTCAGGAGGCCACGTGGTAGCTTATAGAACTTGAAGTCTGGAAAACAGCAGGCCTCAGAAGAGCCTGGACCTAGCCCTGAAAGCTTCTGTCTCTCTGCCTCTCTCTCTCTCCCTCTCTCTCTTTGTCTCTCTCTCCCTTTGTTTCTCCCTCTCTCCCTTTCTTTCCTCTCTCTGTGTCCCTCCCCCACTACCCATTTTTCTTCTTCTCTATTTTCTTATATTCTTTCCCTGCCTCCCTCTCATACCTACATTATTCTTGTTCTCTCTGCACCCAGATTAGACTTTACCTAATCTTCTACTACAAAGACCGAGAAGAGAGAGGAGACTGCGTAGAAATCTCTCTGTATCCTCCCCTCCCCACCCCCCTTGTTAATTCCTGGCTGAGTTAGCTGAGACTCACCACCTGGGGGGAGGAGTGCGTGGGGGTATCATGCGTGATTTTAGTGACTCACCACCAGAGTTCTCAGGGAAGAGGGTTGGTAGCCAGACCTCTCCCATCTATTTTTCACTAATGCATAATTATCTATTTCCATGTTCTATGCATTGATCAAACACACAGATTTTTAAAACAGCCACATGAGGGGGGGCACAGTCTATTACCCTAAGCCAGAAGAACCATCATTCATTGGCAAACTTATCACTTGTGAACTAGGCACTGTGATAGGTGCTGGAGAAACAAAAACAGCCCCAGACCTCACACTGCTCATATCTTATGCAGGAAGCAGGCAAATTAACTGACAACCCTTCACATTCCTGAGTACTTTGAAGAATATTTCTCATCTTCAATTCAATGTACCTTAATTCAGTTACCTATTATGAGCACTGTGAGAGGGAACACAAAGATAAATGCCTGGACTCTACCCCTAAGGAGTTCAGAGTCCAGGAAGGGAGACAGGAGTATCAACAAATATTAACAATGCAGAGTGGCGAGTCAACAGTGTGTGTGAAAGATTCACAGGCAGAAAAGAGAAGGAAATGATTGCATCCCCCCACCTCCCAACAACACACACACACACACACACACACGTGCACGCACATGGATAGAATAATCATAGAAGTCTTCATGGAAGAGGTGGCACCTACTCTGGGCTTTGGATGGCATTCCAGGCAGTGGGATTGGGGCACAGAGGACATAGAATGATATTGCTGGAAGGTGAAGTGATGGTGGTGGTGAGTAGGTAAAGAGGGGAAAGCAGCAATGGTGAGATTGTGAAGGGCTTTGTGTACTTTGATCAGGAGTTCTGCAGGGTCACCTGGCTGGTTCAATTGATTAAGCATCTGCCTTCGGCTCAGGTCATGATCCCAGGGTGCCCTGTGTCCTGTGTTGAGCTCCCTGGTTAGTGGGGAACCTGCTTCTCCCTCTCCCTTTCCCACACTGGTACACTCACGTGCACGCTCTCTCTCTCTCTTGTTCTCTCTCTCTCTCAAATACATAAATTAAAAAAAATTTTTTTAAGAAAAGAAGTTATGCAGATGATTGTTCTCTCTCTCTCTCAAATACATAAATTAAAAAAAATTTTTTTTAAGAAAAGAAGTTATGCAGATGATGTGCAGCTACAAAAGACCATAGGGGGAAGAGAAATGTGAGTGGTTTAAGCACTCTGGCAGGGGCATAAGGACTGATGAAGGGGAGGCCAGACTACAGGTGAAGAGACCATTTGGAAGATTATGACAAAAATCCAGACAAGAGATGATGAGGACCTAAGGGAAGTCCATGGGGCTGAAGTGAACAGGTTCGACATGATAAATGTTTAGGAAATAATTTTAAGATTTGACTAGTTGGATGTGTGTGTGTGTGTGTGTGTGTGTGTGTGTGTGTGTGTGTATTGAAGGGGTTGGGGATGTCACAGGAAAAAAAAATCCAGAATTAATCCCAGGTTTCTGCCTCAAGCCAAGAGAGGAATAGGGATGGTGGGAAGAACAGGAGAGAGAGGGGAATCATTAAAGCTGGGGGAGATTAGGAAGCATTTACATAGAGGTTTTAAAAAGAAAGCTGAGTATATATGTCTGGAGCAGGAGGAGGAAGTGGAAATGAAATGAAATATGAAACCTTCTGGAATTTAGGTGTCAGAACCAAGGGAGAGGTTGAAATCTAAACAAACAAGATAGGAGAGCATGAAACAGGACTGTTAATCCCTCACAGGATTAGTAGAGAAAAACAAAGGAAAGACATAAGTAGGAGAAAGTGAGGTTTTCAAAATCAAAAGGAGGAGAAAAGGGGTAAAAGTAGCAATTGCTACTGAGTGACCAGGAAAGGCTAGATAAGGATTTGGCAGTTAGGAAATTGTGGCAAACCTTTGCTTGGGTATCTTTCCCTGCATTGTTGGGAATGGGAGACCGATTATGGGGTTGGTGAAGAAGTGACATTATGAGTAGAGATTATTCCATCAATAAACTTGACTTTGAAGACATGGAGAGAGAAAAATCAGTAGCCAGAAGGGGCACTGGGTTTGGGGAAGAGATTTGTGTGTTAGTCCTGAACATGCTTATAGATTGAGGGGAAGGTGCCTGTTGAAATGGAAACTAGAGTAAGAGCCCTCCTCCCACCCCCACCCCCACCCAGACACACAAGGGTATGGATTCTATGCACCATTGGAGACACTAATCTACAATGAAAAGAAGAACACATGTTCCCCTAAAGTTGTAAGAGTGGCAGTGGATGTAAAGAAGTTTTTTTGTTTGTCAGTTGGTTGCTGTAAGGAAAATTCAGGAATTTTAAGCCTGATGGCCACCACTACTCAGAAGAGGCCAATTTTATGGGTGAAGTATCAAGAAAAGAGATTGGCACAAGAGGACAGACAATGATTTTCTATATCTGTGGACATCAGAAGAATGAAACATAAAGTAGAACTTACAGGGCATTGAAACCACTGGAGAGATCATCAATTAGGGGAGGTGTCTATCAGCATGACATAGAGATTCAAGTGTCTTGCCCATATTATACTATTTTTTAAATTTTTATTTAAATTCAATTTGCTAACATATAGTATAACACCCAGTGTTCATCCCATCAAGTGCCCTCCTCAGTGCCTGTCACCCAGATACCCCATTCCCCCACCCACCTCCACTTCTGCAACCCTTTGTTTGTTTCCCAGATTCCTGTCATGGTTTGTCTCCCTCTCTAATTTTTCCTACATCGTTCCCTTCCTTTCCCTTATAATCCGTTTCACTTTTTCTTATATTCCCCATATGAGCAAAACAATATGATGATTGACCTTCTCCAATTGACTCATTTCACTCAGCATAATACCCTCCAGTTCCATCCACATTGAAGTAAATGGTGGGTATTCATCCTTTCTGATGGCTCAGGAATATTCCAGTGTATATACAGACCACATCTTCTTTATCCATTCATCTGTCGAAGGACATCGAGGCTCCTTCCACAGTTTTGCTATTGTGGACATTGCTGCTATGAACATGGGGGTGCAGGTGTCCCGGCATTTCACTGCATCTGTATCTTTGGGGTAAATCCCCAGCAGTGCAATTGCTGTGTCGTAGGGCAGATCTATTTTTAACTCTTTGAGGAACCTCCACACAGTTTTCCAGAGTGGCTGCACCAGTGCACATTCCTACCAACAGTGCAAGAGGGTTCCCCTTTCTCCCCAACCCCTCCAACATTTTTTGTTTTCTGTCTTGTTAATTTTAGCCATCTCATTGTGGTTTTGATTTGTATTTCCCTGACGGCAAGTGATGTGGAGCAATTTTTTTATGTGCTTGTTGGCCATGTGTAAGTCTTCTTTGGAGAAATATCTGTTCATATCTTTGGCCCATTTCATAACTGGAGTCTTTGTTTCTTGGGTGTTGAGTTGATAAGTTATTTTATAGATCTTGGATACTAGCCCTTTATCTGATAGGTCATTTGTGAATATCTTCTCCCATTCTGTAGGTTGTCTTTTAGCTTTGTTGACTGTTTCTTCTGCTGTGCAGAAGCTTTTTATCTTGATTAAGTCCCAATAGTTCGTTTTTGTTTTTGTTTCCCTTGCCTTCATAGGTGTATCTTGCAAGAGTTTGCTGTGGCCAAGTTCAAAAAGTGTGTTGCCTGTGTTCTCCTCTAGGATTTTGATGGATTCTTGTCTCACATTTAGATCTTTCATCCATTTTGAGTTTATCTTTGTTTCTGGTGTAAGAGATTGGTCCAGTTTCATTCTGCATGTGGCTGTCCAATTTTCCCAGCACCGTTTATTGAAGAGACTGTCCTTTTTCCAGTGGATATTCTTTCCTGCTCTGTCGAAGATGAGTTGACCATAGAGTTGAGGGTCCATTTCTGAGTTCTCTATTCTGTTCCATCGATCTGTATGTCTGTTTCTGTGCCACTACCATACTGTCTTGATGATCACAGCTTTGTAATACAGCTTGAAGTCAGGCACTGTGATGCCCTCAGCAGTGGTTTTCTTTTTCAGAATTCCTCTGGCTATTCAGGTCTTTTCTGGTTCCATACAAATCATAAAATTATTTGTTCCCACTCTGTGAAGAAAGTCCATGGCATTTGGATAGGGATGGCATTGAACGTATAAATTGCCCTGGGTAGCTTAGACATAGCTATTCATAATATTTCTTCTTCCAATCCATGAGCATGGAATGTTTTTCCATCTCTTTACGTCTTCCTCAATATCTTTCAGAAGTGTTCTGTAGTTTTTAGGGTATACCTCTTTGGTTAGGTATTTTAGCCCACATCATACTATTAAACCCAAGTCTGACACAACTTGAACCCATGGCCTAATTCCTACAAGCTCTGAGCGCTTCCCTTATGAGCTAAGTATTGAAGTTAGAAAAACGAATATAAAACCAATGCCAAAAGAGTTTGGTAAAGTCACTGAATCTGTTCTGCCAGTAGTTAATGAATGCAGGCTTTCCGGCATTAGGAGACCGTTTCTAGTTATTTGGTCTTCATTGAAGACTAGACAACAGGAAATGCACTTAAATTGCAGCAAAGTTTCAAAAAAGAAGGATGTTCTAAGAGAGGTAGACTCTGAGAGGACAGAGAATAACCTGCCGAGGTGATCCTTAGGAATAAATACTTCTCAGATGTTTTTACTTCAGTCCTAGGAGGATGATTTATTTAGATTTCTTACATTCTTTCATTTTAGCTCTATGCTACAGTTTGATATTAAGCAAAGAGAATATATAGTAGCACACAACATAAAATGGGAACAGCACATAGTACTTTGTTTTTCTTTGCTTTACATTTTATTTTATTCTCTTTTATAATGGGCACATTAGAAGTAGCTGCTATGTAAAAATAATCTGGACACTAAAGTAGAATAAGTCATATGTAATTACTGATTGTGTCATAGCCCCATCAGAGAGAGAGAGAGAGAGAGCAGAAAGAGAGAGAGAGAGAGAGAGAGAAATTCATAAACCTCCAATTCTCTATCCAGCCTTGTTGGTTATCTCTAGCTTGATTAAAGGGAATGATACTCATTTGTAAATGCATTTGGCAAACTTACCCTGCTATTGTTTCCATTATTTTGCAAATTACAGACATTGAGATGAAGGCCCTGTAATTTGCTAGCGTTCCCTTTATTCCTGCTTGGAAAACTGGTGTTGCCCTGGCATACTTCCACTTTGCTGTTATTTCATTTGAATACAGCAAATTCTTTATTATGATTAACAAAGACTTCTGCTCCATTCCTCTTTGAATATCAGTCTGCTCATGGAGATGAGTTGATTTTGAGCCCTGCTGTCTACTTGAATCTCTCTGCTTCGCTGATCTCAAAGATGTTCAAGACAACAGACACCCAAGTATTCCTAAATGACATGTTTTTTGTGTGTTCTCCCTTTTGAATTTGTTATATGTTTAGTAATTTTACCATCGTCTGGAACTTTTTTCTCTTCTTTCAATTGTCTGATTCTAAATGTCTCCTTCACTCATTACTTAAAAGCTGGAAAATATGCATGCAATTGGGTTCGGTAATCTTGCTATTTTTAAGCCTCTTTCTCTCTTAATATTTTAGTTTTCCTTTTTCCTCACACATACATCTCTCAGGGGTTTACAATATTTTGTAAACAGTCTTGATACCAGGAACTTTGGGGCATCTGGAATATACAGATGGCTTTCCCTGAGCGCTATACATTTCTAATTCATTCATTAATCTTGTGCTGGAATCACTTTTCTCCTAAATCAGACTCCCCTTTAAATATTGCCTGAATGTCCATTCAGTATAATACCATGTAGCAGTCCTTCCACTTCAAGTACTAATGAAATATTTGCCTCCTAAGATCAGTCATATTTAGAAGAAATCACATTAAAAGAACTCTTCTAGGACTTGGTGGAAAATGCTCATACGTGACTGTGACTTGGGAGCCCATGCTCCATGATCAGATATTTTTTCTAAAAGATTTTATTTATTTATTTATTTATTTATTTATTTATTTATTTATTTATGAGAGACACAGAGAGGCAGAGACATAGGCACAGGGACAAGCAGTTTCCTCGCAGGGATCTCGATGCGGGACTCGATCCCAGACCAGGATCACGCCCTGAGCTGAAGGGAGACGCTCAACCACTGGGCCACCCAGGTGTCCCATCCATGATCAGATATTAATGTACAAAATTCTTCTCTCATTCCTCTTTCTCTTTATATCCTCTTGTCTTTTTTTCTGTATCTCCTCCACAGTGTCAGCATCTCTGGTCACCCCTTGTTGCTTTAACTCCACTGGGCCAAATGTTGGAAGAAGGGTGTGGAGGTGAGGGTAGTGCAATATTTTTTTTCATATTGGGCAGATAGCCTTGTGGAAAATGAGGATACTAATAGCCACAATAATGCCTCATGCTTATTGAGAGTTTGCCAGACATTATTCCATCCGCTATATGTGTTTTATCTCAGTTAATCTTCTAAAAAATCTTATGAGGTAAGTAATGACATTGGGTCTGGATTCTGATAACTCAGAGAGGTTGCGGAACATGCTTAAAGCCCCACAGCTAGCTACTCAGCAGAAGCTGCAGGGTTTAAACTGAGCACGTCTGACTGCCAAGCTAGAAGTATACTGTGCCTGCACAGAGGAAGCCCTCAATGAGTTGTTAGTATTTTATGGTGATTAGCATTCAGATATTTATCTTCCACGTGGAGAGCACTAGTGTATGACCCTTTTGCTTATTTAACTTAATCACAGTAACCCATGGAGTTATGGTTTCCATTTTATAATCAAGGAAACCAGATCTCAAAGATTTTCTGTAACTTGCCTCAGATTACTCAGCTGGTAAGAGGGAGGCCCCAAACATTCCAGCTAGCTCCCCCTTTTCATTCCTCTTCGGGGTTTACTTTGGAGAACATGTTGAATTTTTCCTCATGAGGCTACAGAATTGAATGAGGAATCTAACTGATGATAGTAACTCAGATGTTAATGGCTGATGCTCTTATCTGCATAAGCAAGGTTCACATATGAGCTGGGGGCTGGTCTTACTTTGTGGGGCACTGCTGTCTCCACGAGGCCCCTCCCCCTGAGGGGCATATTGTACAGTGGTCTATGGCAAATGAGGAAGAAGCTCGCACCAGCCTTAGCCTGGTGCCCTGATGTCTAGAGCTATTGTTTTAGTGCTTTCCTAAAAATGTAAAAAAAGCTCCTTCACTTTTTATTTCCAGCCCCTCTGCTCTCCCTAAGACTTAATTTTGAGCATAGGGGGACCAGACTAGGGATCAGAATCTCATGACAGAGGCCATTCTGTGTTTAGAATCATCCTCCTGTCCATCAACTAAGATGTAGGCTTGCTGCCTGGTGAAGGTCATTGCGCTTGGATCTCTCTCTCTTTTGCAGACTCCTCCTAGGAGAGTCCTCTGTCAGTGTCCACATCATCAATTTTCTAAGCATGTTCTATACATTAAATCTCCCACTCAGACTCAAGCATAGAGAACCTGTAACGGCAGGTATTTGTCCTTTCTACCCTATAGCCCCCACTTCCTTTTGGGAAGATGCCTTTTCCATAAATTGTGTGTCCTGGGTGGAGGGTAATACCTGCTTCCAACTAGGGAAGTCTAGGGGCCAGAGACTCCTCTCAAGCAGCAGGGAGCACATGTCCTCATCTGGCCAATCAGTGCTCTCCTCTGTGTCTTTGAGCCATGAGTGACACAAGGATGAGAGGGGTGGGGAGCAGTGGTGTTCCCATAGAAATGCTGCCCCCCCACTGATCTGTCAGCCCTTGCTCTGAGTCTGGAGGCCTGGCCTTCGCGCTGCCCTTACCATTGGCAGTTTCCAAGGCTCCAGCTGATTCTCTGAGCTCTTCCTATCCTTACAACAAATGACCTCTTCTGTAAAACAGCCAGGGTGCATTTCTGTTGCATACTATTATTAAGAGGCCAGACAGAAATACAAAGAAATGTATAATGTAAATGTAGAAAAAAAAAAAAAAAGAAAAGAAAAAAAAGTCTTCCTGGACCTCTTATCTCTCCTGTTCATTCTCCTCCTATTCTCCTCTGCTTCCAAACCCTCATCGACCCTGTGCTGGTCCCACTGCTCAGGCCCTCTCATGGAACCAAGGGCACTAAGGTTGCCCTCCCCAGAGCCAAGAGGTCTGGATTTCTTTCTCTACCTTTTACCACAACCCAAGTAGCAACATCTTCTGTATTTTCTTCAGCAAGGACTGTTGTCCACCAGGCCTTCGTGATTGTAAGAGGATACCATAAAGCCATTTCAAATCCTAGAATACTCTTGATAAAAGCCTTTCGAGAATAATATGTCTATCAGGTAAAAGAGCAGCTGCTCTGGCCCACAGCGACTTTGAAAACCAGGGTAATAAGCCAATCCATACTCCCTGCCTCCAAAAACAGTCATAGCTGATGATGGTTCTGAGTGGCCAGCACGAAGTGTATCTGACTGAGCTTAAAGTAAATTAGGATCTTTTCCCCATCTCTGCCACCACCTCTTGGTGTAGCTTTAAACAAGTCACTAAGCCCTTTTGGGTTTCACTTTCTGAGTTTGGAAAACGAAGGGCATTATATCAGATAGTCTTCAAGTGCCTTGCTGGGCATTGATTTGGTGTGTTAGCCTGTTCCTTTGGTAATTTTGCACCTTAACAGAAGACTCTCGAAGATTTCATACTTTTGAGTTCCAAACAAATAAATCCTCACTCTCTAGACAGCAGACTTCGCAAGAGGCTGGGAGAAGTGTTTTTGGTTTGCTGGGTTGGGGGTGGGAGAGAAAGGAAGGAGAAAAGAGCAGCAGTCCCTCAGATTTTGGTCACGCTTCCTGGCAATTGCAGCTTGACAGCCAATCCCTTCTGTCCTTAGAGAGTCTAACCAGCACCCCAGCACCACAGGAGGGGGCTCACTGGTGTGCTTCCATATTTGGCCCAAACACAAGACAGATGCTTTCCTGGTGCTTGTGTACATTACCCATTCTTGCTCAAATTCAGCAACATCAACTCCCCTCGGAGTTCTTTTGTTCAAAACACAGTAAGTGAATCCACATTTTCTCCCTGAATAAACAAAAGCCCCTGCTTGCCACCTTGCAGAGAACAGGGTGTTTTTTTCTCTAGATGGGCACGTGCCTTTGTATTTCTGTCCCCTGGCCCTCAGGGATGTGTCCTACTGCTTTCTCAGCTCCAGCACATGCTAACGAATGTTAGCTGATGAGGCCTGCAGTGTACTTACCGACTCCTTAATTTTTGACCCAGCGGTGCAATGTTTGTAAATAGCTTTCAAATACAAATACATTCGTCTTCACAATCTTATGAGAGAGATCTATTTATATTTGCATTTTTGATGAAGCAGCGGAGTGGCAGTGACTTTCCCAAGGCCACGCGGAGAGGAAGAGCCATACCTGGGATTTGAACCCACACCCATCTTTCTCAAAGTTCTTACTGCTGAAAGGAATCTGGAAGGCAAAGGACATTTTCCAGAGCGTGGGCACATCACCTCAGGAATTGGAGGCAGACCAGGGCCTGTTTATCTCTATTCATTTAGACTCAGGCCTGCCTAAAAGCAGGAAGTAGAAGGCACAAGTGTTGGCCACAATATTTGCAGTTCGTAAGTTAGAAATTAGCAATCAGCCCCTTTTCACGTAGGACACTATAATAAACACTGGCACGGGCCCTGCAATTTGGTTATGCAGAGAAAACAGGAAACAAGCGCATTTTCCCTGCGCCTTCTGTCTGAGGAGGGCTGGCGTCTGCCCACGTGAGGGCTAGATTTTCTTGTCAATATTGTATTTACTATCCTGGTCACATGAGTGGAGAGAGGAGGATGAGTCACAGTTAACTGGCTGCTAAATTAGGCAAATGTAATCCATTTGTTTCTTTCAAATTAGATCCCCCCCAAAAGCATTTTAAAGCTTTTTTCCTCAACAGTCATACTCACAACCTCAACAGCTAATGCATTCCCAATGTGCGCTAATCTGGCTTTCTCGCGCGAGCAAATAAATTGTCATCTTGCAGCCTTCTCTTCCTACGCGAGGGCAGGGTTTGGAGGGTATTATTCTTCAGCCACAAATGCCAAACCTCTGTACACCTCCTGCCTTTGCATTACCCGTGTCCACTCCTCACTACTTACTTTGCAGAGCCATCAAAATGCAATGCATGATGTTGGGTGATTGAAATGATTAGCAAGCAGCATTGTAGGCCTTACCCAATAGGAATCACAGATCAGCCCTGTGATCTAGTCCAGTGGGCCATTCAACACAGCTTCCTCATCTTCCAGATAAAACTGAGGCCCAGCACGGCTGAAGCAGTTGGACGAACTCAGTCATTGCAGACCCAGTGCCCCCATATCAACCCCTCTCTCCCTGTTGCATGACAGGGAAATCAGTGCCACTCAGGAAACCCTGGTTTGGAAGTATAAATGTGTGATGGTCAAAACAAACAAAACAGCTGGTCTATATGCCCTGCCAGCCTGGCCACCCCTCAGCAGGTTCCCTGGGGGTAAAGACACTGGTGGGGGTCTCTTCCTTAGAGGGGAATCCAGCTTAATCCCAACTTGCAGCTATTTGCTGAATTTCCCTATGAGATTTGCTGTGTTGAGTCAGAGCTTCATTTCTTGTTTTACCCAAATTTAGCAATGAGGTCAGAAAGACCTGGATTTATTCGAGAATAGACACAAAGTTGCTGTTTTGATCTTTATTTTCGAGGTGCTCTATGACTCTTTGGAAACCTCCAGTGGACTTTCTCCAATGAGCAGAGCTGTATTTCCTCTTGCTCTGTGCCGAGGAGGCACATGTCAGCCCATGGGCAGGAGCGGCCTTTGCAGGAGTGTGGGGCAGGAGAAGGGTACCTTTGGAAACCATCCTTCCCCCATGTAATCATTATCATCTGCATCTCTTGCATTATGCGGGGGCAGTCTATTAGGGTATTTACATGGATGCCTCACTTAATGCTCACATGAGATGTTTTATAAATGAGAACACTGTTTTGGACAGGTTAAGAAACTTGGCCCAAGGCCACACAGCTAAAGAGAAACTCAGGCCTGAAAATGGAAATTCGACTCTGGAGCAAGTGGCCAAAACACTGTACCATGTGACCTTGGCTGATTCACTCAGAAGTTAAATAGCCCAGCATTTCAGCAGCATTTACATGTTGAAAGGGAGCATCTACACATCATATAGGTCCAGGTTCTGGGTCAGCTATACCTACTTTCTAGCTTGGGCATGGAAGTTGACTTTTCTGTTTTAATTTCATCTCTGGTCTAACGGTAATGAAAATAGGAGTTGCTGTAAGAGTGAAATGAAACATTACATCATCTATGAAAATGCCTAGAGTCGTGATAAAGACTTGGCAAAGTTCAATTTCCTCCCTTCCTTCAGGGAGATGCTTGGACTAACCTAAAGGAAGAATCACTTTTAATTTTTTGTGGTGATTTTTAAAACACTGGAGCCCAGCCCTCATGGATAGGCATTTGGGGCTATAATAAGAGCACCAGTGTAGGCTCCCTTTTGGCCATTTTGAGGAAGAAGGTATTTGCATACTGTGGGGCTCTAGTGCAGGAGCAAAGAGACCAAGAGCCAGATTGCCAACTTTAGATCTCAGCTGGCTATTTGTTCCCTGTGTGACCTGAACTCTCTGTGCCTTGATTTCCTTATTTCTAAAATTAGATTGTGATAGCAAAACCCCAAACTATCCAATGAAAATGTGGCCAAAGGACTTGTATAGATATTCTTCAAAGAGTATATACACGTGGCCAAAAAGCACATGAAAAGATGCTCAAACATTAGCCATCAGGGAAAATGGTTAGTGTCGACAAGGCTGTACAGAAATTGGGATGCCTGTACGTCGCCTGTACGTCACTGGTGGGAATGTAAGACAGTGTGGCCTCTGGAAAAAAATTGATGGTTTCTTGAAAAGTTAGACATAGAATTACCATTTAATCCAGAAATTCCACTCCTAGGTATATATCCCAAAGTATTAAAAACAGATATTTAAACAAGCACATCTACATGAAATTTAGAGCAGCATGATTTATAATAGCCAAAAAATGGAAACAATCCAGAAGTCTGGCATCCAGTGAATGGAGTAAACAAAATGTGGTATAGCCACACAATGGGATATTGTTCAGCCATAAAAGGGAACGAAATACTGATAAATGCCACAATGTGGATGAATCTTGAAAACATTTTGCTAAGTGAAAGAAACCAAACCCCGAAAGCCACATATTGTAGGATTCAATTTATATGAGAAATCCAGAATAGGCGAATCCTTAGAGATAGAAAGCCTAGTAGTGGTTGCGAGAGGCTAGTGGGAGGAGGGAGGAGAGGAGTGCCTGCCTACTTGGTATAGAGTTTCTTTTGGTGGCAATGAGAATGTTCTGAAGGTCAATAGTGGTGACAGTGGCACAACAAGTGAATGTACTCAGTGCCACTGAATTGTGTAATTTAAAATGGTAAATTTTACAACATGTGTATTTTACCACAATAAAAAAGAGATCATAGTAACACATACCTTAGAATTGTTTTAAGTCTTAAGTTGCACAGTAATCACAAAAGAATCACTGTCCATGATGACAGTGACAGGGATGGAGGATGGAGAGGATGCAGGTGTAGAAGTCAGGATGGAACAGGTGGAGGAGGGAAGAAGGCCTGGTGGTGAGGGCATAAGAGATGAGTATAGGACTTGCGCAGGGGGTCATGGGAGAGGTGGTGTAGATGGGAAAAATATATATATGTATATATTAAATGAGAGGAAGACATTGTAGCTTTTTTCCTCATTTTTTAAAATTTAAATTCAATTTGCCAACATTTAGTATAACACCCAGTGCTCATCCCATCAAGTACCCTCCTTAGTGCCTGTCACCCAGTCACTCCATCCCCTCACCCACCTCCCCTGCCACAGCCCTTTGTTTCCCAGGGTTAGGTATGGTTAACATTTTGTAATGAGAAGAAAGCCAGTGAATTTAGTGCCACATGCGTAGCTTTGTAAGCCTTGACTTGTGAAATAATCAAGTTTCCACTTTAGAATGTTCATATCCAGGGGGCTCATTTTTTAACATTTCTAGGTGCACTAAGAAAGAGTAATCAGGGGCACTTGGGTGAGGATGGACACATTTGTTAGGCAATAACAGGGATTTCAGGAGATGAGGCTGTAATATTTGGCTCACTTCAGTTGAGCCACAGCTCCAATTCTAGAATATTCTTTTTTTTTTTTTTTTTTAAGTAGGCTCCATGCCCAGTATGGATCCCAACATGGGGGCTTGAACTCACAATCTGGAGATCAAGACCTGAGCTGAAATCAAGGGTTGATCGCTTCACTAACTGAGCAACCTAGGTGCCCCAAGAGTATTCTTGATAAGAACCTTCTAAGTGTGACTCCAGGGGGAAAGCATAATGGGTCCACGGCCAGCATCGTAACCCAGAGTGGCTCTGTGGGGTTTTTATGAAAAAGATGCCTACCTCTCACTTTCACATAACACCAACCCCCTTATCCCCCCAATATTCTGGCCATGTTAGTCTAGGCATGAGTTACATACCTGTCACACAAGAAAAAGTGGTAATTCTTAGGATCAGAATATAGAAGAGAGCAGGGAAAGAGAATAAGGTATGAACTTTTATAGACCCCTGGGACTCAGTTATCTTACTCCTTGCTCTTTGGTGCTTAAAAGCTTCTTTCTGATGGTTGCCTGGGTGGCTCGGTTGGTTAAGCATCTGCCTTCTGCTCAGGTCATGATCTCAGGGTCCTGGGACTCAGTTGCACATGGGGTTCCCTGCTCAGCGGGGAGTCTGCTTCTCCCTCTCCCTCCACTACTACCCTTGCTTGTGTGCTCTCTCTCAAGTAAGTAAACAAAATCTTTAAAAAATTAAAAAGTCTTTTTTCTTTTTTAAAGAAGTTTCTTTCTGGCAGATACTCCCTTAAAAGGGGACATAAAATGCAAAGTTGCAGCAGGCTAGTGTTCAAGAGGCCTTGATGGGTACTCTGGAATCTGGGGAAAATATGGAATCAGCTTCGTTTGCAAGTTGTGCTTTTGTCTTGCATGTGTGGTGGGTCCAGTTGTTTATGGGTGAATGTTTCCAGTTTCCTCTCTCACCTCATCCACAGATATCTGCTCCTCCCTTCCCACCAGCTAACTGAGAATCCAGTTGGGTTCCTGGGTGCTTTATGAGGCAACATCGAGCGAATGAGTGAGGGTAGCCTAAATGTAAAGGGGCCAGAGAAGTCAGGATTGAAATGCAATGTTAGAAGAAAGGGAGTGGGATGGGACAGATTGCCTAGAGTGGTAGTGACGATCTGCTGAATGAAGGAAAGGGGAGAGAGGGAGGGGGTGGGGGAGAGAAAAGCCTAGTGGGATGTGCTCAAGAGGAAAGTGTGGATTTTTGCATGTGAGAGGTTCTGCAGGAGACCATATGACACTTGTGGGTGGGCCAGAAGGGGTTTGGGAGACCTCTTAATTAGAACCCCCGAGAGACATGAAAATAGGTTTGAATCCTCTCAAGTTGCTTTTTTGGCAACTGGACTGGTGTTCTTTGAATATAGAGATGAGACCTCAGGAGATGGGCTTATATTTGGGTTACACACTTAAGGTAGAGACTTGAATATCCTCTGGTATAAATTGTCCTTTTCTTCTTCTTCTTCTTTTCTTTTTTGAAAGATGAGAGACAAAGAGACAGGTAGAGACCTAAGCAGAGGAAGAAGGAGGCTCCTCATAGGGAGCCGGATGTGGTGCTCAATCCCAGGACCCCAGGGTCACGACCTGAGCCAAAGGCAGATGCTCAACCACTGAATCACCCAGGTGTCCCTGTCCCTTTCTTCTAAGAAAGAAACCCAAATGATGCAAAGACCACTGACTAAAACAAAGACTGATGAGAAGCCAATAGCTCTAAGAAGCCAAATTTTCCTCTGAGATGGGAAGCTGGTTGTATGATCTAGTCCCAGACGCTGAAAGGTTTGCAGGTGTCTGCGGCAGTACCACTCCTCTGTGGCTTTACCAAATGGAGCTGAATCCCTGAAAATCCTGATTCTTTCAGAGAAATCTCTCCTCTCCTACAGAGAATCTGAGTTAAAACAGATCCATGGCATTGAAGCAGCGAAATCCCGAGCTCAACAGCTAAGAGAACTCTTCAAAGATCTTGAGACCGAGAGATTTAGGAAAATCACATTCCAATGGTGTTCATCCAACCAGTGACTTCCTCTTTACCTTTACCATGAAATGTCAGGGACATTTAAGTTCTTATAATAAACGGGGTAATAGTTTCATTTAATCCTTTCACCATGACCAAAGTTACAAAGGGTCCCGGTCATTTTGAAGTATCCAATTTTTCCCCCCTTGTTTTCAAAAATAGATGTTTTCTAATCTATGAAAATAAAGCCCCTTTGAAAATAACCCTGTAATTATGGCTTTCAGTCTTTCAAGATGTTACAGTGAGGTCATCTGAGCCCCGTTCCAGTGAAGTCATCACTTCTTCAAAGATTATTTCTAGCTGTTGTCTCATCTGTTGTGTGATAACAGGGATTGCTTATGAAGAGCCCCTTTAAAACTGAGGTTGGGAAGCATCTGGGTGGCTCAGTGGTTGAGCATCTGCCTTCGGCTCAGGTCTTGATCTGGGGGTCCTGGGATGGAGTCCCACATTGGGGTCCCCGCAGGGAGCCTGCTTCTTGCTCTGCCTGTGTCTCTGCCTCTCTCTCTGTGTCTGTCATGAATAAATAAGTAAAATCTTTAAAAAAAAACAACAGACAGCTGAGGTGGGGTGAGGGAACCACAAGCAGCCCTACCCCGTGGACTGTTCTGGAGGCCCTGGCATGATAGACTTGCTGGATGGAGTACAGCTGAACCTTCCTGTTTGTGTATGAGGTAACATAGCTTACAGCTCGGCTTTAAAATCAACCTGAGACATTAAATCCCTCAGCTTCCCACTGTCTCCTCCTCCTTCCATGAACCCTGAGGAACAATGACCAAACCGCACCGAGCCGGACCTAACTGGACAGGACCACAGCAAACCAAACCAAACCAAACCAAACCAAACCAAACCAAACCAAACCAAACCAAACCAAACCAAACCAAAACCTGTGCTTTGAATTCCAATCTCTCTCAAAACTTTCAAGTCGGGAGGAAGTTGTTTACAACGATTTACCCCAAGGCAAATAGACGCTAAGAGAGAGGGAAGGAAGGAACACTTGCCAGCTCATGAGATCACTTTTCTCTACTAACTGCCTGCTTTTGCTGATCTGACAAAAATCCGTTATTTCCTCACAGCGTTTCTGACATAGTTGTGGCAATATTTTGAAACAGGGAAAAGAGTCCTGTTTGCCTCCACACACAGGCCTCTTGGACTTCGGTTCCCTGGGTACGATCCCAAGTTTGGAAGGGCTCCAAGTGACAGAAAATTGGCAGGTTCCTCATCATTGATTCCCCACCGGCTCTTTGGGGGCAGAAAGGAGTTCTGCTCAGGACTTGGCTGAGCTTTTTGCCTGGCGCCCCAGCCAGTTATTCCAAGTTCAAGGAACTTGACAGACAGAGGCTGTTTGTCTGGAGAAAGATGTGAATGGGCCAGGTTGAGCCTGCCATCTCGTGCCAGCACATTCTGTCTTCTTCTGGGGAAGCCTAGTTTCCCACCAGGCTCACAAGGCCTCTGTGGGAAGACTGCCCACCAGGGGTGGCATTGGCCTGGTGACTGGGATGAGCCCCGGATCCCTCTGGTATCCCAGTGCCTACAGCTCACTGACCTACAGCAGTAGTGGCAGTGCGTGAGCATGGGTGTGACAGTTCTACAGTAAACAGTTAAAGGGAAAAAAAAGACAGAAGGCTTAGACAGTGTTCTAGGAAACAGGCTCTGTTAGTCTAGACTGGTAAAACCCAGCCAATTTAATTTCTGAATTTGTGATCATTGTTTCTGTATTTATTTTGTATTTAAGCCCCCTGCGAAGAGTTAAAAAGTGAGAAAAACTACACATATGCACTAAGCTTTCCAATGACCAGCCAATTTCAACCGCTTTGAGGGCATCAATAGAGTTCATATTCCCAGGATTAGAAATAATAGATTGCTGTTATGAAAACGAACAAGGGGTGGTTGAGGGGGAGGTAGGCGGGGGGTGGGGGTGGCTGGGTGATGGGCACCGAGGGGGGCACTTGATGGGATGAGCCCTGGGTGTTATTCTATATGTTGGCAAATTGAACACCAATAAAAAATAAATTAAAAAAAACCTTTGTATGAATTAAAAAAAATCCTACTATTTTCTTAATAGGAAAAGCAACTTGTGTCATTGTTGAAGTTTTAAAAGAAATATAAGCAAAAAGAAGAAAATTAAAGTCATGTATAATCTCACCATCTAGATAGATATAAGGTTACACTGTTTGGTTAGGCAAGAATTGGCTTTGAGTTTGGTAGAACAGAATTTAAATTATAGGCCTAACAGTATGACTCAGAGCAAGTTCACCTCACTAAGCACTGATTTTCTCAGCAAGAGACCTATTCTATAGGGGTGTTGGAGGATTATGGTAAAGCTTTGGGCACAAAAATAATTGCTGATTAATAATATCACAATTTTACGTCTTACACTACTGATCATAGCTCATTATTAATTTTGTACTACCTATATGTTCAGAAAATGAGCTCATTTAATTAATTAATTTCAGACTCCTTTCTTTCCTATATTGCTATGACATGAATTTATGGCTTCAGTGTTTTCATTATTGTTTCTGATGCTTATGCCAGTTTGGAGGAAGATGTATATAGAGCCAGAATTTATAGTGAGCAAGCCTGATTTCATAGCTCCATTATTTTTGGCAGTGAATGATGTTGAGGCAAGTCTGATTTTCCTCCGTCTATGTGGTATATTTTGCCAGCTATATGCCTATTGATTTTCTTCAAATTCCATGGCACACTTAGGATAAACTTTGATAGTGGTATTCTAATTTAAATATTCTTGGAACATAGTATTCGCTTTCATGTACAGTTACTGTAATATCTTAAAATTCAGATGATTCTCTTGTATGATATCTTGGAATATATCTTCTATTTTAAGTTTTTTTTTTTTTTTTGGTTCCAATGCCCCAGTAGTTCTTATATTGGATTATGCTTATCTACCTTATATTGTCTTGTATATAATTGATTTGTTTCTTTCATTTGCATTCACAGGGTCAATAATTTAATTTTCAGCAGTGTTTACTCTATTTTGATTTTATTAGCTCTAAAATGTTGCTACTTTGTCTTTCAATTTGTTTTCTTCATCTAGAAGTTCTCTTTTTTCACCTCATTGCTTTGCTATTTTCCTGATTTGATGTTTTTTATTCAATTGTACTGTAGTGAGAAGGGAGTGCTTCTATTGTGAGGTAAAGTTTTATCTATTTTAGGCTTTTTGTCTTTTGTACGATATCATCTCTTTTTTCCCTATATTTTCTTCTGCTTAATTTTTTAAGTTAAAATTTTTATTGTATTCTATTATGTATTTTTAATTAAAATTTTTATTTTGAGATTATTGTAGATACACATGCAGTTGTAAGAAATAATATAAAATTTGATATATCCTTTGTCAGTTTTCCTCAGTAATAATAGCTTGTAAAAACTATAATACAATATCACACCTAGGATATTGACATTGATGCAGATTTTCTCAGTTTTACTTGAATTTGTGTGTGTGTGTTTGTGTGTGTGTATGTGTATGTATTTAGTTCTATGCAGTTTTAACACATGTGGGTTCGTATATTCAGTACCACAGTTTCATTGCTGCAAAGATCACCTGGGTAGTCCTTTATAACCAAAATTTACCTATTTTGGATATTTCATATAGATAGAATCATACAATATGTGACTCTTTGTGCCTAATTTTTTTCATCAATGTTTCAAAGTTTATCTATAATGTAGCATTTATCCTTACTTTATTGCTTTTTATTGCTGAGTAACATTCTATTTTATTCATATACCACATTTTATGAATCTATTCATCAATTAGTGGGACATTTGGGTTGTTTCTACTTTTTGACTATTACGAATAATACTGCTATGTACACTCAGGTACAGGTTTTTGTGTGGACCTATGTTTTTATTTGTCCTGAATATACTTCCAATAGTAGACTTGTTGGATCATATGGTGGCTGTATGTTTAACTGTTTGAGGAATGGCCAGACTGTGTTCCAAAATGACTGCACCAATTTACATCCTCACCAGCAATATATGAGGCTTCTAATACCTCCACATTTTCACCAGAACTCATTATTATTATCTATTTTTTTTACCATCACTTTATTTTTTGCCTTTTAGAAAAAAATTAATTCCAGTATAATTAACATACATACAGTGTTCTATTAGTTTCAGGTGTACAATATAGTGATTCAACAATTCTATACATTACTCAGTGCTCATGAAGATAAGTGTACTCTTAATCTCCTTCAAGTATTCATTCCCTCCCCGTAGCCACCTCCCCTCTAATAACTGTCAGTTTGTTCTTTATAGTTGAGAGTGTTTTTCATTTCTTTTTTTCTTTGTTTTGTTTCTTAAATTCCATATGAACGAAATCATATGGTATTTGTCTTTCTCTGACTGACTTATTTCACTTAGTATTATGCCCTGCAGATCTGTCCATGTTGCTGCAAATAGCATGAGTCCATTTCCTTTTTTAACTGAATGATATTCATGTGTGTGTGTGTGTGCCACATTATCTATTCATCTATTGATGGACATTTGAGTTGCTTCCATAATTTGGCTATTATAAATAATGCTGCAATAAACATAGGAGTCCTTGTATCTCCCTAAATTAGTGTTTTTGTATTTTGGGGATAAATATCCGGTAGTAGAATGACTGGATCACGTGGAAATTCTATTTTTAATTTTGTGAGGAACCTCCGTATTGTTTTCCACAGTGGCTGCAGTAGTTCCTTTTTCTCCTCACTAATGCTTGCTGTTTCTTATGTTTTTTATTTTAGCCATTCTGACAGGTCTGACGTGATATTTCATTGTGGTTTAGATTTGCATTTTCCTGATGATGAATGATGTTGAGCATCTTTTCATGCATCTGTTGGGATCCATATATCTTCTCTGGAGAAATGTCTATTCATGTCTTCTGCTCATTTTTAAATTGAATTATTTGTGTTTTTGATGTTGAATTGTATCAGCTCTTTATATATTTTGGATGCTAGCTTTTTATCAGATATGTCATTTGAAAACATCTTCTCCCATTCAATAAGTTGTCTTTTAGTTTTCTTGATTGTTTCCTTTGCTGTGGAGAAGCCTTTTATTTTGACATAACCCCAATAGTATATTCTTGCTTTTATTTCCCTTGCCTCAGGAGACATATCTAGAAAAATGTTGCTATGGCCCATGTTCTCTTTCAGGATTTTTATGGTCTCAGGTCTCACATTAAGGTCTTTTAATCCACTTTGAGTTTGTTTTTGTGTATGGTGTAAGAAAGTGGTCCAGTTTTATCCTTTGGCATTGGCATGTAGCTGACCAGTTTTCCCAACATCGTTTGTTGAAGAGACTTCCCATTGCAGATTCTTGAGTCCTTTGTTCAAGATTAATTGACTATATAATTGTGGACTTACTTCTGGGCTCTCTGTTCTGTTCCATTGATCTGTTTTTGTGCCAGTATCATATTGTTTTGATTACTATAGCTTTTTTGAGTATCTCAGAATCTGGGATTGTGATACCTCCAGCTTCATTCTTCTTTTTAAAGGTTGTGGTGGCTCTGTAGGGTCTTTTTGGTTCTATACAAATTATACGATTATTTGTTCTAGTTCTATCAAAATGCTGTTGGTATTGTGATAGGGATCGCATTAAATCTGTAGATTGATTTGTGTAGTATGGACGTTTTAACAATATTTGTTCTCTCAATCCATGAACATGGAATATCTTTTCATTTGTGTTGTCTTCACTTTCTTTCATCAAAGTTTTACAGTTCTCAGAGTACAGGTCTTTCACCTCTTTGATTAAGTTTATTCCTAGGTATTTTATTAATTTTGACATAATTATAAGTGGGACTATTTTCTTAATTTCCTCCCCTATTATTTCATTATTAGCATATAAAAATATGACAAATTCCTTTATATTGATTTTATATCCTGTAATCTTACTGAATTCATATATATACATTCTAGTAGTTTTTTTGTGGAGTCTTTAGGGTTTTCTATATATAATATCAGATTATCTTCATATAGTGCACGTTTTACTTCTTCCTTGCCAACTTAGATGCATTTTATATCTTTTTCTTGTTGATTGCTGTGGCTAGGACTTCCACTACCAAGTTAAATAAAAGTGGTGAGAATGGACATCCTTATCTTGTTCCTGATATTATGGGAAAAGCTCTGTTTTTCACTATGGTGTATGATTTTAGCTGTGGATTTTTCAGATGTAGCCTTTATTATGTTGAGGTACATTCCCTCTAAACCTACTTTATTGAAGGTTTTTACCATAAATAGATGTACTTTGTAAAACTTTTTCTACATCTGTTGAAATGATCATACAGTTTTCATCCTTTCTGTTGATGTATCATGTTGATTGATTTATGAATATTGAATCACCCTTATAACCCAGGAATAAATTTCACTTGATTGCGGTGAATATTTTTTTAATATATTGTTGGATTTGGTCTGCTAATATTTCCTGGAAGATTTTTGCATTTATGTTAATCAGAGCTATTGGCCTGTAGTTCTCTTTTTTTGTAGTATCTTTTTTCTGGTTTGGAATCAGTGTAAGGCTAGCCTCATAGAACTTGGAAGCTTTCCTTTCTATTCCATTTTTTTGAATAGTTTGAGAAGAATAGGTATTAATTCTTTTTAAAAATGTTTGATAGAATTCATCTATGGAGCCATCTGGTCCTGGACTTTTGTTTGTTGGGAGTTTTTGGATTATGGATTCTATTTCATTGCTGGTAATCTCATCCATTCAAATTTTCTATTTATTCTTTTTTTTTTAATTTTTATTTATTTATGATAGGAACACAGTGAGAGAGAGAGGCAGAGACACAGGCAGAGGGAGAAGCAGGCTCCATGCACCGGGAGCCCGACGTGGGATTCGATCCCGGATCTCCAGGATCGTGCCCTGGGCCAAAGGCAGGCGCCAAACCGCTGTGCCACCCAGGGATCCCTTTTCTATTTATTCTTGATTTAAGTTTAGGAGGTTACATGTTTCTAGGTATTTATCCATTTCTTCTAGGTTGCCCAATTTGTTGGCATATAATTTTTCATAATATTCTCTTGTAATCCTTTGTATTTCTAGGGCATTGGTTAGTATTTCTCCTCTGTCATTTCTGATTTTGAGTCCTCTCTCTGTCTCTTTGTGGTGAATCTGGCCAAAAGTTTATCAATTTTGTTGATTCAAAGAACCAGCTTCTGGTTTCATTGATCTGGTTTCTAATGATTTTTTTTTAAGTTTCTGTTTTATTTATTTTATTTTGCATCTATTTCCTCCTTTCTACTGGTTTGGGGTTTTGTTTTTCTTTTTCTAGCACCTTTAGGTGTAACATTAGGTTGTTTATTTGAGATTTTTCTTGCTTCTTGAGGTAAGCCTGTATTGCTATAAAACTTCCTCTTAGAACTGCTTTTGCTGCATCCCAAAGATTTTAGACCATTGTGTTTTAATTTTCATTTGTCTCCGTGTATTTTTGACTTCCTTTTTGATTTCTTGGTTGACCCATTCATTGGTTAGTAACATGTTACTTAACCTCCATGTATTTATAATCTTTCCAGATTTTTTTCTTGCTTAACTTCTAGTTTCATAGCATTGTGGTCAGAGAAGATGTATGGTATTGCTTCCGTCTTTTTTAATTTGTTCAGACTTGTTTTGTGGTCCAATATGTGATCCACTAGGAAGAATGTTCCATGTACACTTGAAAATAATGTGTATTCTCTTGTTTTAGGGTGTAATGTTCTGAATATATCTTATGAATCCATCTAGTTCAATGTGTCATTCACAGCCACTGTTTCCCTGTTAATTTTCTGTTTGGATGATCTGTCCATTGCTGTAAGTGGAGTGTTAAATCCTCCACTATTATTGTATTACTATTGATTAGTTCCTTTATGTTTGTTGTTAACTGTTTTATGTATTTGGCTGCTTCCCTGTTGGGTGCATAGTATTTACAATTGTTATGTCTTCTTGTTGGATTATCCCCTATATTATTATTATATAGTGTCCTTTTTTCTTTTATCACCATCTTTGTTTTGAAGTCTTTTGTCTGATATAAATATTGCTACCTTGGTTTTTGTTTTACATCCATTTGCTTGATAAATGCTTTTCCATCCCTTCACTTTCAATCTGCATGTGTCTTTACTTCTGAAATGAGTCTCTTGTAGGCAGCATATGGATGGGTCTTTTTTTTTTGTGGGGGGGGGGTCTTGTTTTTTAATGCATTCTGTCACCCTATGTCTTTTGACTGGAATGTTTAGCCCATTTGCATTCAAAGTAATTATTGATAGGTGTGCACTTATTGCCATTTTGTTACTTGTTTTATTATTGCTTTTATAGTTCTCTATTCCTTTCTTTTGCTTTCTTCTTGTGGTTTCCTGGCTTTGTTTAGTTATATACTTGGATTTCTTTCCCTTTATTTTTTGTATATCCATTACTGTTTTTGATCTGAGGTAACCATTAGGTTTATTATGTAACATCTTATGCATAAGGAACCTATATAAGTTGATGGTTACTTAAGTTTGAACTCATTCTAAAAGCTCTTAAGGTTTGCTTTTCTACCCTCCAATATTTTTAGGTATGTGTTGTCATACTTTATATCTTTTTATTTTATGAGTTCTTTGACTAATTTTTATAAATATACTTAATTTTACTGCTCTTGTGCTTCTACTTTTCTTAATCCTGCTTATGGTCTCTCTTTTTCACTCAAAGAGTCCCCTTTAACATTTCTTATTGGGCTGATTTAAGTGGCCATGAATTCCTTTAACTTTTGTTTGTCTGGAAAGCTCTCTCTCCTTCTATTCTGAATGATAGCCTTGCTGGGTAGCATATTCCTGGCTGCAGGTTTTTTTCTCCTCCAGCATTCAGAGTATATCATGCCACTCTCTTCTGGCTTGCAAAATTTTTGATGAAAAACCCAGAGATAGCCTTAAGGGATTTCCTTGTATATAACTTTTTTTTTCTCTTGTTGTTTTTAAAATTCTCTATTTATCACTACTTATTGCCATTTTAATTACTATATGTCTTGGTGTGGGCCTCTTTGGATTGATTTCATTGGGAACTCTCTGTACTTCCTGGGTCTGGATTTCTATTTCCTTCCCCAGATTTGGAAAGTTTTCAGCTATTATTTCTTCAAATAAATTTTCTGCCTTCATTTCTCTCTCTTCTCCTTCTGGGATCCCTATAATTCAAAAGTTATTATACTTGATTTTTTCATTTATTTACTTTCATTTATTATTATTTTTTATCTCTCTTGTTCAGATTATTGATTTCCATTACTCTGTCCTCCAGGTCACAGATCCATTCTTCCACTTTCTCTGGTGTACTACTTATACTCTCTAGTGTATTTTTAAATTAATTAATTTGAGAGAGAGAGAGAGCATGCAAGCAGAGGGAGGGACAGAGAGAAACTTTTGAAGCAGACTCCATGCTCAGCACAGAGCCTGACATAGGACTGGATCCCACAAACATGAGGTCATGACCTGACCCAAAACAAAAACCCAGTTTCTTAAAGCAACTGAGCCACCCAGGCACCCCTCCCTATAGTGTATTTTTAATTTCAGCCATTGAATTTGTCATCTCTGATTGTTTTTTTTTATGTTTTCTATTACTTTGTTGAGAGTCTTATTGAGGTTCCCCCGCTCTTCTCAAGTCCAGTGAATATCTTTATGATCATTACTTTATTACTTTATTCATTTATTTATTTTTGATCATTACTTTAAATTCTCTATCAGGCATGTTACTTAATCTCTGTTTCATTTAGCTCTCTTGCTGTGATTTTGTCCTGTTCTATCATTTGGGAAATATTCTTCTGTCTTCTCATGTTGTCTAACTTCCTGTCTATTTCTCTGTGTTAGGAAACTCAGCTATATCTCCTGATCTTAAAAGTAGTGGCCTTTTTTGAAGAGAGATCCTGTAGTGCCCTGCAGTGCTATGTCACCTGTTTATCAGAGCATGGCATTTCAGGGGTGTCTCCTATGTGTGTTGCATACATCCTACTGTTGTGGCTGAGCCGCTTTTTCCTTTAGTCCAGGAGTTTGCGATGGTTCCCTTTGCCTGTATATTTAGGATGAAGTGAGCCTAGGACCCTCCTACTCTGCCATCATCCCCAGTAGTCTTCTATTATCTATTTTTAAAATTAGAGACATCCTCCTGTGTGTGAAGTAGTATGTCTTTACAGGTTTAATTTGCATTTCTCTGATAGCTGATGATACTGAGCATTATTTCATATGCTTTTTTTGGACATTCATAAATCTTCTTTGCCCAAATATGTATTTAGATTTTTGCTTATTTTAAAAATTGGGTAATTTTTCAATAATTCTTAATGAGTTATATTTATATGTTTTAGATACAAATCCCTTATCAGATGCATGATTTTAAAAAAATTTCTCCAATTTGAGGTTGCCTTTTTTCTTTCTTGATGGTGTCCTTCAAAGCATGAAAGATTTTAATTTTGATAAAGTTCAACTTACCTATTTTTTATTTTGTTGCTTATGCTTTTGTGTCATTTTAAAGAAACCACTATCTAATCCAGAGTCATAATGATTTATATCTATGGTTTATTCTAAGAGTGTTGAGTTGAATTTTGTATATGGAGTGAGGTAGGGGTCCAATTTTACTCTTTCATATGTTGATGCCCAATTGTTTCAGCACCATTTGTTGAAACAATTATTCTTTCCTCACTGCATTGTCTTGGTGTCCTTGTCAAAAATCAACTGACTGTATATTTGAGGGTTTCCCCCACCACCCCCGAACTCTCAGTTCTATTCTCTTGAGCTAAATGTTATCCTTATGTAAGTTGCTGATGCATATAGTCTGGGCATGTGTGGGTATGAGTACACTTTCCCTCATACCCCCAGTTTTCTGGTTCACGTGACTACTTTCTGATGTCCTATAACTCCCTCCTCAATCCTTGGTAACCACTATTCTACCTTCTGTTTCTAGGAATTGCTATTCTAGGTACCTCATATAATTAGAATCATAAAATATTTGTCCATTCATGGCTGCTTTGTTTTATCTAATATAATATCTTTCAGTTTCATCTTTGTTGCAAGATTTTCCTTCCTTTTTAAGGGTGAACAATATTCCACATCTTGTTTATTCATCTGTTGATAGACACAGGTTGTTTTTACCTTTCAGCTATTGTAAATATGCAGCCACAAGCCACCAACATTAGTGCGCAAATATTTGTTCAAATCCCCACTTTTAATTTTTGTGTGTGTATATACCCAGAAATAGAATTGGTGGATTATATGATAATTCTGTGTTTAATTTCTTGAGTACCTCCATCAGTATGTTTTAGTATTCTCCAGGTGACTCCAGTGTGAAGCCAAGTAGACTCCCATTGTCACAGAGTCTTGACTGATCCCTTTAGCTACATGAAATGTCTTCCACTTTTTTTTTAAACATTTTATTTATTTTAGAGAGAGAGCACGAGTGGGAGGGGCAGAGGGAAAGGGAGAGAGAAACTCAAGCAGACTCTGTGCTGAGCACAGAGCCCAATCCAGGGCTTGATCTCATGACCCTGACATCATGACCTGAGCTGAAACTAAGAGTCAGGTGCTCAACCAACTGCACCACTCAGGTGCCCCACCTCTTCTTCTTCTGATCCCAGTTAGCATTTTAATGAACTTTTTGGATGGTGCCCTTTTATTTTTATGTTATATTACTTATATTGTTATACATATTGCTTATACTAGATGCTGAGTATACAATGAAAAACACACCCCCTACCCCCTCAAAAATGCTTTCATGAAGCTTGTAATTAAATGAAATGGATATTAGCCATACAATCATATAAATGTATAATTATAAACTAAATTATCTGCTATGAGAGAAAGAAACATGGTTCTACTGAGGACAAATTAACAAAAAAATTGACCTAGACTTGAGGTGGAGGTTAGGCATGTTCCCTAAGGAAGAAATGCTGGGGTTTAATTCTAAAAGATAAGGAATTATGGAAGTATACAGTGAGAAGGAAGGTCATTCCAAGTAGAATAAGCATAGGTTTGATGGATATAAAGAAAGGCAGTTCGGCTAGGATGTGGGTAGCAAGGGGCCAATGCTACAAGATGAAATTGGCCATTTGCAGGGAGCAGACCATTCAAGACCTTGCAGATAGTTTAATGACTTTTTGTCTTTAAGCTAAGGGCGATGGGGGGCTGTTGAAAGGTTTTGAGCAGTAGAGTCACAAACTCAGATTGGCATTTTGAAAAGATCTTTCTGCGGCTGTGTGGAAAAGGGATTGGATGGGGTTAGAGTGGTCATGGGGAAACCAGGTGATTATAGTAGTCCAGGTGAGAGAGGCTGGTTCCTTGGACAAGAGAGGTAGCAGGGGTGATGGAGACGTGTCAGAGTTGAGAAATACATAAAATGAATGATCCTTGATGATGGATTGGATATGAGCAACCAAGTGTCAAGACGATATGTACTTTTCTGACTTGCTCAAAGCTTTGAGATTGTAATTATGCTCAATTACACTTTGCATGCCTCTGGAGCACCCTGCACAAAACATAGGTTCACTGAATAATAATCTTCAAATAAGTTAATGAGTCAACAAACCAACCATTACATTATATTGAACACACCCATATCAAGCATGCTTAATGGTATTATCCTCTAGCTTATTTTTTTCTGCAAATGGATTTGCATGATTTCTCAAATGAATTAAATTCAGAATGTTTTCTTCTGCTACAGTCAGCACTGTGCTAGGCACTGGGAATACATATATAGATGATATATATTATCTACCTATGGGTAGTTCTAAATATAGTGGAGAAAAAGACATACAAATAAATAATTATAACAAAATATAATTATAGTAATAAACACACACTTTAATTGCAGAAGGAGTACAGAGGAGGCAGTGATTAATTTTTTTCCCCTAGGAGAGCTAGTAAGGTTCCCAAGGCAGAAATGTAAGTACAGCATATTCCAAGTGGAGGCTTTTATTTTTTTTAATGTACATAGATGTTTTAGGAAATGGCAAGCTTATTGTGGTTAGAGCATGGGAAACCCGATAGGCAATATCACCAAGGTACAAAAGGAGGTAGGAAAGAAGAAGGAAGAGAGGGATATGTGGCTGGAGGCCTGAGCATCATGGCAGCATAAGGACTGGGAAGAGTGAGAAGGCCAAAGTATTTTCCATGTTACACTGGCCCTAAGATATTTTTGTAAGTCAAAGGATTTCATGGCCAAATAACTCTGGTAAGCATTGATAATTACATCTTGGAGATTTGCATGCACATTGGCATATCAAAGTCTCTGCAGAATAGAAATTAGTTTAATTTTGTTCAATACTGTATTTCTCCAATATATTTGATCAGTAAAACTCCTTTTTCCTTCATATAACACATCATACATATTGACATCCTGAAGTAGATAGGAGTTTGGCAAAAGCTGTATTGGACCATATAGATTAGAGATAGTTTACATGGTTTTGCTGTCATTAGGGTCAAGGTGTAGAGTATAATCCTATTTCTAATGAATATATTTGGTATTATAATAAATGTTTCAGATGGAACGCTGAGCAGGGCACAATATAGAGCAGGGTTCAGCTCCACTAGCAGGAGGCAAAAGGAGAGAGCCACAGATTGAATGTTTACTAAAACACACAAAGTGCTACTTCAAGAGTAGAAGAGACAGTGTGGTTAGACTCCTAACTACTAGTGACTCTGAGAGGGTTGTTTTATAGACCCTGTGAGACATTGTTAAGCTGGAATAGTGGCTGTGTTGCTTTATTGCTAACTCGTTTAGTGTCGTTTTGAACTTTTAATCCCTTTCCCGCCAAAAATTCTAATCTTGAAAGGATTCCAGGAATAGTAAAAGTTGAGATCCATTGTTACTTCCCTGACACAGTGTTTGAGGGATACCAGAGTAATCAATCCCAATTCTCAATGACCAGCTATTGGGTAGATGAGCAGATCCAACCAGATGAGCAGAACTCAGGGGCTAGAAAAAAAAAAAAAAAAAAAGAACTCAGGGGCTAGGGGTCTAGGCATGGGGCTATTGCTTTTGCATGTCCAGCGTCCATTTCCCCTTCTGGTAAAATATCCTGATTTTCCTTTTAGGAATAATTTCCTGAAATTTGTGGTGGGTACTCAAGTATACAGGTGCCATCTTATCCCTGTATGGGAGAATAGTGAATCTCTGTCTTCCTCAAGTTTCCGTGTTGCTCTTTTGTTTATAAATTCTTTTGCTACCCAGTGACTCATGCATTATGCATTTCTTTTGCGGAGATTTTGTCCTAGGGAGCAGAGCCTTTTAACTTTTTACAAGACCCTTCTGATAGGCCCTAGACAGTACATGTCACATTACTGGGACTAAAAATAAAGTGAATGAAATGACTAGATCTAGCATAAAATATCTCTTTCATCGGTTATAGAATTGCTAAGCTGCTTCACAGCAATGTAAGCAATTACAGGGATGCACACCAGAGCCCACCTGACTCTTTTATTTCCTTTGAATATTAATCATGAAGGTCTTTTCTTTCTGGCTTCTTTAGGAATTAACCATAAATTTGGATCAGATGATAGTCTGACAGCCTCACTATTATTATGAGAAAAAATAATATTATCTTGATATTTCACTCACAGAAATCTGCTTTTGCTTTTTCTAGGGTTAAAGTTCTTGGTTTGCAACCCTTAGTGTGCTTTCAAATATTTATTTGATGTTTCTTTTGAAGCTCATGTAGCTCTTTCAGGTCTAGAGTGAAATAACTCTTCCCTCTTTCCCTGGATTTTTTTTAAATGGAAGAAATTTTCATATTCTTGTCCTCTATGCCTGCAGTATGGCTTGGAGCTCATGTAAGAAGATAAACTCTATCTGAAGAACTTTGGTTCCAAGATATTCATCTTTATTTTACAATTGTAGCATCATCCAAACTTCACTTTACATTTAAATTCTCTCACTTGGGTGAGACAAGTTTTTTCAAAATCATATGTATTTTTAGATGAGTCTCATATATATATTTTTTTCTTTAATTCAGATGCTACTACATTAATAGAGTAGTAGGAATAGAGCCCTACAAATTCATTAGGGAGGGTCCTTTTTTCCCAAAGTAAAACGCAAAGGAAATGTAAATGAGTCCTCCCAAATAAGTTGGAAACGGTAGAAATCGTTAATAGAGAGGATGTTAGACAAGCACAACCTGTTTTAATAAAACTCTCGGGGGTTGGAAGAGAAGACCAGGGCTTTATAAATGTTTGAAAATCTTGGACAGTTTTAGTTCCAGGGTAAATAGAAAATGCAGTTGTCATCTTGGAGTTTTTTTTAAAAGGTCTGAGAGAAGCTTCCTCTTGATGCATTTGTATTAGGGCACAAGGAAAGACTTGATTCTGACTTGCATGTAGATAGGGAAACAAAGAAGGCAAATCACCAACACGGAAGGTTTCCAGACCAAGACAGGATTGAGTAGGATATTAACATGATGGATTTTATAAGAGAAAGCAGGTCATTGGTGGGATCTAAAGGAAATTTATAGCATAGTAGGTAGAGTAACACCCCCATTGATCTGAAATCAATCAGATTTTCCTAAAAGAGAAATCTCACCCTGGAAAAATGTCTAGCTAACATCCATTTATTCATTCATTTTTTAAAAATTGTGAAATTCCTACCAGGCACTGTTGTAGGTGCTAGAAATAGAATGGTAAAGAGACAGTCCCTGCCCTTGTGCTGTTCACATTCCAGTGGTTGATGACTCATATAAACTAAATAAACCACTTTTTTTTTTCTCATTGGCAGCAGTTCTTCTTTTATTAAGAAAATAAACAGAAACAGGATAGAGCATGACTAATAATGGCAAGAGTGAGGTGTAGACATAGAAAGGACTACCTAGGAGAGCTAGGGGAAAATATCTCTGGAGATCCCACCTGAACTGAAGCTGAATGATGAGAAATAACCTTCCTGCCCAGAGTAGCAGCAGAACATTTTAGGCGCAAGAGCGAATACTCTGAGGTCAAGACTAAAATGAAGGCAAGTGAGATTAAATTAGAGGGAAAGAAGGAAAAGGAAAGCAGAATGTTACCTGTTTAAGTTCCAAATTTGGATACATTTTGGGGGCAACTTTCTCGAAGTAAAATTTACATAAAATCTAATGCCTGTAGTTTAAGAATAATGTTGAATGAATTCTGATGTAAGTGCTCACTTTTGCTTACTCTAGGATCTCATAGATTTTCCTCTGGTTTTGGGCAGCCCTGGTGGTAGCTCAGCGGTTTAGTGCTGACTTCAGTCTAGGGCGTGATCCTGGAAACCCAGGATCGAGTCCCACATCGGGCTCCCTGCATGGAGGCTGCTTCTTGCTCTGCCTCTCTCTCTCTCTGTTTCTCATGAATAAATAAATAAAATCTAAAAAAAATATTTTCGGGATCCCTGGGTGGCCCAGCGGTTTGGCGCCTGCCTTTGGCCCAGGGCGCGATCCTGGAGACTTACGTCGGGCTCCCGGTGCATGGAGCCTGCTTCTCCCTCTGCCTGTGTCTCGGCCTCTCTGTCTCTCTCTGTGTGACTATCATAAATAAATAAAGAAAAAAAATATTTAAAAAATTAAATAAAAAATGAAAAAAATATTTTCTCTGGTTTTCTTTTCAGAGTTTAGAGTGTTGGCTTTTACACTTGTATCTCTGGTCTACTTTGAGTTAATTCTTGTGCTTAATTTAAAACTCATTTTTCCCCCCATAAGATTACCCAGCTATCCTAGCATTGGTTATTGAAAAGACTCTCCTCTCTCCATTAAATTACCTTGGGATCTTTGGTAAAAATCAGTTGACCCTACATGTGTCTTTGTTTCTGTTTTGAACTGTTGATCTTGGGATCCCTGGGTGGCGCAGTGGTTTGGCGTCTGCCTTTGGCCCAGGGCGCGATCCTGGAGACCCAGGATCAAATCTCACATCAGGCTCCCGATGCATGGAGCCTGCTTCTCCCTCTGCCTATGTCTCTGCCTCTCTCTCTCTCTCTCTCTGTGACTATCATAAAAAAAAAAAAAAAAAAATTTGAACTGTTGATCTTGAGATTTATCCTTGCACTAGTGCCACAGTCTTGACTACTATAGTTTTACAATATTTCTTGAAATCAGGGAGTGTAAATCCTCCCATTTTATTCTTTTTAAAAAATAAAATTGGCTATTTGAGGTTCTTTGATTTGGGGTGTGAATTTTAGAATCAGCTCATCAGTTTCTACAAAAAAATCCTGTTGGGGGTTTTGTCAGGGGTGGGATTAAATCTATAAATCAACTTGTGGACAATTTACATCTTAGAAATATTGAGTCTTCTGATCCAGGAACACCGAATATTAGTCCATTGATTTGGGTCTTTAATTTCACTGATGGGGATCCCTGGGTGGCGCAGCGGTTTGGCGCCTGCCTTTGGCCCAGGGCGCGATCCTGGAGACCCGGGATCGAATCCCACGTCGGGCTCCCGGTGCATGGAGCCTGCTTCTCCCTCTGCCTGTGTCTCTGCCTCTCTCTCTCTCTCTCTCTCTCTCTCTCTGTATGACTATCATAAAAAAAATAAAAAAAAAATTTCACTGATGAATGCTTTGAAGCTTTTGGCTTATACGTCTCATATATATTTTGTTAAGTTTATTCCTAAACATTTCATGTTATTTATGCTACTGAAAATAACATTTCTTAAAATTTTATTTTCCAATTTTTCATTGGTTGTATGTAGCAATACTATTGACTTTGAGTATCCACCTAGTGTCCTACTACCTTTTTTTGTGATGTGGAGCCCAACACAGGGTTTGAACTCACGACCTTGAGATTATCACCTGAGCAGAGATCAAGAGTCAGACACTTAACCAACAGAGCCACCCAGAAACCCCATCCTATAACCTTCCTAAATGTACGTATTTGTTGTGGTAGGTTTTATTTGTTTGAAATGTATTAGAAAGTGTGTTAGATGAATGTTCAGCCTTACACGTTTGTAATCGAGGTTTCAGGCAGGAGACAGCTGGTGACGTTGAAGGCTCAGCACATCTAGAGGTCTACAGAGGTCCCATGGCAGGGCTGGGTGCACGTAACCCATGAAGCCTCTTGGGAAAGTCCTTAAGCTAAAGAGCCAACTGATTAGTCACATTTGGTTCAAGGATTATGAGTTTTTGGAATGGAGACACTGATAAGAGGCAAGATCCTTATCTGCTGTAAAGACTCTAAAAGGGCTCTTTCACTAAAACCTTTGAAGACAGATAATCCTTGGTAAACCATTTGGGATACAAGGTAACCACAAGTAAAAAGACAAAGATGGGAATTTCATTTTGTTTCTGTGGTAATGTGGAGTGTGTGTGTGTGTGTGTGTGTGTGTGAGAGAGAGAGAGAGATGAAATTTAATTTAATGAGGCTTTAATGAGATAGTAGGACTAAAAACTACTTGAGGTTAAGTAGCTGGCAGATACTGCACACCTCTCTTCTCCCTTTCCAACCCACTCTACCACTATCCAACTGACACACACACAGAAACCACAAATGCCTAAGTGAAGTCTATTATATTAAAAAATAGCGGGGGTGCCCCACTGGCTCAGTCAGAAGAGCATACGACTCTTGATCTCAGGGTTGTGAGTTTGAGCCCCGGGTTGGCTGTAGAGATTACTCAAAAAAACAAAAACCAAAAAACCTTTAAAAAAATACAGACTTTTGTTGTTGTTTTGTCATAGTCAATTGCAGAGGCATGAGTCAGAGCCAACAGTGGTCATGAAAATAAAAGAAAAAGTTTGGCAGATTTCAGATCTCTTCAGGGCATGGAAAAAGGGGTCAAGATGACTTCACCTATAGCTCCTGGGCCAGGGAACTCCAACTAATATTTTGGAATTCACATATAGCAACCCAGGCTGCCTCTTCCTAGCTCACCTTTTAGCTTCATAGCCCTATTGGAAAATGTACACATTTGCAATTTTGGAGATAGTTTGTTAGTGTAAGATGTAAGGCAATTGCACAGTTACAGAATCTTAGATTTACTAGTCTAGTAAATCTAAGAGGAAGAGCTGCTCTCAGAGTGTTGTATAAGGGAAACTCCTTGTTCCCTCTGGTCATTTAAAAAAATTTTTTTAAAAGATTTCTTTATTTGAGAGAGGGGGAGAGAGAGAGAGAGAGAGAGAGAGAGAGAACGAACACATGGATAAGGAGAGAGAATCTCAAGGAGACTCCACCCTGAGCACAGAGTCCCATGCGGGGCTTGATCCTACCACCCTGAGATCACCACCTGACCCAAAGCCAAGAGTCAGGATGCTTAACCAACTGTGCCACCCCCATACCCCACCCTCTGGTCATTTTAATGTTGTGTCTGAGGCTCTGTCCAGATTTTCTGTTCATTTGGTCATTTATTCCCTTATTAATTTTTTCCCTTATTAATTTAAAAAATATTGAAAGCGTACTGTAAGCCAGGCATTGTTTTAGGGAGCATTTGTGCTGGGGGTTCAGGAGCAAATAAAACAGACAAAATTATCTGTCTTCATGGGGTTTATAAATATCAAATATATTATTATATATTAAGCTATTGCTTCGACATCCATTCATTGTACTAGGACTGGGGTCTGATTGCGGTTTCACTAAGGGGAGGAGAAAATAATTACAATCATACAGGGCGATAAGTGCCAAAACTCAGGTGAGCACAGGGTTCTGTGGGATGAGCAAGCCTATCCTGGGGAATCAAGGAGGGCTTCCCACAGGTGACGTCAGAGTTGGGTGGCAAAATTTTCCTCCACCCCCCTAGGGGCTAGGGGCCCTAGGGGCTCCAACTGGGACTGACTTAAGACAGATTAACAGGAAAAAAGGATATGAATTTTATTTACATGTTCATGGGAGCCTCACCAGAAAAATGAAGAGTCAAGCAGCGGCCAGGCCCAAGTGCTTCTACAGCAGGTGGAACAAAGAGCCACAAGCATGGCAAAGTAACTAAAGTACACGAAGGGAGGGGGGACCAGAAACGGAAGGGAAGTTATTCGAATCAGGGCTGTAGGTGCAGATGTCCTAGCCTCCGCTCCCTGTCTCTGACAGGGATGATGAGACTGTTCTTTCTCCAGATACAGGCCGGGCACTGTTCACATGCGAATTCTATCTCCTGCTTTTAAGAAGAAAAAGGAAGGGCAGAGGGTCCTTCTTGCACCTGCTGTTTTTTTAGGGACCTTTAACTCAAAAATAATACACCAAGGTGGCAGATTTGGGGGTGGCAGGTCTTGAATGCCTGCAGATAGGAACTAGCTGGGTGAGCAAATGGGGCAGGTGATCCTGCGGGGGACGGGAGTATGCAGTCCAGCCTGGGGGGTCTGCAGGGCAGTGGGGGTGGTTGAAGCCGGAATGGTAAGCAGAGTGTCATCGTTGAAGGTCTTGCGTGGGATGCGTAATAGTATTGTAGTGCCCTTGGCACCTATTACCTGAGCCCAAATTCAGCATCCAACAGTTCTGGTGGTCAGAGGCCTGCGTGGGTCTCGCTGGGCAAAAGTCAAGTTGTCTGCAGAGTTGCCGGTGTTCCCTTCTGGGGGTTCTAGAAGGGGAAACCCCACCCTCCCACTGCTCACCCCCCCATACCCCACTGATTTTTTTGCCTCTTCCAGAAGCCACATGCATTCTTTTGTTTGTGGTTCCTTCATGCTCAAAGCAGGCAGCTGAGCGTTGTCATCTCTCTCTGTGCCTACTGCTTTCTTCCTCTACTTTTAAGGGCTTTTTTTTTTTTTTAAAGATTTTTATTTATTTATTCATGATAGACATAGAGAGAGAGAGAGGCAGAGACACAGGCAGAGGGAGAAGCAGGCTCCATGCAGGGAGCCTGACGTGGGACTCAATCCTGGGACTCCAGGATCACGCCCTGGGCCGAAGGCGGCGCTGAACCGCTGAGCCACCCAGGGATCCCCCTTTTAAGGGCTCTTCTGGTTACACTGGTCCTATCTGAATTATCCAGAATGATCTCCTCATTTCAGGGTCAGCTGATGGACAGCTTTAATATCAGTTGCAAGTTTTAACCCCCTGCCCCCTTGGAATCTAAAGTCCTACAAGATTTAAAGGTTTGGGGGGTTAGGGTGTGGACATTTTGGTGGGCTAGCATTTTGCCTACCACAGATGTGAGCTACAGGAACAGAGGAGCAATCTGACCCGATTTAGAGGAAATGATTCAGAGGGGTGGGTGCTACGGTTGTGTGGAGACTGGGCCAGACTGGGGGGGCAGGGGACACGATGGAGGTTCCGGGGACAGAGGCTGTAAATACAAAGCCCTGGGAGTGACAGATGACCAGTGGCTGTGGCTCATATTTTCAGTAATTTATCCCTAGAATTCTTAGAAAAACTTAATCTAAGTAAGCTCGAGACACACCCCACAGTGTGGAGAAAAGGAAATTGATTTTTAATCCTGGTTTAAGGCCTGAATAACTTTGGAACAAAGGCTCTGTCTTCGTACAGAATTTCCTTACTTTGCCCAACCAGGAGTGTTTTTCTGAGTTTGTAAAATGGGGCTGTTGGAGTGGATCACCTGGAAAGTTCTCTATACAACTTCTCTGACTCTATGACAAGGCAGTGGGGGTTGTTTCCACCTTATTTAAATAGTGGCTTTAAGGTAAATCAACCACATGATTTAAAAGACCTTGGTGAGTGTAGAAGGGCTACTGCTGAGTGCCATCATTTCAGCAAACTACAGAGGGCTGGAGCAAATGCTTCAGTGAACAACTCTGTGGGTCCCAAGAACCCGGAGACTCTGAAATTCCTGGGGTGGGTTTTCAAAAGAAACACAGCAGGTTTTAGCTTCAATGCCTTTTAACCTTGCTGGTGGGAAGAATGGAGGGAGGACTGGATCCCTACTGTGTCCCTCAGGACTCTTGGTGGCGATCCAGAGGAGCGGATTCGGCCTTGGGAGGATCTTGAGGATGCTGAGTGGCTGGGGGCTAGAGCCTGGGCTGGGAGGACCCGCCAGGAAGCGAGGGGACCCTGGGAGGCCCCAGAGCTAGGAGCACAGACAAGGGGATGCCATAGAAATGTCCAGGACATTGTGTCACACTTGCTTCTGCAGAGCACCTGACCTCAGTCTTTGTGTTAGTAGCGGGGGAGCCAGAGCCCTGGGGGGGCCATCTGATTGCTCAGACACCCTTCCCTTAGCTGGAGAGGAAGAATGCAGCCCTCACGACTTGGCCTCCTGTGTAGCCCACTCTTCACGCTGAGAAATCTCCCATGAGGAGGAACAGATTTCCAATAAGTGTGTGGCAGTGGTGGGGGTGTTGTGTGTGTATGTGTGTTGTTGGGGAGGGATGGGGGATGGCTGGCTGCCGAGATGGCCCAAAAAATGACAAATGTCTTCTGATCTGGCTACCTCGGCTTTCCTCTCTGGCTCCCTTGCCCTCCTCTGGGCTACTTTTTGGTTTGCTAACTTACTCCACGAGAGGCACGCCACGTCCGTTTAGACAGGTGATCCAAGTAGGGTCCTGACTTATAGAGTAAGTTAGAAAATGGGATTTAAAAAAAAAAGATTTTATTTATTTATTCATGAAAGATACACAGAGAGAGAGGCAGAGACACAGGCAGAGGGAGAAGCAGGCTTTGTGCAGGTAGCCCGACGTGGGACTCGATCCCGGGTCTCCAGGATCACACCCTGGGCTAAAGGCGACCCTAAACCACTGAGCCACCTGGGCTGCCCAGAAAATGGGATTTTTAAGAGTCACTTTGATTTCTCGAGAAGGCCATCCTGCTATAACATCCTAGATGCTGCCAATCTGAACGCCAACCAAGGTGGAATGTTTCAGCCAATTTCTGATTGGTCTTAATGGTGCAGACACAAGCTTCTGGCTGCTTCCCAGCTAAGGCTGTGTGGAAAGAGCGGGTGTGGAGAAGAGCGTGGAGGGACCATCGCTCTGGGAGGAGGGTGGTGCACTTGCAGTTGTGATGTTTGCCTGCAAACCCATGGAGCCCATCCGGCTCATCTTGTGTGTAGGTAGTGATCCTTCTGGTCCGTGCTCAGTGGCAGAGATTAGCCAAACTGCTTCGTTCTCTGGGTGTGTGTGTGTGTGTGTGTGTGTGTGTGTGTGTGTATTGTCTGTAGAACCAGAAAGGGAAATCCTTGAACTAAATTTCACCATCACAAAGGTCCAGAGTGAGAAAATAAGATGAAATTTTGGTCAGAGGGGGAGCCTGGGTGGCTCAGTTGGTCAAGCATCTGCCATCCGCTCAGGCCATGATCCCAGGGTCCTGGATAGAGCCCTGAGTCAGCTCCCTGTTCAGCGGGGAGTCTGCTTCTCCTTCTCCCTCTGCACCCTCCCCCTGCTTGTGCTCTCTGGCTCTTTGTATCTTTCTCTTTCTCTTTCAAATAAATCAGTAAAATTAAAAAAAAATCCAGCCACTTGGGAAGAAAAGATCTGGCTTTGGAGGGGCACTCTTTGTGTGTCTCCGGCTGAGGGCTGGAATAAGCACACGCTTGCTGGTCAGAGAGGAGCCAGAGGGCCAGGCCGCACAACTCTGGTTCGGTGGTTGTCCCAGTATGGAGTGTAGAAAAACAGAATAGCTACTTTTTCCTCTTTTGAACTCCTTTGTCTGTTAGTTTCTGGCTGGGGTTAGCCAATGGGACATACTGGCAGGAGATTGGAGGGTAGGAGGAAGGAAGGAGCTAGAATGTGTCTCTCTGCTTTGGATGTCCTATTAGGCAACGGCCACAGCCCTTCTGTGGTGGCTCAGTGAAGCACCTGCACCCCCAGCTTTGCCAGGGCTCTTGCTTCTTTCTACCAGGTGCCCAGCCTCTGGGCTCTAATAATTCTGCTTCTCCCTTTTTCCCTCCAGCCCAGAGATGGTAGTGCCTTTCCTGCCATTGATACTCTCTAGAGCTTCCCACCAACCCCTGCTGGCTTCCCAGTGGCTCCATAGCATAATCAAGTCCCTTAAATTCCATCTTATAAAATAATGGGTTCTGTCTTCCAGATTAGACCCTCACCAAATACAGCCAGTGTGAGGCTGTGGGGTAGGCCCCAGGGGCAGGAATGGGGCCAGGACACGCGGTTGCTACCAGTGCACTACACACGTCCCCTTTGGCCATCTCTGGAAGTCCCTTGAAGGGCTACATCTGGAGGCCTGCCGGGACACAGTGCTGGGACAGCTGGGTTAAAGATGTCTCTTTCTCTTTCCTTTTTGCCCACCCCCTTTTGCCAGGCTTTCACTCGCCCCCCAAAGCCCTGGAGGGGCCCGAAGTGGCAAGCCGAGGTGAGGGCAGGAGAAGCACGTGTGGGGCGAGGTAAAGGGAAGGAAGAGGCTCCCTGCTTCTCTGGCTGGTGAGCCCAGCAGAGAGCTCCCATCGGGAGGGGAGGCTGCTTGGGAGGTTGGGGGAGAATTAGCTGCTGGTTGACACACAGGTTAGGAAATAGTGGGCTCAGTTACAGGGGCGAGGAATCTAGCTCGAGTTTTAAAGAGTCTACAAGGTGGGATCACAAACAAAGATGGCTAAACATGACAAGGTCATATCCATCCATCCATCCATCCATTTTTAATTTTATTTTATTTTATATTTTTATTTTATTTTATATATTTTTAAATTTTTTTTTTATCAGAATTCAATTTGCCAACATTTAGCATAACACCCAGTGCTCATCCCGTCAAGTGCCCCCCTCAGTGCCCATCACCCAGTCACCCCAACCCTCCACCCACCTCCCCTTCCACTACCCCTTGTTTGTTTCCCAGAGTTAGGTGTCTCTCATGTTTTGTCACCCTCACTGATATTTTTACTCATTTTCTCTCCTTTCCCTTCATTCCCTTTCACTATTTTTTATATTCCCCAAATGAATGAGACCATATAATGTTTGTCCTTCTCTGATTGACTTAACTTCACTCAGCATAATACCCTCCAGTTCCATCCACGTCGAAGCAAATGGTGGGTATTTGTCGTTTCTAATGGCTGAGGAATATTCCATTGGATACATAGACCACATCTTCTTTATCCATTCATCTTTCCATGGACACCGAGGCTCCTTCCACAGTCTGGCTATTGTGCACATTGCTGCTCTAAACATCAGGGTGCAGGTGTCCCGTGTTTCACTGCATCTCTATCTTTGGTGTAAATCCCCAGCAGTGCAATTGCTGGGTCTAGGGCAGATCTATTTTAAACTCTTTGAGGAATCTCCACACAGTATTTTATTTTATATTTTTATTCTTATATTTTTATTTCATTTCACTTATTTCATTTCATTTTATATTTTATTTTTTATTTCATTTTATATTTTTATTTTATATTTTTATTTCATTTCATTTTATATCTTTATTTTTTATTTTATATTTTCATTTCATTTTATTTTATATTTTTATATTTTATTATTTTATTTTAATTTTATTTAATTTTAATTTTATTTTATTTTACCAGTATTTATTGAATGCTCGCCAGGTGGTGGCCTTGTGTCCGGAACTGATCATTCCGCCCTGGGCACTGGGCAGGGTCCCGCTCCCCGCCGTTTCCAGGACCGCCCTAGCGGCTCGGCCTGGCGCGTCTTCCTGAAGCGCCCACGAGCTCTTTCTCCTCCTCGCCAGCGCTGTTTAATCAGAGCTGCGCCCCGCGTGGATAGGCCGAGTGACTCCGTGTTGCGGAGGGAGTATCTCAGTATTGTCCCCTGCCAGTTCTTTTTTTATTTTTAAAAGATTTTATTTATTTATTTATTTATTTATTTATTTATTTATTTATTTATTCATTTATTTTAAAGATTTTATTTATTTATTCATGATAGAGAGAGAGAAAGAGAGAGGCCGAGACACCGGCAGAGGGAGAAGCAGGCCCCATGCAGGGAGCCCGATGCGGGACTCGATCCCGGGTCTCTAAGGTCACGCCCTGGGCCCAAGGCAGCGCTAAACCACTGAGCCACCCAGGGATCCCCGATTTATTTATTTATTCATGAGACACACACACACAGAATGAGAAAGACACACACACACACACACACACACACACACACACACACACACACACACAGGCAGAGGGAGAAGCAGGCTCCATGCAGGGAGCCCGACGTGGGACTCGATCCCGGGTCTCCAGGGTCACGCCCTGAGCTGAATCAGGCAGCGCTCAACCACTGAGCCAACGGGGCTGCCCCCAGTTCATTTTAAAAATATTTCTAAGCACATCAAGAGCCCAGAATCAGGGCAGCCCGGGGGGCTCAGCGGTTTAGCGCCGCCTGATTCAGCTCAGGGCGTGACCCTGGAGACCCGGGATCGAGTCCCACGTCGGGCTCCCTGCATGGAGCCTGCTTCTCCCTCTGCCTGGGTCTCTGCCTCTCTCTGTCTCTGTCTCTCTCTCTCTCTCTCTGTGTCTCATGAATAAGTCAACACAGTCTTTAAGGGGAGCCCGGGAGCCGCGTGGGACCGCCTGTGGGCCGCAGGCCGAGGCGCGGGCGCTTCTCCCCTCCCTCCTCCCTCCTCCTCCTCCTCCTCCTCCTCCTCCCTCCTCCTCCTCCTCCTCCTCCCTCCTGCTCAGGGGAAGGCAGCCGTTGCTGCAGCGGAGCCGGAGCCTTGTACCGCAGCCAAAACACAGTGTGGATCAGACAACTAAAGATGTCTTTTCAAGTGAAACAAAGACATTAATTAAAGCCAGACAGGAAGCGTCTCCGGTGCGGCGTCTGGCGTCGTACCCGGGCCCGCAGGCCCTGACGAGGAGGGCGATGTGGCAGGTGGCTACGCGGACCCGAGGCCAGACCTCGTAGTTAGCCGAGGGCCCCTCGTGGACCCGTGGCTGGCAGCACTGTCGGCGCTGGTGGGCAGGCTGGGTGGCCCGTGCCCCGGGGGTCAAGGTCATTGCGTGCATGTGTGTGTGTGTGTGGGGCGGGGGGGGGAGCTTCTGCAGGCCCTGCGCAGGGGACACAAGAGGACGTTAAGAGTCAGGACAAGGATAATGGGCACCTTTTCTTTCCCCGGGTGTAGACACGACAGGGTCTCTGAAGGAAGGAACTAAGGACACTCAATGTGAGAGTAGGTCAGGCACTGTCACCGTGTGATTTCATGTAATCCCATGAGGTGAGCACTGTCCCATGTCCCAGATGGGCAGACTGAGGCAGGCAGAGTGGCCAGTGAACCTGCATGAGTGGCACTACTCTGATTCAAGTGCTGGTGTTTGGCACCAGCAGCCTGTAGCCATCCCGCTGCCCACACTGCACCTCCCCCCCCCCTTCCTGCAGCCCCTGCCAGCTTGCATCCCAGTTGAGTCACTAAGTGGAACTCAGAAGGGGGAATCCTGTGCCTCCTGTCTTCATCTGCAAGAGGAGGCAGATGTACAGGTGAGCTCAGATGCCTTCTGGCTCCCTCTGCGAAGCCTGCAGGATTCCGGGGGAGTTGGTAGGGTAACCCAGACTCTGGACTAATCTGGTCATGGTGGAGCTCTTACCTCATCAGCAGTTCCAGACACACATAATGGTATTTAGTTTCTCAAACTGACTTTGATGCAGACACAAACCCCCCATTCTCTTCAACTGCAGGCCTACTGTTTTTATTTTTATTTTATTTTATTATTATTTTTTAAAGATTTTATTTTTTTATTCATGAGAGACACACACAGAGACAGAGGCAGAGACACAGGCAGAGGGAGAAGCAGGCTCCATGCAGGGAGCCCGATGTGGGACTCGATCCTGGGTCTCTAGGATCACGCCCTGGGCTGAAGGCAGCGCTAAACCGCTGAGCCGCCCAGGCTACCCAGGCCTATTGTTTTTAGAGGGAAATGGAGTGCCTGGCACATTGAAAGATTAGTTACTATCTGGTGGGCGAATGAAAGAGGGAGTGGAGGCTGGGGCTCAGCTGGCCAGGTGTCATCGGTACAGGGGAAAGGAACGAACTATGTCCAGAGGAACACAGAGACACATCTGAATTAAACAGAATTTTAAATATTTACTACCAGGGTCATGTGGTGAAATCTGGATTTTTTTGTTGTTGTTTTGTTTTTTGTTTTTTTTTTGTTTAAAGCGAAGAAAGATCTAGTGGGTTGGTTAAATGACGTACTTTGATGTCATGTTTTTGTGGCTGTTTTGTGGAAGGAAAGGAGTGAAACTTTCAAGCTACTGCTTCTAACTAAGGCTACTGAGTGGATGATCTTTTGTGTCTAGGAGGCTGTTCATTGGTATCAGAAAATGCAAGGGAAGGTCTGGGACTCAGCGGGGAGAGGAGAGCAGACCTGTACAGCAGGGTTAGGGTTAGGGTAAGGGTTAGGGTTAGGGTTAGGGTTAGGGTTAGGGTTAGGGTTGGAATGAGGAGAATGGAAGGCAAGTGTGTTCAGAGGAAGAACATCGGGGGGTCAGGGTCCACCATTCACCTGAGATGCTTCATATTCAGTTCCAACTTTGACCTGCAGCACGGTCTGTTACCTCCATAAATGCTTTGTGTGAGCAATTTTGAAGGACATTCTAACGGTGGGGTCTGGGGCACCCTAAAAGAGGAAGGAGAACAGTTGGAAGAGCCGGAAGACAGCAAGATGCTTGGTTTGACAAGTACCAAGACCCCAGCACGCCCAAGGCTCCCGGCACCCCACAGATCTCTTGGGATCAACCTTAGACTTTCCACCATGTATGGGCGCCATTTTGTTTAAGAGAGCATGACCTCAGTTGACGTCTCCACGGTGTGGTTGGAAGGTCTTGAGTGTGGGGGGCATCGGAAAAGCAAGAAGAGAGGGGCATTTGGTTGAGAAAGCAGAGTGAAAGCAGAGCCCACAATACACATGGCTGCTTTATTCCAGGACTCAGTGGGAAACCACTGGTGCCAAGGGATATGAATATTTAACATTTTCTCAAGGAAACAGTCAATCTGTTAGTTTTATCCTCCCTCATTTAACAAGATGTAGATGATAAGCAAGTGAAAGACACTGGGGACAATTGAAGGTCACTGGATCCAACTAGTTCTGAAAAAGAATGAAGTGAGAAGCACCAGGGGATTGAATACCATGGAGGAAAAAAATGCTAATAATAATTGTAATTGACAACAAGAATCTCGGAACCAAAAATGTGTCATTTTCAAAAGCTTCCCGGTAATTAATGAGTAATGAATACAAGGAGAAAGTGGGGAATATGTTTTTTTTTGGTTTTTTGTTTTTTGTTTTTTGCAGGAAAATTATTTTTACCTCAATGTAAAAATTTTTAATTGTGTTACTGGACTGATCAGGAGAGAGAATTTAATTCCCCCTGCGTTCTTTCTTCCCTCGAACTGCTGGCCGGCTCTCCTTCACTGAGTCTCTGTTCAGTTCCTAGGCTATTCTTCTTCCTTTTTTTTTTTTTTTTTTTTTTAAGATTTTATTTATTTATTCAAGAGAGAGAGAGAGAGAGACAGAGAAGCAGAGACACAGGCAGAGGGAGAAGCAGGCTCCATGCAGGGAGCCCGACATGGGACTCGATCCTGGGTCTCCAGGATCAGGCCCTGGGCTGAAGGTGGCACTAAACCACTGAGCCACCCGGGCTGCCCCCCTAGGCTAGTCTTCATTCGAGCATTTGCAGAGCTTTCGTCCAGCATTGGCTGTGATCATAATATAACGTGACACTTACTGGGACTGGGGTCAATGTAAACGAAGTGTGTGAAGGTAGCTATGGGTTTGCAGCGAATTCCCATGTGGAAGGACCCACCGATTTGGCTCACGTCTGGTTAATCATGGTCCAGTGGAAACTCCATAGTTTTCCAATTCGGTATAAGTGGAGAGTTTACATCTCCTTCCTCCCTCTACCCTCCTAGCTTGGTACATGATATTATATAGTAAACTTCACCAAGAAGCTCAAAGCAGGATTATTGAATAAGTATGAAACCAATAGGAAATGGGCGAATATTATATGACCTTTGTGGAAATGGAGAGGCAGATAGTCTAAGCTCAAACCAAAATCCTTATTTACCCTGCTTTATTCCCTCTCCTTCTCTATTTGTAGTTCATCAATATTATCATCTATCCAGAAACCCAAGAGTCACCTTTTCATCTCCGGGCCTCTAATCCCCTACGTCTTATCAGTTGCCAGATCCCTTCTGTTCTACTATTTACTTATGTCGAATTAGCATCTTTTTCCTATTCCCTCTGCCCTGGTCAAGCCCTTATCACATCCAAACTGGTCTCTGGCCTCAGGTCTTAGCAGCCTCTAGTTCGAACTCCAAGTGGCTCTGCCTGAAGCCTCTCAGTCTGCCATTGGCCCTGCAGATGTCACCTGTATCACCCAGAAGTTTGGGTGCCCAAGGGGACAGAGGGACATCTGTCCGACTCACATTTGTGTTGGCAGCACATAGCCTAGAGCCTGGTACGTCGTCCCCACATAAACCTCCACCCGTCCGTCATCCATCCTTTGCACGTCTGTTTACTGAGCTCCTACTATGTGCAAACACACTTGGAGGTGAATGAGGTTGTGGCAGTGAACAAAACATACTAGTGTCCTTACGTGTTGCTTCTTACCCTGATGCATATGTTTAAATTTTTATAAAGAAATTGTGTAAACGTATGAAGTCAAATATATCCATATTTCTTTATGATTTGTGCTTTTTGTGCATTGCTCAAGACATCCTTTGGTTCTAAACCATAATAAAATCTCCCGGAACACAATGATGATTAAGTACTCAGGCCTAGGGGCACCTGGGTGGCTCAGTCCGTTAAGCATCTCAGGCACGATCCCAGGGACCTAGGGGTGCCTGGTGGCTCAGTCCGTTAAGCATCTCAGGTCATGATCCCAGGGTCCTAGGATCGAGCCTCACATCCGGCTCCCTGCTTAGTGGGGAGCCTGCTTCTCTCTCTCCCCCTTGCTCATGCTCCCTCTTTCAAATAAATAAATAACATCTTTAAAAAACAAAACAAAACTCAGGCTTACAATGCAGCGACCTGAATTCAGATTCCATCTCGGCCGCTAACAGCTGGGCAACTAACTTCGTTTACTATCCTGTGCTTTAGTTTGATAATTTGTGCAAATAAGAATATTTAAAGGTATTTAACTCATGGGGTTGTTTTGGAGATTAAATAGACCAATACAATGAAGTGGATGTAGAATTACATGTGATAAGTTGCAAGTTTGTACTACTCTGTTTTTATCTCTAATCAATCTGAAATTTATTTTATTTGTTAAAAGATTTTATTTATTTATCTGACAGAGAGAGAGAGAGCATGCACACATGTAGGGGGAGGGGCAGAGGGGAAGCAGGTTCCCTGCTGAGCTGATCCCCTAACATGGGGCTCCATCCCAGGACCCTGGGATCATGATCTAAGCCAAAGGCAGATGCTTAACCGACTGAGCCATCCAGGTGCCCCTGAAATTGATTTTCATTTATGGTGTAAGTTGGGAATCCAAGGTCCTGTTATTTTTCATATGGAAAACTAATTTTCACTGAGTCCTTGTTTATACTTTTTCAGTGGTTTCTCTTTGCTCCTAGAACCACAGTACAATTGATCTTAATCTACTTTGCTGTAGATGATCGGGCCCCCACCTGCTTTCCAGAAATCCCTTTTCATTACTCTCCACTGCTGTGCTGTTGCCGCCCTTGCCTCCTTTGTGATCCTGGAACATACCAGCCTCTTTACCTACCCTGGCACTTGCTCTTTTCTCCTCCTGGAATGTTCTCCTCCCCCAAGTATTATATGGCTGCTCAGGTCATTCAGGCCTTCCCTGACCACCCAATAGAAAACATATCATCCCCTCCCCCTCCCCTCCCCCCCCCAAACCCAGGCGCTATTTCATCACCATTTAACTTTTTTTATTCCACCTTGTTTATTTTCTTCATCATATCTGTGATCTGAAATTTGTTTGGCTAAATCATTTCTTTTCTTCTCCCACTGAAAGGTAAGCTTCATCGGAACAGCAGGCCTTGCCTGTTTTATATAGTGCTGTATCCTCAGAATCTAGAATAGTGCCTAAGAAACAGTAGGTTCTTAATAATGACTTTATGAGGTAGTCTGTCATTTTCTTCTGACCAAAACAGGCTTGTTTTGAGAAGGATTATTCTGCTGAGTGTATGAATGTTTGGTTCAAGGTATCAGAGAAATTTAGGATGGGAACTGGCGGGACAAGGGCAAGAATGAGGGGGAGAGAGAAATCCAGGAGGCCTGGCAGGCTGTATGGATTTATGTTGACCTCTGGGAGGACAGCTGGGTTTGTTTGGCTTGGAGTCTTGGCAGTGGCTGTGGTCAGTGCCTGGAAGGCTTTTTCTCTGGCTTATTTTATTTATTTTATTTTATTATTTTATATTTTAATTATTATTTTTTTTGTTCTCATCTGAGCTGTAACCTGTTCACAGAGGCATTTCTGGACCCCTGCATCTGGAACAGATCTCCAGAGACTTGGTACAACTGGCTAAGGTATCCAGTTAGGAGCACCTGGAGAATTTAAATGTGTATGTGGGCATTTCAAGGTAAGTGCTGAGGCCATCAAGGTGAGCTCCTGCCAGGCAGGAGTTGTTTTTTGATTGTCACTATGTTTTGGCAGCTGGTGGCACATAATAAGTGCTCAGTAAATATTTTCTGAATGAGTCATAGAGAATGGTTTTTCCCCTGGGTTCTTTTGTTTTCCCTTTAACTTGTTTTCTTTGAGGTTGCACTTTTTTTTTTTTTTTTTTTTTTTTTAAATCTTGGGCCTGGGCATTTAAAGCAATTTGCTTTGAATGACTTGTCTGCTTTAGAAGATAATTCTGCTAGCTTGTAATGCTGCTCATCTACATGTCAGATGTTTCTCGTCCTCTCCTGGCCACTGCTTTCTCGGGCCAGTCCCCCTTGGAGGTCACCCTACTTTGTCACTCTGCCACCTTTTCAGAAAGTTAGATTTGCAGAGAGGCTCATTGGACTATGGTTGATAGAGAAGTGTGAGAATTCAAGTCAGATCAAACATTTATTTTGTGCTTGCTGTGTGCGGAAAACTGTGCTATATGCTATGGGGTCACTTCAAAGCTAAAATGTGCCCCTAAGGGCGAATAAGGCAGCTGGGAAAGATGCCTTCTGCTCCAGGATGATCACATTTTGAGATGACATCAGGGCATACAGATGGAGAAATCTTGGGAACATGTGATGCCTGGTAGACAGTTGGCTTTAGAGCACCCAAAGGACAGCTTTGAGATTTTAAGAATTGTCTAGGATAAGAGCAAATATTCGTAATGGTGACCTTAAAGGAACAGGAAGGTCCTGGGTCACTAACAAAAATAAAAAGAAACATAGTGCAGATTGTATTTATAGAAGTAGACAGATGGACCGATGAACCATTTTTTTTTTTTTTTTAAACAATGACAACGGCCACCTGGGTGGCTCAGTGGTTGAGCGCCTCCCTTCAGCCCAGGGTATGATCCTGGGGACCTGGGATGGAGTCCTACATCGGGATCCTTGCAGGGAGCCTGCATTCTCCCTCTGCCTGTGTCTGCCTCTGCCTCTGTGTCTCCCATGAATAAATAAACTCTTAAAAAAAAAAGACAAAAAAGGGTACAGTATGTCTTGCTCACCTTAACTAGGGCCTCAGAATTCTCCACTTCCCATAATGAATACTTGTTAAATATGTTCTATGAGTTGGTCCTAGAATTGGCAGCATATCTGAGACAGAGTTGCTGAGGCCAGTCTATTCCACAGGTGATGGGAACTCTACCAGACTGCTGAGCTCTGGAACTTCCATTTCCTCAGGTAGCCCTGGTGGGAAATCCAGGGACTCAGAACAAATTTTTGTTTTTTGTTGTTTTTTTGTTTTGTTTTTAGAGAGAAAGAGAGGGAGAGTGAGCGAGCATGCATGGGTGGGGAAGAGAATCTCCAGCAGACTCCCTGCCTAGCGCATAAGTCCAGCGAGGGGGGTGAGGGGAGGGGCTCCGTCTCACAACCCTGTGGTCATGACCTGGGCTGAAATCAAGAGTCACAACCCTGTGATCATGACCTGGGCTGAAATCAAGAGTCGAGCTTACCTGACTGCACCACCCAGGCGCCCCTTTTAGCTCCAACCCTTTGCACACAGAGTTGAGTTGGGACTATTATCTCCAAGGGAGGAAATTCTCCCCACATGGTGAGAAATGAAACGGGGGTTTGAAACTAAGATGGCCAGGCTCTGCCTGCCTTTGCTCCAAGGTTGCCATCACTGTCCTGCACCCCACACAAGAAAGCCCAGGTGGAGAGGGAGCCCGGGACAGGGCGGCGGGTGGAGGGAAGCAGGCGGGGCCTTGCGAAGGCACAGCCAGCATTTGCAGATGAGGTGTAGGCAGCAGGATGCCGTCTGTTCCCTCCTGTGCCTGCCCTCATCCCCCAGCTCCCAGCAGCCTCTCACGGGTGTGCAGTGCCCACAGTGAGAATTAAAGTTTGGGCTCAAGACTGTGCTGGGCAGCAAGCTCCTTAAATCACCAACAGTTCTAGGAGCAGTGGGTACAGTAACCTGTGACAGGGAGGACTTGGTTCCTTAGGAAGGAACAGAGCTGTCCCGTGGAAATTGGGGACAGGATATTTGTCATTGTGCAGGTGGGGCGATGGGGCCAGGGTGTCTGTCATTGTGCAGGTGGGGCGATGGGGCCAGGGTGTCTGGCATTGTGCAGGTGGGGTGGAGCAGAAGGAGGGAGCAGTGGAAAGCTCAAGAGAGGAGGGCCAGGTTGTACGTGTGGGGGAGGCCTAGTAACAGGCTCCATGTGGCTTTGGGAATATCCAGGGTTAAAGGGCACAGACATCAAGGAATCCAGAGCTTGCCAAAGAAAACCCTTGCTTCACCTTTTGGCCCAAAGGCCAGTCTCCAGTTGTCAGGAAGGGGACAGCCAGGGTCGCTGATAGGATGCTCTTTGCTCTGCAATTGCTGCTGGGGTTACGCTCTCTCAGCCACCAGGTGAGTGGGGTTCCCCATAGCCTGGGGCACTATTTGCTCTCTGGTTGCATTTCTTCATAAGAGTGGCTGCCAGTGTTGGGTAGACATTGTCAAAAATTTCCCAGGCTTGTGAGGATGGCCTGTTGGCATTGATTTATAGCGTGTGCTGGGTAGCGTGCCCCAAACCTCATTTAATCCCCAAGACAACCCTGTGTGTAGGTTCTATACTATTAGCCTTCACTTTGTATGTGGAAATGGGTCTGGGTAAGTCCCACAAAGTGCTCGTGGAGCTGGGACTCAAACTCAGGTCCTTTTCTACAGTTTGCGATTCTAACCACAACACTCTGCAGCCTGGTCATCAGGCACCTGCTCCTTCCTGCACTATGGGGAACTGACTGCTAAAATCCCGAAACCCTGGGTATGCCCCGAGGCACATAAGGTAACATTCTTGACAGTCCCAAACACCAAATGGATTTTAACAAGATTTATAATATAAAATTGACTTTTATTGCAATTTAAAAAGAACAAAGATGATTTGATAAGTGCCTTTAATTACAATGTACCTGCTATTTACATGTAATCATATTTTTGTACACAGCTTGAATAAGTTTCATTACATGTAAACTATAAGATATTACAAGTTAAACTCCAGCCTTTTGGGAACATTAAGAATAGAAATACTATTGGGCAGAAACACACAGAAAAAAATACCCATTTCAGTTCCTTACGTACCATTACTGGATGAACGATCAAGATTTGGCCACAGAAGAGAATTGTAATTATGTGTTGAATTGAAACTTATTCTTAACATGACTAACAGTATTGCTATTATTTAAACCCTAAACATAATAATTGGATCATTAAAAACAACACAACTTTAATTTATATAGCACCTTTCTTCCAGAGATCAAAGCATTTGTATTTATATTATCTTATTTGTCCCCATAACATCCATATGAGGTAGGCAATGGTTGGTATCATGATCCCCATTTTGTACATGGAGAAATTGAGGCACAGAGTCGTTAAATCATTTGTTCAAGGTCACACAGTAAAGTCAATGCTGGAACAGTGACCACAGAGCTGTGAGCTCATCTCTAAATCCCATGTTTCTGTTTAAGTTGTCCTCTCAGAGAATTTAATTCAATACCTCAATTCACTTTTCCAAGAAAAAAATGTGCATTTTTTTCTCCCATAAAAATTGTTGAAAACTATATTATAGGCAAGAAACAAGCACTGTGGGACAGAGGATAGACTGATGCCACATTCTTTTACTGAAGTCTTTTTGTTGGCTTTTTTTTTTTTTTAACAAGGAGTTTCTTTTCCCAGTTACAACAAAGTTAGGTTTGTAAGGGAAACATATTTGAAAGGATGTATCTAGTTACCTCCAGATTATAGCTGTAGTAGCCATATTATGCAATTCATAAACCAGGCTTATTCCTGGGTTTACAAAGAAAATATCTAAAAATAACTTATGTCTTTGAGGTCAGCTTTTTCATTTCTACACACTTACAGTTTGCTCCTTAAGCAACTCAAAGTGGTAGACAGGGAGCGGGAACAATATATTTTCCAGAGACACATGCACATGGAGACATAGGGGTGGGAAGTCTTGCCTATGCCACTTAGTTCATATTTTATGTCTAATCCCTGTCCTGCTCGCCAACCCCTCCAAATCAAATAGTAGCTGGTACTTGGAAAAAAAAATTAAATGTCAAAATCTGAGGCATAAAGCATTTCTCAAATGCTTGTTGACTTGTACATAAAACTCAGCTTATCTGGCATTTTTCAGATGCTTCTCCCTAAGAGGTAAGCCCTGCTAACACTGCTGCCAAAATTCCAGGACATCAGGAGGCAGTCATGGAGTAGCCCATCAGAATCGTTTCTAGGATGGCTCTGGGAAATAATAAGAAAAGCCTATATTCAAAAAATAAGTTCCAAAATAAATAAATAAAGGCAAGCAGGCCTAGAGGATAAGTCATGAAGACCATGTCAGATTCATTTATGGGTTTTACATTAAAAATAGATAAAAATGTGTCAAAAGAATATTCAGAGACAGACTTGGCTTTTGGTCTTAGCAAACAAAACAAAACCAGATAGTATAGTTAGATTGTAGGCTCTGGGGCCAGGACTGGTCTTTCTTTTAGCCTTAACTGTCCTAGTGAGGGTCCCTAACTGGTACACTAGGTGAACTGCTGAAAATTAAATGTGTGAAGAGAATGAGCAAATGCCAGTTCTATTATCTTGGTGGGCGGGGGGGGGGGGGATTGCACTCAAGAATAGCCACCCAAATAATTAACTATGATGACTTAGAGAGTGAAGTTAAAAAAAAAAACCAAAAAACTAAACACATCTTGGATCCTTAGCTGCATAGAAAGTGAGACCATGAGCCACTGCATCACCCATCCACCTATGCGAGTGCTTAAAAGGGATCTGGGTTCTTGCTTCAAATGTCAGACAGTCTGCTTACAAATGGCCAAATTATTCAATTATTCTTTGGTAACTCCACAGTTAGATGCTTGAACATTCAATTCAGAGGCACTGTTTCCTGAGGGAACGGGGACAATGGCTCCATGGCTAAAAGAAGTCACACTCAGCTTATTTTATAAGTGATGAATTTTTTAAGAAAGAGTTTTTCCTCAAAAGAGTCAGCATCCTCCTACTTTACAGTGAAGTACTGGTGGGTTATTCCAAGGATTTAACTGCCCTGGAACTTAGGAGACACCGGGCAGTCTCAATATATTGTGTGTGTGTGTGTGGGGGGTACAGTGAGCTTACCCAGTTAGAGTGTGGGGCGAATTTTCCTGTAACTGCGCTGGAGTCCTCAGTAGAACGTTCTGACATTCTCTCCCACAGCCGAGTGCCCACCATTCTCATGAAGGATGTGGGGAAGAATGAACATGGTTTAGCAAAGCCCACGACAAATGCTTCCCTAGGCGGACCTGTGGCCTTATCTCTTGGCAGCCTGTGACACAGGAAAATGTGAGTTGGGCAGAGCTGTTTGCTCATGGGGGGTGGGGGTGGGGTGGGGGTGGGGTGGGGGTGGTGTTGGGGCATGCTTCTATGCTGACAGGCAAGATCTGTGATCTGAGGATCGTGTCCCTATTGGAAAAGATGTGTTGGGATGTCCTATGAATAGCAGAGAGCGGCTCCGGTGGGGAAGAGGAACAGGGGTGGTGCTATGCAAAGTGGTGGAAGGTCACCTGTGCAGGAGGAACCAAAGTGAGACTGGAAGAAATAGTGGCTTCATGACCCCACGCTTTAGGCTTGCTCCTTAGAGGGACTAGAGTAATGAAGGGGGAAAATTGAAGATATTGAAGCCAGTAAGAGATATTTTCAGACTTGAGGGTTTAAAAATTCCTAGTATTGGAAACAACTTTCCCACTCTTTTGTGGATTGGATGGTTTGACCACAACAAAGACTTTGAGACTGAAGAGGCAAAATGCCACTGTCATGGATTATTTTTGAGCGAGAGGAGAGCTTTGAAACTGGTCGGGACCACCTAAGAGACAATATGTCACTTTTTTGAGAAAGTATTTTTATGAGGAAAAAAATGCATGAATGATGAAATGCAAATTCCTATTTGTTTAGCTAGATTTCAAGCTTTCCCTGAAAACACGAGGTGCATTAATAATACATGATATTTAAAAGGTAGCAACATTAAAACTGTTGCCAATATCATACACAGAAGGTTTGAGGAATGACCGTTACCAGCCTTTATAATCCATTACATAAGGTGATCTGAGACATCCAGAACATAATACATTTTTAAAAAAAATACCCATAGCATATAAGTGGTGAGCAAAGAAAAATCTAATTTAAATACATAAGATACATGATTACCAAATTGAATCCTTAAAAAATTGCCCTTTTAACAAAAATTGTAACATTTCTCATTCCATCTGGCATAAAGAGGAATCTGAACTATGATTTCTTAGTTAAATAAAGAAGAACCTGGGAAAACAATGCAGACTTTATAGCTCTCAGAAACTGGATGTAAACATACTTAAAAGTGAGCAGTAGGAAAAAAAAAAACACTTATGAATATTTGTTCTCTTCTGGACCACGGTTTTTTAAATTTACTTTCATACTTGCAGACGAAGACTAATTTCACAGTTTCTCAACTGATGTCTTTAAGTCAAGCACTTTCTATTGTGTTCAACTTGTCCAATGCCACTGTCAAGAATAATGTGTTTAAGAAAAGGTACAACACAGATCAAGAAAATACTACCACAGGACGAGGAATATAGATTTCACTGCCCCCCAAAAAAGCCATGTTTGATATTAGAGACACATGTTCCTATTTTTCACATCAGTCACTTATTAACACCAACATTACACTTTAACTTTGCCCAATTACACAGTACAATAAGCCTGTCAAGATTTTCAGGAAAGAACCATCCGTACCTACTGTGCTTCCAGCAGCCCAGATGAAGCTGGCCAGGTGCCGGAGGCGACACTTTCCGAAGAATGGCATCACTAGATCACAGGGTCTCATCGACTAGTACAAGGAACCCAGGGGGAAAAAATGTCATTTACTCCTTTACAAAATCCTACTTGAGTCTCGAGCTGCAGCTCTGAGGTCATCCACGTCCCTGTCTCGAGCCGCCTTCTGTTGGGCACGCGATGTCACTGCTAAACTCCTGTGGCTTCCAAAGAGAATGAACTAAAATGCAACCATGTGATGACAGGCCACCGCTCCTGCCACCTGCTGAGGGGGTCACCTGGCCACGGGTCCATCCCGGCCCGCGTGGCTCCTGCTTGCTTTCGGGCCAGATCTCTTCTCGACAGCACCTGCGAGGGACACCTGTTTACCTTTCCTCCTGGCATGTTGGGCACATAATGAGCTACCCAGAGAAGAAAATAATCTTCAAACACCACTGTTTGTCAGCTAAGAAATTATGGACACAATTTAGAAGCTGAATTTATTAATTAGAAGAATGACATGAGGGCAACTTAAGAGGGTTTTCTTGTAATTACTAAAGGAAAACTATTAAAAAAAATAAAGGAAAACTATTGGCTAACTTTTTTTTTTTTATTCTGCTTTTATGACAATGGTCATCACACTAGTAGGGTAGACATTCCAAATACATAATAGGATGTATCATCACTAATTAAGAACCAGAACAACTTTATATATATGTGTATGTATATATTTAAATCTATACGAATGTATAGTGTATACACACACACATATACAGACATAGTTTGTTACTGGCTAAATAAATGCTTTAATTAGAAAAATGAGAATCTAATATGAGAAATAGACACAGTGACATCTTGAGGTAAATTTTAGTTCTCTGTGTTGACTACCTGTTGTTAGCACTCAATTGGAATTAACTCTTGGATTTTGAGGGCAGAAAAATCAGTAATTAGCCTTTTCCCCATAAAGGACGGCAGTATTTTCAAAAGCTTTAGACCTAATGATGCAACTTAGTGCAGGACCAGAAAAAAAAAATGTGGCCCACATACTTGCAAAAATTACTTTTTTCTATAATTTAAAATGTCCTCAGACATTTCACATAAAAGTATGACAAAGGTCATACTTTCCTGCTGACTGCATTTGAGAAATAGTAAAAGCAGCATAAAAAATTCTTCTAAACTTTCAAAATATCTAACTAAAAACAAAGTTTCTACTTTTAGGCAAGATGAATTTATAATTCTGACTTATAAGACAAAAAAATTCCTAAAACTTACTTTATTTGTATAGTTTCGCAAACCTAAATTATAACAATGCATAATATGGATGTCAAAGCTGAACAGTAAAAATGTGTTTATAATTATGTTTCATACATTTAAACTCTAACATTTAGCTGAACATGAAACTTTTTAAAAGAAGCTATAGGCTTTTGTCCAACTCAAAGACTAACATAGATTTTCAACAAATAAAGTAAAAGTGATGCAATTTATGAAATATTGTACTGTAAGGTCAAAACCATGATGATGCATCAATAAATATATTTCAGTTAGGTACCCAATGGTCTAAAGAGCAGAGCCAGCTCCTAAAGTTTGCTGTTTCTCCCTCCCCCAACTCTCATGGATTGTGCTATTAATTTTTCTTTTAGGATCTCTACTAGAGGGCCTTCTAGTTTCTTTTAAAATACACTTTTGATACTTTAAGTCACAACTTAGTGCAGATTCTCAAATCAAGATATTTCAGTGCATATTTTATGGCTATACTGCATTGCCTTTATTTCAGAACTTCTGGGGGAAATTCTGATAGCAAAATTTCAGGATGACATGAGTAATTTATAAAGAACTTTTCTCTCTAGAAATGATTTTACACTTTAGAGATCATACCCACTTCCCTGGCAATAAGTAAAGACACTATGAAATACAAGAAAACTTTTGAGTGGTCAGGTGCTCGGAAAGGACGTTATTGCAGCAAGCACAACACTAGGTATGCGATGTGACACAGACCACCCGGTGCTAAAGGAACCTCACGGTATAGAGATTGTTGGGTCAAATTCAATACTAAGCAAGCAATGAAAATCACCAGGCACTGGTGAAAATCACCAGGCACTGTGCCACCAGGCACAGGCATAAGCACTGTTTTAGTGCTTATGAAAGATGTGAATTCAATGAGCAAAGACCTTGGCGCCTTCTTGATAACCTTTCCCCCCACCCAAAGGTATTCTGTTATTACCATCTAGGACGATTGTGCTTAGGCTCATGAGGTCCTCATGGGAGAGGCTAGGCTGACTGCAAAATAATGACAACCAACCAGCTGACCCCAACAAAGCTCACTTCACAATTTCAGAAACGTTATTACTCAGCAGTCATAGGATCAAGCCATGAATGCAAGGGATGGAAGAGACATGCCAGTGAGCTGGTTCCTACCATTTTCAAGATGCTTCATCCTCCCAATTGCATCCTTTGTCACAATGGATGAAAACTGTGAGATTATTCGACCTGAAAACCCAAGGATATCACAGTAGTATAGAAGAATTGCCTCTTTTTTTCCCTCTATCAATGTAGGCAAGGGTCCCTTTCTATAGCCACACTGCGTAGTAGCAGGGTCCTTTTCACAGGAAAAGTGAACAAATTTCCCAATGTTGGCCTTATAAAAATCTAAAGAGATGATAAAATTCACACCAGGCCGAACTCTTAATCGGAGTTATTTTAGCCACTGATTTTTGTAAAATGAAGAGGAAAAGAATCTCAATAGGCAATTTGCATTTGCAAGCACCGGATTGCAGAATCCATCAGTATAAATTTTCTTAAAGATGTAACTAAATCTTAATGGAATTATAATACTTTCATGAGGTTAATAATATAGTCATCCCTAGTCATATTTCATTCTTCTATTTTTTCTTTACCATTTCAAATATTTCAGTATTGCCCACCACAAATCACTGAAAATGCTCATTTATGTTCATTCCACTTATTCTCTAGTGAGCTAGATGACTTTGACCAGGGCTCCAAGTACCATTTGAAAAGTTAAGTCTTTAAAAACCTACAATATTTTAAACACTTGATTAGAAAACAGATTAACAACTATGTGTAATTATCTAGCTTATGTGCTTTATGGTGTTTTTTCAAAATGAGAGTATAAATCATTGTACATAAAATCAAAATAGTTAATATACATTTTTTTCTGGCACTTTCTAGAAATTAGGCGTTAAACATAAAACATCTTATAAATTTATATAACAAAAATAAATGTTTACATTTTGATTTTAGATAGATTACCTTAGGGTAGCAAGTTAACTTATGAAATCTCACACTGTTGGTGTGGCAGAGGGATCATCAGAAATACACATTCAAGTCCACAGCCCTTCAGAGACGGACGCCATGGCTGTCGTCCAAATATGTGGTCTGTGTCCCAACATAGAGATTAAGGCTCTCTGTTTCAGAGGAATGGGCTCTGGGCTAAAACAAGTATAGAAGTACCACAATATTTGTTGAAAATACTGAAAAGGCTCTGAAGAGTTTCCAATACTGGGGTGGGGGGGCACCTTTTGACTAGAAAAATAAAATAAAGCATCTAAAAATGACTTCAAGTACTTTGGGAGAGGTTGCTGATGTGGACTGCCCAAACCAGAAGGTATAAAGCCCTAAGAAGCTCGAGGGGCAGCCCCAGTCCTATCCACCTGCAGGGCTCCTTTTTCCAGGTGTGGTTCTCAGAAGAGGACTGGTGAGCTGATGGTAACCAGCAACCAGTCTTTTTTTTTTTTTTTACCATCTTGAGACACCAAAGTTGAAGGCAAAGGCCAGGCCTTGTGGGAGAATTTTCTTGGAATGAACCATTAGAAGTTAGAAGATTTCAAGGGGGGAGAAAGCCATACATTTAAAGGTGAGGAGCGGAGACCAAAAGGGGAAGAAAGGATGAAAAACCTGGCTCTTGTGAATGGCAGTATCTGTGCAGGTGGAGTCATGGTTCTTGATGAGTGCAGTTCTTCCCTGCATCTTGGCTTTCCCCCTGCGCACAGGACGAAACTACTGGTGGCTGGGATCTTTCCAGAGGGTGAGGGTGCAGAAGGGAGATGTGCTTGGGTGTGCCAGTGCCCCCGGCAAGCAGGGGCACGCTCGGGTGCCGTCGGGTACGTACCTCACTGTTTCCAACCCTGGCAAGCAGTCCCCACGTCTTCCATTGTCTTCAGATTCCTAGAGCAGCATATGAAGTAGGGGTTGATACCGCCTTTTGTCTTCCAAAGAAGAAGTGCCCCCAGCAGCTGATCGAATGCCATCTGGGGTTGCCTTCTGGGCGGCTAGAGCCTGGTGATATCCCTGCCTTGCTGCAAGTCCCCAATGCTCTCATAGTCATTCTCCTTTGGGAAAAGGCCGCGCTGGCCGTTGGTCTCTGGGGTGGCCTTTTCTTCCTCTCTGTTTAGAGTTTGTATTGCTTCATAATCAGGCTCAGGCTCCTCACCAGGTCTCGCTGCTGGTGGAAGCGTGCTGACACTGTTTGGGGTTTTCTCAAAGTCTTTAACAGTAGCATAGAGATCATTACAGGAAGAGGGGGATCTCTGAGTGGCTCTTTGGATGGAGGTGTAGGCAGACTCTGGTGTCTTAAGGGTCTGTCCTGATTTATTCCCTGACTGTCCAGGTTTATTTACTGATGAATACATGGCTGAGATCTAGAAAATAAAGAGGTGAAGTAAATAAGCTTCAAATTTGACCTCTCCCTCCCCTTTTAGACTGACAAGTTAAGATATTTAGCACTTACAGGCATGTGTGTGTCCCTGTAAGGCTTTTTTTTTTTTTTGCCAATTTTCCCCCCAGGTCTGGTGAGATAGTATTGACATATCACATGGTAATTTGATACATATATATACTGTGAAATGATTAACAGAAAGGTTAGTTAACTCCTCCATTACTACAGTTACCATTGTGTGTGTGTGTGGTGATAACATTTAAGATCTACTCAGTGGAGCATGTGAGTGGCTCAGTGGTTGAGCGTCTGCCTTTGGCTCAGGGCATGATCCCGGGATCTTGGGATTGAGTCCCTATCAGGCTCCCTGTAGGGAGCCTGCTTCTCCCTCTGCTTGTGCCTCTGCCTCTCATGAATAAATAAATAAAATCTTTTTGTTAAAAGATCTACTCTTTCAAGTATGATAGTATACTACCTTTATTTATAGTCACCATGCTCTATATTAGAGCCCCAAAACTTATTCAGCTTATAGCAGGGAGTTTGTGCCCTTTGATGAACATGTCCCCATTTCCCTTATTCCCTAACCGCTGGCAACCACCATTCTATTTCCTATTTCTATGAGTTTAGGTTGTTTAGATTCCACATATACATGAGAACATATAGTATTTGTGTTTCTCTGTCTTATTTCACTTTTAGCATAGTGCTTTCATGGTCTATCCAAGTTGTTACAAAAGGCAGAAATTCCTTCTTCTTATGATTGAATAATATTCCATTGTGTGTACGTGTGCATATACACATGTATATATATATGTGTATATATATATACACACACACACACAAATGTGTATTTATAATGTGTGTGAGTGTATCTCTCTTATATTCTTTATCCATTCATCGGCTGATGGACACTTGGTTTGTTTCCAATCTTGGCCATTGTTGAGTAATGCTGCAAAGAATATGAGAGTGAAGATATGTCTTCAAGAAAATGATGTCATTTCCTTCAGATATAAACCCAGAAGTGGATTCTTTATTAACTGTACTAATTCTGGAGCATACTTCCAGAGAACAATTATATATGGTAGCTTCAACTTTGTAAGTAGACCAGACATATTGGCATAACTCCAGGAAATCCAGGTTCTCTCTGGGTCATCTGAGGGATGGGAAGTTCAAGAGGCCTCCAGGTCCTGACTAGAGTATCATGTTTCATTCGATTTCGATTATCAGAATGCTATTCCACCTGAAAAAAGGCTCTACTACTTTAAGAAAAAAAGGGGAGAAAACAAATGTGAGATGAATGGTTCTCAGAATGTGGGCTTCAAACTGGCAGCAGCAGGATCTGGGAATTTACTGGAAAGGTAAGTCCTCGGGCCCCATCCCAGAAGCACTGGATCGGAAACACTGGGGGTGGGGCACAGTACTCTGCTGGTTTTCATGGGCACTGAAGTGTGAGAACCATTGAACGAGACTATTTGATCCACTCTTTCTGCATCAGAGCGGTCTGAAAAAGTAGGTCCTGGATTCTCACTGGCAATACACATACATCTGCAAAAGCATCATTTTCCATTAATTTTCAACTTCTCGGCATAATACTGGTTAAAAAGACATTTGCAGAAGGTGATAAGTTTTTTTTTTCCAGTGGGAAAAATTCATTCTTATTTGCCACCAGCCAACTCAGAAGTGAAATTCGCAGACAATGAACTTACAGGGTGCTCTTTCCTATTCGAAGAGTGGGCTACTTTCCAGACACACCTACTCAGTCTTGCTAATACAACCCATATAACCTTTACTATCAAGAGGGATTTAATTTTCTTTGGTAATGATAGATTAAACATACTGATAAAGATTTTTTTGGGGGGGTATTTTATTGTTAGAAATCATGGTTGGAAATAAGTAGAAATATCCTTCATTACCTATATTTATTTTGGCCATAATGATTGATTTATTCAAACACCCAAGAAATAAATGAACATGCCTCCTGACAGATGCTTGGCTTCCCAAGTGCAGAGAGATATTTTCTTGCTTTCACATATCTCACATACTGTGGATGAAGTTTCCAGCTGGCCGCAAACGCTTCTTAAGACAGGCCTGCTGCATGCTAACCGGTCATTTGCATGAGAACTTTTCACTGCAGGCTGGTGGTTCTGTTTTGCCAGGCCTTGACAATCCACAGATTTAGAGCCAGAGAAATCTTATCTTTGGGAAACTCTTGCCACGTGGGTCTAACCCTTCTAATCAATATTAAATTAACATTCTCATCTTAGAGATTTTAGTGGAAAAATTACTCTTGAAAGGAAGGTGTGTAATTTTTTTGAATTAGGAAGAGTTAAGGTAAGTTGTCTGCTTTTCACGGTGAGGAACATACAGAACTTATTATGTGAAAGGTGGTCCAAGCCGAAAATGTTGGACAGATGATAAAGGGTAAATCATAAGATGACAGTGAAGAGGGGACTCTTCACCTTCAGGGAAGCATCAAGGACAAACACGCCTTTACCTACATTCTTTTTTTTTTTTTTTTACCTACATTCTAACAATGGGGCTTGGCCTGCTTCAGCTTTTCTCCTCAACTCTCTTCCCCATGCTGCCTGCCATCAATATCCCTGCTGTTTGTAATTACTTAGGTTTTACAGGCTCCTTCATTAACTAAAAACTTGATATTATCTTTGGGCACCAACCTAACCATGCAGAGGATGTAATTTTTAATGCATATAAAAGATTCTCAAGTCTTCTGATGCTCTGTTTGAGTATTTGCCTTCTAGAACTATTATTTCTATTTTGTAGATGGGTTCCTTTCAAGCCCCCTTGCTATTTACCTTCACAATTTTTCTTTTATATCTTTCATTTTTATTATTCAGGCTGTAAATTGTTATGTTCTCATAAATTACTCTCTACCTTTTCCCTATTTCTCTTTCTATAAGTACCCCTTCCCCCATCTTTCTGTTAAATTGGGATAATAGTACTTAAAACTCAGATCGCAGTTTCAGTCTGGACTAACATTGTATTTATTGCATAAATACAGAAATAAGTGACTTCCATAATTATTTTTTCTAAAACACTTTCCTAAAATGAATACATGAGTCACAGTTCTTTAATCTGTCTTAAAAATCGACCAGTATACCAAGGTCCTATTTTCTGAAACCATTAACAATCTAAGATTAGAAGAAAAATAATTAAAAATTTTACTTAGTCTCAACTTATTTTAAAGGACTGGTTTCCAGATCTCTCATATATTCTATTTTCTTGTCCCAAGTGGGATGGCTCTGGTGCAGTGTGGACCAGACGGCTGGAAGAAGGCAAAGGAGCTGCCATGGGCCTGGTAGGAGGGCAATGCCATGGTCTGGGGAGAGAGGGTGGGGGCAGAGGGGGGTGTACAGGGGACATGGAAAGAGTGGTGTGTGAAAGAAACCCTTTTGAGATGGAATTCAGGGGACATGGCTATTGATGGAATCTGAGTACAGCGAGGAAATGGGGTGTCAAAGATGATGCCCGGGGTTCTGGCTGGTGTGACCAGGTGACTAAATGGCAGGTCCATTCCCTGGGCCAGGAAACACAGAGGCATGTGGGCATCCATCACCTATGGAAAGTTCTTCTGCTCTTTGAACTTCCAGCGTGCGACTGTAGTCTATTCCATATTTCAATACTCTGCAAAGTGCTATAATAGGAGGGGATGTACCTGCATATGTATGTCATTTTTCTACATGTACCAAATTTACCGTGCTAGGAATTCCAGACGGAAGCTTTATGCAGCTAGATAAATTAAGGTGTTCAGCTCTTTGAGCCTAGTTCTATATAATATATATACTGGCTTTTATAAACTTAATGCTTCAGTGAAAAGTTAACCAGTGAATATCTAGCCCTGGTTCTTGGGAGGATATACAGTCCCTCCTAGTTGGCTGCTATGTCTGACTGCTGCTCCAGCCTGATTTGTACTTTCTGGAGTTACCTGCTGTCTACCTCCAAAATGCCTCATTGAAACCTTCCCCTTCATCTCCCAGACTGGATTAAATTCCCTACACCCATCTGTTCCAATTTCCTGTATTTTCCAACCCATGATTAATTTCCTTCAAAGGTGGACTTCCTGACTGCTCACTAAGCTCTCATACTTAAATTTCTCTTTTCTCATTCTATTTTCTCTCCTCCTCATTCTATTTTTTTTTTTAAAGATTTTATTTATTTATTCATGAGAGAGAGAGAGAGAGAGAGAGAGAGAGAGAGGGGCAGAGACACAGGCAGAGGAAGAAGCAGGCTCCATGCAGGGAGCCTGATGTGGGACTCGATCCCGGGACTCCAGGATCACACCCTGGGCCAAAGGCAGGTGCTAAACCACTGAGCCACCCAGGGATCCCCTCTATTTTTTTCTGATGCTTCTTTCTTCCTCAGTTTCTTTTACTTAGGTGACCTGTTCATCCTGTCCTCCCCCTTATCTTACCATCTGCCAGTTACTCTCTCTGAGCCATTATAAAGCCAACATCCCCAAACCCTGGTCTCCAGACATATGCTGAAGAGTATTTTAGCTTTTTTGGAGAAGGGTAACATTGACAGGCGTTTATGCAAGGAGAGAAACTATACTTTAGAGCTTTCCAGTTATTTAAAAAGCAATAAAACTCACCTCTTCTTCTGTTAGAGTTGGGTCCTCTTCCCGGGACTTGTAGGACAATGAACTAAATCTCTGTTAAAACAAACACAAGCCAAGGGAAGGTATAGTTTGAAGTCAATAATCCAGCCTTTCTTTTGCATATGTTTTGATAATCTAATAAAAATGTTTTCAAATGATTTTTAGGGAAGAAATTTTTCTACAAAGAAATTACGTCAAGCAACTGAGGATAAACACTTCTAAAAATTTGTGTGATGTTTTTCAATACCCAGTAGTATTAAATACCCAATGCCCTTTCCAGTCACTGGTGAAATCAACCCTCAAGTGAGTCCTTAATGCTGCTCCATGTCATACCACACTTGTTAGTATACCCGGTCCTGGCTCTCCTAGCTGTCTACCTCCTAGCTTCTTTTCTCTCCTCAGACTCCAACACTTCCTACCTCCTCACCCCATCCTTACTCTTAGCTGGTGACCTTGAGAAAAACTGATGAAATCTCCATGAACTTGTACCCCACCCTGCCCCCCATCTCTGTCTTCACCAACTTTCCTTTCTCCCTGTCACCAAAGAACTTTCTAAGCGCCTCTTTAATTAAGGTGATGAATGAAATCCTGTCCCCTCACATCTACTCAGGAATACGTGCTCCAGCAATTCTCCCATTTTCTTTAGATCATCAGCTTTTCCCTCCCTATGAAATCATTCCCACCCATGTGAAACCATGCTGTTATTTCTGATTCTAAATACAAAACAGCCCATCCCTTTATTAGCAGAACCTCCTAAAAGAGTTGTCTAAAAAAGCTGCCCAGGGATCCCTGGGTGGCACAGCAGTTTGGCGCCTGCCTTTGGCCCAGGGCGCGATCCTGGAGACCCGGGATCGAATCCCACGTCGGGCTCCCGGTGCATGGAGCCTGCTTCTCCCTCTGCCTGTGTCTCTGCTTCTCTCTCTCTCTCTCTCTCTCTCTCTCTCTCTCTGTGTGTGACTATCATAAATAAATAAAAAATTAAAAAAAAATACTTTAAAAAAGCTGCCCAAATAATGGTTCTCTTCCTATTCTTTCTCTAAACCCATTTCAGTCACACTTCTGACTCTGACACTCCATAGACACCAATATCCACCATGTAGCCAATGGGACTGACAGTCCTCAGCCCTCACTTTCTGATTCATCGCTGTTATTTGCCACAGTGGCCACTCCTCTGTCCCTGAACCTTCTTTACCTGGCTTCCAGGACACTGAACTTTCCTGTTTTTCTTTCCTATTTTGGTGTCCTCTGTTCCTTTTCTTTCCCAGACTTGTGCCCTGGGAACTCCTCTAGATGCCATTACACTCATTCGATGATCTCATCCAATGTCATAGCTTTAAGGAAAAATTTCTGCTGAGGATTTCCAAGTGTACAAATCCAGCCCAGGCCTTTTCTCATAAGGCTGCTCATTCATCCAGCTCTGCTGCTTCTACTCAGACATCCAGTATGTATCTCAAATGAAACATGGCCAGCACCGAATACCCAATCTTCTCCAAAAACTTGCCTGCCTGTCATCCTCTCCATTTCAGTTAAGGGCAATTCCATCTTTCTGGCGGCTCAGGCCAAACCTGGGATCGTCATTATTTTGTCTTTCTTTCTTCACACATCTGGTCCACCAACAAATCTCTTGGCTCTAGTTTAGTTTCTCCCATGACTTCTGGCCTGTTCCAAGCTACCACCATCTCTTGTCTGGTTTGTGAGAATGGCCACCTGTTTGGTCTCCTTGCTCCTACCCTTTACAGTTGAATGTAACACTACAGTTAGAAGTCTCTTTTCTAAACCTAAAATAATCTGTTATTCTGCTCAAGATTTTCTAATGACCCCTGATTTATTCAGATTATGAGTAAGGGCCATAAAGGATTTGGCCCCTGATTACCTTTCTACTACTCTTATCCTGCTCATCTAGTCCCCCTCCTCTTCCCTGGATAAGCTGGGTAAGGTGCAGCCTCAGAGCCTTCACATGCCCATTCCCTCTGCTCCATCTGCTCTTCCCCGACTTATTCTCACTTCCTTGAACACTTTATTCAAATGCCACCTTCACAGTAGGCATACCCCAATTCACAACTGTACTCCCACTCCACGTTCCTAATTCTGTTCTAATTTTTCTCTATAAAACTTAAAGCCTTCTAAAATGCCATATATTTTACTTACGTACATATTTATGCCTTTCTCTCCCTACTAAAATGTAAGGTCCACAGGGGCAGGAATTTTTGCTCATTTATATGTTTTGGTCACTAGTGTATTCTTAGCACCTAGAAGATTGTGTGGCATAAAGTTGGTACTCACTAAAATCTTGTGAATGAATGAAAAAAATGAATGAATATTAAATATTTCAAGTTCTCTGAATTGCTTTAAATTAGGATTTTTTATAATGGAGATGATGGGGTATTCATTCTTATATCACTATAGAAAGGTAATCTGATTCCCAGACAGATATATCCAGATTCTAATGTGGTATCTGGAGAACTGCTCACTAGTAGTGGTTAGACAACTGACTTCTTATCTTTTTCAAGTAAAAAAAGCTTTAATTGCTTTGGGTACTATAAACTTTATGTTAGTTTTATTATCTCTGGTTATATGAAAGGCAAAACATTAGACTGCATTTTTGCATTTTATGACTAGGTTCATAGATAGACACTTGTATTGGGGCTCGCGACAGCTGGTTTCATGAGCAATACTAAAAGTCAAAATGCATTCAGAGAATACCACAAAGAATGACTGACTTGGTGTAACCTAAATAACCATAGTCAGGGTTCACATTTTGATCATGACCTCCAGATGCTTTTTAAGGCTACTATTAACTGACTAACCCCTACGTGTCCTTCCTTCCTACCAAAGCCTCAGACGAGAACTTTGCTTTTTTGCTTTTTTTTCCTGTGTAGAGAATAGAAATCAGATACTAGTTGCTTAAAGAGGAGGCCTAGTTAAATCCCAAGGAGATACTGACAACAGGAGATGTGAATTTCAGGCTACTGTGGCTCCTACATCAAGTTATCAGAAAAATAGAAGGCTGAGGCATTATTAATACATTTTACAGCTTCGTTGACTATCTAAACTGAAGCGTTACAGGCTATTGCTTTGAAATTGCCACAAAATCTTTTACTTTATATAAAAGTATGCATAGAATCAGATACAACCAGTGGTCCTGTAAGTCTGTTCTCTCTGTGGTCTGATTCCTGGGACTCCTGAAAGGGTAAAGATCACCATGATGCTTGAGGAGCAACAAACAGAAGATGCTAAATGTGTGGCAAAGGGTCTAGTCTCCATTTAATTCCTGATCTTCAAAATGAAGAAAATAATACTCGGCCCCAATTAGACATGATGTAAACACTGGAAAATATCCAAGTAAGGTGTCAACAGAGAAATATTTTACAAACACGAGTTTTCAGTATTTTATTATTTGGAGGCAGGAAGAAGTCAAACACAGCTTACACTAAAACAGCTTTCATCATTCAACGAACCTGAAAGTGTTTGTATATATTTCCCAGAACAATGTGCCAGCCAAAGCCCAGGATTAGCTACATTAGATTCCCCATCAGGACAAAAAGCACGTGAGACAAAGGAGCCCACCTTGTTGGTGTCACTGGTCCCCTCTGTGGCTCCTTCTTCTGTCTTGCTCTCTTCCTTCTCCTGGAGGTTTTCGTTTTCGTCCAGAAGTTTAACAGGGACAGGTGGTGGGGCCTCCTCTTCCGCATCACACGAATCTCCGAGAACGGCCTCTGCATTAACACTCTGTCGACACTTTTTGTTTCTGTCCACCGAGGCGTATTCAGCAAAGTCTGCTTGGGGGGCTTGGGGCCCTGGAAGCTCTTTCAAGGCGGAAGTTGACTTTGATCTGCTGCTCTGGCCTCTCCCTGGGTTCACAGCTGTGGCCACCTCCTTAATTTCTTTCACAGTCTCATACAAGCAGTCCTCCACCATGTTTTCTTGGGAGGAACTATCCTTCAGCACTTCATATGGCCCTTCCATCCCCAGGCCTTGGTCCCCGTCCCCGCTCCTCGTGCTGAGCGTCGTGTCCACGGCACTGTCGGGAGGAATTCTGGGCAGTTCCCGGCTCTGATGACATTTCGGCTTCCCCGTGCTGTCCTGGGAGTCCAGCAGATCTGAAGCTGACGTCTGCACCTCCTCATAATGTTGCATGCACGTCAGAGTACTGTCTTCTGAAAGAACTAAAGTGGCAGAAGTAGTAAAAAGAAAAATGGAGAAAGACAATCTCTTAAATAATTACTGCAGTGAACCGGATGACGAAACGTTAGGTTAAATCAAGGTGCTTGCTTCTTACTGGACTCTGAGCTGCAAATTACAGATGATACGATTGTTAGTTGGTATTTCAACCACAGCTGAAACGAAAACCAGCGATTACGTCTTTCCAATACATTATTTAATGAGCTGTCCTGGCTATAAATGTGGTTCACGGTTACTTTCATTGCTTATTGATGGGATTCTTGTAGGCAGCGTGTCTAATGCGACCTGAGGTCTGACTCCATGAGAGGCTGGGCACCAAAACAGGGGGCATGTGTGGTAGCCACCCGCCCCGGCCTTCCTGGCCGCCTCCCATTTGGAGGGAATGACTGGTGCCCATCGGCCTCTACATGGTCATGGCAGACGTGATGGAAGCAGTGAGACAAAAATGTACCCTCAACCACAAGCACAAAGGGACTGTACCCCCGTGCCTCTTCAAAGGTCTTCCTTCCACCTCACCTCTCTACTACCATTTCTACCTCAAATTAGAAAGTCAACTGTGAAGTTCTTAGATGTCCACAGAGATGCACCATGTGAAACCATTCAGTCATCCTTTTAGCAAATGTTCTTTGAGTGCCTACTATGTGCCAGAGACCATTGAAGTGCTGGAGATACATCAACAAAGCAGAGCCCCGCCCTTCTGATACTTAACATCGTACTGAACAAGTTTTTAAATTACTGTCACCTCGGTTTTATATTCTTTTTATACTACATAATCTTCATATGTAAATATAAAAAGTGTACGTCTGTATTTATATATTCATGCATGTATTTATCTTCTACACTCTTTATATAGTATACAGTCCTTATGTGTTATATATAGTCCTTATATATGTAGATATGTGTGTGTGATTATAACTTATGATTTTTAATCTTTTTTTTTATTGACTGGATTGGGATTCGCTAAGACCCCTGGAGCCTAGGACAGTGTCTAACACAATGCAGGCCCCACTCTATGTGTACTTAATCATCACAGAGGGGGTGAACTTTTCCCTCCCGGTCCCAGACGTGTGTATGGTGGACAGAGAACAGGCATCAGAGCCTGAAGACTCTGGGGTTGAGGCTGCCCCCCGGCTTCCTTACCAGTACATGGGGTAACGAGACAACCTCTTATCTTACATCAGGTGGAAGCACTTTGTAAACAGGAAAGTGCAAAGCAAGCGTCATTGCTGTTTTTGTCAGGGAGAGCACCCAAGCGCATGAAATAGGCAGTATGCAGAGTGCTTCCAAAGGTGCTTCCAGGACTTAGCTTGCTGGCCTCAAATTAAGGATCCTCAGCACCCTGACTATGATCTGAGGCAAATTATTAGACTCTCCCTGGTGGGCAAAATAATGGCCTCTGAAAGTGTCCAAGTCCTAATTGCTGGGATCTGTGTGTGTGTGTGTGTGTGTGTGTGTGTGTGTGTGTGATGTTATGTGCAGCTAAGGGCGCAAATGAACTATTAGCTGATCCTGAGATGGAATTGCAGCCTGAGCCACCCAGGGGGGACCGATGTCATCATAAGGGTCCCTTCAAGTGACGGAGGAGGCAGGGAGGGTGGAGAGAGGTGGAGATGGAGGGAGAAGCTAGGAATGAAAAAATGCAGGTGGCCTCTGGAAGCTGAAACGGGTAAGGAAACAGATTCACCTGAGAGCCTCTAGGAGGAAATGAAGCTCTGCTGGGACTCTGACTGCAGGGCTAGGAGTTCATATATTTCTGTGGGTCTAAGGCACCAGGTTTGCAGCAATCTATTGAAGCAGCAATGTGCCGCTGTTTCTTCACCTGTAAGCTGTGGAGAGTTACGAGAGCCTCTTTCCAGGAGTAATATTACTACTAGTAACAGGAATCTTACAGAAGAGTTGTAGGATGAGTGAGTATACAAATCTTGGAGCCACAGCACAGAGAAACCCATGAATAAATATTAGGTTTTCATCCAAATGAGCTTATTTGTGCTAAAACTGGTAGGAATACAGGGAGTGAGCAAGAACACACTGCCTAGTTTTTGAGCTACATATTTGGAAACCGACTTCTTCCTCAGGCGATGAGGCCTGCGTGGAAAGCCGGTATCTTTGCGGAACTTACTGTCGCCATTGGTGAGTATCCCGTTCTGCTCGCTGCTGGCAGGTGCATCTGTGGCCAGGCTGGTCACCGAACGGCTGAACATCTCCTTGTCGGAAGGCTGCAGAGCAAACACCACAGGAACAATCAGAGTGAAGCAGAGGACAGTGGCCATGGCTTTTTTTTTTCTAAAAATTAAAACAGCAACAACAGAAACCCAACTCCACTTAAACTATTAAAAATTAAGCAAAATTGAATTGCTCAGTTGTACCAGTCACATTCTGAATGCTCAACAGCCACAGGTGGCTAGTGGTTACCGCATGGGATCAGGTTCAGACACATCCATCATGGGGCAGAGCTCTCTTGGACGGAGTTGTCCTAGACTCTTCAGGACACTGGGAATCTTCTGAGGCCATTGCCAGAGGTTTCTACCTGGTGGTCTACAAGCGGGCTACAGCTCAAGGTGAAAAGGGGACCAGAAGCCCCAAGTGCTGGTCAGAACCGACCCCAGCAGACAGCAGGCTCAGCCTCGTACCACAAGTGCTGAAGCATGCTGTTCTTAAAGGCATATGATGCCAAGAAAAACATGCCACCTGAAGGGAAGAGACTTCAGTCTGGCCAAAGATAGACAACGTCCTTGGTTTCTGAGACTATTTCATAACCAGCCACGCCTCTGCTTCAGGGCTCACGAGAACAATCATGTATGAAGCAGCAGGTTTGCAAACCTTTCTTACTCTCCCAAATTCAGGAAGGAAGCTGGGCTCCAATGTGGAGCTCCTATGTGGAATAACATGCCAGCCTGAGCTCTAGCTATGGGCATTCAGAAAGTAAGTTGGTAGTTCATGTGTTTCTTCAAATGCCCAACTGGTTCCACACAGCAGCCTGAATCACTGCTAACGTGACCTGTTCCCACGTCTTCTCACAGAATACACAGCGTGCGTGACCCAGGGCCACACCTGGACCATGTGTCAGGATGCCACGTGGCAAGTTCTTTTTTATTTTTTATTTTTAAAATTTTTTTTGGCAAGTTCCGATATAAACAGCTCCAGAAGCTTGGCTAGCTGGCTTCATAAGTTCTCTGACTTCTTACTGGGAACCCAATAATAATAGTAGAGAGCATACAGCTCACACTGTGTTGCGAACCCTTACTGGAGTCAGCTGCTTCAGTGTAAGGCTGCCCCTGACCATAGAGCGCCAGGAGGTGGGTCATTGCATTAGGGTGCAGGAACTTATGGTGCAGATGCTCAAGGCACAGAAACGTCACACCTGGACAGGAGTCAGGGGTGAAGGGGGAAGGCCCCCAGGCAGGCTCACAACAGCATCACCACCCGTCCCTGCTGAAGCAGCGTAATTGGGGTTCTAGCCACCACGTCTACTCTTAGCTTCCAAGAGAAAGGGCCCGCGGGGGAGCCATGAGTGAGCCTCCCTCTTTCCGCAGCCCCAAGGAACACACTACAGAGCACCCCTGTGCCTTTGGATTGTTTTAAGCTAGAGTTTAGTGGTGGCTCCTCTGGGGACTAGGAGGGAGCAGGGATGTAGCTGGCGCCAGGGGTGGGGAGGCGAGGCTGACCACAAGGGCTTCTTTGGCCTAAGTGGCGAATCTGCAAGTTGAACAGGATTTAGAAGCTGAGAGGGAGGCTCTTAGAGAGAGCGGGTGCACAGGCTGTGTGTGTGAGCTCGCACACCACCGCCCATGTGAACGTATGCTCCTGCTCGCTCACTCACTCATGCACATCTGTGTAAGAGAGGCTTTGGGGGGCAGCCTGGGTGGCTCAGCGGTTTAGTGCCACCTTCAGCCCAGGGCCTGACCCTGGAGATTGAGTCCCACGTTGGGCTCCCTGCATGGAGCCTGCTTCTCACTCTGCCTGTGTCTCTGCCTCTCTCTCTCTCTTTCTCTCTCTCTGTGTGTGTGTCTCTCATGAATAAATAAAATCTTTAAAAAAAAAAAGAGAGAGGCTGTGGGGTTATTAGGTAAGGACATGGTACAGGAAGAGTTCCGTCTTCCTTCTGCCCACCTGCCTCTCTACCTCACCCAGGGCTGCTGTTGACCCTGGGTGGGCAAGCAGGTGCTGCAGGTCTACCGCAGGGGTTCTCAAACGTGAGCATCCATCAGAATCACATGGTGGGTGCCTGCTAATGGTTCCCCGGACCCCATGGATTTCAGGTGCAGCTGCTGCTGCCAGCGGTGCAGGCCACACGGGAGAACCGCTGCTCGGGAAGGATCGGGAGGGAGGACACAGATGGAAGCCCTGTCTCTGGCCCTACCCTCACCTACCACCCGGCACCCAGGAGCATGGGCGGTGATGAAGAAGGCGGGGCCTGGGACCTTCACAACAGCAGAGCTGTCCTCCACCGCCACCCCCTTCTGGACGCCACCACAGCAGCAATCTGTGCAAACAGCGCTGTGTGCAGTGGAAGCGACCAGAGCGCAGGGGGCCTGGGACAGGAGAGCCCTCCTGGGGAAGCTCTGACCCCACTGCTGGCTACATGTTTTACATCCTTTCCTCCAAAGCAGCTCTTGCGTGATCTTGAGAAAGTACCTCAGGGACTGGAAACACCTCTGTTTTAGCACTGCCATGGGGACAAAACTGATGAGATTGGCCCTGCGAATACGTGGGTGGCCCTGTCCCCAGCTGCTAGAATTGCTCAGCAAGGGGGAGGGCATAATCCTGAGTTGAGAGGACAAGGAGGACCAGGCCGCTTAGGCTGCTCCTCACCAGGGAGGATCTGAGGGGCTTGTCGGGGTCTGGTGAGAAATGGTAGACTGTGGACACCCGGCTGGGCCATAGCTCAACAACATGAGGTCACACTGGAGTCTTTAGAAAATGGGGACACTTGCACAGAAACATGCTTTAGAAGAGAGATAATGGAGATAGACCCAGGAGAACGGCACGTGACAATGAAGGCACTGAGGAGCGGCAAAGACCACCAGCACGCCACCAGAAGCTAGGAGAAGGGCCTGGGATAGATTCGACCTCCAGGCTCCCAGAAGAACCAGCCCTGCTGACATCCTGATCTCCAGCTCTAGCCCCCAGAACATCAGGACAATGCAGTTAAGAGCATTTAAGTGCTACAGTGTGGGGTCCTTTGTTATGCAGCCCTTGCAAACCGATACACGATACATGATACAGGGCTGGGGCTGGGCACAGGCCACCCTGTGTCCCTGCAGTAGTTGGGAACTCCCTCAGGATCTCTCTGGCAGCAGCAGGATCGCATCCATTTCAGAAACTCTCCCAGCCAACCTAGCTAATTGCTTGGGCCTCCAGTCACGCGGAGTAAGAATCCTACAGAGAGAGGGCACAGCCCAGGCAGCCAGCTACCTCTGGCCGAGTTCTTTCCCCTGGGTTCCTTCAGCGCATCAGCGTGTGGGAACATGCTCGGATAAGTGGCTAGGGTTTTAAAGCACACACAGACATGTGCACACGGGTCTCACCACATTCATCAGGTTCTCATGATCCCCGCTATGCTGCCTCGGCTTCTTTTCTCTGAAATGGAAAAAGGAAACATTGCTGTAATATCAAACATGCCGTCGCAAATCAAACATACACTCCCCTTTCTATCCTAATATTTATCGGCGCTTAAATCTCCCTTTTAAGATCCCGGTTTATTTTGCCAAGGAAGCAGAAGCTGGACAGTGACTCCCATAGCTCTTTTGCAGGTGTCAGGGTCTGAAGGGGTCAAGTCACAGCATGAGACCGGTCGCTTCTCTGGCTCTCCCCTTTCTCCCAGAGTAGAAAATACAAGTTTACAACAAAAGGACTGGGAGGCACGTTCCTGAGTAGAAACTGTTCATACCTAGAATACTAGAAAAGGATTTTGCCTTTTTTTTTTTTTTTAAAGGAAATCCAGACAATTCTCAATTCTTCATCTGTCTTAACTCAGAATCTTTGCAACGTTGACTGCACCCTGCAACGGGACTGGGAAAATAATGAAAGAAAATACAAATTTTGGCACGTCGGGAAGGATACATGCTCTCAGGATGAGTCATATGTACTTCCAGTCTATGGAAAAGTCCATCGAATAAAAATAGAATTTATTTTTACTCTGGACAGTCTAAAGAAAGCCATCAGTACTAGAGAACACATTTCCCTTATACATACAAAGCAACAGTGACACCCAGTGGGAGTGAAAATAATTACAGGCAGGCCCTCGCAAGTCCAAGGGAGCAAACACTGCCTGCTGGCCATCTTCTGCTCAGACTCAGAACCCGGCTGTAGAGCCCCAGGTCTAAACTGGGAAGGGAAAAAAAAAATTTTTTTAAATAAAAAAAAATAATAAACTGGGAAGGGATTAGAAGGTCACTTGGTTCAGAGTCCATCTGTCCCCCTCCTGATGGAGACCTCAGGGTATTAGTCATCTCCAGACTTGTAAGTGACCCTCGTTGAGTCTCTCCTGAGGTCACTGAGAGGAGGGTTTAGAGGAGGGCTGACTGGTCTACACCGACCTCACAGCACCAATCCACTGGGAGGCTGCCCATGCCCCAACAGTGTTCGAACACTGGGAAATTACTCCCTGTGAGAAAGAGCTTTGCTCCTGAGCAAAGATCTCTTTTCCTGGCGGGGGGTGGGGGGGTGGGGGGGGGAGGGAGATAGAGATTTTTTTAAATTAAATTTATTTATTTATGATAGTCACACACACGCAGAGAGAGAGGCAGAGACACAGGCAGAGGGAGAAGCAAGCAGGCTCCATGCACCGGAGCCCGATATGGGATTCGATCCCGGGTCTCCAGGATCACGCCCTGGGCCAAAGGCAGGCGCCAAACCACTGCGCCACCCAGGGATCCCTAGAGATTTTTATATGAGGGAGACAGGGTGGGGGAAGAAGTAGCATAGACAAAAGACAGGATGATTATTTCTGTTCATCTCTCGCATAGGAAAATCAACCTGTTCCTTAAACTGCACTTCTAGATTACAGATCTTGAGGAAAACGATCCTTTCAACTACATAACAGCAATAATTCTCGGTAAGTCTCAAGGGGCAGCAAAAAGAGGGTCTTGAATGCGCAGCGTACTCAGATCTGTAAATGTCCACAGATGGGAAGGCGATACACACTTTAACGAGGATGTGCTCTGGAGAACGCCAGAAATCTCATTCTGGGAAGTTTCGTACGTAAGGGTTCTTCCAATCTCTCCTCGGCAATATCCGATTGAGATTTTCGTTCAAACTACTAAAAAAACATCCTGGGATGCTTTACAGTAGAGACGTTAATTTTAACACAGGGGTTTCTGGGACAACAGAAACAGGTCTACGTAGCGGGATTCCTTTTGTAACGTGCCTTCCCTGTGAGGACCCTTCTGGGTCCAGGGAAGGGGTTATTTTAGGGTTCCAGGGGATCTCACCTGTCACAACTGGAGCACAGGAAGATGAGGAAGCTGATGAGGAAGAATGTGGCCACGGTGGCCAAGCTGCCCCACAGGACGACCTGCACTTGCCCGCTGCTCAGCATGTCCTCTGAGGGTCCCATGGTGGGAGCAGGAGTGGCACAAGCAGAGGGAGCCCGTCAGTCCTTCAGAGGTGGGCACATGGGCGCGGAGTGCTGCGTCCTCCTGCAGAGAGACCACTGGGTTTTATTTTTTTTTACATTAAATTTTTTTTTTGGATTTTTAAAAATTTAAATTCAATTTGCCAACATATAGTCTAACACCTAGTGCTCATCCCATCAAGTTCCCTGCTTAGTGCCCGTCACCCAGTCACCCCCAACCCCTCCCCTTCTGCAAAACTTTGTTTCCCGGAGTCAGGAGTCTCTCATAGTTTGTCTCCCTCTCTAATTTTTCCCCACTCAGTTCCCCTCTTTTCCCCTATAATCCCTTTCACTATTTTTTATATTCCCTGAATGAGTGAAACCATATGATGATTGACCTTCTCCAATTGACTCATTTCACTCAGCATAATACCCTCCAGTTCCATCCACATTGAAGTAAATGGTGGGTATTCATCCTTTCTGATGGCTGAGGAATATTCCAGTGTATATACAGACCACATCTTCTTTATCCATTCATCTGTCGAAGGACATCATGGCTCCTTCCACAACAGTTTGGCTATAGTGGCCATTGCTGCTATGAACATGGGGGTGCAGGTATCCTGCCGTTTCACTGCATCTGTATCTTTGGGGTAAATCCCCAGCAGTGCAATTGCTGTGTCGTAGGGCAGGTCTATTTTTACCTTTTTGAGGAACCTCCACACAGTTTTCCAGAGTGGCTGCACCAGTTCACATTCCCACCAACAGTGTAAGAGGGTTCCCCTTTCTCCACATCCTCTCCAACATTTGTGGTTTCCTGCCTTGTTAATTTTCCCCATTCTCACTGGTGTGAGGGGGGATCTCATTGTAGTTTTGATTTGTATTTCCCTGATGGCCAGTGATGCCAAGCACTTTTTTCAAACAACTTCTCACATGAAGTGACACAATCTCGTAATGAGCGCATGTCAGGAGGCAGGCTTTGAGCAAAGTCGGGGCGCTGTGTGCAGGGTGTGCTGGGCTCCCCTGGACACCTGCTTCTGGGCAAGTTCCCTCAGTCATCTAGACCTTTTTTTTCCTCATCTCAAAAAGTACAGCAGGAGTGCACAAATGCCCCCAGGACAGTGTTTGAGGCAGTGGATAGCTTATTATTTTGATATGTTTGCGGGTAGATTCTTAAGGTCTTCAAAAAAAAATAAGATTGTATGTATTCCATCGCAAATAAATGCTTATTTGGATTCCCCCTGCTCCCAGGGCACTATAAAGCATTTATTGTAGCTTTCACAAAAATGCAGTTCACATCTCCTCCCTACCCACATCTCCCTAGATCCCAAACCTGCTTTTCTTTGAGAAAGCTGAAGGCCAGTACAATTAATGGAAGAGAATGTCTTTATCTTCACCTTCGTAACTGTTACCTGTTGTATATTACTATTTTCAGGGCCAGCTTTCACTGAGCTTCTGTGAGTGCTCAGGAAGTACATTTTCGTTCGTTCTTCTTCTTCTTCTTTTTTTTTAAAGATTTTATTTATTCATGAGAGACAGAGAAAGAGGCAGAGACACAGGCAGAGGGAGAGGCAGGCTCCCTGTGGGGGAGCCCAATGTGGGACTCGATCCCAGGACTCTGGGATCACACCCTGAGCCAAAGGCAGATGCTCAACCACTGAGCCACCCAGGTGCCCCAGGAAGTACATTTTCAAATGAACAGATCAAAGTATGTGCTAAGAATACATACTTCGCCAGCAGTAAATAGGACCTATTTATAAACCACTACAAGTGAAGCATGAGAGCTGTACTTCGCACATCTTAGTACCTGGCATGTCCTGGGACTCTTGCTAAATGCTTTCTTCATTTAATTGCTGCTATCAGCCTGTGAAGAAGGCCCTGCTTGTCCCCATTCCTCAGACAAGAAAGTTGAGTGGCAGAGATATTAAGTTCCCCCGAGATGTCGCAGATGTTAAGTGGCAGGTGAGGATGTGAGTCCAGTCATTTCTGACTCCCAAACCTGTAGTCTTAGCCCCTAGAAGAAGCACCTTCTCAACGGGGGCGACAGCTTGCTCTGTTCCAGCTACAAATCCTCCAAATGAAAATGGTCACATGAGTTTTGTGAGATATTTTGAGTTATAGATTTGGAAAAATAGAGCAGTATATTAAAAATAAATGATCATCTGGGAACATACAGGCTTCCAGTTATGGAACGGATAAATAGCAGGAATAAAAGGCCCGGCTCAGGGAACACAGTCAGTCATACTGTAAGAGTATTGCATGGTGACAGATGGGAGCCACCCAGTGCGTGAGCAGAGCATGACATATAGAGAAACTGGACACCTGAAACTAATGTAACATTGTGTCAACTATAGTCAAAAAGTTTTTATTTTTTTATTTTTTATTTATTTTTTTAAAGTTTTGTTTTAAATTAACAATTATCTCTTGCCAGAGAGGCCTTGCTTAAAGAACATCTGCTTTGTTCAATTTTAGAATATTCTAACTTAAAAGGAACAGTCTTAATCTCAAGTTTCGCGAATAAAGTAAGCGAATTACTGTCTTAATCAGAGCTCAAAAATTTTTTTTTCTTGCAAAAGACCATCCACAGTTATGCTTTCAATATGCTCCACTGAAAGTGCTCTAAGTACGTCTCGGGAGCACTGCGCTGTCTGCATCAAGCCAGCACCTGGAGGGCTTGGTGCCTAACAGGAGTGTCCCTTGAAAGGGCTTGGAGAATAAGAGCCACCTCGGCAAAGGCAGTGCAACTGGACCAAATCTCCTCCAAGTGAAACACATCGCATGTACCTGAATATTTAAGACTGAAGAACAATACAAAGCTGGAGAAAAGGAAACTTTTACCTAGAGTGTATTCAGAGAGTATCCTAGGTGAAGTCCATGTTTTCCTTAGGTCCCTGAATCAACACAAACACTTCCTAATGCTCTGTAAATATATAAGCGTACAGTCTCCTGGGTAATACTGAACACCTTTCTTCCCATGCTGGTTATATATTATGCCTGCAAACAATACACGCATACGCATACCGTAATGGATGGTCAAATTGCTTCGGTTGTTTGCCCCCGGACAGCTATAACTGAATGAAAATAACCACCACTTCTCTTCTGGTTTGCTGAAGCAATGAATAATTCACTTTAAATTTAGACTACAAATTGGCCCCACCATCAGTTACTAAAATATATTCAAGCAAGCACATAAATCACGGCGACCTATGAATATATATGAAATAAATTTTTTTTAATATACAGGCCCAAAGCATAACACATTTTAGGAAACACAAACAAAAGAGATCTGTCGTGCAGGCATTTGAGCGTTCCCTCCTTTGTTCACTCATTCACTCAGACAACAGATTTAATCAATGTCTATTTATAAAGTGCCAGATTCCTAGAAAATAGTTTGCTGTGTGAATTATTCAAAAGCCAGATATCCATCCAGCAAACGGGTGTGCAATCTGTAGGACCTTTCTCTTTCTGCACACGTTTCTCGTCTTCTCTCTCTCTCTCTCTCTCTCTCCTCTCAACGGGGAAGGCCAGTAGAATACAATGAAGTAGGTGGGGTGCCCAGCCTATCGGAACAGTGTAGGGAAAAAGAGGATGATATCAGATTATTACGAGCTACTGAATGAAAGATGTACCTCAGGGAAAATGTGTCAAAGCTCCAGGCTTCCTCGCACTTCAACTAAGATTTGTTGAAAAGCTACTAAAAGAACTACTTTTTCCTGGACAAGAATCTCACAAGGGAAAGAATGACTGTCATCGTGTTTCTGAGTCACACTGCGACCCCTAAGGACAAGGGCTCCTGTTGTTTGGGCAGCTTCCACCTGTCTGAAGCCTCTGGTGGAACTCTTCGGGAGGACCAGGTCACAGCAGTGGTGGGCAGCACACAAGAGCAGCCACCCCTTTAGGGGCCTGGTGGAGGGCAAGGCTTTACACACATATGACCTTCGGACCCTCACAGCAGATCTGAGGGGGTTGGGGGGTGTTATTCCTATGCTACAGAAAGCCTGCGCCAATTCTTCTTCTCTCTTGTTCTCTTCCCTTTTCTGTTTCCAAATGCTCTTGCCCATTCCTTCTGTGGTCATCTCCTTCCATTTTGGGGTCTTATCTACAGTTAAGATAGATAACTGTGTGCTGTAGATGGGCTGCCCCCCAAGGATGCAGATGCACATAGACTTCCATGTTCTCTTTTCTTGGTGGGGTTGAGAGTATGGGCCTTGTGTAGGCCCACAAGACTAGACCTCATGCACTTGTTTCATTGAGGTTAAACGCCATGCTCGGGGCTCAATTTAGTTTGTTCTGAGCAGTGAGGGGATCGGATCGGTGTCTCCCTGTGGCTGGAAGGTTTCTCTCAGGACTAGCAATAACAGGTCAGAATAGGAGGACAAAAAGCACAGTGTTTGGGAAATAAAAAGTCATCCTGAAAAGGAAGGGTTCCTGCCACAATGACAACATCTGCCAGACCAAACACTGTGCCCCTCTACCAACCAAGTTCCACATGGAGAAGATAATCTAAGGTTCCAAAGTCTGTGATACTGTTACTGGTCCTCAGGACCACCTTATTTTCCGTGAATGCGTATATCGAGTATGGTTATTTTCTGAGTTTTCAGAATGAATCCAAAGCAGTAGGACAATCTGGACACCATGAAAAATTTGGAGCGATCTCTCATTATTTTTTCATGGAGACATTTAAGCCTTTTTCTTTCAATCCTATTCTTACCTGACTCAATAACATTGTGTTCAACTGTGGAATATTATTCCTTCAAAACTTAAAAAATATTTCATTGCCAGACCACATGAGTAAATTATTCTCTGAGTTAACTCAACAGAGGGAAAAGGAACACCATTCCCTGTACCTCAAAGAACATTATGGCACCCCAATGCCCACTAAGATGAGTTGCAGAAGATCATCATATTCCTGAAAGATTAATAGTTGTGTATCAATTATTTTTGTTTTAAAATAGACCTCATTATTGGCTGCAGTGATGTACATTCACGGCTGAGACTGTCCCTTAATACAAGTGTGTGATATTGTAAAATAGGCAATGGTATACCATCCCCCCACCCCCACTGCTTTAATATAATTCAGTCTACTGTGGGAACTTGTCATTTGGCCTGAGAAAGGTCAGTACTTGAGGTTAATAGAATTTCCGCTGGGGATCCTCTGAAAGGATCTGAAAAGTTGGTCTGAATAATAATTTTGGACATAATTATTTTGCTCCATAATCTCTTATCCTTTTATATCCATTCATGTTTTTAACCAGTATGTGATTCAATCCGAAAAAACGGATTTTTACTTTAAAAGCAGGTGTCGGGATGCCTGGCTGGCTTAGTGGTTGGGCGCCTGCCTTCGGTTCAGGTCATGATCCTGGGATCTGGGATCGAGTTCCGCATTGGGCTCCCTGCGGGGAGCCTGCTTCTCCCTCTGCCTGCATCTCTGCCTCTGTCTCATGAATAAATAAATAAATCTTAAAAAAAAAAAAAAGCAGCAGGTGTCACTATTAGCCACAAGGTGGCGGTATGACCCTATTCTAGGCCCCAATCATCAGCCTCCTCAAAGACCCTCATTCTGGCTGTTTGTGCCTTGTGTTAGGTAGGTATTTTGTCTTCATTAGCTAGACTCTCGGCCCCCAGAATCAATTCCAAAAGAAAAGAAGAAAAAAAAAAACCCGAGATGAAATTAATGAAAGGTGATGACCAAATGACAGCCTTTGGGGTTTTTTAAAATAACACTCTTAACAGGTAGGTGCTCTCCATCACAGTAAATTGTGTAAGTAACAGTTTGGTAGAGTTGGGGGATAGCCAGTGAGATTAGGATAGACAGAGGCAGACACCTGAATTCCTCTGAAGCAGGCTTAGGTTGGTAATGATAGTCATTACCATTTTATAGCTGTCCTACTCAACTCATAATTAAGCATGACAGTCACCACCTCCACTCGTGACCCCTCACTGACAGGCAAAATAAGGAGGGCAGGACCCAACCCCATGGGAATCCCTCCTTCCTGGTCACTACCAGGTGTGGGAACCATGACTTTACGAGCTACAGAACAAACAAATTTAACGATGGCCGATGGCCGAGGAGCCTGTTTCTCTGCTGGGCTCCTGTCCTATGAGGTGCATGGGCAAATGTACAGGCTAAGGTTCGATAAACCCCTCAAAAGAATTCTCAAGTCCCCTGAAAGAGTTTTTGGCTCAAGTATCAAGGACTTAAATTCAAGGAAATTTCTCCTCAGATTAAAGAGAACCCTGAAAAAGGCAAGCCTGCTATGCTGGACTCTGGATGGGCGTGCACCAGGCTTGCGCCAAGCACGGGGAGCCACTTACACGAATGTTTGCCATCCATTTGCTAAGGCACAAAGGTTCTCTGCCAAATAAGGTCATCCCAAAGATGGCCCTATTGCCTTTTTTTTTTCTTGGGGTTGGGGTTGGGGAAAATACACCCAAAGAGCAGAAGGTGGTGAAGGACTCCAAGGTAAGATTTTCTTGTTTCCAGTTTCTTGAACTATAAATTTTAAACCATCGCTATGGAGCAATGACTTCACATTTCTTTCTGCGGCAGCTGAAGAGAAGCACACCACCTATGAGCACAAGAGAAAGGAACCTGGAACTCTTTAACGTCACTAACTGACCCTGTTTATCAAGGGCTGCTGCTGAAGGCAGAAAGCCAGGCATTCATTCTAAGAGCCAGTTATAAATCCTTAAGGCCATCTGTCAGTGTAACCTGATTACTTTTTGTATGTACCAAATGTATTGATCCACACGGGAAACGGGAAAGCTGGTCCTTTCAGGGGGAGGGGTCTTGCCTGTCTTCAAAAGTACATTAAACTTACATTACAGAAATCATATAGTTTGTTGCTTATAAAAGCCCCATCGCCATTTTGGTTTTTTGTCTTTAGAAAAGCCAAGAGGTAAGAGACTTTGATGGGTAAGGAATAACTTCTAAGGTTGCTTTTGCTCCTATCCTGACTTGAAGACTAATTTGCAAGGTTAATTTTTTATTTTGTTCAGGATTTTATTTATTTAGTTAGAGCAATGGAGAGGGGGAGAGGAGGGAGGGGCAGAGGGGGAAGGAGAGGGAAACTCTCAAGCAGACTCCATGCTGATCATGACCTGAGCTGAAACCAAGAGTCAGATGCTCAACTGACTGAGGAGCCACCCAGGCGCCCCTCATTTTTTAATTTTTTAATGGTGAATCTCAAGAGAGAGGGAGGGAGGGAGGGAGGAAGGGAGGGAGGGAGGGAGAGGGAAAGAGAGAGATACTGACCGATTTGTAGAGACCAGGTGAGGTTCACAGGTAAAAGGGTTTCATTTTGCATAAGCAAGTCTTCATGGAAAGTGTGCCATTTGGGCTCTGTGGTCTATCTCTTGGGTCTTGCATGTTTGCTCATCTGATCTAACTTTAAAGTTCCTTGAGGGTGGAGACCTGTCCACCTCATTTTCCACCCTAGTCTCAGCATCTACATAAATTGGAAAATAGGAGGCAATGAAGAAGTTTTTTTACTACACACTTATTTCTGTAGGAAAACCGAGGAGTAAATTCCCGAGCGGACTCTCAAAATGCAAGTTTAATAATTTATAAGGTAAGGGAGAGAAGGAGAATAAAAGAGATGAGCACATCAAGCAAATAATTAAAAAATAAGCCAAGTATGTCTTAAGGCAATACCTTAACTCCGGAATAAACACAGCCACCTGGCTTCTTTGTACTGTCACCGAAGCAGCCGTCTCTTGAGAACAGGCACAGCGGTGGAAATGTGGGTGTCTGCGTACATGGATCCTCACCAAGTGTAGCAAGCCTCTCAGCCCGGCGGGGGGATCCCACGGGGTCCCCGAGCTTGGTGTTCCTCTGACCCCTTCCCAGCAAGGGCTTTTCATGCCCTCCTGTCTCTTCCCTCCCTCAAAAGGCGCTGGGGCTTACCTGTCTCAAGGGAAAGAGGAGCCTTCACTATTCTTGGCTCTCCTTCCCACGGTTTTCATCTGATGAAAGCCTAACTACTCTTTAGATCTCAGTTTAAATGTCACTTCCTTGGAGCAACGTTCCTGATGCTGCACTTCAATCCCCTCCCCCTACACACACACACACATACACATACATACACACACATACACATACATACACACACACACACACACACACTTTAGTTTGGGCCTGTTTTGTAAAAGCTTGTAAAGCTTTTCCCTTCATGGCACTATTCAGAATTGAAATGATGAAGCTCTTTGCTGTCTCGTCTGCTGGTCTAAGTTCCAGAAGGGAGCACTGTGAACAGACCTATCTGGTTCACAGCTGCAACTCCAGTGTGCGGCACACACTAGGCACTTAATAAATACCCTGAATGAATGAACAGTTGAGTGAACTAATAGATCAGAGGAGAAAAAGCACCCAAGAGGAGGTGAGTATTGACCAGGCCTTCAGAGACAGTAAGGATTAGAAGAAACTGCTCTCTCAGTCTTCTCAAATGGTGTTGAAATTGCACGGGGATGTGAGGAGTTTTTTTGTTTGTTTGTTTGTTTAAGATTTATTTATTTATTTATGATAGAGACAGATATATATATATATATATATATATATATATATATAGAGAGAGAGAGAGAGAGAGAGAGAGAGAGAGGCAGAAACACAGGAGGAGGGAGAAGCAGGCTCCATGCCAGGAGCCCAACATGGGACTTGCTCCCGGGACTCCAGGATCGTGCCCTGGGCCAAAGGCAGGTGCTAAACCGCTGAGCCACCCAGGGATCCCGCATTGAGGAGTTCTAAGTCTGCTTGTCAGACTACCTGACAGATAGATTTCCATTGCGCTGCCTTCGTCCCTCCTATGATCACCTTGACTCTACCCACGTAGAGACCTGCCACATATCAGTGTTGACTCAAAGGCTTGAAATCAAAGACACTGAAAAAGCCTAAGTGAGTATATGCTATGTGCCGGCCACTTTTCTGCACATTACAATTTTTTCATCCTTCTTGGTGCTCTGGCGTAGATGCCACTGTATCTATTTATGGTTGAGGACACCGAAGCTCGTAGGTAAGTGCCATGTCTAGGGTCACACAGCCATAGGTTTCCTGACTCAGTATCCCTGGCTCTTTCTACTACAGCGTTATGCCCCACAATGTGTTCTCGGGGAGTGGGCGGTGGCCAGCCCCATGCTGTTCACAATGCCCAGGTGTCCGCCTGTCTGGGACATAGGAGCCCCATTCTTCTTCTTGGCCATTTTAACTTCCCTCTATCATGACTAGAGGGAAGAATGCTCACTCTCTTCTGGTTTGCTCACTGCTCATTCCCAGCTGTGCATTCATCACGTGTCCTCCTTCCAAGGAATCTAGAAGACTATCTGGCCCTTGCCCCGATGACTTTGCTGGAATCCTGTGAGGATTTGGTGTTTGCACAAAGGTCAGTTTACCAAGACCAAGACTTCACAGTCCCCCGCAGTTAAGCATTATTTGCATTGTTTTTATTTGACTTCTTAGGCACAGGTTTCAGCCAGGTTCCTTTTCCTAAAAGATGTAACCAAAAACAACCTAAGTTTCTTTGCTGAGAGGTTCCGAAATTTCCTGCTCGACCTAAATGCCTCTCAAATCCTCCATTCATGGCTGGTGATATTTAAATGATGAGATGTATCTTAAGAGCTGGTTGGACTGTGGGTGGACCCCTAATTACAAATGCTGCAGGGTCCACACGTACCAATTAGCTTGTACCAAGCCCTCACCCTAACCATGCTCTCCCATTGAGACTGCACATCAAAGGGTGCTTCCTCTGGGAAAGGGGAACCCTCAAGATGGAAGAAGAGGTGCAATTTAAGAGTAGATGGCAATGTAAGTCACGTGCCAGAGGAATCCCATTTTACAGCAGTGGGTTCATCATGAGCTAGAGCAGAGTTAGATTAAGCAGTCAGCTGTCTCTACTGCACGCCAGTCTGATGCATTTCTGCATCCTCCGGGAAGGGCGACTGACTCTGGAGTTAATGTGTTCCGTGGGTGCGGGGAGAACGTGGCTCAACATGCCACCTAGTGCCTGGTGCACCACGGCCATCTTCCTTCTCATCTTGACTGTATTTTTAGAACACTATGAATTCTTTCTATTACAGAATCAGCAGAGAAAATGCTTTTTATTGACTCCTAAAAAACACAATCAGAATCTTCAAAAAAAAAAAGAGAAAAAAAAGAAAAAAGCAAAACAACACATCCCTGCAAGTTACTTGCTTCTGTTACTGGGAACTACTCAGGAGGGCTGGGACTAGTTACGTTAGAATATGTCAGAACTTGTATTTGAAAGCACAGGTTTTCAGGGCTCATCCTCAAGGCTTTCTGCCAGGAGCGGAGTACTCAAGAGCTCTAGAAAATTCCCAAGCTCCTTGCAGAGAAGTGGCAGGACAACGGTTCTAGTAGAACAGAGCTTCTCAAAGGGTGGGACTGACCAGAAACCTCAGTGTCTTCTGGGGACTTGTTAAAAATATAGACTTCTGGGCTTCCCTGAGGCTTATGAATCAGAAAGTTTGGGGTGGGGCCCATAAATCTCTATCTTTTTAAAGATTTTATTTATTTATTAGAGAGACAGAGAGAGAAAACGCAAGTGGGTGAGGGAGAAAGAGAAGCTGACTCTTCAGGGTTTGATCTCAAGACCCTGAGATCATGATCTGAGCCAAAATCAAGAGTTGGAAGCTCAACCAACTGAGCCACCCAGGTGTTCCCCATAATCTTTTAATAAGCCCCCTAGGTGACTGTGATGCAGGCTGAAATTTGAGAAGACTATTCTAGAACAGACTTTTATATACCTATAGATCACCTAGGGATCTTGTTAAGGCACAGATTCTGAATTCTGTGTTTCTAACTGGTTCCCAGGTGAGGTCTAGGCTGCTGGCCTGAGGACTACATTTGGAGTAGTACTCAGGTACATGATCATCTTCATTCCAACTAGGGTTGCAGGGTCATCCAGCCAGATCCTTAGTGAAGGTTGGTCTTCATCTCATTCAAAGTCATGTGAAGATGAAATCAGAGCTCCTGTGTCTTAGGACTTTCTTGGTTACCATACGAGTACTCCAGTAAAAGGCAGTTCCTGACTAATCCAGAGTCCCATAAAATGCCAGTGAGTAGACATGTCATTGTCTGTTCTTTTCCACCATATGTTCAACCAAACCAAAACCTCCCATGCCTCTATTTCTCCTGAAAAAATGAGGTTATTTATAAGGTTTCTTTCCAGCTCTACCATTTTATGAAAGTAGCCAGAAATTCCTCAGGTCTAAAATAAAACTTCAGGGCTTTCCACCCAAAGGGAAATATCGACCCAGCAAGAACATGAAATTCTCAGTGTGATCAATAGTTTCAACTCCCCAGAAAGCATAGTCTTAGTCATTCCCAGGTAAACCTGACAAGGCTGTAGCAGTTATAGGAACATCAGGAGGAAAAATCACAAGCAGCCTTTTCAGTCAGTGTCCAGTGCCAGGAATCAATCCCGACAGCCCCTGCAAAACATCAACTGCTCTTCTGGCAAGCCCACCACTGGACATTGGCAGCAGAGCTAAATTTTGAGTCTGTTTTTTTCATCAGCACCTAGCTGGCATATTTACACATTTATAATTCATGTTTATAACAGCTTTTAAATAAAACACAAAGACAAAACTAAAAATATGTAGATGAGCATACACAGGTAATGGAGAGAGAAAAATGCTGCTACTGGAAACTTCTGAGGCCTTTTAAAGGTACATGCCCAAATTTAGGAAGATTTTACAGAGAAAACAAGTCTGAAAGGGATCTAATTTCCAACCTCAGTACTTGATAAGCTTGAAGAGGTTCCAAATGCAATAGAACATTCTGGAGAAGTCCTCTGTCTCTATTGTTAATGACGGTCAGCTCTTTGGGTTGGTTTCATCGGTTTCTTAACTATTATCTCTGATATTCCTCACTCTTTAACACAAAGGCACAAAGTGTATTTTATTCTGTGACACTCCGTAATTCATTAAAAAAAAAATTGTGAAATACCTGCTACGTACCAAGCACTGTTTCATCTTGAATATGAGATTACACGGGTCTGAGGCAATTATATTGCAAAATTCAATATGCAAGTGAAGAAAAATGTTTCGAATTAAGTTCCTAATACAGAGCTATAGTTTGATCAAAGATTTTTTTTTTAAGCCCATTGTTGAATTCCAAGCACGTGAAATCAGAGGGAAACAAAAAGCCACAGGCCCTTTCACTCCTACCATATTGCATTAGTCACAATAATTGTAGCCTGATTCCATCCGGCTTGATGGCAGAGGCGCAGTGGCACTGTCGCAGCTGCAGTGCCCTTGGACTGATGCTGTTTCAAGCTGAGAACTGTCCTCAATGTGTCTGGTGGACTGCAGAGCCAGCCTCTGCGTGTTGGCGGGGTGGGAAGGACCACTTCCCCGCATGTGCTCAATCACAGTCAGGGTCGGCCAGCCTCAGGGAACAGGTGAGGTTCCGAGGGCCAGGGAAGGTACCTGCAGAGCTCTGGTGCCTCCCCTAACGAGGGGGAGAAAACTACTTTCATTTTAGGGTTAAAAGAAGCTTAAAACACCAAATAGTCACGCAAGCGTTGGCACGTGTACTTAAAAATCTTACCAAGGCAGGGCAGCCCGGGTGGCTCAGCAGTTTAGAGCTGCCTTCACTCCAGGGAGTGATCCTGGAGGCCCTGGGATCGAGTCCCACATCAGCCTCCCTGCATGGAGCCTGCTTCTTCCTCTGCCCGTGTCTCTGCCTCTCTCTCCTTCTGTGTCTCTCATGAATAAATAAATAAAATCTTAAAAAAAAAATCTTACCAAGGCATAAATGGAACAGACCAGGTCACCCGGTAAGGAACAGAGAGGCAAAGGAGAAGGGTGAGAGGGGTGAGGCCAGAAGGCAGGCACTGCGTGTCTGAGGTACACGCAGGGAAGAGATGTGGGGGCCTTTCCTGTTTTGTTTTTTCCCCTCTGCTTGCCCACTTTCCCTATGGCTGGCCTTAATCCATGGTTACCTTGTGAATTTAAGAACGACATATGTATGTACCTGTCTCCATACTTCAGCACACTTATTTTCCTCTCTTCCTCTGCCCAATTTAGGGAAGGCAAAACCACAGTGATGGGGGTAGGGAAGTGGGTGTAATGGAGGGGTGATATCTTGGGAGACTCTACTCTTACACAACGTGGCCTGACATGACCAGACAGGGAACTCCACACCCAGAACCAATCATGGCCTTCGGGAGAGGGCCACGTCCACCACAGAGCTGCTCCTAGGCTAGGCAAAGGACCCTGGACTAGATATAAAAGGCAAATGGAGCGAAATATAGGGTTCTGAGAAAAGACCTGGCAGGACAGAACAGTAGCAGACTTCTGAGCAAGAGAATGTTTTCTCAGTTTTAAGGGAAGGGTATTTAGACTGTGGCCCTGCTGTATAACCAGTCCTGAGGTATTCAAGAGCCTCAGTTCAATGGCCTCCAGGCCCCCTCATCCATCGGCCTCATCAGCTGTGTAGGCTTTCCTACTCAGGCCATGGCAGAGCACGAGCATGTCCTCCAGAACTCCCTCAAGCCCTGCTTCACAACCCTCCGAGGTACTTGTTGGGGTGCTGATGTCTAAACCTGACCCTCAGATACTGATATAATAGAGCTGGAGTGGGGGCCCAAGAATATGTATTTTTAACATGCACCTTAACTGATTCTGAAGTGAGTAGTTCACTGAAAATCCTCAGCTCCGAATTTGTTACGAACGCAGTGGGAATCCCAGTGGGAATCCCAGTGAGGTGGGCATTACTCATCACGCTTTCAAAAGTTCAAAGTCCTCAGAACTGACATGGTATTTGGCCAGGGGAATCATTGTGGGAAGAATCAGGGAAGGATGAGAGGACAGGTTTTTGTAAACATGGTTTCTATAGGCTGTATTGTTTTCATCGGTTCATCCTATCAAAAGAAAAATCTAACCCCGTATTGAGTCCCAGTGTGCAAGAGGTAGTGGATTCCGGGGGAATCCATGGGGGGGATCTCCACAGGGCATCTCCCCTCCTTACAATGTCACACAGCTAATGTGATTATGAGACCTAATGAACTGAAGCTAATGTAATTTTGAAAATCTTCATAGCTAATGAAAACCACGTCTTCTCCCTCCAGATTTCCCATTTTGTCTGTTTGTAAATCATGAATAAAATGGAAGTTACAGGTTGAGGCTGTGTTTATGGAAAATCTTAGTATAACTTGAAGAGCTTTATATTTTGAGTGTTACAGTGGCTTCCAAGTTGAAGGATCACATTTGGAACTCACATTATATGCCACAGTATTAAGAAATGTGTGGGAGAGACCTAGAATATGGGTTCATGACACTGACATTTTAGACACAGCCTTTTTCCCCTGCTGACTTCAAAGCACTCCGTATGTCAAATAGTTAGTGTTGTCACTCTGCCCCAATTTCCATTTTCCCTGGAAAGCAGAGAACAAGAAAAGTCTTCAGATTGCACAGTAAGAGCTATTATCAGGGTACGGCTTTGACATTCCCCCACCCTTCACTTCTCTATGCCACGTTTTCACCCATTTAGGGGGAAGGAACATTTCAAAGGGATTAAATTGAGAGGTGGGGGAGTAATGTACAGTGGCAAGCTTCACAGGCTGGGACAGGCACATCTTAGGGATGTGTTGTGGTGAGCTCAGAAAAAAGGAGCCAGCCACATCTTCTGAGTGTCCAAGTTACTCAATTTAACTGTATTAAGAAACACAGATGTTTATGGAGTATATGGTAAAATTATTTACAACTTAAAAATGGAACATTGGAACTCAAATTTTGCACACGGAGTCAAGAATGTGAATCGTTCTTCTCTGCCACTGAGACTTTGAGTAGCTCTGTTTGTGTTAAGAGCACAGACCATACATGGGAGTGGTGCCTCCTTAGTGGTGCGGGGTATGCACCTCATGGATGTACTGGCAGCTCTGGAAACGCATACTGTGGGAAGTGTAACTGTGGGAAATGGAACTGTGGGATTTGATCTTGAGAGGGGCATTGCGTAATTATTTCTCATGCCTCTACTATAAGAAGACATTAAAATATATATATACTTACATAAGGAACAAGAAGGTATGTTTTCAGACAAAAAAGAAAACTCATAAAAAATCAAAATAGTGACTGACATCTAGTTATTGCTATTGGGAAAAAAAATCAATATCATTTCAATCTAGTGGATTAAATAATCTAAACCAAGTGACTTCATTCCAGTTCTTTCTGTAAACAATTATTTATAAGATTTCTCGGTACTAATTGTAAAACAATACATTGCCAGACCTGAAATTTAAGAAAAGGATTCAATCTCTTTCACATTACATTTCTTCCAAGTCCTTGAAATCTTTATTTTATTTCATTGGAGTATTATATCAGGAACAAGCAAATTTTAGGGACAACTGGTCTAGTAGCAGTCACCTGTGTACTGTTTCTCCTTCCTGAGAACTTGATTAAGAATAATCTCAGACATTCTGTAACGTTTACTAATCTAACCTAAGTCTTTGACTCTGTAATCAAAGGATCCAGGATCCAACTAAGACAACAAGCTATATGATTTCAGTATAGTCCCCAAACTATTAATACTCTCTCCAAGACTGTGTCATAATACTCAAATTCCAATCTTTCATATTTCCTAATAGAGTTGTGACCTGATGCTTTGCCCCCTAACCTATTACTTGGATAGGCTTTCAAATGGACTAAAGGACCAAATCCTACCCCGGCTAACTGGAATATTAATACCCTCCATATTGTAGCTGATGTGGTCCTATTGTCGTGAGCTAGGGCTACACTTAGGTAGCAGCTGAACCCAGGGACTAATGTCTCAATTAGGTGGCTAGTATAAAGTAATAGTGTAAGAAACTGTCATGATTTATCTGCATTTTTCAGTAAAACTATTAATGACATTGTTCTATTGTGTAGTACATAAAGCTTTGTGTGTGTGATAAACTCAGAGATTTTAGTATCCGGAAAAAGGTTTTTTTATCCTGATAGATCAGTTTGCCTTTTTTTTTTTAAATAACAACTCAACTGTATGTATGAAAATCATATTTCCTTTTCTCTTCCCCCTCTCATATAGCTGGCTGGAAGCTCAAAGATGTAATTATCCTCAATTACAGCAATTATCTTAGTCTAGCTCTTTCTTTTCTTTCTCTATACCAACCCCAACTGCAAGTTTTTATTTCATACATTTTGAAGAGCCTTACATAAATGTCTTTATTATAGCAATGCCAATATTTCTTAGAAGCAAATCTTAATTTCTAGATGTTGCATACATGAAGTTTTCAATTTAACTGTCATGTACTGTTTATAAATTTTTAAAGTTTTCAATGTGAAGACTAGGTTTTAGAGGAAGAGACATTTATTAAAAAGCCAAAGATAAAAGAAGGAAAAAGGAAGGAAAGAAGGAAGGAAGGAAGGAAGGACGGACGGACTTTCCCTACTAAGTTAATCTTTTGGATCATAAGTTCTAATCTTTAAGGAAATAATTTAAGAAGTATCCAGATGATATACGAGATACAAAGACTAAGATAATTAAAATCAAACCAACTTTATCCTAAAGGCTTCACAGAATTATTAAATTCCTCTGAATAAGACTAAGGTTTTCAGTCCTGGCTATACATTAGAATCACTTGGGAAACTTTTTTACAATATATGAAATGCCCAAGCCTAACTCCAGAAATTGGCTTAATTGAGTAGGGATAGGGTCCAGACACTGACATTTGTAAATATGTCCACAGAGCATCTGAATATATAGTTAGGGCCGAGAATCACTTAGCTAGACCATTCATGTTCCTAAATTTTTAACTGCTGAATGCTACTTCATCTTATTTCTTATGGTATTGAAACATGGAATCTTCAGGATGTGACCATGTAAAATAGATACAGCTCATTGTTCCTCTTCCCACATAAGTTCACACTGTTAACCACATAAATCAAGTTTTTTTGCAAACATAAATCCTCAGAGCTTGGGCCAATAGAGAGCATATATAGAGTCTATTCCAGAAGGTGGTATCTGAGCTCACAACATAAAGACTCAGATCCAGAAGACAGGGGCACTGAGCCACGTTCTCTGTCTGCTGTATTGTCCACAAATTTTTTTTTGCATTCCTCAAAAAAGTAATGGAAAAGTTGTATGGCTAAACATAATTGGTTAGATAAATTAAAACAGAATTATTTTAAAGTATATTCAAATATAAATTTCAACACAAAATACAAAAAAAATCTGGTCTGTTACTGGTTCTCACATAGCACTGGTTTTCTGTTGCATGTCAAAATTGAGCTAAAACACATTCATTATCCTCCGCTTGCAAAATGATCCATAATTCCTACAAGGTAGAGAGTGTACTGGGAATGAACACATTTTACAACAATACTTTTCATTATATTTTAGCTTTTTTTCTTCATCTTCATTGCTTAAGTGGACACAATATATTTTGTTCACCTCAGTTTGACAGTTATTGCAACACTATCATGGCTTTTTTTTTTTTTTTATAGCTCTTGAACGTCACTCTGGATCTTTTATACTAGGTATTCATCTACTGGAATGATTATCCTTCACGTCGTAACAGAACTGCTTTCTCTTCATTTTTTCTATCCTGTTCAAGCACCATGTTCTCAGAGAAGACTTCTAAAGCCCTCCTGCCCATCCCCATTTCAGCCTTTATCCCATTATCCTCTCTTCCTTTCCCATTATCTGTATCTGAAAGCATCTTATATATATATTGGTCTTTGTGTTTCTGGTTGCAGGCTTCCTTTTGGAATATAAGCTCCATGAGCACCGGCATTCTCTGTCCTCGTATCTCTAACTCCAGCACCTATGAGGGCTGTGGGTGCTCAGTAAACACTGACAGAGTGCATGACTGCACATGTATGCAGTCTGAGCAACAATGTTCTGAATATAGTTCTCTATTCTGTAAGGTGGAAACTACTGACAATAGATAATAAATGAGTGTGTACAGTTGCAATTTTCACCTATAGTTCCTCACATATTATGCACGTGCTGGGATTTTAATTAGACCCACAGAGCCAGCCACTTTTGCAGAAAGGCGATTTGCACCCTGTGCCTTGCCGGCTCTAAGCTTCTGCCAGAGAGCCTCTCTGTTTGCACATCTTGCAATCTTGGCGGTTTCTTTGAATTCCCAGCAGAAAGCAGCTAGATGCTAATGTCTGAAACTGCACTTCCAATCTTCTGTTGAGGTTTCTTTAGACCACTTTATTGTGTGCCTGGGGGGAGGGGGGAGGGTTAACACCATGCTTATTTGGCATAGGATCCTCAGAGTACCAAGGAAAAATTTTGGGTCTCTCATTATTGGCAATTCCCACACATGTCTGGCTTGGGCAGGAATTACACTGGAAAAAGCATCCACTTCGTGTTGGTGGATTTATTACAGCCTGGGATCTTTTGTCAGTAATCTTACCCTTCCATTATTACCACATGATACTAATAGATCTGGCCAAGAAGTCAGCTGTAATATCTTCAGGACAAATCCTACTGACATATGGAATCGACAGTTGGACACTACCTCTATTTTGAGGCGCTTCTGTTGGGTCTAGATTAGCACTTTAAGCCATATTGATAACACACTCTGCCAGCCTTCCAAATATGTGCTATGTTTGCATGTCAGCTCCATTCAGAATCTTCAGTATTTCAATTTTCCATTCAGTACAAAATAGAATATTTGATATCACTATCAAAATCAGCTATGTTTGTATCTTGTGAAATATGCTTTAGTGCCCTGGCCCAGAAAAGGCACCTGATAAATATTAGTTCCTCCTTCTGCTTTTCCTGCTATTTTAACAAAAATGCATTTTATTTAAAAGTACATTTAAAAGATCTGCATCTTTTATTTATTTTTTTTAAATCTGCATCTTTTAAAAACTCAACGTACATATAAAATATTTAAACATACAGTTTATATCTGATCCTCTTGTTTAGCTAAATAGAGCTACATTAAGTTCAAACGGTAAACTGTAATCATTATCAATATCAGAATCAGCTGCTTCAATGGCAGGAAGTTCGATCACACTATAAAGTTCTAAGAGATGGTGGATCTTGCATTAACCAAACCTAATATATATATATAAATATGTATTTGTAAAAGACTGGTATTATGAGATGATATGAATGTTTTACAAAAAATACTATTTTAAATGATGACCAATTCAAATTTATTTAAGATAAAATTCAATTTCAAACAGACTTTTATAGAAACTTACAGGATCCTATGTAATGCATACAGTCGGCCATAAACAGTTACAAAGCCAACTCAGAACCAACCATTATTTCTCAGCAATGATCATACAAAGGCTGTTCAAACTACAGGGTTGGTGCAGATGGGAAACTTTGTAGTGAGTCAGGATGATTACACCTGCACCCAGTGGTTAATCTTAATGTCATGAGAAGAGGCACCATCAGACACCGGGTTTGGTGGTGCAAGACAAGGCACTAACTATGAAGTTTTCTTGCCAAAAATATGAATCTGACCTGATTATGCCTAGATGTAATCACAAGGCTTTTATTCATTTTTTATTTTACTTCTATCACTGCAATGATCAAATAACAATCAAGGATTTTGTCTACCCAGGTCAGTTAGCTCACACTCACGAGACTGTGAGGTTTGTAACTAAGTTTATGTATGTGTCTGTCTGTGTAAAAAAGGAAGAAGACATTTTATATGTGCTCCTTGTATAACAATCCCTAATGATCGTCATCAGTGTGTCAACTAAATTGCCAAATTCTCACATGTATGGAAATGAAAATGACACCGCACATTGAGAAGACACTCCCAGAGCCCCGTTCCTCTCCCTGGTTGTGTGATACTGGGAGTCTTCTGCTCTGAGGTTCAGTTGTAGGCCCTATTCATTATTTTCATATTTTGCTCCTGGCATCTTATGCACCCAAAGGCATATGATGTCACTCTGACTTAGCCCTGTTTATGAAAGACTGCAAGAACAAAACAAGAATTGCAACATTATTAATAACACAGGAAATGGACATGGGTTCAGGTGTCTGACAAACACAGGTTAAATCCTGCTCCACTGGTAAATCACCCCACACTCCAGGTGGAGGCTCTCAACCTGAGTCCTTTACTCATCGACAAAGACCTTCATCCTCCCTCACCCCTCAGGTTCAGAGAAGCTAATTGTTATCACATTATTTTTGTGTAGTCCTTCAGAGTTTATCAAACATTTTCACAGATTTTACTTTATGAGTAGCCCAACAATCTTGTGAGAAATTTAAGGAAGAGTTCCTTTAAAAAATTTTTTTAATCACTATTGTTGTTTTAAGATGAGGAAACAACAGACCAGAGAGATTAAGAGGCTGGCCAAGACCCAACTGAACTAGGAAACCACAGAGCTGTCCCCGCCTTGCACTGTAGATCCTATATTCTTTCCTTGTTATACATGGTATTAAAAAAAAATGTGGTTTCATACAAAGTGAAGTTCTCATCAACAAGCCTGGAAAGCAAAGAGCACACAGCTGCCACCAGCCACCAACTCCAGTACCACAGGGGTCTGGTACGTGCTGCAAACTCAGAGGCAGGCCAGGTGGACATTAACCACAAGGAAATAGTTTCTCTTTCTCAAAGAAACATGATGTTTCTCATTTTTCTTTAAAGGCATAACCCGTTCTCTCTTTTGCTTTCTTTTTAACTCTAAGAAAACCACAGTACAAAAATAAGAAGAAGCGGCTATTAACACTCAACTTGATGGTTGGGGAATAACAGAGTAGGGTGGGGACTGCAGTAAACTGCAACTCTCCCTCTATGTTGGGTGTTGGTTACCATTCTTCTAAGGTATGGCATCCTCTAAAAGGGATAAAGTTCTAGGGTCTTAAAAGGCAGAAGAAGGGTGGTCCATTGCTCAGTGTCAGCCTGTGAGAACCTGAATGAATACTAAAGCGGTATGAGATCAAACTAGTATTTATGTTTTACTAATCATCTAAAATCTGAAGATTAATATCAGTTCTACTTACTAAAGCTGTTGATGGCTTTCATGTGACAAAGGTTTCCAACAGCATTCAAGGCATGTGCTTAATGCAAAATGTTTAATATACTGTAAATTCTTTATAGTAACAATACTAAAAACCTTACCATATCCAGGGATCTTTGGGATTGAGAACCACATGTTGCCATTTAATTTTTACTTATAAAAAATCATTACAGTAATTCAAGAGATCTGAAGGGCTTGCAGGGGTAAAATTCTCTTATCTGGGTTCAGAAACCTGTGTACAACTTCTAGTTTGGCAAACAAATGTCAAAAAATATGGAATTCCCCTTAAAGATATTATGTACAAACAGAGCCATCAAATTTAGAATAGAAAGCCCCAGATGGTCTATTAGTATCAACAAAAACCACTGTCCTTGCCAATATGAATTTCATAAAGCAGAAATCATTTTCAGGCATGCACAGACAGACATATCACATCCATGAATACTTATTAACCATATGCTCGATACCAGGTAAAAAGTACTTTATTACATAGCCTGTAAAACATTACTTTAAAAACAAACACCAAGTGTTCAATTGAATTGTTTACTCATATGGCAAAGGCACGGAAGTCTTTATGGAAAGAGTGGCCTGTACTCCCATGTTTTAGAGCGAGATAGGGTGGTGATTATGGCTGTGATGGGCAGGCTTTAAAAGCAGAAACAAGGCCATCAGCAAACCTGTTTGTGTTGGGCTGTCTTGAACATTTTAACTTATGTTCTCTTTTTCTTTATGATGACCAAATTTCTGGGATTCAATATCTGTGTGGTTAATAACCTAATGACTATAAATATGATGGAACTACCATGTAAACCAAAGTGTCTTTGTACAATTATTACTGGTGTAATAAGGAATAGAGACTTAGAGAGTTTCAGTAGCTATCCCCTACCCCTGTAACTCAAAGAGGAAGAAAGTAAGAGAGATGAGGATGAGAGCCACAGGTCTTAATCAGTCCACCTTGAGAACTTTCTAAAATTGTAAAAGGAACCACGGTATGATGGAAGCTCAGTACTTGGAAGCCAGTGTTGTAGGTGGACATGGCCCGATTAGGTCCTTGGGGCTTCTGGAGATGGAAGGCTGGGAAGGCTGGGAATGCAGGCTAGATTTGGGATGTAGAGCCCAATGATCATCTAAGATCCCTTAAAGAGCTTAAAAGTACCACAGTTGTTTAAAAAAAAAAAAAAAGAAAGCCAAAAACAAACAAACAAAAAAAACAGACACCATCCTTAGTGAACATGTGTCATTTTTCTATACTATACATTCTTAAATAACCTTTGATGTTCTATTTTAAAGAAGATAGCTTTTTTTTTTCCCCATTCACATCATTGATGAGAGAGATTCTGTGCGATAAATAAAGCTCCATTGAATCCCATTTATAGGATCCAAGAGCAGTTTATGGATCAGTCTGGAACTATATGAGGCTTAGCTGGTTTTGTGAAAATATTTATAATACAACAGTGAAAAAAATCAATAAAGATTTATTAAGGTTTTCATTCTCTGCATAGGCTTAAAATGGGTTCTAACCCATTAAAAGGGACTTTAATATTTTTAGAGTTGAAATATTATAGTTTACTAATTTTTGTCTTGAGTTGACCTTTTGCAATAAGTAGGTCTTTCTCCTGGGCAGCTGTGAAGATGCCTGGCTCCACTGCTAGACTTTGTCAGCCTCATCAGGTGATGACACCTGAATTTTATGCCAAGATACACACGCACTCACAGGCAATGAGCTTTTCTCTACTTATATTATCTTTCTGCAACAGAGAAAGCAAGCATAACATTTCTTTGACCTTTGTGAATAGTGTTTGGAGGCTCATCTGATACTCTTTAAAATAGGCAATTAAAAGAATCTGGCTGAAAATCTGATTTCTGATATATGTAAGAAAAATTAATAGCTTCTACTTATTGAACGTCTACCACTTGCCAGATGCTTTTTACCTTGGAGCCTCACCTAGAAAAATCAAGTTACATTTAACATATTCCTCATAGGATGGTTGTGAACCATAGGTGGATGTAGGAGATTGTATAAATGGTTAGAATTCTTCTCTTCCCTGTACCTTCACTGCTTGCATTATGACTTCATAGGTCCTACCAGTAAAAAATATTGCCTATGTCTCTACTCTTAATTCTTGCCTTTTGTGACTCACTCTGTCTAATGAAATGCAGTGGAAGCAACAGTGTGTCAAATTCTGAACCTAGACCACAAGGTTTTATGCTTCTGCTCTCACTCTTGGAAATTTGGGGATCCTCTGTGTGAATAAGCCCAAACAAGCCTGCTGGATGAGAGGCATGTGAACAGACATCGTAACTGCACTCCAGCCCAGCTAGGTGCAGACATCTAGCTGACTACAGACACATATGTGAGCCCAACTGAAAGCAGAAGGGCTGCCATACTGCACCAGCTCCAACTATAAACCTATGGAATCAGGAAGCCAAATAAATGGCTATTGTTTTAAGCCAGTAAGCTGTGGGGTGATTTGTTACTCAGGAAAAACTAACTGATACAAAAAGCATTACTTTCTTCACTGTACTAAAGAGAGCTATGGAAGATAGTAACTTGTCTAAGGTCACTCAGACGGTTAAGTTGAAAAGCTATCAGGTTATTATATCTGTCTTATGGGCCTACCCACTACCGTAGTGACTTTTTTTAAATGTAAATGATGTAAACATAAATGAAAAAGGACATGTTGAGTGATTTCTACATGCTCTGTGTCAGGGCTAGACATATTTCCTACATTTGGGAAATTTTACAATCTCTATTTTGTTTTTCATTAAGGAAGTTGCAACTTGACAGTTTTCCTCACGCTACCGCTTTAATCTGAATATGCTGTTTTCCAGGTTTGAACCTGCTCAAACCCTCTCTCAGAAACCTCTCTTAATGTCCCAAGATAGACTCAGAATTTCCACCTATGGCTGTTTGCAAAATATAACTACAATTACCCTCACTCTTTCTTTTATCCTCATCATTTATAATAGGAATTTTTGGTATCATCCATCAAGAGGTAAAGACCATTTCCCTAGCCCTTGAATCTAGACTGGACTTGTGATTTGCTCTGGCCAAGAAGTATGGCAGACATGACAGTGTGACAGTTCTGAGGTCAGGCCTAAGGTGTCTTATATAACTGCATTCATTCTCTAGGTACCCCTCACTCCCTCATGTAAAGAAGACAAGGTTAGCCCTGCTGAAGGATGAGAGGTCACAGGGACCAAGGTTTGATCAGCCAGGTTGTCCCAGCCCACACTGCAGACATGTGAGAGCCCAGCTAAAATGAGCAAAGGTCAACGATAGCTGAGCACTGTTGTATGTGGGATCCTGGTTGGGACCGGAGAAACTGCCCAACTAAATCCAGTCTAGATTGCCAACTGCAGAACTAACAAATGGTCATATTAAGCCACTAAGCTTGTTGTGAAGCAAAAGATAACACATACAGATCTTTTGTGTTTTAAAATTTTTAAAGTACTTTGAAAACTTATTTTTGGAACAGCACATATATTCAGTAAACGTTCACTGAATGGATGAATAAATGATGAAATATCCAATTACACTGAGATAAGATTTCTCTGATAAAACAAGACATATTTTATTTTTGACTTTTTATTTTTATTTTGGAGTATCTTCTTTCTCCCCTGGCTGTGAGACAGAATGATGTTTAGCAGGGGTCTGAAACTTATCGGATGTACTCACTAAATGCTGGCTCTCACTGATCTTGTATGTGAACTAAAATGCCACACAAAACAAAAGCCAAAGCAAACACTAGCACTGAGGGATGCAATTTCAAAATCAGGGCAGATGCTCCTGGTATTTGTGAGGTAGAGATTTAGGGGGCAAGGGACATGCTTTTGTTCTTTAATACTGGCAAGCTTCTTTCTCTTTCGAAGTATACAGTAGTGCCCCCTTATCCACAGTTTGGCTTTCGTGGTTTCAGTTATCCACAGCTTCTGTGGTCCTGAAGCAGATGACACCTGATGTGCTATCACAAAGTCAGTAGTAGCCTAACGCTACATCATGATGCCTCTGTCACTCCCTTCACTCCATGTCATCACATAGGCATTCAATCACTTCACACCATCACCGGAAGAGGAAATACAGTAAAATAAGGTATCCAGACAGAGACCACATTCATATGACCTTTATTATAATATGCTGTTATACTCATTCTATTATTATTAGTTATCATTGTTAACCTCTTACTGTGCCTCACTGATAAATTAAGATTTATCATAGGTATGTATGTATAGGAAAAACACAGTATACACAGCATGCGGTACTACCTATGGTTTCAGACATCCATGGGGGGTTTGGAATGTGTCCCCTCTGGACAAGGGAGGACTACTGGTCACTCTTTGAATGACCCATAGCTACTCAAGTCACCCAATTTTGAAGCACAGGAGAGTCCTGCTGTATGAAGATCATGACAAGAGGCATCTCTCACACTTCCTTAAGGATAGGAGTTCTCAACTTTTGCTGCATATTGGAAGCAATTGGGAAGTTCTAAAATAATGTCTCCAGAGATTGGTTTGACTAGTTTGGGGTACAAACTGCACGTGGGGACTTTTAAAAGTCCCCTAGTGATTTTATTGAACGGTCAAAGTTCAACCATTCCCGAGAGAGCTGCCACCAGTCAAGTGGTTATTATTTAACTTTCAAGGCAGACCTAACTAGACTTTCATGTTTTATATGCCTCTAATCAAAACACAGCACTGAAATACTGTAGTTAGAAACTAATTTCTTATTATGGACAATGACTGGCTCAAAAGGAATTAAGTAATTATCAGATGAGTAACTTCCTAATGATTTACTCAACAAGCCTATTAGGGACACTTGGCAGGATCTTCTATGTCTGTAAAGGCCTTGAGAATAATTAGGTATTCAAAATTTTATTATCATAAACTAGAAAACCACATAACGCTATAAATCATATTAAATAATAAATTCAATCTAAATTTAAGTGTATGATCCATAAGCACATTAACCTAAAATTTTTGTTTGAAAATGTGTCTTACATATACTTCATCACAAATTAAGTATAATTTAATATTTTAGTATGATTTTTAGTTCAGATTTAACATGGGTATTTTAAGAAACTGTGGTCTTCTCTTCTTAATGCAGAAACGACCTTCACAAGGCAACAGTATTATTTTCAGGGGCTATTTCTTTTTTAAGAGAGTTCAAAAGTGCTAAAAAATGATGAATATTAATCTTATGCTATAAACTAAAATAATGCATGCAAATTGGCTTGGTGCCAAAGTTCCATCCTCAATGAATTCCAAAGCTACGATCACAATCACAAACAGACCTCTAGCACATATTCAGCATCAGAATTTTCTAAGCCACAGATTCCCTAAGTCAAAAATCTGATTTGACCCTTTAATTTCCTAAAATTGGAAAATGAGGTCCAGAGAGGTTAAATGAATCAAGCAAAACCCCTAACCAAAGGGCTGGGAATCAAGCCCAGGAAGCCTGAGCATGCACTCTCTCAGCTTTCTGGAAATGGGCACAAGCAAGATCACAGCAGAGCGTGTTCAAGCCCGTGTTCAAGCCCCACACAAATGGTGGCTGGCTGGCCCCAGATTTTGCCAACCTCTGCTACAGACAGTTACACTGAAAGAAGATCTTGGCAAAAAGAGCACTAGTTATCACTTTGTGCCCTAATTATTCTTATCAAGAAACAGATTGTAGTCAACTCTACTATTTAATACATTAGCTATAAATATAGTTACTGAATTTTTCTAGTCTACTATTAACTTTGTACATTAACATGGTACATTTATACAGTTAATGAACCAATACTGGTACATTATTATTAAGTAATAGCCATACATCATTCAGATTCCCTTAGTTTTCACTAATGTCTCTTTTTGTTATCCCCTCCAGGATAGCATAGTACATTTAGTTTGCACTATTTTTTTTTTTTATTAGTTCAACACTAGGTGTGTGTGTGTAAGAGAGAATGAGACAGAACACGAATCTTTCTCCTTCATTCAGCCACGTAAGTGCAAAACCCTACAAATTACTGTTCTCATATTGTCTAATGTAAAAGAAAAGGTCATATGTTAATAAAGTAACCTAGAGTTTTAATATGAGAAAACCACTGTGGGGAGTGAGAGGTTAGACTAAAAAGAACTTGACATTAGAGGGACCTAGAAACATGGTCTCTGATTTCAACATGGGTTAGCAAAATCTAAAAAGCAAGGGATATGGAAGAGTAATGTGAGGATTTAAAGTAATAAAAGACAGGTCGCACAGAACTATAGTAAAGCAGAAGAAAGAAGTAATATTGTGAAATTTGTCATCATTTACTTTAGGGGAGTTTGCATTTTTAAAATCCACAGAAATGCAGTTACAGTTTCCTTGCCAATATTTGTATAAAACATTTTCCAAACAAGACTGATTCATCTTACTCTGAAATGAATTGTTAGATCACAACAGAGAATGTTAAAGAGTTTGCATCCCTTATAGAAATGCCAAACATTTTACTCTGCCTCATGCTGTACTATAAATAGGGAAATTCAAATGCTAAAAATGTTCTCCAAGTTGCCAAACATAGTTCTTTAGCATCTACTTCCTAGTACAAATGACTCATTCTTCCAAAGTTTGAAAATGAAAGCTAGTTACGATTCACGGAGAAATACTGCAGCTTACGCCAATTAATTAAACGCAAAAGATATTTCATTTAGGTCTATTTCTTTTTTCTTAGGTCGAATCCACTGAAATGCTTCTTTAGATTGTTACTGAAGTTTTATTAAAGAGTATTTACTCCAATGACAGTTGGATTTTTAATTAACAATTAGAATAGTCAGGCAACATGAAGATTGTTGGAAAATAATGATGCTGATTGAAATGACTTTGAAATTCATTAGCTGCATTTGAACGTAATAGATGTAAAATTTATTTACTGAAATAAAAACGTTAATAGTGAAGTCAGAACACGAAAACTAATAAGCTCACCTAACAAGACAGTACAAATAATGCTCCAATCTCTTAGAACACAAGGAAATGAAACTCTAAGAAATGTAACCTGATTAAGAAAAATAGTACTTCTTAGGAAGAAATCACCTTTTGTTGTAAAAAGAACAATAAATAGGGGAAATGCCATTCATTTATGGTTGGTATTTCAAAATAGCGTACATATGTATGTATATCTTATAATAAGTAAAGAGAACATAAAGAGTACAGGGGCTTGTGTAACACATCTGAGGTCAGCACTTGCTGGGAGAGGCAATAGCTGACTTTCCCTGAAACCTGGAACAGGAAACTGCAGCAGATGCTCCTGTGATGTAGTTGGGGGGGGGGGGGAGAAGATAGCGGTTGGGGGTGGCAGGGCATGAGAGGTTTCATAACATTTTCTTCTAATCAACTGACTCTACTGTCAGCCTTTAATCTTCTTTCTGCAACTCACCATACCTCATATTATCTCATTACCAACCACTTACTCTAGAACAGCAACATTTTCTTTAAACTGAACACAAATAATTATTGCAATGTCTTGTTCAGGCTTCACTAAAAGTCTTCACCTGTTTTGACTTGCATAGATTTATTTTTGCAAGCCTTCAATGGAACTGTTTTGATTAAAAATTTTATGGTATATAAGAAAGAGGTGACTTAAGGACAATTCTTTGACTTTGGACAAGTTATTACTAAAGTTTGTATTATCATGCTCACTTACATGTAAACTTTAATAATCCTATTTGAGTGTTTCCTTTTTTTCTCAAGGGTGGGGAGGGGTAGAGGGAGAGAGAGAATCTTATGCAGGCTCCACACCAGCATTAGGCCTGACATAGGGCTCTATTTCACAATCCTGAGATCATGACCTAAGCCGGAACCAAGAGTGGGATGCTTAACTGAATGAGCAACCCAGGTGCCCCTTGAGTGTTTCCTTTTTAACAAGTGATGTGCTATTTCAATGAACTCTAAATTAATTATAAAATAAAATGCATAACTTGCAGACAAATTTTTGAGAAGACATACTGGTATATGAGATATATATCCAATATATAAATATTTTCATAAGTTTCAAAAATATAAGTCTCAAATTAATATTTAATATGTTATAATATCAAAACAGACAACAATTGCTTTCATTAACTGATGTTTCAGTATTTAACTTTTTTTTTAAAGATTATTTATTTATGTATTCATGAGAAACACATACAGAGAGAGAGGGGCAGAGACACAGGCAGAGAGAGAAGCAGGTTCCATGCAGGGAGCCCGATGTGGGACTCGATCCCAGGTCTCCAGGATCAGGCCCTGGGCCAAAGGCAGCACTAAACCACTGAGCCACCCGGGCTGCCTGGTATCTAACATTTTGGACAAACATAATTAGCCTATGATGATTTTTATGTGTACTTATAAAACAACGAGACAAGATAAGCAGGTTTAGGCTGCTATTTGCAAGCATTTCTCTGCAATAAATATGTATTTTGTCTGACTTGTGTTGTCAGCTTGCCAAAAGGAGTCTGAGGACATGTATATATTAAGGGTATGGATGATCCTTATTTCTAATAAATAAAAAATAGGTTGTATGATTGCCATTACTTTTTCTTTTAACATTGAATTTTATGCCACAGATATTCAAAAAAGCTGATACGTAACTTACCAAATATATTAACATATTTAAGATTTACAAAAAGTATAATACAACAAACACTGGTGTAACTACTACCCAATTTAGGAAATAAAACACTATGGTAAGTATATAAGAATTTCGGCCAGATGATTGCAGCTTAGAACAACATCGATACTTCTTAGGCTTCTTGTCTCAGGAGTGAGCAATCCATTTCATAGATAAAGTAACAATAGGTGACTAAATATAAAAACTAAGGAAAGCTGCCATGGGCGCTTGCAGCATTCGAGTGACATGCTTGTTCATCTGTCACTAAAGGCTTTCTACGTTCTAAGAGGTCCTCCGACAGACAGCATTATTTTTTTAAAAAACATTTCAGAATCATTTTATTTACTGAGACTTTAAAAAGAGGATTTGGATTTGAATCTTTACCCCCCTAACAATGTAAACCCCCTGGGACACCTCTGAATCCCAGTGGTCTTGTGAAGAGGCTGCAGGGAAACAATGATCCAGGAGAGGACAAAGGGTGAGAAGCAAGACTTGCATGGGGTGGGGGGAGACAAGGGAATCCGCATCCTGAAAACAGGATGGATGTAGTGACGCTGTATAAGGGAGGTCACACAAACAGGCTCTGCTCTAGACCACGCCCACCTCAGCACAGCAACCCGGACCTTGCCTCCCATCACACAGCCCTCCAGGGGTTCTGGAGAACACTCCAGATTCTGGAGAATCGAGACTCAGGTACCTTCTCACATACCAAAGCAGAACGGGTATACAATGTGTACTGGCTTAGTAAATGAGGATACTATCCGCAGCTCCCTATGAAACACATTTGTGGAGGGTCCAAATCTCTTTGGGACCAGCCTGTCACGGAGCCAAAATTTCTACCTAAAAGACCAAAAGGCTACAGAATTTAAAAACCATGGGAAAAATTTGGTCTCAAAACTGGGAATAGCTGTTTCTGCAGGAAACATTTGTTTTTAGCTTAGGACCCTATTAATTAGGAAGCTTTGATTCTAGTTCTCTCCTCAAACAGTTCATCAAAAAGCAGTGAGCAAAACTTGGTTCTTTCCTTTCAGCCATGAAGGATTTCACAGAATTTCTTCTGCATACTAACCTCCCTCCTTTCTCTGTCTTTCCTACCTTATATTTCCTAGGCCTCATTTTACCCCCACCTGTTTTTAATTTTACTCTGTCTTAATATGTTTTATATACATATATATAAATTGCACCTTATTCTTAAAAGCTCTTCTGGAGCAAGCTAGGATATAAACTAACAGTTGCCAGCTTCTCACAAAGATGAAAACAGCTTAGAGATAATCCAGTTCTATCCTCCATATTTTACGGATGAGAAATCTGAAGCTCTAAGGTCCCAATGACTATTGGTTCAAAGACGGGGTGGCATTTAGGGATCCCAAATGTAACTGGCTGGTCTTTCCTCAATACCTGATTACCTTCTATGACACTGTTCTGTTGTCTCTCCTTTTCTTAAGACATCACTGCCCAAGGGGTGCTGCTAGACATTTCTCCCCACCTGAGAGGATAAAAGCTTTAGGAAATTCTGCTCTCCACATCTTGCTGTGGAGAGTCACAAGGAAATTCTGAGAAATTTGCAGTAAGTACATCAATTTAATTTCATTTAATCTCTGTCTCTCAAACATATCGGATCATAAATGAAACTTTTTTTTTCTTTTCTCTTTCAGGAGAGGTGGCAGGGAGCTGCACTCATTAACACCACTCTTTGGGGGGGATCCCTGGGTGGCTCAGTGGTTTACCACCTGCCTTTGGCCTGGGGTGTGATCCTGGAGTCCTGGGATCTAGTCCCACATCGGGCTCCCTGCATGGAGCCTGCTTCTTCCTCTGCCTGTGTCTCTGCCTCTCTCTCTCTCTCTCTCTCTCTCTCTATGTCTCTCATGAATAAATAAATAAACTCTTAAAAAAATCACTCTTTGGGGGAGCATTGGGGTAAGGCAAGACCTCCCAAAGGCAGCTGTCTAAATCCTCACTGCAGGTGAGAGAGGAGAATGGTCAAACATCCATCTTATCGACTTATGGGCTTGAATAGTGGCTTCTCTCCATACTGGCAAGTCCAACACTGCTGGCCCCAGGACTGGAGCACACAGAAAGGTACAGGACCCACGCAGTCAAAGAAGTGTTAGGAAGAGGGAGAGCAATGGCCTTGGCCTTTCTCCCAGTGCAGCTTGGGTGATGCTCTGCAGGCATGCTGCGGAGTACAGCTCACCCCGACAGCCACAGGATGCAGGGCCTGGAATCCATTGACCTGCACCCACTAGAAGGACACAAATTAAAAATTCTTCTTCCCCTGATGTAAACTCCAAGAGGGAAGGGGTGTACAGTTTGAAAACCAGCAATGTAACCCACTGTGTGTGCTTCTCTGACTGCAGACCCCAAAAGGGGCTGTGTGCTTCCAGACCCCAAAGGGACAGATCGTTAAGCAAATTCTGTTCTTGGTACAAGAGGGGTCTGTGATGGGGTGCACAGGGACCTAATGCCTAGACCCTAAGGCAGACAGCCCCAGCACACATGTGATCCACTCTCACCATCTGTGGAACCCAGGACAAGTTACCCTCTCTGAGCTTCAGTTTCCTCGTCAGTAAAATGGGAATCATAATAATGGTAGCAGTGGTGGGGAAGGCGAGTGGGTTACATGAGTTAATATCTGCAAAGTATTTAGACAACTGCTTGCCTCACAGTCGGTGCAGTTTAAGTGTTTGTTAAATAAAAGAGTGTCATTAAGCGTTTACTCCCAATTTCTCTCCACTGGTATGTGCCTCCTTTCCCAATAGACAAAGATGAGCTGTAACTGGTGAAACAAGCCCTTGGCGACTCGTCATTTTAAGACAAGGATAGTCCTTGTCTCCTGGTTACCAGGATGTGAATGAAGCCAGACCAGGCGAGGGTTCGGCCCCTAGAGGTGCACCCGCTGACGGAGCAGCCTGCGAGCTCCCACTGCTTTCTGGCAGGCAGAGGTCCACGCTCCGCAGAGCCGGGTGTCACTAGTGCATGCTAATGACCGGGTCTCCAGTACAGTGGTTACCGGGGTTCCGGGAGAACAGGAACAAGAAGGCAGCATGGGAGACAGGGCCGCCAAGTCACAGCCACACCAGCAGTTACCCTGCAAACTGTCTTCTGAGGCCAGCCTGTCCCCCAGCCCCCTGCAGGAGCAGTAGGGACCCGCCCCACCTCTGCTTTTCCTCCCTTAGTAGCCATCAACTTGGCTGTTAGAAATGATAACATAAAAACTACTTTTAAAACAGACCAAATAAATGCACCAATTTATTGAAGCAATAAAGGGAAACAGTTTTGTAACATCTTGGTTAATTTTACTTGGTTCCTTTGGTTTTTACTGGAAAATACCACCATCTATATTTTACATATTTTTAAGAGGTTACACAAACACGTCTTTAAAAAAGACTGCTAAACACATTTTAAAAGACTGAGAAATTTAAAAATGAAGCAAATAATGGTACCTGGATGGTATTATTAAGCAGCAGAGTAAAAGATCTGCTTTAGGTGTCTAAGGCTGATCCTTACACAGGTCACATAGAAAGCCAAGAAGGGTCTGCAATAATCTAATGACCGCCTGTACACCAACATCATTGCAGCTGTAATTTTAGAAATGTCTTAATTTATGTTACATAGTTCTTACAAAAATATACAGGAAGTTCTCATAAATACAAGCCAAGACTGGGGGATATGGTAAATCTCTCTTGGAGCCATAAGGACTACAGGCCCTTGGACTCGGCTGGGAATGGGCCCGCACACCTGCTCTTGGAGCTCCCCTGGTCTAGCTCACGTGCTCTGTGAACACAGCAGCCTGCAGCCTGACATCACTTTCTGCTCTAGTGCAACACACACGCATGCACACACGTGAAATCCCCAGATGCCTGGGGCTCCTGGGGACCATCACACCACACAGTTCCTGTGCTGGGTGGGGAGGGGAGGTTAGCAAGGAAGTGGGGTGCTTCTGCTTCTTAAGCAGCAGAAACACTGAGCCTCAGTCTTGTTTTACATCTCTGCCAGTTTGGTTTCCAAGAAAGGGCTAGCACATCCGTTTGAACCTTCATTTTCACAGTTGAATTTAAAATTCTGGACATTTGGGGCATAGCACCCTCTTGCACTGTCCCTAACAGTGTACTGCTGACCTCAAAGCCTATTAATGTGTCTTTTTTCTCTTACCTTAGGCAGCTCACACTTGCTTCTGTGAATCACCAGACGAGGTACATAGGTTGTTTTTCATTTACACTGACATGAATACTAATGCACAGGGAGCGATCGCCAAGCAGGTCTGGTGTGTTTATAAACTTCATGATTGTAATTCTTGTTACTATAGTAGTTAGATAAGCACACTGCTGTCTTGAAGCCTTTTTTTTTTAATGTAATACACGCATAATGCAAGGTGAAGAAAACTATCACTTGAAGGACAACTATTTCCCTAAATTATGATTTGCACCTACAGCAAGGAGAAGCTTTAAAGTATTTTAAAAAAAATCTCTAAGCTAATCTCTTGCTTCGGATTTTGAGATTCTCCACTGCTGTTCCCCCATTCTGTATGCACAGCACAGATTCCTGCCAAGTCTATTACAGTGAACAAACAATGTCTTCTCTGTCAGAACAGACAATGAATAGTATCACAAAATTCTCCTCTAATGTACAGCCTCTATTCCCCCCACCCAGACCCTTCAGAAAAGAACAACTAGGATGAGGACTGATGAGGAAAGCATTACTCGCCCCTTGCCAATCTGAAAGTGCATTCTAGCAAGCTAAGGACTAGGTCATGTCAGCCATATATTAGCTGCTAAACAGAAAAAGCTGACAAGTTTATTTTATTTTTCAATTGGATCATATATTTGTGCATTTCTGTGGGTTGTGTCCTTGGGTATCTCTATCAGGAAGGAAGGAGGCAGTTTTATCAGATGTAATTTCAGGGCTTAGCAAAAACGGCTTTTGGCTACAGACTGAGTAGCAACAGGGGAGCTTCATAGAAATGACACAGCAATTTGTGTTAAAATATTGGCAGCCGATTCATGAATGCTAAAGCTGACTATGAATTCAGCTGCCTCTGTTAAGCCTTTATTCCCACTAAGCTCATGATTCATAAAGAAAGCGCCCGGAGTTACTCCCCTGAAACATACAGTTATGATGCTGACAGACTTCTCCTTGAGGTGTCTGTCTGTCTGTCTGTCTGTCTCTCTCATATTCATGAAAAGACGTTAAGGATAGGATTTTCCAAAACAGGAACTTCATGAAGTATTTGTCACCAACCCAACCACAGCCTTACAAAGTGGTATTCTCATGAAAGGAAAACATGGATTTCTTTACAATCTTCCACATTTTTAAGTCTTAGTTGGTATAAAATATCATGATTCCCTTTCCTTTCCCTTTGTGACATGCATACAGCACGGATTTTACTGTAACTGCTGAGAATTGCACCACGCTTTCCCCATAGAAGACAAAATGCTGGGGTTCTTTTTAATAATCAAACCACACTAGCTATTGTTTTCGTGAATGCCAGAGAGAGAGATTAACACGAAGAGGGAAGTACAGCCTCCCCTTTCCTCCCACACATGTGTGACTCGGCGAGCTCCCAGATTCTGATGGCATTCTCCGGGTAACACATTTAGGAGGCCAGCAGGATGTCCCCACTGTTCGGTCTTCTTCTCTCCCTCCCTCTTTCACAGCACCCTAGGCTCCTATTAGACGGCACAATCACGCCTGTGTGTGGCACCACCGCAGTCTGCGAATTCTAAGGATGGGTCCCCCTTATTGTGCATCAGTAATAGTTACCTCGGAGAAACGTTTGTCCAAATAAGAAATCAAAGCTCTGGCAATGTACTCCCTCTGAAATGTTGTGGTGAGAGTCCTCTCTTCCTTCTTGGCCTGTAACCAAAGAGAAAGAAAATTAGGGGAAAAAGGCAGATGGATACAGACTGCGAAAGATACGTGTCCAGTTCGTTGTAAAGCACGCTGGCAAATTTAAGGCCAAACACTGAGGCTTTTTATTCCTTCCTGAGCAAAGCAAGCTGCAAAGTCGAGGAGCAGCAACAAATAGTAAATAAATAAAAAAAATTCTCTAACATAAAAATTAATGTCTGATCAAACACCCATCAATTTTTTTGCTCTCTCCATATTTTTCCTAATACTATGATAAATAAATCTATGTTATTGCACAGTTAATATTAAAATTCAAATATCTGTTACCCAAATTTGGAATAAAACAAGTGATTTATTTGAAGAGTATTTATGCTTTTAAATAAAGTAAGCTATGATTTAATTATGAGAATGTCTTTTTTTTTAAAGAAGATTTTATTTACTTGACAGAGAGAGTACAAGCAAGGTGAGTGGCAGGCAGAGAGATTGGAAGCAGCAGGCTCTCCACTTAGCAAGGAGCCTGATGCGGGTCTCGATCCCAGGACCTCAGGATCATGACCTGAATTAAACAGGGCAGATGCTTAGCCAACTAAGCCACCCAGGCACCTGAGGATGTCTTATTAAAAGGAGCATCTTCGGGGCACCTGGGTGGCTCAGTCCGTTAAGAGTCCCACTCCTGATTTTGGCTCGGGTCATAACCTCAGGGTGGTGAAACAGAGCCCTACACCAGGCCCCATGCTGGGCATAGAGCCTGCTTAAGATTCTCTCTCTCCATCTGCCTCTGCAATGTGTCCCCAGCCCTATGTGTGCACACAGCATGAACTGTGCGACCTGACATGCAGATCCCTTGATTCCAAGTTGTTTCTTCACCCACTCCACTGTGGGAATCAGTGTACTTCGGTCCCATCCATGGCTTTGTTCTAGTTTTGGTGCCCAGCCTTTCCTCTGTTCCCCTTTCCTCTCCACATCTTTTCCCATCCTCTAACAAATATGTCCTATGCTAAACCTCTGATGTAAGGCACCAGAATAAGTGCAGCAGGAGAGGGAGTAGGGGAAGAGGATGGAATGAATGACAGGGTGAGCTTACACCCCAAGGGGAATATCCTAGCTGTTAACTAAGATTCAGAACTTCTCAATTATTTTAACAGAGATACAATTCCTACAATTTTTATATTCCTGTTTGAATATAAAAAACTGAACACAACACGAGCCTTCTAGATTTGCATCTAGTGATGTTCTATTATTAGGAGACATATGATCTTAGACTGTATGTTGCTTTCTTCCATAGCAGAGTCAGCAGATTATTTGTATTATCTCGAGGTACGTCTATTGTCTCCCTGACAGTTACCAAGTGAGAAATGGCCACCTTTTGTTTGCCACTGCATTCAGCTATTATTATTATTTTTCTTTAATATACCTAAAAAGACCAGAATAAGACACACAATCATGGGCTGTCTTCTTCCAATCAGACTCCAGGTCTTTCCACTGTCAATCATGCAAACTGAGAGGCAGGGCAGCTTCACTGGGTGAGGGCTTTGCAGACAGGAGCCTTTCCCAAACCACCTTTTGCTCTTTCATTAGATTTTAAAACAAACCTCCTCCTGAAACCCTGCCAGGCAGATATATTTAGATGTGGATTTCAACTGTAAACATCTCCGCTTCCCTGTATCACCATGGTCGGTCCTAGAGAACTCTCCTGAATTTGTTAGAAATAGAAGCAAGATTTGATTATCTAAATCAAACTGCTACAGAAAAAAAATAATGAAATGAATATTTTTTCTTAAAATGCCAAATCTTATTAATATGTATTAGAAATAATATGTTTGCAGATGCTTCTCTATTACTAGATGGAGTAAAGAGTCTAATTTGAAAATTAAGCACATAACCTGACAGTTATTTTAATAACATAAAATAATGTTGGTGCATAATTTTGAATTTTCAGAATATGCATTTCATGACTTAAAAATATTTCAAAGAAACAAGGTAATCAGGACAGTGTGGTACTGGAACAGGATAAACACAAAGATCAATGGAATAGGATGTACCACCCAGAAATAAACCTGTATGTCTATGGCCAATTAATTTTTGACAAGGGTGCCAAATAATCAATGGAGAAAAACAGTCAACCAAAAAATCTAGGACAACTGGATAGCCATGTTGCATGTTTTCAGGCAAAAGGATGAAGTTGGATCTTCAACTCTGACAATATAAAAGCTAACTCAGAAAGAATCAAAATCTACATTTAAAAGCTAAAACAACAAAACTCTCAGAAAAAAGCATAGGGACAAATCTTCATGAGCTCATATTTGACAGTGGAGTCTTACATATGACACCAAAAGCAAACGCAACAAAAGAAAAAACTGATAAATTGGACTTGATCAAAATTAAACATATTCATGCTTTAAAGGACACTATTAAGAAAGTGAAGACAACCCAAAGAATGGGGAAAAACCTGGGAAAATCATATCTAATAGAAGACTTTTATCTGGAATATACAAAGAACTTTTATAACTCAATAATAAAAAGACAATCTGATCAAAAATCGGCAAAACATCTGAATAGATATTTCTCAAAGTAAATATACAATGGCCAATGAGCACATGAAAAGATGCTCAGCATTATTAGTTATCAAGGAAATGCAAACCAAAACCATAATGACATGAGATACCATTTCATCCCCCATAGAATGGCCATAATCAAAAAGTCTACCTGGCAACAAGCATCATAAGGATGATGACTGATCCAATCAAAGAGAAATCCCATACTTTCCATATTGATTTCTTTTTCCACTGAATGGAACTTCAGAAGTGAGGCGTCTACTCAAATGTGACCCCCTCTCCCCCCACTGCATATGCTATGTCAGTGGAATGCCAAACTAAGCACTGTTTCTTCCATACCTATTTCACTGACAGAATTTTCATTAAGACTGTTAGGTTTTTTTTTTTTTAAGATTTTATTTATTTATTCATAGACACACACAGAGAGAGTGGCAGAGACACAGGGAGAGGGGGAAGCAGGCTCCATGCAGGGAGCCCAATGTGGGACTTGATCCGGAGTCTCCAGGATCACACCCAAGGCTGCAGGCAGCGCCAAACCGCTGCGCCACCAGGGCTGCCCTGTTAGCAAGTTCTTAACACAGATGATGACATTCGTAAGAAGGCTCAAAAGTGAACTCTGGTAATTCATGATGCTTTGCTAACTTGAAAGCTTGTTCTAGCTAAAGCCACTCAGAAAAACTAACATAGAGTTCAATTTCTGGGCCACTGGGACCCTGAGGGTTGGGATATGCACCTGACAGATGGCCTGACCCAACCCCCAGCTGGCATTGCTGAGTAGGAAGAGGAGTGGTTTTTTGGTTTTTAAACTTATGTCCTTACAGTCCCTTCTAGGGAAATAGAGTGATGTTGACAGCGTATCCCCCTGCTATCTGAGTAGATAACTACGGGGACTGGGTAGCAGAGACTCAAGTAACCCAAGTCCAAATTCATGTTTGACTTTTAAAAACTATACTTGGAGGCAGGTTATCCACTCACTGTGAGACCAGAATCATGAAGCTCAATTAAGGATTTTCAAATGTAAAAGAAACTTAAAGGCGATCTACAAATCAACCCCACTTGATACTCGAACCCTTTCTACAATGTCTGTGACATCCAGGTTATAAGTAGATATAGAAAGGACTTGGTTAAACATAACAGCTAAAGGTACTAAGCACAGAATGAATCACAGTGCCTACTATATAATAATCACTCAATATTTATTCACTGAATGAGTGAATTAATTTTAAAAAATCAGAGTAGATTTGAGGATAATGCTATATAATAAAACTGCTCTCCCTTGCAGTCCCTGAAGACAAGGAAAGGAGCAGGACTGCAGGGCACTCATGATTGGCATGTGACTGCAGTAACATATCACACATGCAAACGCCATCCAAATAAATACTATCTTTTATTAACGCTGCAGTAGAAACAAACCAACATGATCTGTTAATCGAGCCTGTGCTAGGATCCCTTCCATAATGAAGGGCTCCCAGAAGGAATTAGTTTCTGTCTCTGGGAAATGCTGTTAGATTTGAGCTGGGGTAAGGAAGGTTCTTTTTCACACAGTGACTTAGTGGCTTCAACCTCGCTGGAGTCCTGGATCTAACTTCTAGGGCCATACGGAACAAGTCCAATAATTTTCCTACATGGCAACTTTTCAAAGACTCAAAGACACCGATTTAAAGAAGTTCTTCTTTTCCTGCCCTTGAGCCTCCCCTTCTCCATTTCAAAGAATATAGTTCTGAGTACCAGCTACCCTAACTCAAAAAAGCACACAGGCTGTAAGAAGAAGAGAGCTAGGCCCTGGCCAGGCATGCTCACAACAGCAGAGCAGGCTAAGAGCCTGCTTCAGCTACAAAGCCCAGCTGAAGTAAGCAGCCCAGTAACCAAGCACAACATCCAGCAGACAAGGTAACCTTGATATCATTTAGGAAATCACCCTTATGTGGGTTTTGGTGATAGTGCTAGAGGAATTCTTGTGGACCAGATATTATAGGGAGGCAATAGGGAGCTGGTGAACTCAGGACTGTGGTCCATTTTCATCCTGGAGACTAATCACAGCTATAGAATCTGGCCACTGGGCAGTGATTCAGGGTAAGAGCTACAGTTCTTGAAAAGATCTCCTGGCAAGATCAAGAAAGACCATGGTACCCAAAATAGATACTCAGTCCCAGACATCTAGATACATAGGAAGAGAAAGAGCTGAAGCTTGCATGGTCAAGGAGTGAGTACCATAGAAATCTGGAAGTCATTTCTGAGATACCAGATCCTACACCTGGGTGGCAATAAGGGCCACCTGGAATGCAGCACTGGTCATCCCAGTCGTCAGCACTGGGGCAATACCATTCTCAGCATGGGAGATTAAAATTCAACAAACAATTCAGCAAGCACTGAGCAAGACGTACTGTGGGCAAGACACAGAAAGAACACGATGAGAGATGTCTTCCATTGCCCTGGAGGCTAGGCTGAAACATCTTCAGTGTTTCCTGCTTTAGTGAGAACAAGCTCAGACTTGGGGAGGGCATGATGATACATGCGAGAGGAACGACTGGGGAAGAAACATGGGAGGTGGGAGGAGACATGCAGATGAACGCAGGGTGGCTAATGCTTTCAATTTTTGATTGTTTGCTTCCAAATGACCATTCTCAAAGGCCCTCACTCCAGATGAAGTAGCACTTCATCAGTGAAGAGGAGAACAGGAAACACTTACTTGTGTCAGTGTAGATACTATAGTCTTACTTAGAAAACCTGCGATTATAGAAGACTTTTTCACCAGCTACACAAGACTGTTGGGATGCATGAATCTTACACCTGACTAAAGCAAAATCTAAGTTTCTTTCATATATGATGCTGCTAAGCCAAATCTTTCCTACTGCCTTTTTGCCATTTAATTGGTGGTGATGATGGTGAGGTGGTTACATCATCCCTGTGCCATTTCTGCCTCTTAGATCTGGGTCACTGAGTTAAATGTCAAGATGTTCTCGAATTCTGTTTCTCTCCTTTGTTATGACATTAGCCATCTCTCCCAGCTTTGGGCTATGCATTTGTATAGCTGTACCCAAGTGAGGCCTAATGTCGGCTAGCACAGGATTTGGTTCAAATACCAGAAACCTTTCTCTAGGAAGATAGCAATTTATTAATCAGTTCTCTCTGGATATACATACTAAGTCAGTTATTAATCTAGCTAATTACACATATCCCCTATTTGTCCAAATGATAAATGTTAGCAATTTGATACACTTTGGGTATAAAAACCCCATATATATATCTATAAAGTAATGCATGCTATTTCTTATTAATCCATCTGAATTCTATGATGGGTCTAATAAATTGTCAATAGAATAGAGTCCAATCGCAAAGCACAGACATTTCCTCCCATTAAAATTTCAATGACTATTGAAGTCCTTTGCCATAATAATGCAAGAAAGTAAGACTGAGCATAAGTCTTTGAGCATAAGACTGAATATGCTCAATGGTAAAGCAACTAAAAGGGTAGCTCATGTCAATGTATCTGGATGTCATAGATGTCCTGAACCATACTGGAAAACCGTTAATTTACAATGGATGCTTCTTCCTCCCTCATCTCCAGATTCTCGACTTCTTGGGCTACACTTTTCCCCTTGTGAGGCTCCCTTGTGTTTTCTGGCCATTTTTTCTTGCCAGCTTTCCCAGCTGTGGCTCTCTTCTTTTCCATGCTTCCCCCCCACCCCAACCCCCTACCCCCGCCTGCCCTGGCTGCTTTTGCTCACACTTCCAGCCTTCCTGGGATTTTCGGAAAGATTCCAGCTTTCATGCCATCTGATATCTCTTGCCTCATTTCTCACACATCCTAACAGCTGAAATCCTTGAGGTCTGCAAAGCAACAGTCCATTAAGAAAAGAGTATTTTCAGGGAGTCAGTTTTCTTTACTAAGAACAGTAAAATGGAAGAGGCAAGGAAAGGAAGTTCAGAGGTACCAAAGAGAGGCCACTATGAAGATAAGATGAAAGTAAAAAAAAAAAAAATTAGGCATCAAAAAGATGTAAGTATGACACTGGGAAAATAATTCTTTCTGAAAATCCTCTTAAATGGTGTGGTTTAATAAAAATAATCCCCTTTCCAAGGAGAACATATTTTTCTTGAATTCTGGGGAGCTGATGATAAAAATTCTTTAACCACATATCCTCATACTATCTACGATATTCAGAACCCAGGTAAGCATAGATACAGTTATAATACACACATGGAGTTATTAACAAATGACATTTTATTAGCAAAAACCTGCTTTTTATAAGAGTGTTACTTGGAAAGAGGCCTAAAATGACACTATTTCCCATAAGCCTTATCTGTAAGCATGCATCCCAAGCAAGGCTTGGACTTGAATTCCTTGCAGTTTCAATATTAATAGAGAAAATATCAAAATAACCAAAGTGCTCAATAGGAAAAAAAAATCCTTTATTCCTAACAAAAGACAGAATAGTTTATAATATGCAAATTCGATGTATTTAGGGAGAGTTGCATGCTTCTCAGGCATCTAAACATAAAACAAGGGACCTCAAACACTAACAATAAAAATAACTTAAATGTTGCTGTAGTGAACAGAAAATACATAAATTGATTCCCCTACTTACTAATAAATGAATTGGTAGGAAAATAAATATTTAAAAATATCCTTCTTTAGGCAATGTAAATAAACATGGGAACACCCCACCTGGGTGGCTCAGTTGGTTAAGCTTCCAACCCTTGGTTTCAGCTCAGGTCATGATCTCAGGGTCATGAGATCGAGCCCCACTTTTGGCTCCCTGCTCAGCGGAGAGTCTGCTTGAGATTCTCTCTCTCTCCCTCTCCTTCTCCCACCCCCACACTTTCTCTCTCTCAAAGTAAATAGGGATGCCTGGGTGGCTCAGTGGTTGAGTGTCTGCCTTTAGCTCAGGTCATGATCCTGGGGTCCTGGGATTGAGTCCCATATCAGGATCCCTGCAGGGAGCCTGCTTTTCCCTCTGCCTGTGTCTCTGCCTCTCTCTCTGTGTCTCTCATGAATACATAAATAAAATCTTTAAAAAAATAAATACATCTCTAAATAAATAAATAAACAGGGCAATGAAAGAGGTCATTCATTCATTTCCTTACTCATCTTTTAGTGGTATTTCCTTGCTAGAAACAAAAAGTAAACACTACTCCGGTCCCCCCCACTCTATTTTATCTGAGAAGCTGTCTTTTGGGATGCAACTTAAGCTGCCATTCAGAGAGCCTAGAGCTTTGGTTTGTCTTTGCTTCTTGGTGGGTACCTGACTGGGCAGCCACTTGGCACACTTCCCTATCACAGAGCCTTGGATGGCCCTTTAGACGTTTCCCAGTGAGGGGTAATTTGTTTTCTCTAGTCTTGTGATCACCCAAGGGACAGGGGAGCTGGAGAATCCCTGATCACTGAGACTTCCTGGAGTTGCTGCATGGGTGTGTACATATAGGTGGGGAAGGGGCACAAGCCAGGATGACTTCTCCTTCCCTAACTAACTTCCCTTCACTAACTTGAAGTTTGCCTAAATGGGCTTTTGAGAAACCTCAAAATTCATAGAAATCTACTTACTGTTAGAAGTCCCAGCTGCAGATTGCAGAGTAAGTTCAGGACAGAAAGAGCTCTCCCTCACACTCCTGCTTAAAGTTCTGCAGAACTGGCTGTGTTGTTTGTATTGGCCTGGGGCAACGGCTCCGCCTGTGAGGTCAAAAGGGGGGATATATTTAAGCTGTGGCTATTTTCCTGGCAGCTTTCCACATTATTAAAGATTGTTGTCTATAAAGTGTCTGAGTTTTGGAGGAATGTGTAGGAGTGTGTGTGTGTGTGTGTGTGCGTGTGTGTGTGTGTGTGTGTGTGTAGTGTCTGAGTTTTGGAGGAATGTGTAGGAGGGTGTGTGTGTATGTGCTGGGGGTGGGTAGGTTGGCTTTTTTTTTTAATATATATATATTTTTAATCATGAGAGACACACAGAGAGAGGCAGAGACACAGGCAGAGGGAGAAGCAGGCTCCCCACAGGGAGCCTGATACGGGACTTGATCCCAGGACATGACCTGAGCCAAAGGCAGACACTCAACCACTGAGCCACCCAGATGCCCCCAGGTTGGCATTTTGTAGATGGATTTTACATCTCAAGTAATTTTATAGTGCCCCTTTCTATATACGTGTGTGTGTGTGTGTGTGTGTGTGTGTGTATTATAGACTATATGTGTATATCCATCTCTATATATGTATATAAAAAGAATATATATTTTATATATGTAGTTGGAGAGAATATACACACTTATACACGTTTGACCTCTTCAACCTGAGACTTTCAACACTGCCTGTAGATATCACATCAGAACCGTGCCACTGATATCATATTCAGGTGGCCATTATTCCCTTATGAATTCAGGCTAGTTTTATGAAATGCTAGCATATGTATGACATTTCAATCATTTCTCTAATGGAAAACAACTACTAAATGACCGAAGTTGAACCTCTGAGAAATTTTTTTTTTAAGATTTTATTTATTCATTTGAGAGAGAGCAAGAGCGAGAACATGAGTAGTGGAGAGGGGCACAGGGAGAGGAAGAAGCAGGCTTCCCACTGAGCAGGGAGACAAACATGGGGCTTCATCCCAGGACCTCAGGATCATGACCTGAGCCGAAGGCAGATGTTTAACTGACTGAGCCGCCCAGGTGCCATGAATTTTAGGGAGATTCTAAGACACTAAGTGAGTGTCTCAGCATCCCAGGGAAAGTCAAGGAGATTCATTCCAATGGAAATAATGTGCACCTAATAATGTACTATCAATGCTCTGTAAATATTTGCTCCATGATGATTTGTAAGACATGGTGTGTTCAGAAGAACTGAAGGTATCATGGTGGATTCCACTCTACTGAGCTGCATCTTCTCTGCAGGCTGGCTACATTTGGAATAGTGTACTTTGCATGTGTGAATACAAATGACTGTGTGCCACATTTTTGAGCCTGTTATGGGTTGAAATGTGTCTTCCCCAAAATTCACATGTTGAAGTCCTAATGAATGTAGCCTTATCTGGAAATAGGATCATTACAGATAAAATTAGTGGAAGTGATGTCAGAATGGAGAAAAGTAGGATCCTGAACTATTATGATTAATGTCTTTATAAAAGGGGGAGATTTGGATACAGAGAAACATATACAAGAAAAATACCCTGTGAAGACAGGAATGTATGCAGCCACAGTCCAAGAACGTACCAATGGCTAAAAGAGAGGTCTGGGACAGAAAGAGAGCACAAGCAGGGGGAGTGGCAGAGGGAGAGGGAGAAGCAGACTCCTCGCTGAGCAGGGAGCCTGCTGCAGGACTCGATCTCAGGACCCTGGGATCATGACCTGAGCCAAAGGAAGATAGATACCCAACCAACTGAGCCACCCAGGTACTTTGAGAATTTGTATATTTAAACACGGTTTTCAATAATCAATTAAGGGGGAATGCCTGGGTGACTCAGCAGTTGAGCGTCTGTCTTTGGCTGAGGGTGTGATCCTGGGATCTGGGATTGAGTCCCACATCGGGCTCCCTGAGAGGAGCCTGCTTCTCCCTCTCCCTATGTCTCTGCCTCCCTCTCTCGGTGTCTCTCATAAATAAATAAATAAATCTTTAAAAAAATAATTAAGGGAATAATTACCAAAACAACATAAAGTAGAATAACTTCCTTTTAATAATATCTTTTTTTAATTGTGAGGAAAGTTTCCTTTATTTTTAAAAATTTTATTTATTTATTCATGAGAGACACAGAGAGAAAGGCAGAGGCACAGGTAGAAGGAGAACCAGGCTCCATGCAGGGAGCCTGACATGGGACTCGATCCCAGTACTCCAAGATCATGCCCTGGGCTGAAGGCGGTGCTAAACCACTGAGCCACCCAGGCTGCCCATGAGGAAAGTTTTGAAAGGGCTCCTTAAGAATTTGGACTGATCAAAATTCCTAAGGAATTTTTTTACTTTATTGGAACTATTATATTTAGACTGATATATCAGATCAATTCACATTTCTTTGACTCCTCCTCTTGCTTAATTTATGCTTTTCTTGGTCATTGAAAAGTCACTCAGAATTCATGCTCAAATTCTGCCCTCATTCCCTTTTCAGTGTTCCACCATTTAGCACTTGCGCCTGGTTCAGAGTTGGATTAAATATAACTTTAGAGTTAAAATCAAACCCACAATATTTTAGCTCAACTAATTTTAGCAATAAGGAAACCAGTGCCCAGTTGTGATCACACAGCTCTTTAGGGTCTGAGCCATGGACATAACCCAGGCCACTTTTCATTCATTACCATCTGCCCTATGGCAGTGGCTTCATCATGTGTCATGTATGCTACCTGTGTGCATTCTCAGATTTGGCTTCAGGGCTGGTACTTTTTTTTTTTTTAATCTCATCCAAAGATTCTACTACATTGCCATATCCAGAACAGGCATGCCAAAATGTCTGTTTAAATATGTACTATTTATGATATAGCTGAGTTTCTGTAATAAGATACTAGCAACTGCTAACACATGACTGCCCTTTAGCATATTGTTTTTTTTTTTAAGTCTCTTCATTCAATATCTAGAACATATTCCCGTGGACCTGCCTTGTATAACTAATTGGCATGATGCACAACTCAGGTTTTATTTTCTTCATTGTTTGATTTCCAGACTAATGGCATTTTAAGTGAGCCTGAGATCTGGGCTCAGCTACTGTGACCTTTTGTCTGGTCAAAGAAGGAACACAAGCCCATCTAACTGATCAAGTAAAAAAGGAAGAGGAATGGGAAGACAAAAATGAGAGAAAAGGAGAAAAAACCCTCAGGCTTTAAAGATGTGAACTCCCTTGGACAAAGACACAATTTCTATTATAATTGGTAAAAATCACCAGAAAACAAATGCTCCTGGAGGCTGTATCTTAGCATGTAACACAGAAAGAGCTAAGAGCAATTTCCATATTAATCAGCCCAAATGGAGAAGCTGATGTCACCTTACAAGCCTAGAAAGAAACAAAAACATCCCCTAAATCTGTGAGAGCCAGAAGCAAGAAATACAGAAGCAGCTTCCTCACTGCAGAATTACATTTTTTTTGTCTGCCATCAACAGGTGTTGCCATGGTAACTATCCTATAGTTAAGAAATGGTAGAGGTAAGGAAATCTATACGAAACCACCATAGAGGAAAGAATAAGAAAGGTGTGCTGTAGCAAGACTAACCTCAGACCTAATAGAATGAGCAACCAGAGACTTGCTCTGCCATTTGTCAGATCTTTATGTTCTTTGAAAGGGACGCCGCAGGGGAGACAGGTCTCAGCCCAGGACTGTGGTCCTTGGAGGGGGCCAGGGAACTCTCAGTGGGGGGCTGCTGTGGCCCTCAATTTATTTCAGGTGCTAATTTACCTTCCCACTCCCATGTGCACATTGTAGCTTTTTGATGACTTTGAGGGGAAGGTTGCAGCTGAGGAGGGTCATGTCTGGAAACTTCTAAAAAGTGAACATCTATTAGTGGATGACTTCCTTACTATACTTCTACCTCTTGCAGGTAGTATAGGTAGTGAGAATTTCTCTGCTTTCTTCCTTCAGATGGAGAAGCTGGGTTTACATGCTATGAATTAGTGAAACAGTTCACAGCTCTTTCTTCATATGAACAACTGTAACCAGTATCTGTAGCTCTAGGAGGGAAATAACCTCCTCAGCGCCTGGCTAAAACAGAACCCATTTCTATGGTCCTCCTTTCACAGCTCATGGCTTATGATTGTGCCCCCTATGTTTAGCATCATGACTAATGAAACAATTATTTCTGGAATTAAATGCTACATTCTTATTTTGTAAGCTGTTGCTTGGCTCCTGCAAAAGGGCACCATCTATCTCCTTTTTTTTTTTCCACCAGGCTCTTTGTTGTTGTTCAAAGGACCACTCCACTCAATAAATGACATGAATTAATATACTTTGTTAACTTCTGTGATTCTTCAAAGTTAGGACAGCTGACAACACAAGTTTTTAAAGGATAATAGCTCAAAAGGTTTAGCCTGAGAGACAAATCAGTGTGGGAGCAGGGATATGAGGCATTAAGAGAGTCTTGCACACAAAAGACGGTGGAGATGTTAGCAGATTTGCTCTGAGACCTAGCTCCTACCTCTCTTGCCCATTTCTGAGACTCAGTTCTCCTTTCCATAAAGAGATAGAAGCATTCTCTCTTCAAAGGGTTCTTATGAGGCTTCCATGAAATACTGCAGATGAAAGTGTTCTGGGCATAAACAGTAAGTAAAAGCAGATGTTGGAAATACTATTGCCACTTGTTTTTCAAGCTTTCTGCTGTGTTAATATTACCCATCACATTTTTGATGCTAACTGGGCCACAAAATTTGCACATAAAGTTTCTGGCAGAAGATTTCTTTCCTTATCATCATCTGGAGGTGCTTATCTGATTTGGATGCCACGATCTTCTATTAGTTCCTTTTCTTTTAACTTTGTTTTCAGCCTGGCAGATTTGTATCACGGACATGGGTGTGTGGGGCGCGTGAGTGTGCAAGAGAGGAAGGGGTAATGGAGGGAAGAGAGAAAGGAAGAGTGAGAGGAACACATTCCACAGATATGCACCTATCTCTGAGTGTTCGTTATTTTATCTGCAATCTGTAGATGGCTAGCACTGTTTCCGGCGGCCTTCTACGCTCTTCAGGAGAAATGATTCTGGGGATGACACTAGTTTCTGCAACCAACTCTCAGCTCATGATGCTCTGCTTCTCCACTCTCATGGTGAAGGGCTTTGCCAACTGGGGCTGAAAATGTAGAAATCCTATTTCTCAAACTGTAACCCCTAGAACTTTGTTGCAGTAAGATTCATACCTTCATTTTTCTTTTCTTCTTCTTCTTCTTTTTTTTTTTTTAAAGCAGGGGGAGTGCAGAGGGAGAGTGAAGATCATAAGCAGGCTCTAAGCCTAGTGTAGAGCCTGACGTCAGGCTCAATCAATCTCACCACCCTGATATCATGACCTGAGCCAAAATCAAGAGTTGGACGCATAAGCAACTGAGCCACCCATGCGCCCCTCTATCCCTTCTTTTTTGTTTGCTTTTTTTATTAAAAAAAGTTCTCTCTTTAAAAATGTTGCCCTTTTGTTTCTGAGGGGTTTTGAATGTATCCTCCCCATTTCACCTCTTCCAATCTGTTCCTCACTTTCCCCTTTCCCTTCCACCCTGCTGTTCAGCACATTCACCTACTCACCAAATCTCATAGGTTCTACAACTTTGAGTGTTTGTTACAGTAAATTTTCAGTTTTGTTGTAATACATCCTTATTGAGAAGGCTCACAGAATTCAGAAAGGCCTATTATGAAAAATGAAAGTTCCTTTTCACCTTATTGTCCCAATCCCACTTCCTTCCCTAAAGGTACATACACTTAGAGTTGAGTAAAACACTTTATTATTATTATTATTATTTTTAGTAAAACACTTTAAAAAGTGTGGAGAAATATAAAAATCTAGAGGATTTTTTTTCTTTCTTTGTTACATATTGGGTAATACTAAGCATCTCTACACTAGGATTTGTTCAACAGTTTTATTGTGCTCATTTGCTGGATGTTAGAGAACTTTCCATGTTAGTGCATACAGAGTTATCTTTCCTTTAAATAACTACAGAGCACTCAAAGGTATGGAGATACTATATTTGGGCCAATGGATATTTAGATACTTTTGGTATTTCTCAATTAGAAACACTCTCATACTTCTCTGATTGACTTATTTCACTCAGCATAATAGTTTCCAGTTCCATCCACGTCAGGGGGGCACTTGATGGGATGAGCACGGGGTGTCATTCTATATGTTGGCAAATTGAACACCAATAAAAAATAAATTTATAAAAAAAAAAAAGAAAATGAAAGGTAAAAAAAATAAAACAATTCACAATAAAAAAAAACTCTCATATGATTGCTCTTGCATATGTCTCTGGTTGTGAGTGAGGATACTGATAGGATAGATTCCCAGACACAGGATTGGGAGGGTCAAAGGGCATGTGCATTTTTCATTTCATTCTCCCTCTCCTCATTGACCTAAAGCCAACATCATATTAATATATTGCCTATGCAGCTGTGAAAGAGAATGTATTTCTCTTTTCTGTTGGGTTTCACTGCTAATTAGATTAATTTCTCTTAATACCTTCTGAGATTCTTGAGTATCTCTATCTGCTGATGGTATGTCTGGCATGGCTTTCCAGTGCTGCTGTGGATTTGTGGATCCCTCTCTTTATTTATTTATTTTTTTAATTTTATGAGTGAAGAATAAAGTAATACACCAATCATTTACTTGGTCAGGCATACAAGATCCATGAGACTTCTTGCCTGGACAAGGCCTAACTTTTCTTGACTCCTCTGTATTCACCTTCCACAGCCGACCAAGTGACTTACTAAAATGTAATACAATCACTCAACTCCTTTGTTTAAATTCCTTCAGTAATACCCTAATGCTTGGTGGGTGCTACAGGTTGCATTTTCTCTCTTAAAGAATGTATGCTGATGTCCTAACCTCCAGTCCCTCAGAATGTGACCTCATTTGGAAATAGGGCTTTTACAGAGGTAATCAAGTTAAAATGAGGTCATTCATGAAGGTGGGCCTACTCCAAAATGGCTAGTGTCCTTATAAAGATGAGAAATTTGGACCTGGAGTCAGACATGCAAGGGAGAAGATGGCATGAAGAAGCACAGGAAATACATCATGTGAAGACACAGGCAGAGAGTGAATCATGCTGACCCAAGCCAAAGAATGTCTGGGGTTACCAAGAACTACTATAACAGGTTTCCTGTACAGGTTTCATAGGGAGTGTGAACCTGCCGACACCCTGGTTTGGAATTCTAGCCTCCAGAAATGTTAGAAAATAGATTTTTATTATTCTTAGCCACCCAGATAGTAGCACTTTGTTACAGCAGCTACAGGAAACTAATACCACAGGTAAAGTCCAACCTCTGATGCTGTCACATAGCACCTTTCACGCAGTGGCTCACTGCCCGTAGTATCTTCCTCTCAAACTTTCATGTGAACAACATCCTACTACCCTATGTGCTCATGACCAAAGGCGCCAGGATGCTTCCTCCTCCTTGCTTCTGAGCACACTGGTCCTTCCACCCAAACACCCTTCCCCATGCCCGCACGAACTTCAGACATGCCTTCACTGATCTCCCAGGGCTACCTCCTTCAGGAGCTGTTTTAGACATTTCTCTGCCAGGCTCCTTGGGCATATAGGATTGTCCCTTGAGTACCCTCTGTGCTGTAGACTTTGATATTATTTTGTACCTATTTGTTTATACACATCCATCCCCCTCTTCCATGCTATCAGCTCACTGAGGGTAAACCCATTATCTTAGCAAAGTCCCTACAGAGAGAATGTCCAAAATGGGATTTTTCTGGGTAAACAATGCACAGTGCCATGAACTCTAAGCAATGTTTCATAGACTTTATCCTGCAAATGGTTGATGCATACAACTGGTAACGGCCGAGGATTCCTTTTCTACATATTGAATATGTAACTGCTTTCTAGCTTGTTATTATTTTTGATGAGATTCATTGTTCTAATCAGTCACACTGAGAAACTTTAGCTGACTGCTTCCTTCATTAGCGTGGTTCATTAGAGACAGAAAGTAGATCAGTGGTTGCCTGGGGCCAGGGGGAGTGCAGAAGATGGGGAAATTGTATGACAGCTAAGGAATCAGGGGTTTCCTTTCAGAGTTATAAGAATGCTCTCAAGTGGATTACGATAATGGTTGCAAAACTCTGAATATACCGAAAGTCACTGAACTGTATAGTTTAAATGAGTGAATTGTATGAGATGTGAGTTATAACTCAATAAAGCTGCTTTAAAAAAAAGAAAAGCAGGATACAATTAATTCAATCCAGTCTACAAGAATCACCATTACAACAAGTCAACTCGTTTTTTTTGCCAAACATCTGCAGAGATAAAATAAACCCTCTGCATTAATGATAAAGAAAACAAACAAAAACCATATCCTGCAATGTTTGCAGCATCCTAAAGAAAATATGACAGCCACCAGGACATTTTACATCAGACCCATGTACTTGGACCATCCTATTGCCAAGATGTAGCAACTTACTTAGGCCTCAAAACTTTTCCTTTGTCTTAAAGTATGCAATTCTCACTTCTTTCTCTCTGTGCCATATTAGAGATATGTTTAATTCAAGAAATACAAGAGCAAGGAGGGGACAAAGATAAAATGATAAATGATAGCCAAGAAGGGAATTACTAAAATCTACCAAATTTTAGATAGTGGAGGGGACATCAGTTATATGGTGAATCCAATTACGTCTGGGTAAGTCAAGACAGTAGCATTTGTCACGGTGTCAAGCAAAAGACACAGTTATCTTTAACACCTGTGAAACTGTTCAATACGTTTTCAGAATAAACAAAGCAAAGAATGACAAAAAGCAGACATCCTGGTGCTGATTCATATACTGTTTCTATTTACCACCTATAAGGTAAATGCCTGTCACATTTCCTCTGTGAAACTTCAAACTCCCTGAAGACAGAGAAGGTAGCTAATGGGTGTTCTCTGCTCCCACCATTCCACACCCAGACCATTCTGTCAAGAGTCAGCAATTGCTCACAGGGTACAGGATACAGAGTCAACTTAGAATCTCATTATACTAAAGAGATTTTTTTTTCCTTTTTAGTAACACTGTTTTAGAGCAAACCTGATTTACTATATGGAATAACAAAATCTATGTAATAATTGATTCCATAATTGTTACCATTCTTTGAAGCCCCATGTCTAAGAACTTTATTTTGGAGACATGTACACTATGAAAAGCCTCCAAAATCAATAGGTTGTTGGCTCATGAACGTATTTGAGCATGACTCAATGAGCAGGATTCCACTGGATCTACCCAGATTGACATATACTACAAGTTCAGCTTTGAAAACTTACTCAGAACTTTATCTATTTTAGAGGCAGCTTTTAATGTAACCACAAAGATGTTAATCATGGAAAGGGAGGGAATAATTTTGCCCTGCAACATGTCCTTATATAGGTCATATACTCCAAAAATGACTCTTTGCTACTGAAATCTCATGATTAGTCACCAAGTTCAGTACGTATTTGGAAAGCATGTACTTACATGTAATTAGCTAAGATAAGTTATGGAGAGAACCACGCAAAAATAGGAAAAAACATTCTCAGGGTTCAATGTGCTAGGATGCAATCAAGAAAAAAAAATAACACCTCTCACACACATTCGCAAAGAAAGAGTCAAGTGTGCCACTTCTAAGGGCTCCTCAGTTTCTTTGTAGGGACTTCCCAAGGCCTCTTTCACCTCCTTTCCAAACAAACTCACCTTCTCCTGCCTCTGCCACACCAGAATATTCTAACTCCTTCTTCCTGGACCACTTAGCTCCAAATCTTGAAGGTTCTTCTTTGAGAGATATACTCTTCCTTCTGTCCTTAGATTCTGCTCAGTTCATCTGGCATCAAGTATTAACCTACCTATCCCATATTGAGAGTGAATCCTTTCTCTACACAGTTCAAGCAGATAACACTCTTGGGTCTTTTCCTGGATCTTTCTTTCTACTCCTTCACTTACTCCCTTGAAGAGGAGAGAGGATGACTTCTTTAATGGGTGGCTGCAGGAAGCATGAACGAGGTACCCCAGGCTCGGCAACTCCCTTCTTCCTCTAGGGAGTGGGGCTATCTTCTGGGAAGATGTGTTTTCCTCTGATCTTCCTGCCAATAGTTTGAGTTCCTCCTTTTGGGCCCACAGAGAGGCCTGTCCCTGCCACTGTGGCCTGTATTCACTTCCGGAGTTTGGCATCAGCACAACAGATAAACCCTGCACTCCAACCTGACCTTTACTAGTAATAAAGGTGATATTTGCCCTGCCAATTATTTTATCCTATCTCTTAAATTTTTTTTTTCAGAACTTGGGAGTGTCTGAGAAGTGTCACTATTATGGTTTATAACAAAGACTCTGGCATCATCTGTACATGTATGTATACATTCATATACATAAGTATATGTATTGATTAAACAGCTTAAAAAATTGATATGAGATTGTGTCCCCTATCCCTGCCTGGATATAATTTTGGGTTGTGTCTCATAAATCTTTGTCTCCAGGGCTTCACCACAATGCCCAATATATAATAAAAATATGCTCATATGGGTTTAAGCCATGACTATACTATCCAATTAAGGACATACAGAAGATTGAAAACAAAACTTAGGACTATAGTATTTGTGTGTCCAGCTACTGGTTATGACTTTATTAATGCATTTTTGGTATCACTTAGAAGTATTAGCATAAAGTTAATATAGACAGAGTATAAAATTATTATATGATAAATACTGCGATCCTGCAGAGTAAATTTAACTGTACACTGAGCAAGAAGAGAGAATAAAAGTTAAGGCATATACTCATTTCTTTCATTAAAGTCCATCAGAATCATTTCAACAAAACCCTGTCTTTGAGTTTACAACAATCTAACAGTGAATTTTATGTGATATATATCAAAGTCTAATTTCCAAAGCAGTAATGGCAATCATAAGACAAATTTTCATGTACCTATGCCTTATATTTTCATGTTATACATTACATTATCCATTGCTCACTCTTACATAAAAAGCCTCACATACACATAAAAAGCTACTAATGTGCAGTGTTGTTGGGAAATAATGACTTGGTTGTCTAAATGTGTTTTTGAGTGTTCCTCCATGAAAAAACAGAAGTAAATTAAATACACAAGTGATTATAATTATGTCAAGATAAACACAGTATTTCAATAAAACTCCAGAGGTCAATTAACGTGATACGTTACTAATTTCTCTTCAATTTTACTTCTAGCACACAATCTTTTTTTTTTAACTGAAATATGCCTTTATGGAATGCTAACTGAACACTAGAACAAACATATGGTACTAACAAGCAGTCCTGAAACGCAATAATGCTGGTAATGAATACTTAATAGAAAGCCCTCTTCTCCAGTTTTCAAAAATGTTTCACACATTTTTTCCTTTGACTTTTACAGTATCCCCTTAAAACAAGAGGGTAAATATCATCATATCCACTTTATAAATGGGGAAACCGAGGCTCACAGAGGTTCAGTGATACTTCTAAGAACTGGAAGGGCTAATGCTCCATTACATATTGCTGACTTCCATTTGGAGATTCAATAGTTACCAAGCACCTACTGTGTAATAAACCTCAGACTAAGGCTGAACTAAAGATGGTTCCTGGTCTCTCCCCGGTCATCCTGTTTGACAGAGGACCAGTCATCAACATGCAAATGGCATGTTCAATGTACTCCTTTAATTTTATATACAGAAAAAAACAAAAATAAGTTTGCAAATATTTTTCCTATAAGAGCAAAGCTAGGGAAGACTGCTTTAAAATTAATACAGCTTGGGATCCCTGGGTGGCGCAGCGGTTTAGCGCCTGCCTTTGGCCCAGGACGCGATCCTGGAGACCCAGGATCGAATCCCACGTCGGGCTCCCGGTGCATGGAGCCTGCTTCTCCCTCTGCCTGTGTCTCTGCCTCTCTCTCTCTCTGTGTATGACTATCATAAATAAAAATTTTAAAAAAATTAAAAAAAATTAATACAGCTTAATCATTTACTTTAGAAATTAAAAACATGTTTCATTGTTACTTCTCAATGCTCAAATTCAAATGATACTGTTTCAATTAAAATTGAGACTCCAAATTAAAAATATCCTTTGGCATTTTTAAATGGATCACTTAATCTTCTATCAAATGAATGAGAATCTGATCACATAAATTAGTCTACCTCATTCATGTACCAAAATGTCAAAATGACTCTAATAAAACAAACTTAGATTTACATAGTCATAGGCACTGTGATGAGAATGTTGCTAGAGAAGACCCTTTCTGAAGCTCCGTTCTGGGGTTTTACATATCAAAAATCACAGACAGGTATCAGCCCCACTCTGTAGCTCTCAAGCCATAATTTTAATGGAAGGCTGCCTCTTCATAAGTGCGGTTGTCTTAAAATGTCAAAATAGGAGAGAGAAGACCCATGTTTAGTCCTGAAATGAAAAGGAACAGCACTCCCATTGCTTTTTTATCTATCTCTTTGCCTATAAGTTAATCAATGAGTAGTAAATACATTTGGATTTCAGGCAGTTTTCCTTTGAGGCAGGAATAAAGAGAAGCAATTGTGATGCTGAGAAACCCAATGAAGCAACAAAAAAGAAAAGTAGGTGCATGAGTCAATCAGCGGGTGAGGTGACCCCACAATTGAAGCCTCACTCTTGCTGATAAGCTGGCAGTAGACAATAGAAGATGTGCTCATTACAAATGAAACACAAACCCCCCACCTCACGCCTCCAGGGGTTATGAATCTTCTGGAACTGAACAAGCAGAGAGGTATGCCAAAGTGTGTTTTACTTGTCCATCCCCATCCCATTCCACCACCTTCTTCCTCTAGAGGACCGTAACTTCCTATTTGCCTTATACTTTCCTTGTCTAAAGTCCATCTATGTTTTAAAGAACTCTTTTAATAAATGCAGCATTATATCTTAGGTAGTGTATACTTCCCTGTCAATCTGTAAGTTGTCTCTGATAGGGTTTGAGTGCTGGGTAGATAATTGTGATGCCAACATTATCACAAGCCCAAGTTAAGCATCATGCACAGTGCCTGAGGGCATGGCTCTCTTCTGTAAAATGAGCACTGCTGCACTAGCGTCCCTTTTACATGTGATAAGAAGAAAGAATAAATGAGAACACGGAGAAGTCCTAATTTATATAAATCATTGTCAGCTGCCCTTTAAAGACTACTTAAGCTTTTTTAAACCATCAGGTCCCAAATTGTCACATAAATTGCTACAGAATGATACATCTATTTATGCATTTCTCTGGATTGGATTAATTAAAAATCTAAATCTTTCTGTTCAAGCTTACCACCTTCTTTGGCTTATCATACATGTACAAGATTTTGGCAGCCCAGAAAAAGAGGACTAATTTACAAAATAATTTCATTCCAAGAGTTCATCTTCAAACCTGTCATTAGGGCACGGAATGCACGTTCTCATTAGAATGAGTAAATGAAGGTTATTACATTCTTAAGACAGCTTATAATTTTTATAAAGTTACGCAACTTTGTGTAAAATAAATAAACTAGTGAACATTAAAACCCTACTTATTATATTCAGAAGTTTCCTTTGGTCTTTTTTTTTTTTTTTTAAGATTTTTATCTATTTATCCATGAGAGAGAGATTGAGAGGCAGAGGGAGAATCAGGCTCCCTATTGGGAGCCTGATAGAGGACTTGATCCCAGAACCCCGGGATCATGACCTGAGCTGAAGGCAGATGCTCAACCACTGAGCCACCCAGGTGTTGTCCCTCCTTTGGTCTTTATTTTGTAGAAATATTTACAAAGTTGCCATCAGCAAAGAAACAGTATTTTCAGGTATTATATCAGGTATGCACTTCCATGTTTCAAAACAGTGTGCATATGCCATTTTTAAAATTATAAAATATTATTTTTAATATTCTTGTCACATCCTCATTGTTGAGGCAAGTAGTTTCCACATCTTCATTTTTTAAGAACATGCTGTTATGAATATCTGCATGACTTTCACATATTTTTCTCAATGACATGAAGTCATGATCTCATAGGATAGAAAATATAGCATCAGAGAAGATCCATTTATTTATAAAGACTGAGATTACTTGTCCTTCCTTTGGCTAACTAGAGCATGTGTGAATGACAAGGCCAACATCAGAAATCTGAACAGAAATGTTATATAATTAACAAGTGTAATGCCTCAAACATGGCTGTGGTTGTTTTTTCTGTTGTTATTATTATTATTATGATATCAACAACCACTGCACCACAATTTCCTAAGCATCTATCACTCAACCAGGTGCTCTGCAAACATTATTCCTATCCTTTACAACTTTCATAAAGTAGAGATTCATATTCCCATTTTAAGTGTGAAGAGTTAAGGGGCTCATGTAAGGCTACACAATCTCCATGGGCACCACACGTAACAGAAGCCACTCTCTCTCTTTGCTCTGCCCCAACTGCCCAGTTCTTAGAAAAAGATCACAGGAAGGGGCTATCGACCTGCTAAAACCTATTCACTAAAGACTTGAAAGTGAATTTATGTGAGACCTTATAAGGAGACTCCATGTGCCACCCTGCGGCTTCATGAGAGGTCCTGGGGGCACTGCCATGGGCAGAGAGGACAGTGACAGCCCCAGCAGCCACTTTCTCTGCATGGCACTGCCCGACTCACAGGGCATGGAGACAATAAGGTAGCCTAAGGTCCTCAACCATTTACTTTTTTTCTCTAAGTATGTCAGCTATTTTGAAGTCTGATGGTGGGTGGCATTTTTCTCTAAATCAGAATGTAAAATCATCCTTAATTTGACACTAATTGAGCTCCATCGCTTCTTTACATGTCTGATCAAAATATAGCTTTGAAAGTCTACAGATAATTAAAATTTCAGGAAGTGTTTGGAGAAGCTTATTAATGTATTTCATAATCATTAACCAAAGAAAAATATTAATCTTTATGATCACCATTGAGCACGGGGAACTATTATTCTTGGGATTATTTTATGTGAACAAGCCCAAATCCTAATGTTACACAAGCTAATGTCTTTGCTCAGAGGATTAGAATTAATTTATGACCTCTGCTTTTGACTCAAATGCTGTAAACATCGCTTTAGTTCCTGAAAACAAAGACTGCTCCTGCATAATTTTTCAGATAGAGAAACTGAAATTAAAGTACCATGATAATATTTACTGGATAAAACGAACACCAAGATCAAAACTGCTAAAACTCTGAGTGGATATTATCCCCACTAATCCTTTTGCATTTCAAAGTTTATTTATTTTTACTATGCTCTTCATCAGTTATTATGGCATAATTTTAAATTCATAAAAGAGAATGCAGAGTTAATAATGTCACAAGCTTTAAAAATAATATTCAAGTAATACTGATGAGGATAGAAATGCATTTGTTATCTAAATATGTTCTTTGGATGAACCAAAAAAAAAATGGTAATCTAATGTTAGAGTTTTAACTCCTCATGCCCCAGCCAATAATGCCCTGCATAAAGAGCAAAGATTTAATTTTAAAACATTGATGAATACTTTTAAAGTGACAACTCCGTGAATCAAATGGTCATGTTCTCGTCAGTGTATTCAAATAATAGAGGTACAAATTTTACAATATTTGGACTTCTCAGCACTCCTAAATTCTTATTTGTTAAGCAACAGCTAAAGCTGAGAAATGGACCTATCTCTCCATGGCTTATTTGATAGAAACATACCAATGATTACTTCTCACTGAAGATATTTTATGGCAACTTCTAAAAGGTCAAAAAAGGAATTTCTAGTCTAACTGCAGGTGGGTCTGAGAATATAAGAACGATAAGCACTGTGTTACTGAAAAGCATTGGCAGCTACTGGGTGGCTCAATTCGTTAAGCATCTATCTGCTATAGGCTCAGGCAATGGTCCTGAAGTTCTGGGATAGAGCCCCGCATAGGGCTCCCTGCTCAATGGGGAGTCTGCGTCTTCCTCTCCTTCTGTGTGCTCTCTCTCTCAAATAAATAAATCTTTACTTAAAATGTAGATTACTGTCTGTAAGCAGTTCCTATATTTTGGCTAGTCAATGGACTGGCCTTGGTGACAGATTAGGCATGAATAATATAAAGGAGAAAAGCACCTTGGGCATATGGTGGTGCCATTAACTGAGTTAGAAAACTCAGATGGGATGAAGGGGCATCTGGTGGCTCAGTAGTTGAGTGGCTGCTGGCTCAGGGTGTGATCCTGGGGTCCTGGGATCAAGCCCCTCATCAGGCTCCCCATAGGGAGCCTGCTTCTCCCTCTACCTATATCTCTGCTTCTCTATCTCTCATGAATAAATAAATAAAAATTATTTATTTATTATTTATTCTAAAAAAAAATAAAAAAATAAAATAAAAATAAAAATAAATTATTTTTTTTTAAAAAAGGAAACTCGGACGGAGGAACTGATTAGGGTGGGGAAATAAAATAGGAAGAACTCAGTTTGGTAAATGTTGATTTTAAGGTGGATGTGGGGCATGGACGTAAAGAAATCTATCTGGTGGGTGTCTAAATTTAGGAATTAAGATCTTGGGAGAAAGGTTGAAAGTAGTGAGCAAGATTAGGGTAAGCAATCATTTTCCTTAAGTGGCAAGACAGTAAATACTTTATTTAGGCTTTGCTGGACATATGATCTATCATAACTACTCAACTCGGCCTTTGTGGTATAAATGTAGCCATAAACAACAGCTAACGAATGAGTATGTCTGTGTTCTAATAAAATTTTATTTACAAAAACAGCTGTCAGAATGTATTTGGATCGTAGGTCACAGTTTGCGAACCTGAGTTAGATGACAGTGAAGTCCCGGGATTAAATACAATCACCCAGGAAGAACATATAAATGTAAAGCAAATTAATATGATATGAATTTGAAAACATGCAATTCTCAATTTATATTCAGTTCAGTTAGGATATATTTTTACTTTTTTCCTTGATATATGAACAATGGCTAGCATAGGGAGATATATATATATATAGATATAGATATATATCTATAGATATATATATAGATATAATATATAATATAATATATTATATATATTATAATAATAATATATATAATATATATTATATATTATATATTAATATAATATATAATTAATATAATATTAATATATTAATATAATATATAATTAATATAATTAATATAATATATAATATAATAATATATCTATTATATATATAATAGATATATATATATATAAAAGCTATGAAGTATAAGAAAAGCTACTAACCTAAAGGGGATTTTAAGTTAAAAGTAAAAGTAATGAAGTTTTATATTCTATTTACCAGTGATACTATATGTCCCGCATTTTTAAAAAGTTCAATAATCACGTGAAATATATTGAATTATTAATTATATTTATCAACTGTTGCTAGAATGGAGTTAAAGTCAACTTTTAACTTTCCCAAAAGGATATGAACCTGGGATGAATTATTCCTACCCATGAAACGGATGAAGTATTTTAATATTAAAGAGAAGCCAGGGAAGTCATAGCAAGAGAAAATACAATGATTAGGCTATATAAGGGCAAACAGCATTCATAACACTTAATGGTTCTACTTATTTCTATAGTCATTCCATATAACTATTAATAGCTTTAAACTATTTCTTTAATAACTATTTCTAACTATTTCTCTAATAACCATCAACATCTTAAACATATACTCCCTTGCGAAAGGACTAAATAAATGTTGCTTCTGTTTAAATAAAACTCTTTAAAACATTCAAATATGCCTTGGGTGCTATGTTAATGCCATGGATTAAATGACCAGTATTTATAGCATTAAAAACTAAGCATAGCTCCTACTTAGATGTATAAGTCAGGGTCTGTTTACTTAGGGCCCTATAAATAGATACCAAAGGGTCCTTGGCCAACTGTGGGAGGGTCTATACACTGCCTACAATTATATGCAAAGCTTTCTGTGCATGGGTCCTTCTTCAGAGACAGTCCAGAACGGTCATTAAATTCCTGAAGGAGTCTATTACTTATCCAAAGCCAAATCGAGATCTGTAAACAGGTCTCTTTAAAGCACATTTATCTTACTTAAAAAGCCTAAATATTCTTTTCTAACTTCCTATTTTTGAAAAGAATAAAATACATGATTATTAATATAAATTAAGCAAGTAAGTTTTTGTGTTTCTGCCGCAGACCACTGGCATTAGATCCAAACTCAAAATTGCATCCATTAGTGAGAAGCCTAGTTTCTTTCCCACTATTTACTCAGAGAAACTTACCCTTACCTTAGAATTTATAAACAGCTCATTTTTTCCAGGGATCTAAGGTACCTTTTTATAAAGCTCAGAAATCAATAATTATCCCAAGAACTGAGCACCTGTGAGATGCTAGACTATTAATTAGTATATCTTATCTTTTATCTGTAGAGTTAATTCTATGTAATAGGTTAAAGAACATAGTAGTACCAGAATGTTTTTCTTATAGGTTTTTTTTGTGTGTGTGTGTGAATTACAGCAAGTTGATGGCAAAATTAAAGAATTGAAAATCCTGCTGTTCCATTCACAGGCTATAATCCATCTCTTATAAATGAAAGGCATTTTGGGATCTCTTGGGAAAGTAACCTATTCTTTTCAGAACAAAATAAATTTCTCTCAAGGATTAGATTTTGAGAGACTCTATAGCATTTACAAAAGGCTTTTGATACACTTCCTTGCTAATTTAATTTTCTGCCTTTTCTCTGTTAATAGCTAAGTTCAATTTGGAAAAACTTCTCCATATTATTGAAAATCAGTGAGCAGGAGTGTTGCTTAATGCTTTCAGGCCACTACTGTACAAAGGTTATTCCTTCAAAGTGTAAAAGATGGTCCAAAACAAGTTGACCTTTCTAAGACAGGAAGTAGCAAAGGCCCTGAATTTCAAAACCTGTTTTCTGGGAGGTGCCTGGGTGGTTCAGTGGTTGAGTGTCTGCTTTCAGCTCAGGTTGTGATCCCGGGGGTCCTGGGAAAGTCCCACATTGGGCTCCCTGTGGGAAGCCTGCTTTTCTCTCTGCCTCTCTCTGTGTGTCTCTCATGAATAAAAAAATCTTTAAAAAAAAGCTGTTTTCTCTCTACCCAAAAGAGAGAAGTGTTAATGTCCAATAAACATTATCTTTGATGACCAGAGAACGAACATTTCTTTGGTTAACCTGACATGAGGGCCCACAGAATTATATGCATGCTCTACAGCTGCTCTACAGCAGCTTCTCTGCCTTAAAGAATACTTTGATTCATACATGTTCCAATTTATATCTATTTTGCATAAATGAAGCAGACTTGTAGAAGAGACTGGATTTGTTATCATGTAAAATACAGCCATTAGTAGGAAATTGATATTCCCAGACATAAGAAGATCAGACTCTGGCTTCTGAGCTGGAGCTTGGGGTTAAGAGGTAGAACATTTCCAAAAAAGAAAGCTCTCCTTCAGAAAGTTAATCACAGGAGTAAATTCAATAACACTACCAAAAAAGGAAGCTATAACAAGCCATTGCTTGAGTCTACCATCAAAGCAGAACAACCTATCCAACTGAGCCTTAGTATTAATTTTAGTGTACAGGTAATTCTTAAATGTGTATGTGTTGCTCTCTCAAAATCTTTTGTCAGCTATATCTTATGGTTGGAAAACTTGACTCACTCGCCTCAAATGCCTATCATGTTAACGCACAGTAGACGTGTTATCAATGTGCCAATCAGACACTCCAACCAAGAGGCAAACACTAGCTAATTACAGAAATACAGAGTTTAAAGCACTATGGATTCTACAGCAAGGGAAGGTGACAGTAAGGCCTGCTTCCAGGCAGTGATGATGAAATGGTCTCAAACAGAAGCAGGGTGGGGGTGGGGGAAGGTGCCTGGGTGGCTCAGTCAGTTAAGGGTTTACCTTCAGCTCAGGTGATGATCCCAGGGTTCTGGGATCCAGCCCCCTCACCTAGGACTCCCTGCTCAGCAAGGGAGACTGGCTCTCTCCCAACACTCCCCACCCCCTACTCTCTTTCTCTCAAATAAATAAAACCTTAAAAACAAAAACAAATACCGATGAGCCAGAGGGGAAGATCCAGAGAAGAAAGCAGATCTAGAACATTCAGGTGCTCCTAAGATGCCAGCCACTACTCTGGGCACTGGATGGACACAAGATAAAAAACACAGATGAAGTCTCAGCTTACTTCCCTGTAGGTAAAGCCTGACAAAAGACTAACACTAAAGTATGAGATGGGGAAAGTAAATTAAAAAGGTCAAGGAAAAAGAAGTGAGAGTGTCTTGAGCGATTCCTGAACCATGGCTGCTTGGGGAAGTCCTTTTTGAGGAGGTAACATGTAAGCTGAGATCTGCATGACAAGAAGGAACCATCCTCTATGCTTTCAACCTATGAGAACTATCTTTGATGGGAAAATTGGAGAGATGTGATTTAGTCTCATAATTGTGCAGTTATCACCATTTTTTTGTGTGTTTGAGGCATACATAATTTTTAAATATTAGAATATTGGTCAGATTATATAAAAAGATTATAAGACAAAGCAATTTGTCTTATGATCAAGTCAACAATAATTTGGTCCTGTCACTCATGACAATTTAACAAACACTGCCTCAGTTATCTGTAACAGCGCCCATCCCCATCCCCAGCACCACCAGTTGGCTTCAGTTCTGAGTTGCTATTTGCAACCTATACCACACTCATACACTTGAGAGGCAAATGTCTCCAGTTAAAGTAAACAGGAGATCTTTCTTTAGCAGAGGCTCAAGAACACACTCAACAAAAAAATCAAACTTCCCTTGTCTTCTGCAAACATAACCTGTTTGGCTTAATAATTGCCTAATAAATACTTGAAATTGTGCATACACATTTTACAGACTATACACATTGAAATGTGGGAAAACAAATTTTAAACATTAATGTCCTGGCAGCCTGCCTTCGTGCTATGGGTCATATACGGGGCAATGGCAAAGGATTGTGTAAATGAAACAGCAAACCCTGGTTTACTACTCTTGAGTTTCTATATTTTCTGGCTGTTCCACTAGAAAATAATCAGTTTCACAGATTCTCAACCTTGTGGTCATTTCCCTATATGAAGCTGTAGGAAAGAGTTTTAATTTCTTGTCCTTCCCCCCATTTTCTGATTCTTCATAGTTAAAACCCCCAGAGACGGACTATCAGCATAACTTGCCTGGTGTCTGCAGAGATGCATGAGGCACATGTGAAGAAGGGCAGGTCCTGGTATGACCAAGCAACATATCAAAATCACTAAAAACTATGGCTGTTCCCAGAGGTCCACCACTCAGATTCATGTGTTAATAACTTGGGTGTAGGGCCAGCTAGCTGGGACACCTATTCTTCCACTGATGACCAGTATTGATCTGGTGAGCCCACAGAGCCTCTGAACCAAAGGGCAAGGGAGAGTGACTTTCTTAATCAGCTTCCTAGAAGAGTGCAAAATTAATTTTTAAAAAGATAGGGCAATAGGGTAGGATCAAAGAATATGAAGCTGAGCATACTGAAGGAAGAATGTGGATAAGACTTTGGAGACTCCATGAAAGCTGTTTAGAAAACATAACAAATAACCTCAATACAATGGTTAGAGTCCAAACAGCCAACGCCCTCATCTTCAAACAGGCTCTGTCGTGAGCCTTTCACACCAGGCAATCAGGGTTTCTGCTGAAGATAAGATCTTAACCTGGGCGTTTCAAAAAAGTAGCTCTTAGGATCTTCTCACTTTTGCAAAGTAAGCTATCTTCTCATGAGATGAACAGCTATGTTCTTGGAGCTTAATGGGAGAAGCCCTGTAGCACTGACATGCCACCACGTTGTGTCAAAGCCTAGCGCTGTGAGACAAAGGAAAACAAGTGCCACCAGCAGTGAGTAGTAACCATCATGAACAGTTTTACATCCTTTCCCTTCTATAGTTCCTAGAACCTTCCTCTGAAGAGGCTCTCACTGCTGCTACTAGGAGAGAGGGAACAGGTGAGTCCAAAGAGAAAGGATCTTAGAGACTTCTCCCAAAGCTCTGGAGGCGGACTGGGGTCCCCCGGGAGCTACAGACCTGGCTAGAACACCCAGGTGCTCTCCATAGCAGGTGCTGAAGGTCCCAGCTTCTAAAGTCTGTGTCCTCAATGGTTCTGAGGTTTCTAAAGAAATTGTGGCTTCTGACTGGTAGTTGAACTAATCATCAGAAATCTTTTCACAGAAAATTGTGGACCACTGAAACTGGAAAAAGCTTTATTTTTTATGAAGAAAGAGTCCTCATTTCAACTATCCAATTTTTTCTTTTGTTTCTTCTTTCCTTCCTTTCTAAAAATATCAACTAGTTACTTTTGAAAGAAAAAAAAAAGAGTCTTGATATACGGAAGATGATGGAAGTCAAGTGAATGTTTGCTAATTTCACAAATCCTCACCTTTATTTAAATGAACAAACAAAAAATAAATAAATGAACAAACAAAATGACACTATAAGCAAAAACTTTAGTCCTTTAGGAACTCACCTTGGGTCACCCAGCTGCTAGGAGTAAATAATGAAACTAGAGTCTAGGTCATCTGACTCCCTAGTTAGTTCTACCATACTAAGATCAGATAGCTAATAGAAAATTGATATTTAAAATTCCAGGGGCACCTGGATGGCTCATCGGTTAGGTATCTGACTTGTGATTTTGGATCAGGTCATGATCTCATGGATCATGAGATGGAGCCCCATGTTGGGCTTGGCACTCAGTAGGGAGTCTGCTTGAGATGCCCTCTCTCCCTCTCCCTTTGCCCCTCCCCCCACTCAATGCGCGCGCACACACACACATGCCTCCCTCTCAAATAAATAAAATTTTTTAAAAGATAAAATAAAATAAAAAATAAAATAAAATAAAATAAAATTCCAGATGGTGACATGCTAGCCATTGGATATATTTTTAATCACTTCAAAGTCAGCTAATGTTAAAAAAATTTAGAAGAAAATAAAAATACCCATGCCCACATATCAACAAAGTGAATACTCTAGAATTACTCATGACTTACACAGTCTAGCTATGTAAAGAGCGAAGGAAGCATCCCCAAAAGTGAATGTACTTGCGTTATGTGCCCCTTGGGTAGAAAAATCCATGCTCTGGGATCCCTTCACTGTGAGGCAACATTACAGGGCTGAGATCAACAAGGGCAGCACATCTTTCGAGAGTGAACAAACAGATTTGGTGTCGACAAGGGGTTGTCGCTGAAGCTTTGATTCCATCCAGTCTGATGTTCCAATTTTAGTTACACTTCATTTAGGTTCATTTGAAAAGCGGCACCGAAAAACAGAGGACTGGAAGTTAACCATATGCTAAGATTTTCCTCTCACACTTGGAAGCACAGCAAATGTACTTTTTCAGGCTTATGAAGTAACCCTCTAGCATCATTGATTTTTGAGTCTTACAAAAGCTCTTCGTATTGTGCCTGCACCACAGATTTACACTGCTATAACTCCTGTCAGACATCATCTTAGCTTTATGAATAAATAAAACTATGCTCTAGGGAAACATTGATTTAAGAGGAAAAAATCAATATCCATCTAGCATGTGATAGACTTGAGCTTTAAGGCTACTTATCCTCAAAGTACAATGCAATACTGAGTGTAAAACCATACTTTTTTGCACCGTAATAAAAGGTAAGTGGGGGTATGTGAAATTGGCAGGCAAATGCTTGCCTTCCATAGTTCTTAGTAGATCAGGATTCCCCTTTTCCTTTACAAAGTAGTTAGCAGAGACTTCCAAAAGGGAAGAGGTAGGGAAAGAGAAAAAAGAGCTGGATGGACCAATGGTATCTAAATCTTGATAATCTGTAAATATGGATTGTGAATATATATACGAGAACTCACTATATTATTAATTCTCCACATACGCAAAATTTTCATACGAATTTGAAAAGTATATTATGTTTGCTTGGAGAAAACTCTATAAAGCTAGTATCAGCCAAGATGCTGACAATGGTTGTCTTTGGGTAAGAGCCTCCTGTAGAGGCTTTTATCCTTCCTAGCGAGTTTTACACTTTCCAATTTTCTGTATTGAATATGTATAATGCTTTTATAACTCAGAAGACACACACACAACAAATATAGCTAAGGACAGCAAAAAAAAAAAAAAAAAAAAAAAAGATTAGAGTGATTGCCAAGTATTTTGTTGACTACTGGCCTAGAGAAAGCCAAAATTCACAACGTAACACATACTTATATTCAGCTCTTTCTTACTGTTCTTGGACATTTTTCAGGCCTCAAGCAGGTTGCTATTAAAATGGATTCATTTAAAAAATAAAGCTACCAGCTTATGCTGCAATTAACCTCATCTCTCTGAGCCAAAGATCAAACAAGGGATAAAAGCTGGCTAAAGTCACCATTTCCTAGCCCTGCACTCACCCGACAAGCTAAAACTATTTTCACAGTGGAGGCAGTTGCTGAAAGTCCTGACAGGCCTGTGGTAACCTCTGATTACAAAGCCACTCCAGACAGCCGAGGCTTTTGCTTTCCTGCTCACAATTGGTTGGAATTAAAAATGAATCCCACTCTCTTTCTCTAGCTGCTCAAAGATGCAGTCTATTGCTAATTGTGTTAACTGCAGTCTCTCAAGAAACATACTCATGTGTTGATTTGGATTAGGGGCTCATGTCTCACCAAATAGTTACTGATGCTGTTTGTGCTCATTGCTTGTCTTTCTGATAAGTGGAAACAGCGACTCTGGAAATTTAAAACACACTTCCAAGTCAATGGCACATTAGAAACCTGAAAATAGGTTGCCGTAATTTAAATTTTGAATCTCAAATTCAAACACAGTGCAAGCAACTACTGTCATCACCAAAGTTGGTGAGAATATTGGCTGAAACTATCTCTAAGGTGGAAAGGACACACAATTAAAAGTTCCAGAAGTATATAGCCACTGTGTCAGTACTAGTTAGCAGCGGAAGATGGAAAGGACCATAAATTGGTTTTAGTGGCTCTTCTTTAGTGCATGAATATGAAAAATAAAATAGAAAGCAAGACATTATTGTTAGTAAAATGCTTATATTTAGAGAAAAGCAGAGCATGAGACTACTTTCCACAACCATTATTTTTTTCCTACAGTTAAATCTTACGCTCATGCTCAGTGTCTAGAGGAGGATCAGACATATAAATGGAAAATTAAATACAGTATAATCAGAGACACAACTTAAGAACTATGGAAGCCCAGTTACAACAGGGGATCGGGAGGGCTTCTCAGAGGACATGGAAGCTGAGGTGGATCTAGAAAGATTCACCGGAATTTATCAAGGACAAGGGGGCAAGGGCATTCTCAGAAGTGAAAACAGCCTGTGCAAAGGCATGTGTGCCCAAAAGCACACTGTGTGTTGGAATATCTTGAGAAATTCAGTTTAAATAAAGCAGAGATGTCAAAGCAGGGAAAGGTAAGCAGGACATTGGAAGGGTGCCACCGGGCCAATTGTGCAGGTTCACACCAAAGTGTTTGGATCTATTCTCAAGGTTAAAGGGCCCACAGAAGTCATTGAGAGCAGGAAATCATGTTATCAATTTGAAAGCAAGGTACCTGGAATGGGTAGAGTCTATTGGAAAAGAGCTATGTTAGCTCTAGCAACAGGCTAATGCAGAGTCAGGAGGGCTAATGTAGTGATGGTAGGAGGCAGAGGAGAAGATTGAGAAGATATTTACCAGGAACATTTGTAGCAGTTGGCCATTAATATTTGGTCTCATCAAGCACCAGTCACTGTTCTTAGAATTTTCATATATTATCTTATATCCAGAATCTACTGTGGACTGGATACTGAAGGTGAAGCAATGTCAGGTCGGAGATTTCTGGCTTGAGTTATGGGGTCGACAGTGATGCCTTTAATTGAAATACTGATTTCAGAAGAAGGAACCAGTTGTAAGCAGAAAGTGAGTGAGGCGGGTGGATAGAAGACATTTCACTGAATCCATATTAATTTTGAGAGCTGCTTGGGATATGCAAGTGAAGATAACCAAAACCTTGGGGTCAGGAATTTGGCAGAGAGCACACTGGAAATTTGGCAGGAAAAAAAATGCTCAGTTAAATTTAAGCAGTCAGCCACGTACAAAAAAAGTAGCACATAATACAATGCTTTCCAAAAACTTAAGACGCTGATTCGACGACTACAGAAACATCTGAGACCTATTCTAGAATATATAGATTCTTGAGTTAAATTTTAATTCCCCCTAACTAGAACATGTTCTACATTTCAGGCCCACACATAAAATAAGGCAGGTAGATCCAGTGGAAATAGAAGTGGCTCAGAGAAAATATCTAATCCCTAAATCGAGATTCTTGTCCAATGTTGGGAGATCAGAGGAAGGCATTTTTGGAGTGTGGATAATCAAAGCTCTTAATGCACTGATTCTTTAAACTAATAAGTTAACTCACAAAAGGCAGGCTGTTTTCCAGGATCTGTAGTTATATTTAGAAAGACCTCAGAGGGTAACCAAAATGACCCTGAAATTGCTCCCTGTTCTCTTAAGAGGAAGGGGTTACTCAGAAAGAGAAAGAAATTCTCAGCAACTTAAAAGAAAGATTTAATTAAAAGACAGTGGCCTATTTTACAAGATTCGTTCTATAAAGAGATTGGAAACATTCAAGCCAGATGTACGCCTTTCTTTCCAGCCCATAGAGGAATTGAATAATGATGTATAACGGATAAGGGTCAGTCAGGTCACCATGTTCATGGTTTGTAAATCTTTTAAAATGGGTGAGCACAGCACTTCAAAGTCCAGGAGTCATCATAAAAATTGATAATCAAGTAGTAAACTAATTGCCAAAATTAAACACAGGATGACTTTGTGTTAACTCATTCTTCCATTAAGTTGGATGATTTTTTTTCTGGATTTGGTTCTGTTTGAAGGTGACCCAAGATCATTAAAGATATTTAATACAACTTTATGATTAGCACCATATGAGATTCCTAACACCACTAATAACAGGAAACACAATCTCATATAATTTCACTTGTGGTGGTGGTGACAGTGGCGAACACTACAGTATCTCATTAATCTTATCTATCCAATGATTATCTCTATCTCAAAGGTGGGTAGAGAGACGGAGAGGACAGGCCTTTTGCCCAATCTCCCATTAGCCTTAGAAGGCAGAGCCAGGGTAGTGCCCATCACCAAAAGGAAACACCATACTATGGAAAGCATAACCATAGGTATCTCACAACCTCTAGGCAGAAACCCATGGTGTTAAATTTGAAACTGCACAAGCTAATACTCTTGGGGGTTTTTCAACTTCACGGCTGTGTCTGCAGTCCTGCAATGCAGGGTCCCCAAATAATCTATTGATGCTTCTATGAAGTTAAGCTAAACGTAAGCTTGAATAAGCGAGAATGTAGAATATATCAGATACGTGAATACCTTGAAATTGTTCTTTCCCAGCTCTGTTACACCCAACAGCTGAAATAAGAGAATGACCTCGTGTTTTCTGGAAAGGAAACACAAGAAGAAACAATTTAAAAACTCTGAACTGAAGGAAAATTACAATAGCAAAGGGTAAAATGATTACCTTTTCATTTACTTATTAAAGTTTTGAGCAATAAGAAAAGCAACTGACAAATAACTATTTAGTTAACCTTTAGTATTTTAATACTATTAAAAAAGAATGTTTAAAAACAAAGTTTAAAACTTGCTCTTAAAAAATAAAAATAAAACTTGCTTTTAAAATATTCAGACCCATATATTTATCCTAATTTTTATATATGTAGAAAAGTAAAAATGACATTAGTCACATGTGCTCCCAATGATGAATAACTATGCCCATGCTGTTTTATTTATTTTTTTATTGGAGTTCAATTTGCCAACATATAGCATAACACCCAGTTCTTATCCCATCAAGTGCCCTCCTCAGTGCCCGTCACTCAGTCACCCCATCCCCCGCCCACCTCCCCTTCCACCACCCCTAGTTCGTTTCCCAGAGTTAGGAGTCTCTCATGTTCTGTCTCCCTTTCTGATATTTCCCACTCATTTTTTCTCCTTTCTGATATTTCCCACTCATTTTTTCTCCTTTCCCCTTTATTCCCTTTCACTATTTTTTATATTCCCCAAATGAATGAGACCATATAATGTTTGTCCTTCTCCGATTGACTTATTTCACTCAGCATAATACCCTCCAGCTCCATCCACGTCAAAGTGTTTCTAATGGCTGAGTAATATTCCATTGTATACATAGACCATTTCTATACACTAACAATGAGACTGAAGAAAGAGAAATTAAGGAGTCAATCCCATTTACAATTGCACCCAAAAGTATAAGATACTTAGGAATAAACCTAACCAAAGAGGTAAAGGATCTATACCCTAAAAACTACAGAACACTTCTGAAAGAAATTGAGGAAGACACAAAGAGATGGAAAAATATTCCATGCTCATGGATTGGAAGAATTCATATTGTGAGAATGTTAATGTTACCCAGGGCAATTTACACATTTAATGCAATCCCTATCAAAATGCCCATGCTGTTTTAGACTCGTTGCTTCATGTTACCTCTCTCACACACAGACACTGACAGTAACGGTGGGTTAGTACCGCACACCTCACACACAGACCTTTTGAGTTCTTTAAGGTATCATGGATTAAAACAAAAAGGGTTGCATGTTCTAAGAAGATGACAGCCTTATCAGAACAAAGATAGTTGGAACAAAATTGTACAGGACTGTGTGATAATTATTACAACATATTTAGCCATAGTCTTTTGTTTTCACCTTGAAATGTGCTATATTTTTTAAAAAAGATTTTATTTATTCATCCATGAGAGACACAGAGATGTGGAGACACAGGCAGAGGGAGAAGCAGGTTCCCTGCGGGGAGCCTGATGCAGGATTCCATCCCAGGACCCTGGGGATTACGACCTGAGCCAAAGACAGATGCTCAACCACTGAGCCAACCAGGTGCCCCCAAATGTGCTATATTTTTGTTGGCATTGCTTCTTACCTTAAAATAAAAACTGTATTACTTATAAAGATCACTTCCTCTAAGAGGAAGTGTGATGCAAGTTTGAGGAATGTAATCTCAAATCTAAAATTCTGTTTCTGTTGATTATGGATCAAGGAAGGCAACTTAAAGTATGCTAAGTAGAAGTAAGGAGTCGTGGTCATGAAAGTACGGCCCAGTAACGAGACTGAATATTCTCAGAAACAGTATCCACTGATGTAAACCAATGCATTTTTTTTTCTTTTTTGGTAAAGTTTAAAAGAGAAAAGAAAGAGACATTTCTTAGGAAAAAAGTGAAAAGCAAAGCAATGCTAGAAAGACCAAAAAAAATTTAGTAAAATTGACAATAAACAAGGAGGTGGTCCCTTCATGACCTGGCATATAAGCCTCTCCAGTGGCCAGTAAGACAAGAGCTCCTCAACGCCTACTGCACCTCTTGGGGCCTAAACTCACATGGTCTAAGAGCCTCCTGGATATAAGGTCCAAGAGAAATGTTCAGGAAAGGGCAAGGAGAATTACACATCGAAACCAGAGAGAGGGTAAAGATCACATTTACCAACAGTCCACTTTCAACAAAGGAAGGCAATGGAAATTCTTTCCTCTTTGCCTTTTACTGGGAAATTCCCCCACTCTGAACCACTGAGCACTACAGTTCAGCAATATTATGGGTTTTGGTAGGTTTCCTGAAAACTTGTCATTTATAAAACCAAGAAGATCCATTTCAAGCTCTAATCAACTGCATCAGAAACAAATGTTGAATCATATTTTCTCAAACATGGAAAACTATTTTGAGGCACTGCTACATCTATCTAATAAGCCTTATTAATAAAGCTCTGTGCTATACAAAAGCAAAATGATAAGGCCCAGTTCAAGAGACCAAGTTCCCAATATATAGGATACAGAGATACAGGGGATAATAGAAGTATGTATAGGTTGTGAATAGAGTACAGAAAAGAGCATGAGGGCTCCATATGTAGAACTCTCCACAGCTCCTGGGATAAAACCACACCACTTGGCCTGCGTGGCAAACTCCCCATTATGGCACTGCCACCATGCCCAAGATCCTAGCTCAGCATCTATCTCCTCTTCCTCAGCTCCCACCCGTAGTTCTCCACACCTCCGCCACACTGTTTGCTTGTTTGTTATTTTTCTAAGGGGCTAAGCAACTAATCTAGACATGAATATCATATAAAGCACTTGTTAGAAAGCTAGAAACCATCTGTAACGTGCTTAATAAGACTAAGTGGATCCTGGTATCTGGCAGGTGGGTTCTCCCACCAGGATCCACAGCCTGTCACAATTTTTTCAATCTTGCCCTTCTTTTATTTAGAATAAAAGAAGAGGAAGTAAACTGTAAGCACTAGTATAAAGTACAGAGCACTAAAATTTGGAGCTGGATAATTCTTTGTTTGGAGAGGTTGTGGTTCCTCCACCCATTGGCTGTGACAACCAAAAAGGTCTCTGGACTTTGGCACATGTCCCCTGAATGGTTAAATCACTCCCCAGTTGAGACTAACTGGTCTCAAATGAATGATGACTTACTAAAATATAGTAATATTTATATCCTAACTTCCATACTATGCAGAAAGACAGTGGTTTGGATGGAGACCATCAGAAAGGGCACAGGTGGGGGAGGAAAGCATATTTATTGAGCACCCTCTGTATTCTTGGGCCTATGTGAGGTCAGTCATTGTATTTAATACTCACAAAACACACTCTGCTTTTTCTTCCTAAATCAAAGCTTGCTGAAAACCTTGGGAGGCAAGGAGTGATGCTGGCAATGTTATTACAAGCAAAACTCTTCAGAATAAAATTAATATTTCTAGAACTTTGCACAGACACTGATATGCTTTTCCTTCACTTGCAACACCCAACTGCTGAACTTCTCAGCCTTGAGAATGAGCTATGCTACACATTCCCATGCAGAGTGCCTCCATTTGTGGCTTCACAGGATATTCCCTCTACCAATTTCAAAGGCACATGGTTGTTTTCAGAAGTGTAGGCCCAAACGGTGTCAGATGCATGGCCAAAAATGTCCTCATCCTAAATGCATGATGAAGTAGGCATAGTTAGCCTGTGGAACTGTCAAATGCTAACTCATTACAGCTCTTTGTCAGTGTCCCAAGTGAAGACAACAAGCTCTGTAGCCCAGAGCAGATGAGTTGGTTAAAGGCTGACTTAACTACCGACCACCCTGAGAGTGATTGATGAAAGAGGGACAGGAATTCCTGACAGACCTGGAAGTTGGTCAGTTTCCCCCCTGGTCCCACAAAAGCCTAGCAAGCTCAATAATCTCAATGACATCTGGCATAGTCAGGTCCAAAAGGGTCTCCAAGCTGGGGTCTTCCATAATAATAGTTTTTATTATAATTGGCTTTTTTTTTCAGATTCTGTTCTCATATAATCACATCTTCTACTCTAAAATATCTAATACCTAATATCTGTTCAAATACTTAAGAACAGTTTCCATGTGGACACTATTCAAGGAGGTGTTTCTTTTCTTTTAAAGATTTTAGGGGGGGATCCCTGGGTGGCGCAGCGGTTTGGCGCCTGCCTTTGGCCCAGGGCGCGATCCTGGAGACCCGGGATCGAATCCCACGTCGGGCTCCCGGTGCATGGAGCCTGCTTCTCCCTCTGCCTGTGTCTCTGCCTCTCTCTCTGTGTGTCTATCATAAATAAATAAAAATTAAAAAAAAATAAAAAAAATAAAGATTTTAGGGGATCCCTGGGTGGCTCAGCAGTTTACCACCACCTTCAGCCCAGGGTGTGATCCTGGAGTCCCAGGATCAAGTCCCACGTCAGGCTCCCTGCATGGAGCCTGCTTCTCCCTCTGCCTGTATCTCTGCCTCTCTCTCTCTCTCTCTCTGTGTGTGTGTGTGTCTCTCATGAATAAATAAAACCTTAAAAAAAATAAAAATAAAAAATAAAGATTTTGTTTATTCACAACGGACACAGAGAGAGAGAGAGAAGCAGGCTCCCTGTAGGGAGCCCCGTGCGGGACTCGATCCCAGGATCCCGAGATCATGACCTGAGCCAAAGGCAGACAGACGCTCAACTACTGAGCCACCCAGATGCCCCAAGGAGGTGTTTCTGACCAAGATGGACAAAATTCCCAGCCCTCATGGAGCTTTTTGGTAGAGGTGGGAGACAAACCAGCCATCTCGCAAAACAGAGAATTCCTGAACAACTGAAGCTAGTCTGGGGCATGAGTACAGTCATGCTGGCCCCTCAATGTGACCATCACGATGGCACCCCTGGGAGAAGCAGAGAACGCCCAGTGTTCCCATGGCTCCGGCAGGGAAGACCCCAGACGTGGGCCCACACGCAGGCACGTGAGTGAATCCAGCAGAGGGAGAGTCCGAAGCAAGGTTATCACCCTGAAACGTAAGGGTGGGCAAGGAAACAGTGAAGGTGTCCCAGGAGAGCAGCAGGTAGCTGGAGTCCTCGGAGAGAGGGAGATGCGAATGGACTGGGGAACCAGCAGTGCGAGGGCCACCGAGATCCAAGCGAGCCCTAGCAGCATGCACCTGTGTGCTCCTCCAGCCGCATCCGCAGCACAGGGGAGGATGTGGGCAGGGGCAGGGGGGCCAGGTAGGGGTGCACACCCAGGAGGGGGAGACAGAAGCAAAGAACCTAACCTGAGGGCGCATGCAAAGGCATTGTTAGGAAGAGAGAGAATGGAATCCGCACTGGGTAAATGGGAAAGGAGAACTGGCCGGAGTGACAGAGTGGAAATTAGTAGGGCCTGTGGGTTGTAGGCGCTGGCAGCGTCCAAAAGTGACTGGAAGCCAGGAAGTGCGGTGGAACAGAAAGAGGGGGGATCAGAGAACAGGATGCTGGGAGGGAGGCTGGGTTAGATCCTCACTGTTCAAGGTGCGGCCCTGCACCGGCAGCCTCGACACCTGGGACGCGTGTGGACTACAGACTCTCAGACCTACTGCATCAGACGCTATGCTTCACCAGGTGACTCAGGGGCGTGCTAACTGTGAAGGAGAACCAGCCTCCATGGGAGCCTGACCAGAAGCCACAGGCACCAGATAAAAAGGTGCTAGTGAATCAGTGTCTGGGGTTAGGGACTTCCCTGGGGCTCTGCTTCCCCTGCTCCACTTGACACGGCTCACTCTGGCATCCTGCCTTTGCACCCAGCTGCCTCCTGCCCTCCCGTGCTGCTGGCAGACCTTAGAGTCCAGGGACCAAAGAAGGCTGCCCCTCCAAGTGCCCCATTCACAGTCCCACCCCTCTGTCAGCAAATGGCACCCCCCTTGCATCCTGAGACCAAGGGCCACCTAGCCCTCTCTGCTCTCCGGGGCCTTCGGGGTGGCAAGCAGACACTTAGTGCCCCCATGCAGCCTGTGTAGTCCACATGCCTCCACAGATCGCTTAATAGGCACTGATGCAAAATAGATGGTACTGGGGCAGCCCGGATGGCTCAGCAGTTTAGCACCTGCCTTTGGCCCGGGGTGTGACCCTGGAGACCCGGGATGGAGTCCCACATTGGGCTCCCTGCATGGAGCCTGCTTCTCCCTCTGCCTGGGTCTCTGCCCCTCTCTCTCTCTTTCTGTGTCTCTCATGAATAAATAAAATCTTAAAAACAAATAGATGGTACTGGCAAAATGTATAATACGGCTTTTCAGGTTTAGCTTCCTGTTATCACAATTATTCCAGATTTTATATCTCCTTTAATATGAGGAGACTGCCTTCACTCTTGATAGTTAATTTTATAAAACAAAACAACAGCTGTATGCGACATTACAGAATGAAAGCTGAGGCTGAGCCTAATTAACGGAGGCTCTGCTTCAATAACAGCTTTATTCCTAATAAACAGAGTGTGACATTTTCATTAACCCAGATACAAACTCCTGTATAAATACCCACATGTGAAATAATATAAAAATTCCAAATTTAGACTTGCTCACTCTTCTCTTTCAAGACACAAACGATTCTAGATGCTGTCACTTCCAATAGTTTCTTTATGATTACTGAAAAATTATCGGTTACGAGTCCTACTATTTGCAGGCGCTGTGCTACACATCCCACACAGCTTCGTCTCATGTAATGTTCATGAGAATTCCACGGGATCTGTACTACTGTTATGCTGGTTCTACAGATAAGAAAACTGAGCCTTGGAAAGGTTAAGTAATACAGTCAGTGAATGGCAGAGCCAAGTTTCAAACCCAAGTTTCATCCAAAGCGTGGCCTCACTCACACATACCATTTAAGACTGGATTAATTTACAGCTGTCACCTCAGAGTGTGGCCAGTTTTCTCTGCATCCCAGAGCAAATGCACAGTTACTACTAAATATCATTTGTGCCGACATGAATCCAGAAAGCATAAAATGATGCTCTCTAACCTCATTATCAGTAAATATTCGATATAGACACTCTTGGTTAGATGGGACCCTTTTCTAGATCTGTGATAATTCTTTTAGCTTTTTCTCAGCTAGAATAAATGAACAAAGTGAGCCAATCTGGCATCACTCTGATAAACTTTGATATGCTTATAAACAAACGTGCTCAACACTATGGGTACCTGAATGCAATCTCCGGTGGGTGGTCAGCCTGGCCTCCAAGAACAGAATCTTTTCTGCTGTTAGGAAAAATGTTGGCAATGGCCATTGTCTGACACCTTCTTCCACCAAGGCAGCAGAGACCTCAGGTATATTTAGCAAGCATACAGAAAAAAAGAGAGCCGAGTCCAAACCTTCCTGTGTAAATTAATTACCACGAGACTTTGGACACACTAGCTCCTTCCCTGAGTCACTTAATGAGGTACCAATGTCTGGTCCTGCCTGCCCTGCTTCCCAAGGACGGCATGAGGATGACTTGATGGGCCCAAGGCCCTTGGATGGAAGAGCTGAGGCTAATGACACTGTGTCCACACATTCACACTGAGCAATACAAAATCAGGCCAGGACACCTGCACATGGTAATCACAGTGAGGCATGTGTGGCTGATAAAATATTTCTTTTGAAGTTAGTAAAGCCAAAATAAACAACAATAACAACAAAGGAAGCCCTAGAAACTGACCTTCCCATTCCCGAATCCTCTTCGGTAAAACAGAAACAGAAACCTCTTCGAGTACAAATTACAGAAACACCTTTCCAGTCTCCCAGATTTTAAAAGGAACAAACGTTGTAAGAAAATAAATATCCTAAGGCCCCTGTGAAATATGTAACCTTTTTATTTTAATATGTCCTATATCTAGATGAATATTTATCACTCAATATTTATTACTGTCTCTATGCATATTTCTCCATCTGTCTTCGGTTGTCAAGTTTGATAAGGCAAGGGCCAAACCCATTTAGTTCTTTTTGTAAAGCATGTGAAATTGTTATGCATAATTAGGCACTTAAAGGGTTTTTGATGAAATGATTATGAAGAATGAGAACAGTTAATACCACGGCAGGCGTGTTTTTTGAAACCTTCCTGTCTATTCTGAAATGTCACATGATCACACTCATCGACCTGTAGAGCTAATGGGCTCGGGGGTGGTGCAGGGCTAGCGAAACATGTGGTCTGTGGCCCAGCAGCAGCATCACCAGAAGCTTGTTAGAAAGGCAAAGCTCGGGCCCCACCCTAGACTTACTAGGTGAGAATCTGCAGTTTAACAGGATGCCCTGGGCAACGTGTATGGACATTAAAGTCTGAGAAGCACAGACCAGAGAACCATATAGTTCAAGGAACTTCATTTCACGGACAGGGAAGTAAGACATCCAGAAAGGCTGAGTGATGTGCAAGTAGCAACAGATCCTGAACTGGGCCTGGTACCTTCTGACCCCAGTGTTTTAATACCTCTTGCTTCTGCAGGCGTATTCCTCCTAAAATGACTCTTCTGGGTATCTACGAATACATAACCATCTACAGATTCCTGAGAACACAGGTTGTTTTTGTTTGCCATGGAGACCTTTAGTCTCTCAACATTTTGAATACGCTTATAAGATGCTGGAAACAGAGCTCTAGAAAGCCATCTCATAGCAGCGGGCTGGCTCACTGCATGCTGCCCCAGATGAGAGACCACATCATGACACCATGCTCCTTGGCCGAAATCCGGATCCCACATTTCTGCACATTGCAGGTCTCATGATGCAGCGCAGGCTGCTGGTCGTCTTTGCCCGCTATTCCCTATTTCACTAAATGCTCCTAAGTCCTGGCTGATGCACGGCTCTGCTTTGCAGTTCATTCAGTTGAACTGAATGTATTATGATATGTATTCCAAGAAAAAAAATACAGAAACATTTGAAAATTTGCAAAAATTTCTTTGAGTTGTGGTTGATACACTAGTTTGTCACAGCCTCTTTTAAGCCAGTTCCCATCACATCTTCCTGGTCCAGCCATATTACATATCTCCTATATCAGATTAGGAGCCATTAATTTTTTTTTAAATATTTTATTCATTTTGAGAGAGAGAGAGTGAACGAGCATGAGCGAGGGGAAAGGGCAGAGGGAGGAGAAGCAGGGCTTCTCCGATGAATGCAGGGCTCGATCCCAGGACCCTGGGTTCACGACCTGAGCGGAAGGCAGATGCTTAACTGACAGAGCCATCCAGGCACCCCAGGAGCCATTAATTTCTAATTAAATTAGGGGAATTTTATTATGGGTTTCCCCTTAGACTTCAGCCACAAAAAAGTAGCTAGTAAAGAGTATTCAATATTTAAATTCCAGCACTGTTGTGCAACTAATATTTTCCAAAAGGCTGAAAAGGACTGATACATACTTTAATCAGACCTGTATAGGGCAGATATCTGTGTTGACTCACATGTGAATACCAAATGGCACCCTCCAATATAGTGAAAATATTAATTTCTGGAAAAACTATCTTTTCAGGTATGAAAAGATCAGCTGCAGTTTTTCAACAACTTGGAGTTTTTTCTGCATATTTAGAAATCAGAATGGAATTTATTGAACATTAAAGAAAGCACTGAAGGAGGCAGGTTTTTAAAACACAAAAGATTAAATAATCAATAATTCAAAGTTTAGACTAAGGGTTTGGGGAAAAATGCGACAATTTTACTGAAAGCAAAACATCTAGATTAGTTGAAGAACAAACTGACCTATGGTGTAGATACCAGTTCCTAAATAAACCTTGAGAGAGACCACCATATGAGAGAGAGCCAGGCTTACCCTAGAAGCATTCTTCTCTCCCTCAAGGCAAAGTCCTTCATAAGAGAACAGCATTCCATCATTTGAGGGTACAAAGTACCCAGAAAAGACCAGAAAAGATAAAGGGGGAAAAAAGTACCAAAATAAGATACTACCTGCTGAAATGCATATCCCAAGAAGCCAATCACAAACTAGTTGAAGTATCAGGTTTTAAGAAACCTTCATTGCATCTTTGAGGTTATATTAAATTGGTATAGTAAGCACTAAGGACACAGCCTAGCATACAGTCAGTGGAATGTAAAATCTACTAGCATTAGACTCACATTCCCTGAAAAGCAGCAACTGAATGAAACTATTTAACTGCTGCCCTTTAGATGAAGCACATGCTCCCTATTTGCCCCAGTCCTCACCCCTCCCTATTGTATCCCAGATACTGCAGCCAGGTACTAGCTGCTTCTGATCACTGCAAGGCACTGCTGTTCTTGAGTGAACACAAAGGGATGCTAGTTTTACCCACCTCTCTTCCAAATCACTGACTTCCTGGGAGGGCTTTGAGGTGTGGTTCATTTAACTCAGTTATGAGCTTATTTGACCCACCTGAGCTTATGACTCTTGCCCTGAATAATGCTATCAAGCTGTTGCTTTTGCCAGGACCATTCTCTTCTCCCCTTTCCCACCCCCAATTAGAATTCATTTTTCAAGGCTTTTACAGTCTTTCTGATCTCATCAGTTAGAATCTACTGCTTCATTATTATGTGCGCTAAAATTTTAGAATGAGTTCTCTGTACTACGAATAATTTGTAGGCCAATAGTTGAATCTTCTGATGTTCTTCCTCATAACTACAAGGCCTTCCACTGCTCACAACATCCAGCTGCAGCTTCTCAACCTCCTTTGTATTGGAGCCATGATCATCGCCGTCCTGCATATACACACATACATACATGTATGTGTAGGCCTTCAGCATAGGCCTTAAGTGTGTGTGTGGGGGGGACAGGGGTGCTTTGCTGGGAGAAGGTAAAAAGGACAGAAGAGGCATTTGTATGCCTTCCTGATTTGGATCTCTTCTGCCCATAGGGGCTATAAAGAAATGCAGTAAGTGGTAAAGGAGACTGGAAAAGATGAAGGACAAAGGTTGTTGACTTTCTTCCAGTATTTCTGGAACTCCCCTCCCCAGCTTCCACTCTGCAAGTCAGGTCTATGTGACAAGGTAGGATCTAGAGTGAGGACGAGGAGGAGGAGGAGAAAGGGGTCGGGGGTGGGGGCAAGAGATGAGAGTACCTCGTGAGTTCCTTACCCATGCTCCATAATCCTCCACCTCAGAGAGAAAGTTTGCAGCTGCTGAAATAGGGAAGAGAGGGACACCTGGGTGGCTGAGTGGTTGAGTGCCTGCCTTTGGCCCAGGGCATGATCCTTGAGTCCCAGGGTCGAGTCCTGTGTCGGGCTCCCTGCGTGGAGCCTGCTTCTCTCTCTGCCTGTGTCTCTGCCCCCCTCTCTCTGTGTGTCTCTCATTAATAAGTAAATAGAAATCTTTAAAAAAAATAATAGGAAAGAGAGAAGATATCAGAGAACAAGGAGCAGTCAAATCTCCTCAACCTTGCCTGCCATCTCAAAAGCTTTTAAACCTCCTTCACTCTTATGTCTGCTTCTCAGTTCCAATCTTGTCCCTGGCAACATGAATGCCTCTTCTCATGCTTCAGTCTGCTCTTTCTCCTCCATCCTGAAATCCACTCCAAGGAGTCACACCTGAGGCTGGAAGAGCAGCTCCTTTGAAGATGGGACTCTGGTCTTGTTCAACTGGTATATAACCATGCCTACCATTGCCTGCCTGGTCCAGGAATCAAAGCCACATGAATGGAACTGGATCAATAAAAACTCCTGAACTCAAGAATACTTTTCCTTGTAGGATTGTTATTACAAATGTACTCAGGAAATCTTTTGACATACAGAAGAAGGAAAAATAAAGAAACTGTCTGCTAGGGTATTTCTTCTTTTTCTTGAGGGAGGGAGAGAGAGAGAGAGAGAACAAGCCAGCCCATGAGCAGGAGGAAGGGCAGAGAGAGGAAGAGAGAATCTTAAGCAGGTTCCATGCCCAGCATGGAGCCGACACAAGGCTTGGATCTCACGCCCCTGAGATCACAACCTGAGCAGAAATTCAGGAGTCCGATGCTTAAGTGACTGAGCCACCCAGGCATCCCCTGCACCGTTTATTTTAGTGCTAGAGCTTCGGGGTTCAAGGTACTCAGTTGCAAATTATTTCTCACGTATTTGTTTCTTGAGATGAGGTGACAAGTCTTTCATCTGTCTAACAAAGTCACCTGCAAAAATATTTAAATCTATTACCCAAAATACTTTAAAAACAAATATCTTGAAAAGAATTGAGGTCAACTTCACAGTTAACTTGAAGGTTTTTCTCTTCTAGCCCTTAGGAAAGTGGGGATAAGAACTAAGGTGTTTTCCAACAGGCAAAAAGATCTTCCTAACATTCTGTAAGTCATGAATGGCTGTATTTTGAAAATGAGCAGATATTTGAGCTTAGTGCAAAGACTAAACCCAAAAAACATCTAAGTTTGGAAGCAGGTCTGCAAAGAGCTGTTTGAGAACACTCACACATTGATAAGAATCCCAAAAGCATGCGTGGCTTTGACTGCCATTCTTTATCCTTCCTTATTTTTATCTAACTTAGTTCCCAGGCTCCTAACTCATTACATTAAAAGACAAGCTGTTTCAGATGACCTTGTAGGTACAGAATAAAAAGAGCAATTGACAAAAAAGAAGAAAAAATGTACAGTGCAGAGATGTTGCTATTTATGAAAGGAAACATTGACTGTTTGGGGCAAGAAAGAGCAAGACTGTCTTCTGTCCTGGCCCTGTGAGCCTTCCCTCTATAACTGCCAACACTGCCAGTGGGCTGACAACATATACCAGGCATTGTTCTACGCACTTTTCATATGCCAACAATCCTACAAGGGAAATGCGATTATTACACCATTTTACAGATGAGGAAAACGAAGTATTCAGAGACTCATTATTTGCTCAAGGTCACAGAGCAAGGAGGGAGAGGGGACAGGAGGTAGATATACAGCAGAAGTCTGGCTCCAGACGACATGCTTTTATCTTCTCAACCCTTACTCCATTTGACTCTCTTTTGCTCGCTTCTCCATTATCTTCCTTCCCTCCTGCAAATGCTCCAGCTTCACCCACAGCATCATTATAAGCTCAGCAGTTGCTGATCCCCTGGTCTGGTGAAACCCTAGCCAGGTCTCAGCCTTCTCAGACCTTCCCTTTGAATAAAGATAACACGGATTAGCAGCAAGCTGCGAAATGGGCAGGAGTCCACAGATTAGAGCCCAGCCAACTTTCCATTCCTGAAAGCGCCTCCCCCTTTTATTAGCACCACTCACATGCCCAGCCGGGAAGGTTGTCTTCTTCAGGGGATATTCAATCATCCCTCAATCCTAACACAATCTGTGCAAACAAGGCTGCCTCCTGTCATCTACTCCGATCGGGAAGCAAACAAAACAAACTTCTAATCGTAATATCATTTGTAATACCATTATCCTGAGATAATACAGAATTACTTGGGAGTTCAGTACTGAACATAATCAGTTCACTTCTGAATGTCTGCTTGGCAACAAAAATGTGCTAAGTACTACCCAGTATATCAATATGAATAATGTATCAATCCTTCCCTCCTACTAAATTTCCCTTCTTTGAAATTCTTTACTCCTATTTTCTACTACGTCAACTATTCCAGATTGAGTAGCTGAGAATCAGGAGAGACACTCGGGGTTGGGCCCCTCAGGAAGCAGATGGGACCTCTGAGTTGTAAAACTGAAAACAGCTTGAATACTTTGTTAGAAAACCAGATGCAGAAGAAATATGAGCTTGTACTATGCATATTATGCACCACGAAACCAAATCAATTTATAAGTACTTCACTGAAACTCCAGATAGAACTACCAGAAAGTCTTTAGTAAAGAATGTTAAAGTCACTGAAACCATGAAAACCGTAACTGCACAATATTCATCATTACTGATTTAAGAAATGCCAAAGGAGACATATGCCCTTCCATGTATACCGATTTCATTTTAGCAAGTAACTTTCATAGGTGGTCAAATGATAGCCACTCCTCCAAGTATATTGAAGTCTTAGAACAGCAATTTCTCAAATAATGGAGGTTTTCAGAAAGAGAACTTTAGTTTACAAGTAGGGAAGACACAACTTTACAAATTGCTAAGATAAAAGGTACAACATCAAAGCCACGAGAAAGAAACCTGCCTTGTATGTAGGTAGGCCGGAAGAAAGAAGGAGACATGGAGAGAGAAAGAAAAAAGAGCGAGCAATTGAGGGACGCCTGGGTGGCCCAGAGGTTGAACATCTGCCTTTGGCTCAGGGCGTGATCCCCAGGTCCTGGGATCGAGTCCCACATCAGGCTCCTCTCGGGAAGCCTGCTTCTCCCTCTGCCTGTGCCCCTGCCTCTCTCTCTGTGTCTCTCATGAATGGATAAATAAATAATAAAATCTTAAAAAAAAAAAAAGAGCAATAGATTTCCTACTGAAGATAAAAGAAAGGCTGCATACACCTTGAAGAAGTCCTATTTGGGCAGGTCAGGTGTGAGGGCGGGAGAGAGAATGTGGCCCTAGCAGAGGTAGTAGCCCTGCAGTATCAAGAAGGGCAAGAGTCATAAATTTAGGTGCTGACCCGTGTCAGGCAGGTACCATATTAAGTGTGAAGTGTACCCGAGGAACTTAAAGCCTTCTCAGCTCTTTGATTCGGCAGCGAGGTGGGTTAAAATGTTATTTTCCTCTAAGAAACAACAGGGCTACGCAATGGTAGCTGGCTGGCTGCATTATCCCAGAGCAATATGGAGTGGTGAGGCCTGTGGCAAGCATTCCTCTTCCACAGGGGTTAGTTCACTAAGCGTATGTATCCAACCTGTCTGGGGGAATTTGGGATTGTGAACCCAATGTGGGCAGATTTTCTGTGTTTTCCTAAGAAAAGCTGGAAATTTGGATTTTTACACACCTTGCAATGTTTTAGCGTATGCTCCTATAAATTTTATAATAATACTGTTATAATAATACAATAATACTGCCACCAACAATACTTCACAATAATACTAAGCAGGCCAACAAAACAGGTTTGAGGATGAGGTCTGAGGACCATGTGATATATGGCTTCTGAGGAGGTGGGAGGAAGATGGGATTATAGATAGCAAAGGCCTGGACTTTCCATCCCAGATTGATTCCACTGTAGCCTGGGAAAACTGCTTAAACTCCCTGAGGTCAGCACCTGGCTCCAGAGAGATACTTGGAGACTAAATTAACAGCCTACGCAGAAAGGCAGAGGAGTGCAGTCTTAAGAAAGAATGGTGATGATACTGAACATCTTTTCATGTATTTGCCACCTGCATACCTTCTTCAGGGATGGGTTTAATTCTTTCATTTTCTGATTGCATTTTATCTTTGTATTGTTGAGCTTTATTAGTCCTTTATTAAACACATGGTTTGCAAATATTTGTCTTCACTCAGTGCTTGCCTTTACATCCTTTGTAACAGGATCCTCTGGAGAACAAAAGTTTTTAATTTTGACTACATCCAATTTTTCAAATTTTCCTTTTATAGATTATACTTTTTGGTGTCAAGTCTAAGACCATTATATCTAGCTCTAGATCTTAAAGATTTGTTCCTCTATCTTTTCCCAAGAGCTTTATCCTTTCATTCTTTGCATTTAAATCCCTGATCCCACTTTCTTCAGATGGGGTAATTTCTATTGTTCTCTCTTCCAGGGCAAGGATTCTTCCCTCAGTCCTCGCCATCGTGTTGGTCAATCCATCTGCTGAGACTTTTACCTTGGTCATTGTATTTTTTTGGTAAGATGCCCACTAGGTTCTTCACTAAGTTTCCTATTTCTCTGATGAGACTTTCTATTTTTCATGTGTCCTGAACGTTCAAAATCACTCAACGCCTTTTATGATGACTGCTTTAACAGCTCTGTCCACCGGTTGTCTTTTTTTTTTTTTTCATTTGGTTTGAGATCTTCCCAGTTGTTGGCATGACAAGTGATTTTTAATAAAACCTGGGCATTTGGGGTATTGTGAGACTCTAGATCTTATTTAAACCTTCTGTTTTAGCTGCCTTCCTCTGAAACCACTCTGACAGGGGAAAAGGGAGACTGTGTCATCATTGCCAGGTTGGAGTAGAATGTAGTTCCTCCCACACCTCCACAGACACCTGAGAGAGGGGTTCCTCCTTGCTGCTGGGCGGAGTAGTGTTACTGCTTCCTACGCAGTCTCCACTGACACCACCCCAGTGATTGGGAGGGGTGGAAATCCAGACTCCTCTTGTGGTTTCCGCGTTTACATAGAGGTGGAGGTGGCAGGTTTTGTAACCAGCAGCAGAGATCAAAGTCTTGGCTCCTACTACTCAGCCTTCTGTGACACTGCCCAGTGGAGGGGGCTCAGGTGCCTCCTCCCAACCTAACAAGAGTGGAAATCTCAGCTTTCCAAACAGCCTTTGCTGGCAGGGTGGGGCCACAGTTTGTGTGTGTGTGTGTGTGTGTGTGTGTGTGTGTGTATGAGAGAGAGAGAGAGATTGAGAGAGAGAGAGGAAGATGTTTGGCTAGAGCACAGTAGTTGTCTAAAAGCTTTCGGTGGGGTGTCCCTCTTTGGTCCCTTGGCTAGAAAGGACAGGCTTTTGTTGTTGTTCATGTTTTTTCTGTTCCCATTGGTGTTTCTTGATTGCTGGTTTTTCTAACTCCAAATCTGGAATATATGAGGCAAAAAGAAAACCCACATAACTAATCACTGGGTCATTCCTTGGGTCTTGAGGTCCATTGAGGTTCTGCTGCTTCTCTCCACCTTCATATCTTCTTATGTTTGTTTTACGTGGGTGTCCAGGGTTTTTAGGTGTATGTTGTGGGAATAACAGGTAAAAAAGCATGTTCACTCCATCTTCCCAGAAACAGAAATAGTCCTTCCTTTCATTTTGAGGTTAAAATGAGAAACCTTATCAAGTAAGGAAATTACATTTACTATGTTGAAAAAGCTACATCAAGTAGTAGCAGAAGTTTACATGAAATTAATTTGGAATACTTATCAAAAAACCTTAAGAAAAACTTTAAAATTGTGCCATGGCATTTAACGAATGAGAGAACCAATTTACAAAGAATATGTTTCAAATGCTCTCCAAAAATACCCAAATTCTATGGTTAACTTTTTATTTCAAGATATTTCAAAAAGAAAAAAAAAGACTTTATCTCTGTGGCTAATGTTTTGCAATTGATTATGTAAAAAATATTGAGGTTTTTAGCTTTTTTCCCCCTACTTTGGTCATTATTTGAAGGTGTCTTTCTCTCCTAAGCTGTCTGCAAGAAACAGCTGCATAGGTCTTATGTATGATTATATTTATACTACCTGAAAGCTCTTCTTCCAAACAACCTCTTTAGTCACTTTAAGAGAACCAGATGTATGATAAAGGATGGCAATCATCATTAAAGAGCAGACAGGGTCCTAACATTACATCTATTTCCTTTAATCAACCTTTTATCTTAGATGAAATGGGGAGAGTGGCAAAAACACTGCTCAAAGTAAATAAAAGTCTGTCTAAAATATATTGAGATGAAGTCTGTTTTTGACAGAAATTCTTTTTTACAGTTCAATATAAAAGGTTACTCTAAAGAAATTTAATTAAGAAAGTGTCAGAATCAAATAAGATGTAGAAAGTCTCAAGAAATGTGTAAATTAGAATAACCTTCAAATTGATAAAGCACTTTAAACAATCTAGGAGCAGCTCTGAGTTAAGACAGCTGGGCATTTGCTTGGAATAATCCTGGAAAAATCAGGGTTTGGATTTTGTGCTCCACTTGCCAATTAGAAGCAAATGGCGATTCCTTAGGGTAGTCTCTAAATTCATCACGTTATTACTTCACATAGCCTTTCTCTTCCTTGGATGAACAGAAGGAAACTGCATGGTACAGCACTCAATGAAATGTAAAATAAGGATTAACAAGCCATTTTGGAGATTTAGCAAAATTAAGCTTCATCAACCAGCTTGACTCACGGCCAATCTGGCAAAAAGCATCCTAGAAAGAAAACTAACAGTCAAGTGACATGTAGCACAAAAAATTTAAATAACTCCCAGAAGCATTAAAATCATGAAAAGGTGCATTGTGTTCTGTGATCAACCAAGTCCATTACTAGAATAACAAGAGATCATTCTGTACTCAATATGCAAGTCCAAAACAGCCCACTGGCCCACCGTAAATTCTGCTTCGGAAACAAATAGTACATTTCCCTACCTATCTCCACAGAAAAGAACTAATCATGAGGAAGAATGCATAGGATGGTGTGGAGACTTATTTTCCCTTTATGTGAAAAGGACACATGACACATCCTTACAGAGCTAAGGTGTGGCAAAGGCCATTTCTAGAAGATTGAATAAATTTGAAGTCTGTTTAGTCTGAATATGTCTTTCATGTACAAAACAGAATTGCTAGTACAGTCAGGTAAGCTTAAGAACACAGTCAATATTCGAAGACTTTGCTTAAAAATGGAAAGTTGCATTTTGGTCAATTATGTTTTATGATTCATTTTTTCATTTTTAAAAAGATTTTTCATATACAGTTCTGTCTCTTCTGGTAAGTAGTCATATTTTTTAGTCTGGCAAGGATATATGGGCTATTTAAAAAACAGGATTTTGCCCTATTTAATAGCTATTACATACTGTAAATGAGGATGTACAGCTGAGAGCATTGTAAAAAGTCACATAGTTCATTTTCTATCTTCAGGCAAGATTACATTAAAGTAGTTCAGGCCCAATGTCAGTAATTCTTATCCTCACTGATGGGAAAGGAGGAAAAAAAAGTATGTAAGTGTGAATGTATTTACTTTTCATGAAGTTTATTTATGTTTAACCTAGAATTTCTATGCTGCTCTAACTTAAACCTATTTCCAAGTGTCCATGTTTCCTAGTCTGAAAATAAATCACCAATGTCTTCCTTTAAAATGCTTGCATATTGTTATTAAAGATACTAGAGCAGCTAGTTAGTCATATAATTATTAGATCGCACCACACAACCTTATACAAACATTAATTTCAGATAAATTAAACATTTCTTTTTTTTAAAGATTTATTTATTCATGACAGACACAGAGAGAGAGAGGAGAGGCAGAGACACAGGCAGAGGGAGAAACAGGTTCCATGCAAGGAGCCCGATGTGGGACTCGATCCTGGATCCCCAGGATCATGCCCTGGGCCAAAGTCAGATGCTCAACCACTGAGCCACCCAGGCGTCCCAACATTTCTTTTTTTAATTCAAGATTTTATTTATTTATTTGACAGAGAGTGTAAGAGCACAAGCAGGGGGAGCAGCAGGGGGAAAGGGAGAAGCAGGCTCCCCTCTGAGTAGGGAGTCCAACCAGGGCTTGGTTCCAGGACCCTGGGATCATGACCTGAGCCAAAGGCAGACACTTAACCGACTGAGCCACCCAGGTGCCCCTAAATTAAACATTCCAGTGTAGAAGGCAAAACCATAGAACATTGAGAAGACACTGGAAGTCTTCCTACAACCTCAGGATCAGGAGAATTTTCTAAGGACACAGAAAAATAGAAGCTGTGTTCTTTTACATATAGACATAAAATTATATACAATGAAATCATTGTTAACTGGAGATTTTTTTTCACCTGTTTTTTCCTCTAATAAGTATATCCTAATGTGCTTCTTCCTGGTATGGGGAAATTGCAAAGTGATTACAATACCTTCGGTTGTCATCAGAGAAAAGTGGATAAGGAGATCTGGAAAAATAGGTGCAAAGTGCTAAGCCTTAGAAAGAAACCAACTAAATGTGCCTTGCCAAGCAAACACTTAAACAAAACAAAACAAAACTACCAGAGACACATTCAGGAAAAAGCTAGCTTAACATGACATCAGAAAGAACCAGAGATGCTAAGTTCTAGGAAGGACATAGAAAAGTTATTACCAAAAGGATCAAAACGAAAGGCTTTGGACAAACTGAAGAGGTTCATCTGTCATCTTTGGAGGGGAGGGGGAGTTAAATTAGCAAAGAAGTGGAGTCTCTTTCCCGGCAATAGATCACCTATTTGTTCTTAGCTTTTTGAGTAATCATTGTACCAAATTCCTACTGTTCCTCTTGAAATTCATTATGCTAAGTTATGTTTATAAGTGGAGATTTATCATGACTCTGTCAAGAACTGTGAAGGCTCTGAGATTTTAAACAATTTGTAAGCTAACAAGTTGGCCTGTCAATATTCACGGATACTGTAAGAAGACACAAAACTCCTAGGTCAGAGACAAAGGATTTTATTACTTGCAGCACAGCAAGCAGCATGAGTTTCATGGTTAGTCACTTCTGCTTGGTGTTCAAGTCCCAGGGGGTGCTATGCAGGGGGCTCAGGTGGATGCTGTCTTTACCGTGGGCTTGCATTACACCTAAAGAACCCTGGGTTTGGAGAACAGGAATTGTTCATAATGGAGCCTTGCCCTGAAGGAAAACATTATCTTTACTGTAATAAACAGTAAATAACCCTACTTTTTGCTCTGAATGCAGACACTAACTTCTAATGCTGTTCATATTACAAATATCCTTACAAAAATAGTTCAGAACAATAAGGCATTTAAGTACCTCTGCCTGTAAGACATGCAGAAATGTGAGATGCTCGCCTGCCCCAAACTCTCATGAAATAAACAATGAAACTTGTGAAGACTTTGATGAAAATTGCATTATAATTAATTTGGAGAATGACTGCATCTTTCCTATACTGGGTTTCTGAATCCCTGAACACTGTATGCCATTCCATTTACTTGTCTTTTATCTGTTGCAGATAAAGGTAAGATTTTTTCCACTCTTGGATATTTTCTGGTTTCTGCTAATGTAAATGGTATTTTTAAAATATTATATAAAACAATATAAAGCAATTGTCTAATTCCCTTGGTGTACAGGAACACAATGATGATCTATCCCACAATCTTTCTGAATTGCTTCCCAGAGAAGTTCAGAAATTCCTACTCTGCTTTATTAATTGATAGCATTCCACAAATATTTATTATATGTCCTTGGAGTGACTATAAAAACAATTAAGCATTACGTAGCTCTTACTATGTGCCAGGTACTATACTGATGCTTTCCATGTACTTTCCAAGTAGCTCTTTTACTTCTCAAAAACACTCTGAGATAAATTGTTATTCATATGAGGACAATGAAACAGACAGGGTACGTTACTTGCCCCAGATAACACAATGGCAAGCAGAAGAGCATGCTAAATGCCCTCAAGGAATTCCCAGTCCAGCCTTAATATTTACATATGTGTGAAAGCTTTAATTCCTAAATAACAGTGACCTTCCTCTCCAGAAGGGAGTTTCTGGGATTAGCTGAAAGGTAGCTATGGACCTCCTGTCAGAAGACTTAGGTTGGAGTCCTGCACCATAAACCCCTAGCTTTTCGACATATACAGGCAAATAATGTACTACTTTAAGTCTTCGTTTTCAATGCCACAAAGAAAATGCTAATTGTTCTCTAAATTTCACAGGTTTAGCAGGAGAAACAAGTGAGAAAATGATAAAAAAAATTGTGTAAAATGTCCTAAAATGTAAGTGAAGTGTAAACTGTCATAAAATTGCAGGTATTGATCCTTACTCTCCTATTTAGGCAGTGTCTACATAACATCTGTCCATCCTACTTTTACCTTCAGTTCATTTCAGATAAATTCAGCAAATACTTGATTGGTTACTAGAGACTAGATTCAGTGCAAGATGCTGGGAAAATAAACATTAATAAGGTGTGATGTCTGCCTTCAAAGAACTTATAGCCCAGAGGGAGAAAGAAAGACCACTAGCCAGGCAATTACAAGAATCTGAGTCACTCGTTAAGAGGGATGTAAGAAAGCACTATGGGAATGCAAATAAGAGACATCTAAATCAGGTTATGTTAGGGTCGTTAAGGTCGTTGTACAGTCAGGGTCAGCTGCTCAGAGAAAGGAACACCTGAAGATGAAGCAGGAGTCCATTAAGGGATTTAGCGAGTGGTTTATGCAAAGTCTCAGGCCACATCTGAGGGACTGTGACTTGATGTACAACTAGAACACACAAGAAGAGTGTAAAAAATGAGGCTGGACTAATCATCAAGGTCCAGATCACTAAAACTTTTGTATACCATGCTTTTCAGGAGGCCAAATTCAGAAAATTCAATGGAGAATTTTAAAGGATGACATGAACAAATCTGCATATTAAGTCATTTTCCCTGGTACTAGGATAGAAAACAGCATAGTTCTGGCTATGTCTGGCATCATAAAGTCCAATTAGAGGACTTCAAAAATAATACTGGGCATATGTCACCCAGATGATAACATTCTAAACTAAGAGAATGGCAGAAGGATTTGAAATTAAAAGACAGATTCAATATTTAATAGATATGGTGTACAAACCTTGTTGGCCAAGGGCTATGAAGATGAAGGAAAAGGAGGCATCAAGACCTAAATGTCAGATCTGAAAGCATAAAAATCCTAGAAGAGAACTGAGGCAGTGACGTTTGAAATCAGTCATAGCAGCATTTTTCTGAGGCAAGGGAAATAAAAACAAATATAAACTGTTGGGACTTTATCAAAATAAAAAGCTTTTGCACAGTGAAGGAAACAATCAGCAAAACTGAAAGGCAACCTACTGAATGGGAGAAGATATTTGCAAATGACGTGTCCAATAGGCTAATATCCAAAATACACAAAGAACTTATACAACTCAACACCCAAAAAACAACACAATTTAAAAATGGGCAGAAAACATGAGCAGACACTCTAAAGAAGATACACAGATGCCAACAGATACGTGGAAACATGCTCAACATCACTCATCATGAGGGAAATGCAAATTAAAACTATAATGAGGTATCAACTCATATCTGTCAGAATGGCTAAAATCAAAAACACAAGAAGCAACAAGTATTGGTGAGGATGTGGAGAAAAAGGAACCCTTAGGCACTATTGGTCGGAATGCAAGCTGGTGCAGCCACTGGGGAAAACAGTATAGAGGTTCCTCAAAAAGTCAAAGATAGAACTACCCTATGATCCAGTAATCATACTACTGGGTATTTACCCCCCCCCCCAAATATAAAAACACTAATTGAAGAGATATATGCATCCCTATGTTTACTGAAGCATTATTTACAATAGCCAAATTATGATGTCCATCGATAGATGAATGGATAAAGAAGTAGTACACATATTTGTATACATACACACAGAGACACATGCACTAGAATATTACTTAGCCACAAAAAGAATGAAATCTTGCCATTTGCAACAACATGGATCCAGGGAGTATGATACTAAGTGAAATAAGTCAGAGAAAGACAAATACCATAGGTCAATTCACCCATATGTGCAATTTAGGAAACAAAACAAGTGGTGGGAAAAGACAGACAAACCAAGAAATAGACTCTTAATTATAGAGAATAAATGGACTGTTACCCAAGGTGAGGCTGGGGGGATGGGTGAAATAGGTGGTGGGGATTAAAGATTACACTTATCAAGATGAACACTGAGTAGTGTACAGAATTGTTAAATCACTGTATTTATTGTCCATGTGAAACTAATACAACACTGTATGTTAACTGGAATTAAAATTAAAAAGTTGATTTAAAAAAAAGAGGGACTTCCTGTGTTATTTGCCTAGTCACTGAATGGGTGACAATAAGTAAAGTAAATCTGCAGAAAAAGATAACACGAGGCAGAAGGGGAGGGCTCTGAAAACAAGGCACTAAACACCATTTTTCTCTTCTACGATCTGAGAAAACACACATATGGATGAACTATTCACAGCAGGACTTGATAAATGCTAGGGTCAATGAAACCAGCAGTTAATAAAAAATTGTATCAGTAAGTTGTACCACACCACTGTATCATAGAGTGAAGCAAAAAAACAAACACACAAACAAACAAACAAAACCCTGACAATATTAGTTTGGATATATGTTTGAATAAAAATAAATCCATTTATGAATATTAAAATGACATCACTTTGTGTAATGAAGCTTTGGAGAAAGATATTTATTCTTATGATTTCATCTTTGTCAAAAATGACGAGTCCAAAGAATCTTTGCATCTCCGGGCAAAGAGGTTTCTAAATGTCAACCAACTAACCATCGCATGTTGATGTCTCTGTACAGATTCAGTAATACTAGCTTAGTCCAAAATTTGATCCCTTGTCACAGACCTGATTAGACAACTGCAAAGGTGCTAGAACTTTATAAATTAAGCCCATCCTTTAGCAGGATGCTTTCCCCAACATCATACAGAGAAAAACAATGAAGAAAACCACCTGTGTGGGATGCCTGGATGGCTCAGAGGTTGAGGCTGAGCATCTGCCTTCGGCTTAGGGCATGATCCCGGGGTCCTGGAATCAAGTCCTGCATCAGGTTCCTTGTGGGAGGTCTGCTTCTCCCTCTGCCTGTGTCTCTGCCTCTGTGTGTGTGTGTCTCTCATGAATAAATAAATAAATAAAATTAAAAAAAAAAAAAGAAAAAGAAAACCACCTCTCAGGTCAAGTATGTGGTGAATACCCTTTTAACTAAGTCAGAAGGACATGTCATCTGATTTAATCATTCATTCTTTAACCCCTACCTATTTCTTGGGATGGTGAGGAGAAATCACAGGAAAAGAAGGAAGGAGCACAGAACATGATCTCCCTTTCAGCCCCAACTCAGAGACTTCCTAGCTTGCAGGCAAGTCATGGCAGGGCTTCAACGACATTTCTTCCCTTTCAAAGGAGGAATTGCAGGGCCTTGACGATATATATTAATATGTTTGGAAAATGCTTGGTTTTCAAAAACTGTCTGATGAATGAGGACTCCAAGACATATACTGAACAAAACAAAATATAAAACAAAGAAGATAAATACACTAACAATACACAGCCTTTCGGGCACCATCAAAAACATAGCTTCAGGGAAACAGAAGGGACACAAGGCTGCCTCCCAGGTAAGTGGTCCTCCCTTCAGAGGATAAACCAGGAATCAAGGATGCAGCTGGAGCTTAGGGGGACAAACTAGTACAATTAATTTTTAAAAAGCTCGAGGATGGTCATAAAGTCTAGAAATTGGTGAGTACCCATAAGGAATGGCACGTTCTTACTTTCCAAGCCACAGTATCTTCTAGGACATATGTATCTGTTTCCAGACTTTACAATCTACACAATCAACACATAAATGCTTTAAGGAAGATCACGAAGCCAAAGCCTCTCTCTCCCCTTTACAAATCCACCATTCTTTAAATTGCAGTTAAATCTTCAGTTTTCTTTCCCTTTTAAGATTGCCACTGAAGTTCTTCTTTCACTTACACAGAAATGCAGGCACAGATGGGGGGACATTTTGCCTTCACGACAGGATGCCTTGTCTAGCATGCTGTATCCCCAGAGGTGGCTCCGAGCCCACCTGATACCATGAGGGATGGGAGTGCGACTGACCACCAACACCAAGCAACAAAATGTGCCCCCGGGAAAACCTGTACGCAAGAAATGGGCCCCCCTGGACAGCCTGACCCACCCGGTAGCAAATGAAGCTGATGGCTGCTGATAAAAATAACCTCAGGAAGGAGTGTTCATCTAATGTTCATCAACAAAGCAGCGATCTGTGCTGTGACAATCATTGGGTCTATAAACAAAAAGGCCTGCCTCTCCCCTGCCAATTCTCCACGACCTAACAGCCAAGCTTCTGGGGGGGGGGGGGGAAGGGAGGGAGGGAAGGAGGGAAGGAGGGAGGGAGGGAGGGAGGGAGGGAGGGAGGGAGGGAGGGAGAGAGAGAGAGAGAGAGACTCTTCATCACTTCCTGGAAGCTCATTCCAACAGGCCAGGTCACAAGTGGAGCCTAGCGCAGAGGATGCTACCTCCTGGCTTGCAGTTCTCCTTCCCTGGCCTGCTGCAGGGGGGACAGGGCAGGGTAGGACATGGTGCAGGGTGGCAGGGGAGGGCCAGGGGGGAACTCTGCCCTGGGAAAATTTTTTCTTGTTCTTTTTTTCATTCTCTCCCTCTCTACATATTCCCCTGGGAGGGGGGCTCTTCTGGGCTGACCTGTGATCCCCCAACATTCACGTGCTGAAGTTCTCACCCCCAGGACCTTAGAACATCTGCTAGGACCTTTAAGGAGGTAATTAAGCTAAAATGAAGTCTTTAGGGTGGACCCTAATCCAATATGACAGGTGTCCTTACATGAAGAGGAGATTAGGACACACAAGAGAGACACCAGGGGCACGCACACACAGAGGGATGATGATGTGAAGAGGCAGAAAAAGGACAGCCATCAGCAAACCAAGAGAGAGGGAGGAGAGGGGCCTTCGGAGAAACAGAACTTGCCTACACGTTGGTCTTGGACCATCAGTCTCCAGAACTGTGTGAAAATAAATTTCTGTTGTTTAGGCCATCCTGCCTGTGGTATTTATGAGAGCCCTAGCAAACTAATACAGGATGCTTTTTAAAAGTCAGGCCAATATACACTTTATTACGAAATTAAATCTCCCAGATAAATACATTCAATACCCTATTAACAGAAGAAAATAAAGCTGGAACCTTCCTCACACTTTCATATGGGGGCAGGCAGGTAATTCATCTAAGTAAATGTGCTTCCAAGCTAGCTTTTAAACAAGAGTTCTAATCATCAGTGGACTTTTCACTCAGCAACCCTCCTCCACCTCTTTAACATCGTTTTTACAACTCTCAGTTCAAGAGCCACTTAAGAAATAAATGATTCATGGCAACTGAAAGCATGATAATTTTCTGTGAGGCATAATGGTTGGGTTTCTAGGTCTATGGGTAATAAAAAAAAATGCCATCCCTTAACCCTTTTAACTTCTCTTATGGAAAAAAAGGCAAAAAGATCCCCAAAAAGACCTATAAAGATCAAATCTCTCCTTTGCAATAAAATCCTACCTCTGAGAAGGGATGCCTGTGGCTCAGTCAGTTGAGCATCCGACTTTTTTTTTATATATATAAGATTTTTCAAATCTCTTGTAATCTTTTTTTTAAGATTTTATTTATTTATTCACGAGAGACACACACAGAGAGAGAATGGCAGAGACACAGGCAGAGGGAGAAGCAGGCTCCATGCAGGGAGCCTGACTCGGGACTCCATCCCGGGTCTCCAGGATCACGCCCTGGGCTGAAGGCGGTGCTAAACCGCAGAGCCACCCAGACTCCCCTAACATCTGACTCTTAATCTTAGCTCAGTTCTTGATCTTGGCATCCTGAGTTAAAGCCCTGTGTTGGGCTCCATGCTGGGCATCGAGCCAAGAAAGAAAAAGAGAGAGAGAAAGAGAGAAAGAAAGAGAGAGAAAATTAAACTTTTCCTTTAGAAAAACTAGTTTAAAAATGCACATTTCTGGCTCTATCCAAAGATAGGATGTATTGAGTCTTGGATTTGAGAGAAGGATCCTGTTCATTCATAAGACATTAACCTTTGAAGGTTTTCTGAATTTTGCCGGGCCAAGATTCCCACTTTCACAGGCAGGGCTATCTACAAAAAGGGGTAGATTGCTTGGCCAGTCATAACACGCACCAGCAGTGTCACCTTGGGCCAGATGCTTAATCACACTGACCTTGTTCCCTAATCTGTAATCTAGGGAAAACACACTTCTCTTACAGGGTTGTTGAGAGAATTAAACTGGATACTCAAGTAACAGCAGAGTCTGTAAACAGAATATTTTTCAAAAATTGGTCCACAGACTCCACACGTCAGACACCTGGAAGCTTAATGAAATCTTGGGGCCCACTCCTTATCTGTAGACTAGAGTGGGGTCTGGAAACTGGCATTTTTAAAAAAGGATTTTATTGATTTATGAGAGAGAGAGAGAGAGAGAGAGACAGAGACAGAGACAGAGACAGAGAGAGAGTGTGTGAGCATGCATGGGTGCATAAGCATGAGAATGGGGAGGGGCAGAGAGAGAGAGAGGAGAAGCAGAGCAGGGAGCCTGATGGGGGGCTCCATCCCAGGACCCCGGGATCATGACCTGAGCTGACGGCAGATGTTTAACTGACTGGGAGCCACCCAGGAGCCTCTGGAAATTGGCATTTTTAATAAGCATTTTAAACGATCTTATTAAAACACAAACCTGGCCATGCTGCTCCCTGCTGCAGAGCACCCAGCCTCAACGCTCTGCCTTCCCAGTCTCTTCTCACTGCCCAAGTCTGCTCTGCCCGAACTGGCCTCTGAATTCCCACCAGCATGGTTGTTTTGTTCACATTTCAGCTTAAATGTCACCTCCTCACGGGGGGGTCTCCCCAATTGCCCAGTCATTCCTAATAACATAAATATATTTCATTTCTCAGCCCAGAACCCAATACCTGCTGATAGTCCCTGCTGTATGTGGTTATCTCCTCCCACCAGAACGTCAGAATAGGTAGCTTGTGGGCTGCTTTATCCACTGCCTAGCATGGTGCCTGGCATACAGTAGGGACTCAATAAACGTATCCTGAATGAATGAACACATCAGTGAATTACAGGCTGCACTGATGCCAGCCTTGGCGAGGTTCTCATACTGTATGTGTGAGGCTGATAGAAAAGTTCCATTTCCTACCACGCAACAGGGTGACCATGAAGCAGAATTTTCTTTGTGCAATATCTGTGGCTCAAGGGAAAGTGTTAAGTATGATTTCTGTAAACTGATCCCATTATAATAAAGAAAGCTGGCATTTAAATCAGTCCTATAGCTTCCTAGTTGTTTGTAAAGTGAGGCACTTCTTTTTCTCCCCACACAACTGGATTTCCCATAAATTTCACATGGCACGTCCTTAAACCAGTTTGCTGTGCGTACTTTTTACGAATACCAAAATCACCTCACTTAAATGCTCCTACTTACTGATAAAAGTAAAAGTATTGTCTTTGGAACAAAATATCCCTTAACAACAAAACAGTCAGGTCCAGACGGTATTATAAATCTATTCATGTTATAACCATTCTCAGCCCCTTTAGAAACCGTGGAACAATGGAGCCCATCCACAGGCTCTTGTGTGCCACTCTCTGGAAAATGGACAGGCATTCTGACCACAGAAAGTCTAGAGAAGAGGCTTTATAAAGAAGGCTATCCGAATGCATTTCTGTCCAACTTCTTCATTGTGTAAGGAAGGATTTCAGAGACCCACAGGTATATTAAGAATAAAAGAAACCTATGAATAGATGGCAGTTCAATTTTAGTAGTGGCCTCTCCTCTCCCACTAATTCAGAAAAATTTATTCTATACAATAGTTTCCCAGCAAAGACCCTGCCACCCATCCTTCTCATAAGGAAAAAGCAAAGTGAAAATCTCCACCTCAGAACTTTTAATTGGTCATCCCATACGTGTCTTTCCGACAGTGAGTTTCAAACAAACAACAAATGATGGAGGAACAAAACATGGTTTACAGAGAGTGACTGAAAGGAAAAATGGAAATAGCTGGTTGCAAGGCAGGAGGCCAGTGTTATGAAAGGAAAATAAAGCCCCTTGTGGCCAGCCCCATGAGGAGTTAAGTACATACTCCACCTCAATTGGTTTCTGACCTGCTGTGGGCACATGGCCACCAGGATTTACAGATGGGAACACAGTCCAGTGGAGAGGAGTGTAGGTGGCACTTAGAGAAACCCATTCCCTCAGCAGCTGAAACTAAAAATAAACAAAGGGACAAGGGAGTGCTGCCATCGTTTACTCTCTTCTCATCCTTTTTCAAACTTCCTTGCTCCTCCATTCACAGTGGCTTGTTAACCTACAGCACCCAACAAGTATCATGCTCTCTAACCAGGAGGTTCTCAATGATGGGTGTATTACCTGATGGGGGGGGGGGACAAGGGGGAGGCGCCTTTCAAACAGCACCAAGGTCTGAGGTACCTGGGGGGGGCTCAGTTGGTTGAGAGTCCAACTCTTGATCTCAGCTCAGGTCTTGATCTCAGGGTCATGAGTTCAAGCCCCTTGTTGGACTCCACCCTTAAAAAAAAAGACCCAAGGTCAAGACCCCTTAGGGCATGTTAATCAGAATTACTGGGGGCAGGCCCTGGACATCACTAAGTATTACACCTCCTCAGGTAGTGCTCTTATGCAGTGAACCACTGTTCTAAAGTCATCTAGAGTGAAAGAGGGAGAAAGATAAAGGTGAGACAGATCAGATGATCTGCCCCAACAGAGGGGAAAAGCAAAACCAGAACCCAGGGAAGCGGGGGGACTTAATGGGGAAGGGAATGCAGCAGTGACAATGTGAGGCCCCTGTGGGCTGTCAGTTCTTTGACAACAGGAAATGTGGTAATAAGAAATGCTTGCAAACTCAGGAAGATGCCTGGCAAGAAAAGACAGGTGCAAAACCAACGCGGGCCTAGTTTAGCTCTCTCAAGTTGGGAGACAGGAGAGAAGATGATACTTGCAAGGAGGCTGCAGCCAGACCAAGAGGTGGGTGTCAACCAAGACCCCAAGGATGAAGTGTGCAGACAGGAAAGGTAAGGTACGGACTTCCACTGCCCGGTGGCAATGATGCAACATCTCTTCACGTCATTGGTTCACCTTCAGGTGAAAATTTTGATATTACACTGAAGCAATGAAGAACTTTAAAAAAGAGGTAAGAGCAGCTATGTAACCCCTACTGCATGCTTCCCAATGCCTACAGAAACATTCAAAATTACCCTGTTCACTCAGCTGACTGCTAGATCACATTGATCTTCAAGAATTTATTACTTGATGATGTTCTTGAGTTCTCAAAAGGCAAAGTTCTCTGATGTCCCTATAAACGTGCAGTTTTAGGGATGTCTGGGTGGCTCAGTGGGTGAGCATCGGCCTTTGGCTCAGGGCGTGATCCTGGAGTCCTGGGATTGAGCCCTGCATGGAGCCTGCTTCTCCCTCTGCCTGTCTCTGCTTCCCCCCACTCTCTGTCTCTCATGAATAAATAAATAAAATCTTTAAAAATAATAAAAATAAATGCACAGTTTTCTCCCAAGGCTGGTATAACACTACACTCTTTCTTTCCTCTAATTCACAGAAATTGGGTCCCCCTTGCTGATAAATGGGTCCCACAATCTGTATGGTCTGCCTAAGTAACATTTCATACTCAACATGTAACAAGAGCAAATCTTACACGATCATCGAAATATTCATTCACATTCATAGCTACTTAGGAATGCCATGGAAAAATCAGTTAAACCCCAGTGCCAGGTAGTTACAATTTTCCGAGTACCACCACTGGAATCTAGAAATGAATAAAGATATGAAATCTATGTGATACATGCTTATCTTCTCCTTCACCACATTTTTCGCCTGATTAACCTGAGAATTCTGATAACACAGTATACCCAAACCTGCACTGTAGCAGGCTGTGGGACTGGTAATAAGAAAAATATAAACATGATAGCCTTTAATTAAAAAGACATGAAAATAAATACATGTGGAAAAAATACTAGCAAGGCTCACTAAGTATCCTTAGGCCAATAAGATTATGCAGAATTTTCTAAAAATTGGAACAAATCTGAAATACCCCACTTTGTACTAGTGTCTTACTTCCAAGCTGAGAACCCACTAGCTACCACACATTGTTTTCTTCATGTCTTCATCTCTCATCTCACTGCCCAAGATTTGGGGATGGGTGTGAGGTTTACTTAGCACGAGTCTGGGGCTACCTGGACTGATAGATGCCACTGTTTCCTTCAGATTTTTCTCCACGGACATATTTTTGACCTAACAAAACTATCTTCATCTTCTGGGACCCTGGACCCCAGAGGTTCTGGAATAAATGAATGTGGCTACAGTCCAGGCCTGTGACAGGGAGGTGAAACCACAAACCACAAGAGAACACAGACCTTGCGGCCATAACACAGCCGTACCTGGCCTTCTTCCACCAAAACTGAACAGCTAACTTGGCATTTTATCAAGTCTAATGGGAAGCTAATGATGTGAAAGCAGACGAGTATTATGAGGGCTAAATTGTATGAAATGTGTAGGTGGCAGAGGGGATGGGAGGGTGGGAGCGGGAAAGAGGAAGGAACGGTTGTTTGAAATGTAATATCCTGGGATACAGTGAGGCTAGTTCACCAACCTTTGTCTACAAGTTTGAAATGCAAAATTTTCTGAAAACAGGGTTCATTTGTTACTTGGCTACCAAACCCATTTACTCTAAAAACTGACCTGAACTGACATTAAGGTATTTGATCATCCTCTGCCCTTCTAAATGTGAATATTCATCCACTCTGCTACAGAAATTACTGTTTCCTGGATCACATGGATTATGCTATTACATAACATACTGTATTAGCTTTCTAAAAACTGAGTTCTGGAAGACGTTTGGCCCCAGAGGGACTGCTGACCCCTACACAACTCTCCAGACAATGAATCCTCTGGATTTAATCCTTTTGTAGTTTCCCTACATCATGCAGTATTCACCTGACCTCAGTCAGCTTGTCAATGATTTCAATGACATTATGTTAGTAGACAAATCCACAGGGAACAAAACTGGGCAAAGCTGAAAAACAGGCATATCATGGACTCTTGAATGTAGCACATATGCTGCATTAAACATACATGCTTATCTTCTCCTTCACCACATTTTTCGCCTGATTAATCTGAGAATTCTGATAACAAAGTATACCCAAACCTGCACTGTAGCAGGCTATGGGACTGGTACTAAGAAAAATATAAACATGATAACCCTTAATAAAAAAGACATCAAACTATATTTTTACTTATAAAAATTAATATCCCAAATGAAATGTCCAGAGATTTGCTAAAAAGCAAAGCTAGAGAGACAGAAAATGAGAAGAGACAGAAAGATTTGTGGTTGCCTGGGGTTGGCAGCGGGAATACAGTGACCACAAACGGGCACAAGGGAGCTTTTTGGGGTGATGAGAAAACCCTAAAACTGGAATGTAATGATAGTTCTATAATGCTGTACATTTATTAAAGACCAATAAAATCCCTAAAACAGGAGACTTTTATGTCATGTAAGTTATAACTCAATGAAGATATTAAAAAACTAATATCCTAAATTTCTAAAGTAACACTTTTTATGTTAATACTTCTTCTTTCCTGATGTTTCAAATTAATACCAGTTGAAATGGAGGAGAGAAAGGCAATAAAGGGGACCTATTCCTGATTATCAAGGGAAAAAGAAATTTCACCCATAGATGACTAATTCTATATCTAGCCAGAGAACACAAATTTCTTCTGGATAGTCCCATATACTTAGCAAATAAAAATCAAAATTATTTTTTAATATGTCATATGTTCCTCTAATTATAGCATACATCATACTGAATAATAGTATTTTATTTGCCAGTCATCTTCAAAGAGAGTATAAACTCCTGAGGGCTGGGATGATGTCACAGTTTGCCCTGTATTTTCAGGACCTTTTAAGTGCTCGATAAATGATTATATTGATTGCAATAATTTCTTTCCAAGGACTGTCTATCACATTTCCACTTGCTTGAACAATATAAAGCCAATTTATTTTTTTTAAATTTTTATTTATTATTTATGATAGTCACACAGAGAGAGAGAGAGAGAGAGGCAGAGACACAGGGAGAGGGAGAAGCAGGCTCCATGCAGCGGGACCCGAGGTGGGATTCGATCCCGGGTCTCTAGGATCGCGCCCTGGGCCAAAGGCAGGCGCCAAACCGCTGCGCCACCCAGGGATCCCTATAAAGCCAATTTAAATAGACACTCCCAACTTTCTAGATCAGGGTTTCTCACCTTCAGCACTATGGACATTTTGGGTCAGATAATTAATTTTTCCTGAAGAGGGCTGTTTTGTGCATTGCAGAATGTATGACAATATCCCTGGCTTCCACCCACTGTATGCCAGCAGTGCGCCTCTCCTCACTTATGACAACCACAAAGGTCTCCAGATGTGGTTAAATGTCTCCTGCAGGACAGTGGCCCCAGGCTGAGAACCACGGCTCTCACTAGAAAGAGTGTAAGACAGAGCAACCCAAACTAATGTGTTCGCACTTCAACAGCGCCTTTTGTGTTCTCACTTTCTGCAGTTCATCAGAAGATCCAGAAAGAAAAAGTGTATGACTAGGAAATGATTTTCTGACCACAGGCCTTGGCACATTATAGGGAGAAGAAAAGGAGAACATTCTTTTTATTCTTTCTGTCACTGTGGAGATGCGAAAGGCTTATTCTAATCCAATGCTGACAGTTTTTAGGATATGCAGAGCTGCAAAAATACATAAGAGAAAGGTCCAAATGCCAAATGGCCCGTGGCTATAAAACAGTATAAAAGAAGCATGTTCATTGCCAACACTGGGCTGTTTATTATGAGTTGTATCTAGGAGAACAATTTTGAAAATGCCATTGAATATTTATTGAAATAAAAGATTTATAATAATTTGGGTCCTGACATGCCACTATTAGCAAATCACTCAGCCAGTGGGAAAGGTTAAGAGCCATGGTGGCATTAAATTAAGTCTAAGTTTCACATTTCAGCATTTTATTTTTCTCAACAACCACAGTGTTTAATAATACTGTTCCAAATATCCCAGCACAAAGCCTGAAAAGCTGTTACCCATACCGTATGCTCTTTTTAAAAAGATTTTATTTATTTATTTGAGAGAGAGAGAGAGGGAGAGAGAGAGAGAGGACAAGCATGGGGAGGGCGGAGGGAGAGGGAGAAGCAGGCTCCCCACTGAGCAGGGAGCCTGACGTGGGGCTTAATCCCAGGACCCTGGGATCATGAACTGAACTGAAGGCAGATGCTTAGCCGACTGAGCCACCCAGGTGCCCTCATATTGCATGTTGTTAATTAAACTCCAAAGTTTTTAGTTTTAATTCTACTTTGGAGATAATGAACATTTCACATTGATGTTCAAGTTCAAGACACACATTTTGGACAAAGTGACTATTACATAGCAAAGCAAAGGAAAAATATTCTTAACATCATCTGAATGTGTTAGATTTTTTTTTTTAAGGTCTTATTTACTTATTCATGAGAGACACAGAGAGAGAGAGGCAAAGACATAGGCAAAGGGAGAGGCAGGCTCCATGCAGGGAGCCCAATGCAGGACTCGATCCCAGGACCCTGGGATCACACCCTGAGCCAAAGGCAGACGCTCAATCACTGAGCCACCCAGGTGCCCCTCATCCGAGTATGTTTAAATATTTACAAAGATTCATAATACTTTACTTGAAAACATCTTTATTTTTTATTTAGAAAAATAAAGGAGGACGCTTCTGACCTCAACGTCAACAATTTGGGCACGACATATGACACTATTCTAGTTTTCAACCACTTCTGCATTTATCAATCTGCTATATACAAGAAAAAGCAACCGTGGACAGTTATGTGTCAGTTCTTATCATGTGAAAAGGAAGTATATCTTTTAAATTCTGTTTGTAAAAATGTTTATATTTTTCTCTCTGTACCTATCGGTAAACATAGGCAGGTTTAGGACTTTGAATATTAAACATATAATTCCTAAATCCACTAAAGAGAATGAATGTACACAATATGCAAAACGCTCTACTCAATCAAGCCCTAACTATACACATAATTATGGTATTCAAATTAGATTATTAATCTAGACATGCTCTATCATGTCAAGTATACACTAGCATAAAAATGTCTGAAAAAGATTCAGTAGGAAGTAAAAAGAGGTAAAGAAAATCCAATTATTCTTAACAAATAAAAACTCCTAGTACCTAACATTAAATATATATTCATGGGAAGATTAGTAGGAAATGCAGCTCAATTATTTACCTTGGTGGTGGGTAATAAATACAGTAGTGCCAAATCAATTAAACAAAATACTAATTCTGGGCCCTGGATTATCATATTTGCATTTGGATAAACTGGGACACATGAGGCATGAAATGGCCAAATTAATTTTCATTTTACTTCATTTGAGTTTCCTCATACATTATTCTAAATGTAAAATGCAATAAAATCATATATAAAATACCATATTGCTTTATATTATTATCTAAATTTTCATATGCCTCCACTGTAATTTCTCAACTACACTGGACTAAGGCTACTATAATACACCACGTGTAATGGTAACTACTAGAATTAAGATAGAAGCCTAACATTTTCATAAAACTTTTTAAAATTTATAAATGTATGGTAATTTTTAAAAATCAGCACCAATAACAAAAGATCAACTCACCAAGTGCCACAAAAGCATAAGCCCCTCCAGATTCAACTTTTCCTACTGAAGCTAAAATGTAAAATTGGCACCGTGAAGCTTGAAATTGAGATTTAAGGATAAGCACTGGTACTAGCATTTTGCTACTTTCTAGAAATTGCTTTCATCTGGAAGCTGCCATTTAGCAAGGTTCATAGATGGGTTTGTGTGTGTGTGTGTGTGTGTGTGTGTGTGTGAAATAAAAAAATAAAAAACAAACTTTTCAAACTGTCATAAAATTCCATGTTCTCATGATTCTAACATTCCTGTATATTAATAGCTAATATCTGATTGAAAGTAGCGAAATTAGGTAAATCATAATTTTAGAACATCAGGAGCCACAATAGAGGTTGTAAAATTAAAATAAACCCTTTAGATTTATCCTGCATCATTTTACACTGCTCAAGTGTAAAATGCTCAAGACAAATGTTTTACTACTGTGGTATTAAATGGATAACATAATAGCAGCTTTGGCAAGATAAAGCAAGCTACATCATTTAATGTTTTTGGAATGTACAAGAATAATATTTTTTCTCTTTTAAAGATCTTTATTTATTTATGAGAGAGCGAGTGTGCACAGGAGCAAGAGAGTGAGGAAGAGCCTGAGCAGGGGTGAGGGGCAGAGGGAGAAGCAGACTCCCCACTGAACAAGGAGCCCTACCCGGGGTTCCAATCCCAGGACCCCGGGATCAGGACCTGAGCCTGAGCTGAGGGCAGATGCTTAACCAACTGAGCCACTGAGGCACCCCGATATAAGAATAATAAGAGGAAAACCAGTAGCTTAAGCTTAATTTGGCTGATTCTTATTTCACACGCACACACAAGTCCACCCAGAACACTCCTCACATAGGACAGCGATTGCAACAACTGAACTGAATTTGTTGCAACAAATTTTCACTGCATCGCAAGTACCAAGTTTAACTATAATTTTGCAGTTTAAAATATTCAATCTCTTTATTTTATAATTCAGACGCTTTTTTTAAGCTTTTAAGAAAGAAAAAGATGCTCATTTTGTGAAGATTCTCTTCAATCTAACTTAATTACATATATTTGCATAAATAACCTGTGGCCCAATCAAATACAGACTGTAGCCAGCGCAGTTTCTACTGCTGGTGCTTTGAGCAGACTAATAAAAACAATCTCTTAAATGTTCCACTCTCTAATCTTTCTTTAGTAGCTGTTCATGAAGACACTGGCAACATGATGAGTGTCAAGAACCTACAAGGTGGGGATGCCTGGGTGGCTCAATGGTTGAGCATCTGCCTTTGGCTTAGGTCGTGATCCCAAGGTCCTGGGATCAAATCTGCATCAGGCTCCACCCGAGGAGTCTGCTTCTCCCTCTGCCTATGTCTCAGCCTTTCTGTGTCTCTCATGGGTAAATAAAATATTAAAAATAAATAAATAAAAATTAAAAAGAACCTACAAGGTGAAGTCAGAACACTACCGTCTGGGTCCCAGGAGCTGCCTATTTATCCTCTGTGTTACCCCCACCCACCCAGTTATCTGAACCCTGTATGTCAGCTCTTTCAGCTCTAGAATTGGAGTAATTCTGCCTTTAAGTCAAAATTAAAGCCAAAATGGGTGAGGACTAAAACGTATGATATCAACTAAAATACATGGTCACTATTTCCATCATCCCCATATACTCTAATTTGTCTATAATATGATGAGGATTGTTTTTATGACAAGCAAAACTTACAGGAAACTCTACTCAATATATCTCAAATATACCAGTGAGCCAAAAGATTCATTAATAGCTACCAAAGGATTGGTTCAAAGGTCCAAACCCTCTCAAGATGCTATGACCATGATAAAAGCTTGGTTTCCTTAAACTACCAAATAATATGCCACCTAACCCTCTTCCTCCCAGCATGCTCATTCATGGATACAATGAGACATGTCTATTAGAAGAACCCACTTTATCCACCGAGAAAGTGACTTTTTCATCCTTCCTACTTTCCCAAGCGCCCATGACCTGCTGTCAATGAAGGAGATCAATGAATGGAAAAGAAATATAAGAAATGACAATTCTGGGGATCCCTGGGTGGCGCAGCGGTTTAGCGCTTGCCTTTGGCCCAGGGCGCGATCCTGGAGACCTGGGATCGAATCCCACGTCGGGCTCCCGGTACATGGAGCCTGCTTCTCCCTCTGCCTATGTCTCTGCCTCTCTCTCTCTGTGTGTGACTATCATAAATAAATAAATTTAAAAAAAAAAAAAAAAAAAAGAAATGACAATTCTATCCTCTATGCAGCTTCAGGTTCAGGATCATGTTTTTTCATGATTTTATTTCTTTTTTTCTTTACCCTTATGTGCCACACCCACTTTCCAGATGGGAGGCCTAATGTTTATTGACAGAACAGAAAGCGATACAAGAAACAGCCACCATCATCTGTGTAGCTACAAGTTAACAGGCAGACCCGTCCCTTGCTCACTGCTTTTTCTTTCCTGTTTCATTCCTTTCATTACCCAGCTCCTATTCCATCAAGCACCTCATTTTACTTTGCCTCTGGCTTCTGCCACTTTGTGTCCAAGCGCTTGTCAAAAACTTCTCTCACCTAATCTCACTGGCCCATCTCCTTTTCTTCAGCCTGCCACCTTGGCCCTCATCTTTTTCTTTCCACTCCACATGCTCTCCCAAGCAGATCACAACCTCAACAATAATGTGAAACACACAGAGGTCTGGTAACCTGGTATTTCCAGCTCGGCCTCTGTGCTGAATTCCAGAACCATGGGCTGGTACAACTGTTGATTGAATCTCAAGCCCTGGATGGCCCTCTGGTGCCTCCTATTACATAAATCCAGAAATAAATTCACCAACTTTCTCTGCAAACTGCACCATCCTCTGCATTCACGATCATGACCAATGGCACCTCTTACCATTCAATCACCCAAGCCAGAGACCACCGAGTCATCCTCAAAGTCACCATCCCCTCCTTGCTTCTCCCCTCTTCTTCCTTTCCCCACTCTGATCAGTCTGAGTTCAGACCTTAAGCCTGCACTAGGATTCATTCAAAAGTTGTTTTTTTGTTTTGTTTTTTACAGGGCTTCTGTTTCTGCCCTCACCCCACACCCTCCATCCTCTACAAAACACTCAGAATAATCATTCTAAAAGAACAACCTAAAGTACCCAAATTCATATAGACCAAAGATCCCCCCCCCTTTTTTTTAAGATTTTATTTATTTATTCATGAAAGACACACAGACACACACACCGAGAAAGAGGCAGAGACACAGGCAGAGGAAGAAGCAGGCTCCATGCCAGGAGCCTGATGTGGAACTCGATTCCGGGACTCCAGGATCACGCCCTGGGCCAAAGGCAGGTGCCAAACTGCTGAGCCACCCAGGGATCCCCAAAGACCCTTCTTAAACTGGCCCCAGCCTCTCTATCTCTGGCCTCTCCACCACCCTCGATGTACAACAGCCACGTCTTTTATGCACTCTTTACAACTGCATCTTTTCCCCCCTTCATTCTGCTGAGATTCTTGAGGGCAGTGCACGGATTCTTCTTGTGTTTGAGGTTTCAACATCCAACAACATACCTGGTATCATATCAATATATATCTGGTAAATGCATAAATGAGTAAACATCATTCCAACTCAATCAGACTCAAACACAGCCAAGCTGCTAGTGATTATGTGTGAATTAGAGGGCCACCGCACTCCTAAGAAGGTGTCAGGGAAAAAATAGTAAGGCCACAGTGGTTGCAATTCCTCAAAGCTGAATGCAGAGGTCATAGTATTTGTGTGTGCATTTGTGTTACAGCTTGGCTTTTCTTAATTAAAAAAAAAATCACTGCATTGTGTGGTTTTATTGCCTCTAACTCTTACCATGAGCTGCCTCAACATTAAAGTTTCCAATAGCTTCAGCGTGTTCAACCCTAATGGGAATGATAGAGGAATGGGTACGGCTGGGGATGAAGGGCCGGGGTGAGCAGAAGCAATATTCACAGTAATGCTTGAGTCACAAACGCAGTGAGACTAGATGCCCAAAGACTGACATGATTCCCCTTCATCCCTTAGAGAATAAATCTGCGGAAAGGCTTACAGATGCAACACTGGGACCCTCTGAAGACTAGAATGACAGATGACAACAATGTTGACTTAGTCATACCTTTTGATACTTTTTAAAAATCAAAAGAAGCTGATCAATTGCAAATGCAAACGTGATAGGGTGATAGGGTACGTAGGTACTGGGTCCTATGAAATCGTAGAGAAAGGTACCAAGCTGCTGTTGATCGATTTCAAAACTTTTTATTTGTTTTACTTGCCTACTCCATAAGGTCCGTAGGGTTTCCAGCGCTCTGTAATTTAAGTAAAGGCCCTCCAGTCAGGCCAAAATTCCCTATCCTTTGCAATAGTGTCGGTCTTTAGAAAATTCCATTTTTCACAAATTTCTAGTCACTCACAGGTTTGGAAATCGTATAGGCCTATAAAATCAAGGAGGGGGAGTAGATGAAGTATAAACACAATATGCCAAAGTGTTATAACAACAACAAAAATAATAACTCAAAACCTAAGGAATAGGAAGAACTCATTGAACAAATGCTGACTGCAATGTGAAATCAAGAAAAAATGGAGGAAGTGAGGCTCAGAGGAAGGATCTAAACATATTACAACTTGGTCATAAAGTCTGCCTTTATATTGTGCATTTGGACTGGAGTTAGACTATAATACAGGCATAGGAGATTCGATGCAATGTTCCTATTCTAAGACAACATAGTTGACCCTTACTTGTTAAACATACATATTCACTTAATTTACAAAACACAGTCCCATTGTAAATAACATATGACACTGTTGCAATAATGTTACTGACACTTTTTTGTAAACTTTTTTTTTTTAATCACTAGAGAAAATATCATGTTTCTATGCTTCCCCTTTCTTCAATGAGAGTGACACAAATATGTGACCCAAACACAGATCTTTATCTGCTAACATGCCTCTCTGCTGGGTCCTGTGATAGGGGTCCTGTTATCGGTCAAAGACTTTACGCTTCCTATTTCACAATGCTAACATGTGGTTTTCTTTTCTGAGCTTGTTGTATAAACTAAGCCTAAGTTCTTCCTCCACAAAGATATGGAGATGACACTATCTGTGCAGTCAATGCTGGATGCTGGCCATGGGCAAGAAGGTGGACAATGGGCCTTCCCGCCATCTCTTCAGCTCTATCCCAGGGTAACTATGGGGACCAAGCGAGAGAGTACAGGGTTATTTTGAGAAGCACAATATAGGGCATCTATGCAGCACAGTTTGATGAACCATCCTGAAAGCTCCAAAATTAGATGCAGAATGTACTGTAAGGAGCCCAGGCCTTGTCAGACAGCCATGTGTTCCATTCTTGGCTCCAAAACTCACTACTGTGGCCCTGGATAGGTGCCCTGACCTTTCTAGGCTTCTGTTTCCACTTCTGAAAAACAGGATAATAAAGTAACTACCATATAAGGTCACTATGAGGATTAAAGTAAATACTGTATGTAAAGTTCTTAGAATGGCAGTTGGCACAGGGGAAATACTCTGTGTTAACTATTCACTCCAATTCTTATCCAGGAGACACCACCAATAAGGACTAGAAATGTGGCAGATAAACCATTCTCAGAGCTGCCTCCCCCCACCTCTGCCCCTTATTCTCAAATTCAGCAATGCCCAGCCTTGAGGGACTGTCTCTGCCACAGTGAATATGAACTGCTTGCTTGTATACAGCCAGAAACTTGTATAATTCCCTAACACATCTCTCATGGATGCGTGAGGCAAGAGCTCTAGAAACAGAATCAGCGCTCAACTCCCCAAGTCAGAAATGAAGATCATTTAAAACAGCAGATAGGAGAGAGTAAATGATTTTCATTCACTTTATCCATATTAAAATTACCTTGTGTTTCCTGTATACATATATCTTCTGACAACCAGAGAAAGCGGATGTCAGAGAAGTTATTTGGAGATCTAGAGGTGGCCACAAACAAGCCAAAAATTAGTTAATACAGACAAGAAATAAAACAGAACCACATAAATTCTAAAGAATTAGTTAAAACTAAATTATGGACTCAGTCTAAGTCACAAAAGTGACCAAGGAAGACTTCAACTATAGAAATACTCAGAACAAGAGAGTTTACATTTGAAATGTAAATACTGAGTCCAAGGAATATTTGTACTCTGACAAGGACGGTTAACATTGAAGCAGAAGATATTTCAAAGATAGGAAGAGGCTGTTGATGGCAAGGGCTCTTTTTGGCACACTGTGTCTGTGGGATTGTGTCCCCAGGCATGCCTGAGGCACTCTCCTGAAAGCTCATTCCCAGAAAGTTTTGATTTTTTTAAACTGACATATTACTGACTTACAAAATTATATGTTTCAGGTGTACGACTTAATGATTTGATATATGTACATACTGCAAAATGATCACAATAAGTCTAGTTAGCATCTGTCATCACACAGTTACAACTTGTGATGAGAACTTTTGAGATCCACTATCTTGGGCAACTTTCAAATACACAATATGGTATTATCGACTATAGTCACCATGCTGTACAGAGTTTTGATTTTAAAAAAAGAAAGCCAACTTTGAGCATCTGTCCTGACGTACTTTCAGCCGTAGAATACATTAGCTGAGAGGATATACCAGTCTACAAGCAGTCTGTTGCCTATGTGCCTTATATAACAATTAGATTTTAACATCTAGAGAGCAGAATAAATATTTACCAAGAGTCAGAACACTATGTAGTATCTGGATGATAACCCAGGAAAGCCCCCACCCCACCCCCCACCCCCGCCACACACACACTGTGGCCTCACAATCATTCCCAACCTCCGAAGTTAGGTGAGAAGTTCAACAGGCTATGGACCAGACTTTTAACAAAGTACCCCGGAAACTGCTTCCCATGACCCTGGCATTAAGGCCTAGAAGAAGCATGCTTATTTACTGCAAAATATAAATAGTTTCCATTTCTGAATATATAGTAAAATGTGTGGCAAAGTACAAGGACTCTCTCTGCCCCATGGTTGTTCTCCAGCTGGGACTGAATTCATGCTCAGGTATGATGCTCTTTGTGGAAGGAGATGACAGCTGCCTGTGCTGGTTTTCTAGGCCATGTGGGTCACTGCAGCCACATCTGCAGGCAGGAAACAAACCAGAGAGCACCGTCCTCCAATGTGAACTGTCACATACCATTTTTACCCCCTTGATTCTCTGAATATATGAACAGGGAAGTAAAAAGCAATGGCATCCACTTGAAAGTAAAGGAGAAAATGTACTTCACCCCCTTGCACATCTACCTTGTGCTAGGCCAAGCAAGTTATTTAATAATAATTATGGTAATAATAATAACTCCCAGTATTGGAGAACTATGTTGTGAGTCCTGGTAAGCACTTTGCATACTTTAATGCTTAACTTGAATTTCCTTATCTGTAAACTGAAGATAATAATACACATATCTTATTACTATGAGGATTAAAGGAGAATAGATGGAAAAAGTACTTTGCAAGTTGAAGCAGCAAGGTCAAAAGGGAGAGGATTTGAAAGAAACCAGTTAAAATCCCAACTCGATCTGATCTCACTGAGCTTCAGTTCCTCATCACCCAAGTGGAGAGGAAACCACCCACCCCAGTGAAGAATTGAGGGAGACAGTAAATTAAATAGCAGCTGGTCTGCATCACTAGAAAGTGTTTAATAAATGTTCATATTCTCTCTTCTGTTATACATGTGACCTGCTTCCATTAACCTCCATCAGCAAGCAGCCGTCCAATGTCCCTGTTATCCAAAGATGCATTTCCTTTCATAGTAATGATGATTTTATCAGTCTAACGTGCCAGACACTGGCTCAACAGCTTTACAGCTATGAACTCACTCAATCCTCATCATAATCCTGTGAGGTACGTACTACTGTCATCCCCATTTTACAGATGAAGACACTGAGGCACGGAGTTTAGGTAATTTGCCCAGATTAAAAACAGATGGTAAGCAAGTCAGGCGCTGAACTGTCTACCCTCCTAACCATAAGGCAACAGTGCTGATGGGGGTGAGTCTGTTCGACGTTCCATGCTTGGATGTATTCTCTTCTAGACATAAGCAATGGATGCTCTCACAAACCACAATGTGCTGACTAACTTTTCAGCCTCTGGAATAACATTTTAATATTTTTCTAGAATTCTTCAAAAACCTATGATTTGTTTTTAAATGCAGGGCCTATAACTAGCTCATCTTGTTCTATGTGTTGGAATGCCATAAATAAAAGCACTTCTCTTTCTCAAGATTGCCTAGATAAATCTTACATTAAGACACATCCCTGAGTTTGGTTTAAACATTTATTATAAATCCAGATTTAAACAAATATATATGTATATATACCTTCACACACATATAGGATGTGTGTTTAATGCTGTTAAACATTAACAGCTTAATGCTGTTTCATTAAACTAATGACTCTGATAGCAAATAACCTGAAAATTCTCATTTCGAATCTTCAGTCTTAAGTCATAGCAATACCATATTTATTTCAAAGTGTTCTTTTTATGAATTTAATTGACTCAAATATTAAATAAACATCAATGATGATAATCTATTGCTCTACTTAATGGGAATCTCTAGGGGACAGATGAAAAAGAAAGGTTCTAGAATTCTATCCTTCAAAGCAGGACAGCTACCCATAAATCATACTCTTTATTTATTAAGATGATTAAGCCCATCAGTACACTTAACTTTCAGACTCAACAAATGTCTGGGATGAACAATTCCCACTTTTTCTAAAACAAAGAGGATGTGTTCAAAAAGGGTCCTCTGCAAGCTCTCTGCACAATGCACGCTATTTTAAAACATGATTTATGTGTCTAATTCCTGGAGCTGCCTTGAAAAATATACTGGGTTCTTCCTCGCATGCTACCTATTAGGAGAAGACACTCCAATTTGAAGAGTGCCCTCTGTTTCAGACTACAAGAACGCTATATCATGTCAGCATTTTCATTAAATACTGTTCAAGCTGGACCTTAAACAAATGGAAGGGAGAGCCACAGCTGCAGCCACTGCAGAGACGGTTATCCCGCCGGGAGGCTTATATAAGAGGCGCAGGGCCGGCAGGGTGAAACCCAAGAGTCATCATCCAAATCCTATTTCTTTGAGACTTGCCCACATTGTTGAAATGTACGAAATCACATACGATGAACGGATTTCTCATTTCATTCACCTGATGGCACAAAACGCCGTATTGACTTAACTTGTTTTCTCCCTAAACGCCTGGGCTCCAATGAGGGAGACGCTGGCAACTTCTGCCTACGGGAAGAGTAGAGAGTGGGATGCGCGCGAAGCCCCAAGGACTGGCTGGCTGCCGTCCCCAAAGACCCATCGCGTCCAGGGGTCACTCCCCGGAGGGCTTAGGAGAGAGGTAACGAGACCCCGCACGCTCCCTCCACCGCCAGACGCAGTCCAGGAGCTCGGAACGTGCAGTCGCGGCAGGCGAAGTGCCCTGGGAGCACCTGTCCTCCCGCAGCACGTTTCCAACCCGCACACTCGTCCCCTCCCCGCGCGCCGGGTCCGCTTCTCCGCACCCCGACCTCCCCGAGCCCGAGCGCGGCCCCCAACGAGACGGGGGCCACCCCCAGCTTCATGCAAAAACGATCATGCCAACGCACCTCCCCTCCCCACGGCTCCCTGCAACTTCAGAAACTACAGTCAACTTACCGGGACGCAGGAGACCGGGAGCCCTCCGGGGTGGGGCGGGGAGACCGCGCTCGGCTGCGCGCAACCCCGCTGGCCCCGCACCGCCCGGGCGGCTGCACGGCTGCTCGGCTGCTCGGCTGCACGGCTGCACGGCTGGACGGCTGCTCGGCTGCACGGCTGCTCGGCTGCACGGCTGCTCGGCTGCACGTCTAGGCGCCGCCGCTCTGCACCAGCCGCCTCGCTCCGCCGCGCCCGGGGCCGGGGGCACCGGCCAGGGCGCGGCGGCTGCGGCGGCACCGGCCGCGCGGACCCGGAGCTGCAGACGCCGCCGACCCCGGAGCGCGGCGCTCCGAGCCCCCGGCGCGTGTCTCCGGCTCCGAGCGAACGGCCGCTGGGCGAGGACCGCGGCACCGGGAGAGCCGAGGCGCCGTGCCCCGCAGAGCCTCCGGGGCGCTCCCGGGCGGCCGGTCACATCGCGCGCGCCGGCACCGCAGTCCGCACTCGCCGCCGCGCCGCGGAGAATGACAGGCGCCGAGGCGGAGCAGCCGTGCGGGGCGCGGGGCGCCAGTGCGCATGATCCCGGGCCGCTGCGGCACGTCACGGGGGAGGGGGAGGGCGGGGAGGGGAGGGGCGGGGGAGGGGGAGGGGGAGGGCGGGGAGGGGGCGCGCTGGGCGGGGCCGGGGCGGGGGCCGGGCGCCGGGCGCCGCGCCCCGCTCCGCTCCCTAGCGGGGAGGCGCAGGAAGTCTCCGCCTCGGGGTTCTGCGAACCCTAGAGCTGCGAGGTAGAACTTGTCTGCAGAGTCCATTGTCCTTAACCGCCCCCCAACCCACAACCCCGCCCCGTGTGTCTCAGGGGTCCCCTGGGCGCTGGGCAAGCCCCGAAGAGCCACGTTAGCTCAGGTTCTAGCTTAATCGTGAGGGCCTGCCACTGAGCGGACAGTGGTCCTCCCCACCTGGCTGTACATTACGAAATAACTTGGGAAGCTGGTGGGCGCCCTTTGTCCTGACCGCACCCCTGGAGTCCAGACTTGAGTATAGGAGAATCCCTGGGTGAGGCTCGGGTATCAGTAAGGTTGTAAAGCTTTCCAGATGATACTGGGGTACAAACAGCAGAGGTTTTTCAAAGCTGTAGCGTTTGTCAGAATCTTCTGAGCATTTTGAGAGAATGCAGATTTCTGACTCACTAGGCTTAGGCGTTAAGGGAAGATCCTTCATTCCTAACACGATCCCAGTTGATGCCAGCGCTGTGCTGTAGCACCGGACCACCTTATCCTTACTACCCTTAAGTACAGTGTAGAATCTGGAGCAGAGCTTCTGAAAGGTTGGGCTGTGTGAGAATCACCTGAGTAATGCTTTTGTTGGTTATTGTTGTTCTTTAATTGCAGAGCACATTCTCAGGCCCTCCCCATGTGGTTCAGCCTCTGGGGCTCTGCTAATTCTGATGGGTCTGACGATGGATGGTGTTTGAACAAACCTCGTGATAGTAGGCCAGCAACCTGGAGTTGGGCATGCACTTTTGCAGTGAGCAGGACCAAGCCAGGTCTAGAACTCAGAACATCTGAGTCCAAGTCTAAGCCCAAATGGTACTTTATGTTACTAGTCCAAATTTTCTACGATTATTATCCATTGCTTTACTTAGTAGGAAATATATATAAATCATGAAACACACACGCACACAACACAGTCTGATTCCTTACACATACTAAAGTGGCTTAAAGTTGGCTGAGGGAAAAGGCTCATTAAGAGGGGAGGGGTGGAATAAGGGATATTAGATGGTCTGCACCATAGTGCATTGCAGAGGAAAGGGTATATAGCAGGAAACAAACCTTGGGTCCACCCTAGAGCCTGGGATAGCATCTTGGAGAAGATCCAGAAATTAGACTTTGCCTCTGATCTCATAGCACAGGTTGAAACTCGGATGTTCAACAGTTTATGAATATATGGCGTGTCACATATATTATCTCATTGAAATCTCACAATGGTCTGGTAAGTTGGATAAAAAAAGATAGTAGGCCCATTTTATGGATAAAAAAGGAGGCTCTGGACATTAGTTGACTTGCACAAACAGTGGAACTTGAATCAGAGTACAGATCTAAATATTGGATGTGACTTCTATAATTCTAAGGAAAATAGCGATTCAGATCTCACAAGGAAAATGGTTTCTGTGTTTATTGTTCACATCCTTTAATGGCTATGCCTAAATTTTGAGTTAGAAAGCAGTTCATTTTTGTAGAGAGGAAATGCAGTTTATATCTTCACTTCACTTTTGCAGCTCTACAAATTGGAATGCAAAATGTTCTGAGAGCACCCCAGTCCCGGACCATTGCAGTTACATAATTCAGGCTTCACCAACAAGTTCAAAGAGCAACACTCATATTTTCTGGTGACAAGTATAATTACCATCTTCATTTTATCCAGGCCCAAAGAATCTAAGTGATTTAGACAAAATCCAGGCAAGCACCAGTATCTAGCCTCTCCTTTTACCAAATGACATACTGAAGATTATTTTTCATTTCCAAATTTTTCATACCAAGATTTACCATCATTAAATTAGAACCAAATGTATTTCAAAGCCACTCCTTGATACAGAACCAGGAGGAGGAATAATTCCTGTGCTTGTGGTAAATGCTATAGTCTTTAGTCTCAGTCTGTGTAAAGTTTTGGAAGAAAGTACTTGATACTTATACACAATGCACAGGTTTGCCTTAGAATCCTACTCACCTTTATCTTTGCTTTTGATGTAATTTTTTCATAGATCTATTCTGTGTGATTATGAAATAAAAAAACTAATGAATAACTGATTAAAAGAATTCTCTGTAAATGAAGGAGCTACTTGCAGATTCTTGTTTTTAATAAGAAAATATTTAAAATAAATTTTAAAAAAACAGAGGTAGTATGCTAGTCGTATTGGAACCTTTAGAAAAACCCAAAGTTGTCATTTCTGTTGTTAGAAACTCCAATAAAAATATTTGTCTGTATAGTATGTGAATTCATTTGTATATTGACTTTACAAGATCCAGAATTTAATTATATAAAAAGTTAATTAGTATGTCCCACTGCCATTGTATTTTGAGCCACTATTATTGGCATTAAATGCATGAAATGTGTAATATTGGCTGAATATTGACTGTCTTAACATTGACTGTGTCTGCTTTCGAATTTGCTTCTCATTAGCTGGGAGGAATAGCAGCTTCATTTGTTTTTTTCTCTGAGCCCTATATTCCTTATGGATCAGCAAAGCCTGTTCTTTGGGTAAGAATTTCTTCATTAAGTTCCTCTAAAAGTCTTCTGAACAAGCAACAAAAACTCCTGGAATTTGAATTGAATTACTTATATGACTGCACTCATATAGATGATAGTGAGTGACTCCATTGAACCTATTCTCTGCTTATTAGAGCAACTGTATCTAGAATAGACTCTTATTAAACTCTTTTCGGGGATGCCTGGGTGGTTCAGTGGTTAAGTGTCTGCCTTTGGCTCAGGGCATGATCCTGGAGTTCCAGGATCGAGTCCCACATTGGGCTCCCTACGTGGAGCCTGCTTCTCCCTCTGCCTATGTCTCTGCCTCTCTCCTCTCTCTCCCTGTGTGTGTCTTTCTTGAATAAAAACAAAAACAAAAACCTCCTTTGGCAAAGAATCACAAGCTGAGCTAAGTTGGGGGCCCTAAATTTGTAAATTACACTTCTTCCTCCATTTCACTCAAAAGGATTTTTTGACATGAAAATCTCCCAGTCTCTGCCTACTTCATACTTTTAGTCCAGATAAGAGAACTATGGGGAGTCCAAGGTGACTGACCAAGCTGAGACCGAAGTGGGAACATAGAATTAGATTTCACTAGGCAAAAACTAAGGTTACCGTAAAAATTAATACAAGTTGTGCTTGATTTTTGGACATGGCTTATTACAGTTTGCTTTGTTTGAACACATGCAGCTGCTACTAACTTCCCCGGAAACCATAACTGAATCTTTGGTGGGAGGAGGTAGTAGGGATAGGGAGATTAGCATTCTGTCTTTTTCTCCCGGGAAACTTTGGAAAACTATTGGAAGGCTCCTCTTGTTCTAACCCAGGAAATTTACCAAGTGCTTTAAATTTAAAATTAAAATTTTTATTTTTAAGAAATTTGCTTAGAACTTAGAACAGTCAATGTAATAAATGATCTGGATTTTCAGACTAGCTCCAAAATGTTGTTGTTTTTTTTAAGACTTTATTTATTTATTCATGAGAGACACAGAGAAAGGCAGAGACATAGGGAGAAGGAGAAGCAGTCTCCATGCAGGGAGCCCCATTAGGGACTGGATCTTGGGTCTCCAGGATTAGGCCTTGGGGCCGAAGGTGACGCTAAGCCACTGGACCACTGGGGCTGCCCCCAAATGTTTTTAATGCCCACAAATAAGTTAATATGGGGTTCTTTGTAACCCCAACCCTGAAAGGAAATAAGCACAGAGTGAGGACTCTGGCCTAATGGTAAGAGTAGAGTTTGGGTCTGGGGAAAATAGAATTTGGGGATTAAAGAGGAAGATTGTCTATGGCCTTTGGTGGCTGAAGAGCTGAGGCTGGGGAAGACTAAATATTAGTAGCCTTTGAGATCAAGTTGGGAGAAGTATGGACTTGTGACCAAGAAGAGAGATAGTGTCAAAACTGTACCTGAAGCTTCATGCCTTTGTCTTTTCTTAAAGTTCTTAAGGATCCCATGTTTGACTTAATCTATAGTAAGGAATGAACAGAGATGAATAAATAGACTACGAACCCCTTATAAATAGATAAAAATAGGTAAATGCTTTTAAATAGATAAAAATACAGAAATGCACATTCAATTTTAATCTCTAAGAATAATACCTATAGCCTCCCAACCAAATTGCCACTAACAGAAAAAAGTGGCTGGCGGAGAAGCCACATGCACACTTGGAATCAACCTCACAGAATCATTTGGCTCCAGCTCCCTTCATTTCCTTCTGTCAGCTGAAATCACATGGCTGCCATCTGTAATTACCTAACATGGGGTGTCGATAGCTTCAAGCACATAGTAGGTGCTAGTTGTTGGTACTAGCTTTTTTTTTCTCTCCTAGAGTTAAAACTGCAGCTAGCCGTCTCCTAATGTCCATTTTATCATTTTAATGTAAGCAGTGATTAACTGTAGATTTTAATGGAGTGCTTTTCTTTTCTGACAGAAGACTTAAGAATGACTTCAGAGCTCTTCTGAGAACCGGGGAATCATGTAGAAAAGGCTTTCAGGGGAGATCAAGACAAAGCCTGCTAATGTTACTCTGTGGCCTCACGCTGTACTGAGGGGAAAATGCAGAGCTTAGGACTTGACATGTGTAGATCTTTCTACTGGGAGAAATGATGGTGGGAAGAGAGAGAGAGAGAGTACTTAACAAAAGCAAAAACAGAGAGTGCCTGAAGGAAATGTCTTTACATTACAAATTAAAGAATGCATATTCCCATCATCTTCTGTCATCCTGACCTTACACATTCCTTACATTTCTATCCCAACATCTTCACTCAAGATTTATGGCTGTAAAACTAATGTGGTGTTCATGATATTGGCAGAGATTTCTTAGGTTCACTTTTTAATTCTTCTGCTTCTACTATCTCCGTAGAATATAATTCTTACAAACTTATAATTTAAACAGGCATCAGACGAGACTGTGTTTCACTAGTAATAAATCATTTGCCAGTCAACAAATAAAAATTCAAGATTGAAAAAGGAAGATGTATAAAATTAGCAAGAGTTTTAATTCTTTTTTTTAATGATTTTTATTTATTCATGAAAGGCAGAGAGAGAGAGAGAGAGGCAGAGGGAGAAGCAGGCTCCATGCAGGGAACCCGACGTGGGACTCAATCCTGAGACTCCAGGATCACGCCCTGGGCCAAAGGCAGATGCTCAACCGCTGAGCCACCCAAGGATCCCAAGAGTTTTAATTCTAAGAGAAGCTAGTTACGCAATCTCCAAAGTCAGAAAGATGTGAAAGGCATTTAGTGGCTGAAGCATGTCTGTCATTTCTTGCCCTGTTGTACATTTTTTTCTTCCATTCCCACCCTCTCAACACTTTTTCAGCAAATAGACTTTTCTGCTCTCAGACTCTGGAGTAGAGGCCATCTCTTGTTACAGAGGATAAAACATGACAGGGAGAGGAAATTCAGCATACTGTGGCTTTCTTCTTGAGCCAGAAGCCCATTTAGAAATTCAGGAATGTGCTCTGTTTACATGGCTTTCTTCCTCACTCACATAAGGTTCCTTATCTTGAAAATGAAGATAATAGTAGTAGCTATTATTAATCTTTGAGCCAGCCACTTACCTATTCCTACTTCCCCATGTACAAGGAGCATCCAGTTTCTGCTAAACTCTTTTCCCTTCCCTACTCCCAAAGGAAAGAACCTCTTCTAGAGAGAAATGATGGTCAATACTAGTGACTGCTAGTGAGAGTGAGGGCTCCCCAAAGTTTCTACATACTTGGCGGTGGCTAAACTTACTACTGTTCTGAACAAGCAACAAAAACTCCTGGAATTTGAATTGAATTACTTATATGGTTGGTGGTTAGACCTTCAGTGGAGTCTCAGACGTATTCCTTGGGGAATGAATAAAAACAAAATTGCGTAGCCTGATGGGAAGGCAAGGGACCTTGGAGATTTCACAGCAATTCCTATAGAGAGAAGAATTGCGGAGGAAAAAGCCATAAAGTAAACCATCACTCCAAGATGTCTTGTAAAAACAGCAGTTGGTTTTAGAAATATTTAATCCCAAATTCCACTGAAGTGCACATGGTATTTCCTGTTTCTGGAAACTTAGAAAAAAAAATTAAGCTCTGTTTGAAAGCAAGCAAGCAGAGCCAGATGTTGGTGTTGGTAATGATCCGCAGAGCCTAACACTCGTGTGGCAGCAGTCAGGAAAATGCATGACAGCTGTCTGAAGCCATGGGAGCCTAATTTCTCTTGGCCAGAAAAGAAACAAAGTGTAGAGCCTGTTTTGTTTATATGTACAAGAGGACAGCTGAGCCCAAGAGACATTATTTTGGTTAATAGAGCCAGTAACAGCAATTTAAAATATTATTTGTATTCCCTTGACATACTTTGTTCAAATCACTTATTCAAAGAGTGTTCAGTATCCAACCAACTGTAGTGCCATTCTAAAGTTTTGTTGCTGTCATTGTATTGGTTTTTGTTTTTGTTTTTGGAAAATACTAAACTATTAAATTTTGAAACCAAGTGTAGGCTGTCTCATAGTAGTTTGTTTGCTCCATATTAAGAATTGGAGGTTTTTCTGAAAAAAACATGATTAAACTTCTTGATTAAAAGATTCTTGGGTAGAGACACCTGGGTGGTGCAGTTGGTTAAGCGTCCAACTCTTGATTTTGGTTCAGGTCGTGAGATGGAGCCCTGAGTCAGGCTCCAGGCTCAGCATGGAATCTGCTTGAGATTCTCTCTCCCTCTCCTTCTTCCTCTGCCCCTCCCACTCATGTTCTCTCTCTCAAATAAATGTATTAATTTTTTAAAAAAGAGCCTTGTGTATACAGAAGTGGTTACAACCTGCTTTATCTTTCACTATACTCCACCCTAAATCTTCTATTTTGGTCTAACTAGTTTGCTCTTCACTGCTTCACTATCCTGTGTACTTTCTTGCTTTGGTGTTTCGCTGTTGTTTTTTTCCCTCAACTTCCATACCTACATATCTGTCCATCAAATACTATCCACACTCTAATACCTAATTCATGTGTCACCACACTCATGAAGTTGACCTTGATCATTTCAGCGCCCTTGCTGAAGGGTCTCTTCTCTTGGGAGCTTTGAAACATCTACTGTCTGTATCATTTACATAGCACTTCTCCCAAACTGTCCCTGGTTCCTGGCACAGACCTTCAAAAACCCTTGGAATTTCTTGAGTGAGAAGAATATGCTAGATATATGTAATAAATCCTCATGGACCATATTTAAGTTTATGCTAATGAAATGTAGAGGAGGATCAACCAAGGGCTTAGAAGGTTGGAACCTTCAGCCTTACCTCCTGACCTCTGGGGAAGGGAGGGGCACTGGAGATTGAATTTAATCACATGGCTAATGATTTAATGCATCATGCCTATGTAATGAAACCCTGATTTAAAAAAAAAAAAAAAAAACTTAGTACACCAAGGCTTGGGGAGCTTCCAGGTTGATGAACATGTTGATGTGCTGGGATGGTGGTGCACCCTGGCTCCACAGAGACAGAAGCTCCCACACTCAGCACTCTTACAGACTTTGTGCTACAGACTTCCTCATCTGGCTGTTCATTTGTATGCCTTATTACAAAACAGTAACAGTTAAATATAGTGCTTTCCTGAGTTCTGGGGGTCATTCTACTGAATTATCAAATCTGAAGGAGGGTTGTGTGAATTTGTAGCCAAGTGAGACAGAAGTGCAGGAAGCCTGGGGACCCCACTTGCAGCTAGCATGTGATGTAAGGGCAATCTTATTGGGGACCCTGCCCATTAACTTGTGGGATCTGACACTAACTCCAGTTAGTTAGTATTGGAATTTAATTAAATTGTGGGACACCCATTTGGTGTCAGAACACAATATTACATTGTGCATTTTAAAACACACCATGGCATTGCCTTATTTATAGTTTGCATTAGCATACAGCAGAAATGATATCACCACCACAAGATTCAGAAGAGAGCAATTATATCAAGTGCTTATGTCTATCATCAAACTCCAGTGTTGATTGACGGTCAGTGAAGTTATCAACAAATTTAAGTATGTGCACCTTAATCCTTCAACTGAACTGAGGCCTTCTGGTTATCAAATCCACATTTTCAGCATCTATATATTTCAAATCATGCCTACTGAATTGTCTTAAAAGTCCTAAGTACTAATGACCTGCTTTCTGGTTTTATGATGATATACGAATTGGCACTTATTAATGATAACACTCACCTTGCATTACATGCCTAGTTAACAGTCTTCTCTCTGTGGACATTGCTTTAATACTCTCTTTCTTCTCTCTTCTTATTTCATAAACAGGAAATGCTAAGCCATAGATAAGCTTCTTTCCTAGGATCTTAGGATCAACTAGGACCAGAATTGAAATTAAAAGTCCATCTCCAAAAAAAAAAAAAAAAAAAAAAGTCCATCTCCCTTGGATTTCTGAGCCCATTACTTAGTTTATCATACCCTCTTTGAGTAGTAAGAGCTACTGGTCATTTTCAGTTCCAACCGCTATATGGATAATGATAGGTGGTGAAGTAGCCAACAAGCTCAGAATCAGGTTTTATGATGCATGGTGTGCTTGTCATTCATTTTAGAAGAGTTCCTTTGGCCTTATGTTTACACTTGTAATTTTTTTTTTTTGCAATTTTTTTTATTGGAGTTCAATTTGCCAACATATAGCATAACACCCAGGGCTCATCCCGTCAAGTGCCCCCCCTCAGTGTCCATCACCCAGTCACCCCCACCCCCCGCCCACCTCCCTTTCCACTACCCCTTGTTTGTTTCCCAGAGTTAGGAGTCTCTCATGTTCTGTCTCCCTTTCTGATATTTCCCACTCATTTTTTTCTCCATTCCCCTTTATTTCCTTTCACTATTTTTTATATTCCCCAAATGAATGAGATCATATAATGTTTGTCCTTCTCCGATTGACTTATTTCACTCAGCATAATACCCTCCAGTTCCATCCACGTCGAAGCAAATGGTGGGTATTTGTCGTTTCCAATGGCTGAAGAATATTCCATTGTATACATAGACCACATCTTCTTTATCCATTCATCTTTGGATGGACACTGAGGCTCCTTCCACAGTTTGGCTATTGTGGACATTGCTGCTATAAACATCGGGGTGCAGGTATCCTGGCGTTTCACTGTATCTGTATCTTTGGGGTAAATCCCCAGCAGTGCAATTGTTGAGTCATAGGGCAGATCTATTTTTAACTCTTTGAGGAACCTCCACACAGTTTCCCAGAGTGGCTGCAGCAGTTCACATTCCCACCAACAGTGTAAGAGCGTTCCCCTTTCTCCGCATCCTCTCCAACATTTGTTGTTTCCTGCCTTGTTAATTTTCCCCATTCTCATTGGTGTTACACTTGCAATTAAATCTAATGTCTTCTTGCCAAATGAAGTCAATGCATCATTTATAATGATAGAAAAGTTTAGGGATATAGCTTAATTTAACATGTACACTCTTAAAAATGATGAGAAATATAATTCAAGATTGACAAAAATGGAAACAAACATTAAAAAAAAAGAAATCTCAAGAGTATAAAAATAATTGTATTGCTTACCTAGCAGGTTAAAATCTAATTAGCCCTATTGAGTTGGAGTTGGACTCATTTTTTTTTAGTCTTCTTCATGTTATAAATCAGAATTGAAACAGTAACTTTAGCAGCTAGAGTTTTTAAGGGCTATGGGGAACACCAGCCAACAATTTATTTCAGCCCAGAGAACAGAGAGAAAAATCTCGTTTTATTTTATCTGATTACTCTTCAGAAATAATTACTTGCTTTTGTAACACACCAAACTTTTACTTTATTACTAACAGAATCTCTGAAAATGATGGCAAGTGGAGTTAGGGAACTGTCATTACTATAGCATTCTATTTGACAACATGCAACACACCCATTAAGAGCTTTACGTTCTCCTCAAACATGTGGTAGGAAACTTCAAAGTTTATTTAACCCATAAATCAAGCTGAGTATACAACAAGCTTGATAATAAACATGTGTTGGTAGGCTGTATTTCAGACCACTTCCCTAGAAGCTTTATCTAAATGGCAAACACTGGCAGAAATAATTGTTTTCCCAAGTCTTAAGTTTAGACACTATTTGTGACACTTTTCTCAGAGACAAAGTAGATAATTTCAGTGGCCATTTTGTAGTTAAGGGAAAAGTTCATGGTCCTTCCTTTCCAGAATACGCCTGCATAGATAGTGACATGCTCCTGACCTTGGACATCTGCTCCATACGAACTTTTGCATGCAAATGCTCTTCAATGGGAGACACCTGTGTGATAAGGCTTTTTAAGAAATGGCCTCAGAGTTGGCCTGATTTTAATATTTCAACAGTATTTCATTCCGAAGGAGTCCAGATTAGTTTTCTTTTAAGATCTATCACTTAGGGTAATTTCAGACTTATAAAGTTTCAGAGCAGTGTCTCAGCTAATCTAGACTCTTCTGAATTAGGGATGATAAGGCCCACTGTAGGCCCACTTGCCTGGGACAACAGGAGAATTGATGGGGGCTTGGTTAGAAAAAAAGTGGCTTAGGTTAGGGTTTTGTATCTGCTACAGTATGGATCCCAAAGCAGTCTTTCTTTTATGTAGAAGAAAGCTGATAATGAGATTTGGCCCCCAGCACAGTGGTTAGCAGCGTGGGCTCTGGGGGAAGGTAACCCAGGTTTATATGCTCCACTGACATGTACAGAATCCTAGTCCAATTGCTTATTCTCTCCGTGTCTCCAGAAGCCTCCTTTATAAAATGTAGTAATGACCTTTCTTATGTAACATTTAATAATAAGATACCAAACAAAACTAATGATTTTTAAACATTTGGCACAGTCTCTGGAACTTAAAAGCATTCAAATAGTAACCAATAGTGCTTACTCTGTGCCTGGGGAAATCTGTGCATTAAATATATGTAAGTCCTTTAAATTTCACAGTGGAAGATACCACATTCCCATTTTACAGATAAAGAAACTGAGGTACGTGTGGGCTGAGTAACTTGCCCAAGGTCGTACAGCTCGTAAATAGCAGATTGCCTCTGCACGTTTTAACTCAGGCCATGTGACTTCTGAATTCATGCAATTAGTGACTATTTTCTGACGTTTCTCTAATTGATAAGTGTGATGTTTTATTATTGTTGTTTTCCTTCCTGTAAATCTTTCCAACTTCGTGGCACAGACATGACCTTTGTTCCCTCGGGTCTTGTGTTCCAGGAGAAGCAGCAGCTGCCTCCTCCTATTGCTCAGCCACCCATAATTCGTGACAAGCCACTTATCACTTGCACAATTCCCATTGTGAAGGGGAAATGGTGGCAGGAAGAGACGAAAAGACATACATGAGGAGTTATATTCTTGTTTGGATTCTGACACCCTCCTAGCTGTGTGGACTTAAGATCTTCTCTGGCCTTAATCTCCTAAATTGTAAAATGACAGATTCAAATTGGAATATTCCATATCTAGGATTTCACAATAGCCTACTTACCTAAATTTAAATATTTACTAAATACCTACTAAATGAGAACATTGTATTCTTTGCTAGGACAAAAAAAAATCAGTAGAAATAAAAATGATAGAAAAATGCAAATAAATTGAAGGTGTGATCCCAACTATAAGTACTTTTTATCTAACATGATAGACACCTGCATAAGTAAACAGGATGGAGAGCTTGTGTGAGTTGGGAAGACTTGGGCTCAAATATAATTTTTCTTTCCTATCTGTGTTTATCTAACTGAACCTTAATTTTCTCATTTATAAAATGGGCTTGATAATACTCTCCTTGACAGAGTTGGATCATCACTGATACTCATAAATGTTATTAAAAGTATTCAACAAATGCCTTGCATAAATATGTTATTTAAAAGAAAGAACATAGGGATGTCAGCAGGAAAGATATATGCTGTGGAAATTTTAAAAGTACATATGGGATCATCGACTCACTTGATTTCCATTCTCTGTTTTCAAAATAAACTAAAAAAGAGGTTATATGCCAAAATTCATTATAAACTGATTAAGAATTTAAAGTCTAGACACCTGGGATCCCTGGGTGGCGCAGCGGTTTAGCGCCTGCCTTTGGCCCAGGGCGCGATCCTGGAGACCTGGGATCGAACCCCACGTCGGGCTCCTGGTGCATGGAGCCTGCTTCTCTCTCTGCCTCTCTCTTTCTTTCTTTCTCTCTTTCTCTCTCTCTCTCTCTCTCTGTGTGTGCGTGTGACTATCATAAATAAATTAAAAAAAAAAAAAAAGTCTAGACACCAACACAATTTTACATAGTCTCTTCTAGCTCAGGATCTCCAGAAACACCCTCATTGTATGCTTTGGCAGATGTGTTAGTCTTCTCCTTTTGGTAGGGGAGGGTGGGGAGCAAGGGAAGTGGGGGTGGGGTGGTTGGTATCTTTTCATGGAAGTAGCCGGAGATTGCATGGGTTGTCTGCTATCTCAAAACCCAAAGCCCCGTAAAAGGCAACAACATGGGTATTTTTTTTAAAAAAGTGTCTATTATTAAATAGTGAACAGTGAGGGGGAAGAGGTTCTTTCCTATCCTGATATTTTCTTCCATGTAAAAGGGATTCCATTAACCTAAACTCCTTTCTCCCTGTTACTAGTTCCCCACCCAGGGAGGAAGAGTGACTTATCTAACTGGTAAGGTTAAGAGAAGAAACAGGACATATATAGCCCACCACCTTCTCTTCTCTTTTAGGTATGAGTTGCTGGGAGGAAGTGAGTGGTTTGCTTTGCTCTGCTCTTTCTCTTCTTTTTGTATTACAGAAACTGATTTGCTCCCAAAGTCCAAACTGATTTGCTCCCAAAGTCCAGCACCCACTGCAGCAGAATGAGTGGGCTTGCCGTGCTGACTCCTGCTTGCCCATGGGTGTGAAAGTCACATTTTCCAATAACATCTTTATTGGTATTAAATGCTATATTATGGCCTCCATCTACCTGACTGCTCTATCTATGTCTTATTTTATTTGGAATTCAAGTGAGGAAAACAATGGTGGTAATTACTGAGTACTCTTGATATCTGACCTTCAAGAAGTCGTTGCCCCTACCCCAGGGGACCTCTGGTTTTCCTGCTCAAATAGATGGCTTATGCTGAGTCTTTTGCATTGTTTTCTTTTGTCCCCCCTTGATGGTGCCATGCAGTTTTCAGGGTGGCTGTGTCCTAGTGGAATAATTTCTCACAGATTTTGAATACTTTAAACTGAGCCAATTAGTGGGAAGAATTTAATTTAATAGTCATTTCATCCTCTGCATGTGAAATGTGCTATAAAAAGATGTCAATCAGTGCTCTCTTAATTACAAATATATACTATTAATGTATTACTTTAATGCTAAAGGAGCATGTTATTGTCAGACACTTGATAAGAATAAAATGTGAATTAAAATGGGATACATCTGTGAAACACGAGAAGCATGCCATTTAACCAATTTAAAAATAAAAAATGAAGGGGAAGGAGATGAGACATACTGCCCATTGGTGACCAAGGTGGATGCGGATGATGGATTTGTGAATGTCCTGATTAAATCCTGACTCTGGTGTCCTACCTAAAGATCATAGTGTAGAACTTACACATTGATTACTTTTAAATTCAGGGCTCACACAATAATGTTATCTGTTCAGTTCAATTCAGTGAATATTTATTTGACTCAAATTTCTTTATGCCATGTTCTATGTTCTATTTGGGCAAAAGAGCAACAAACCTGACAAAATGAGGGTCATGCCCTCATGGAAAATAATGGAAAGAACCTAATTGTATTTATCAGTTAAATTTGTAATTGTCAGCAAAGAAATATTTTTTAAAATAAAAATGCAAAATTTTCAATATATGTACCATGGTTTTTATTGCTTAGTTTCTTATAACAGGGAAAAATAAGGAGAAATATCCCGAGTATCTATCAATAGAAAATGGTATCATAAATGGTTGTGCTTCCATTCTATGGGGTATTATGTACTTGTTTGATAGAATGAGGTAAATCTATATGAAGGGATTTAGTATAGCAAAATGATTCATTGTTAAGTAAAAAGTTACGTGCACTTCATTTTTGTAAAACAACAATAGCAGCAATGATATTTATATGTATATTATATGTTAGTTTAGCAAAGGGACAAGTAAGGAAGGCACATGCCAAATTTTTAACAGTGATTACATTACTTGGGAAAACTTTTGAACTGTAACAGGGAAGTAGTATCTTTAATTAAAGAATTGGAATAGATGCTTTACTGGTAAAAATAAATAATGCTAAGTAGAAACAATAGACTATATCTCAACTAAGAAAAACAAACAGGAGTATTGTGGAGATGAAAATGTTGACAATATGTTCTTCTATGTAGTATAATGATGATTATAAGTAAATTTTTTCTCTCCCTCTGGACACTTTTATGTATTTTATACAGAAGCATGCATTAATGTAACAATCAGAAATTTAAAAAATTTATAAGGAAGAAATTTGTGCCTTTTGACTTGTTAATCCTACTCTTAAGTTTCTTTCTGAAAATGGAACATACCAGAAGAATTCAAATGAGAATAATTTCTTTTAAAGTAATTATAAGGAAGAGCATGTCATTATTCCAGAAATGATTATTTAAAACTGTTTTTGAAATTTCTTTTGGATTTTCCAGTGTATTCAGTAGAATCATTGGATGATTCTCACTCCAGTTAAGCAGAAATTTATCTTGCTCATCTCTACAAGGCAACCCTGTCCCAGTCATTCTGGGTAAGATGCATTCCACTCTAATCTGAGGTATCATGATGTATATTCATAGGGAAAAAAAAGCACATTTCTCAGAAATTACGCAAGACTTTCCCCTCAAGCTGTTAACTATTTAAAAAGAGGCATCCTCTAAATCTTTTTTTTTAAAAGATTTTATTTATTTATTCATGACAGACACACAGAGAGAGAGAGAGAGAGAGACAGAGACAGAGACAGAGACAGAGACACAGGCAGAGGGAGAAGCAGGCTCCATGCAGGGAGCCTGATGTAGAACTCGATCCCGGGGTCTCCAGGATCAGGCCCTGAGCTGAAGGTAGTGCTAAACTGCTGAGCCACCGGGCTGCCTGCATCCTCTAAATCTATCCAAAAATAACAAATAATAAATAGGATGCTTCTCTTTTTAAAGATTTATTTATTTTAGAGAAAGTGCACACTCATGTGAGTAGGGGGAGGGGTAGAGGGAGAGAACCTTTGAGCAGACTCCCACCTGACCACAAAGCCCAATCCATGACCCATGAGATCATGACCTGAGCCAAAACTAAGAGTCAGGCGCTCAACCGACTGAGCTACTCAGGCACTTCAAGGATGCTTCCTATGTAGAAATTTATAATCTCCAGTCTAAGGATCTTAAAGCTTGAATAACTGCTTTTGTGTATGAACATGTGAGGGTATAGTAGACAATCCATTTGACAAACACTATTGATTGCCCACCATAAATCATCTTGTTATCTTTGAGATATGTAATGGCAGATGTGAATAGAAATTACACCAGGTGTGGTAGATGGCTACCCAGACCACTTTGGAAGCGCTGGTGCTGGCACCAGGGGTTGTTGAGACAGAGAGAAGGGGCATATACAGGGAAGTGGAAGCTTAGTTTGTCCCTGGAAAGTCTAGGCTGTTAGAAACTGCAGGTGGAGCAGAAAGACCTGGGGTGGAATTCTATCACTGCCAATTTTTTTGAGCTTGACTATGTCAGTTAATGTCTGAGCAATGCATCTCTGATTTGATCTGTGCTGAATTGAAAAAAGCAGTAAAAAATATGCAAGTGCTTTGCAAAGCTATTGAGACAATTAAAGGAGATAATGTATGCAAACGTGTATTTATAAAGTGTGAGGTTCAATACATAAATTTAATATATTAATAATTAAGGGCTTATTTACATTATTGGGGACACAGAGTGCAGTGTCTTCTACTTGGTCATATATTGGTGATAAAGTGATGTTTTGGCAGCTGTCTTCATGAAAAAAAGCCAAGGTTCCCTAGGTATTGCAAAATTAAGAAAGTTATCATACTTTACATGGGCACAGAATACTTGATATCATGGAATTTTAGAACTGATAGGGTATTGTGTGGTCCCTTGACTCGACTTTCTATTGGTGGCTGGTGTGTTCTCATGTATTCTTTCCTAGAGCACCAATTCATTGATTCAATATGACTAATGAATTCAATTACTCAGCCAGGAAATATTATTTGAGAACTGAACCATGTTTCAGGCATGCTATTAAAAGCTATTGATACAGTAGCAAGGAAAGGTGTTCATGCTCCCTGTCCTTATGGAGGTGACAGCATAATATGTGAGGCAGGTGACTGTTAGGCAATCACATAAACCATTGTAACCATGACAATTGGTTGTAGGGAAAATTTGTAATTCCGCAGGGACCTATCATTTCTATGTTTGATTTAGTCAGAAAGTTCAGGAAAGATGTCTGTAGTACCCAGAAGATAAAAATGGAAGAGAATATTCCAGGCAAAAAGAAAGCCTCCTGCAAAAGCCCTGAGACAACATGGAGCATGGTGAGTACACAAAAGAAAGCCGGAGTTGCTGAATCCAAAATTAAAGGCATATGGGGACGATGCAGTTGGAGAGGCTAAGGGAAGCTGAAAACCTCAAAAGACTTGAATGCCAGGTTAAGGAGTTTGCCATGTTTCCAAAAAAGTAGTAGGAAACTAATTAGGGTTGGAAACAGGGGTGTCTTGACCAGATCTGTGTTATAGGGAGAAAAAAACATCACTCACATTGTGTTTTGAAGAGTAGACCAGAGATGAGCTGGGGTTAGTCCATTTGTTTTCTATTGCTGCCAAAGCAGATGATCACAAATTAAGCAATTTAAAACAATATCACAGTTTTCGTGGGTCAGAGGTCTTGGGCACAGCATGGCTTAGCTGGGTTCCCTGTGGATGATCTCAGGAGGTAGAAAACAACATGTTGGCCGGGGCTGAGGTTCTCATCTCAAGCTCATGGGCTATTGGCAGAACTCATTTCCTTCTCCTGCTTTCCATGTAGCCCTTCCCATCTTCCTCCAGCCAGTAACACTCTCCTGTTTCCAATCTCCACAACTTCGACGTCTGCTGCCTCTCTCTCTTACTTCCTCTTCTACCTTCTGTCGGCAGACAGCTCTGCTCCGGAGGGTTCAAGTGATGACTTTGGGCTCACCTTGATGATCCAGGATCATCTATTTTAAAATCAAATTTATGAATAGTCTTTATTACATTGGCAAAGGCTCTTTTGCCAATGTAATGTAAGTTATTCATAGGTGTGACATCAGGGGCAAAGGTCACGGAGCCAAAATTCTGTCTACTGCTGCACTTGATATGGGGCTACGAATTAGAGTTACTCTAATGGTTCAAGTGGGAGAGATTGGGTCCCTGGACAAGAGTAGTGTTGGTAGAGATGGGAAAAAAGTGTACGTGTTAGAGGAAGCTTGGGGAAGGAGGGACAGAAAGGTGTAAAGGCACACTCCCAGATTTCTTGCCTGCACAATTGGGTAAATGGGAAGTTCACTACCTCACAAGGCAACTTGTTCCATTTTGGGACTGTTTCCAGCATGATTCTTCTTTCCTAAACCTTTTACTGACAATTTCTGGCCTCTCTCTATCCTGCATTTCTGCATTTCTTCATCTTTGCACAGAGACAGCACTCCTGCAGATGCTCCTGGCCACCTACCATTATTGAAAACATACACCAGAGAAGATCTGTTTCTTTAGTGATTTGTTTCTGCTTGTAAATAGCCTTTATGTTTGGATTGTAGCAATCCATTAATACCACTATTCAAATCTAAGAGAAGAAAAGCCCTAAACCTCAGAACTAACCACTGTTTATAAGTTAGTGTTTGTTCATCCTGATTTTTTCCAATGTATATAAATATTTTTTTATAGAAAAGGAATAAAAATATGTTCTTCTACAACTGGATTATTTTTCCTAGTGATATGTCTTGGCAATCCTTACATGTCACCATATGTGGTTTTTTCTGGTTCTTTTTAAGAGTGGCATAGTATCCTTTTAAATAGATATGCCATAATTTACATAACCTGTCTGCTATTAGTGGCCTGTTTTCAATCATTGCTGTTATAAGCAATGTTTTCATCAATATTTAGGTGCAGATGTCTTTGACTACTTTTGTGATACATCTCTGGGGGATAACTTTTCTAGAATTAGAATTGCAAGATCAAAAATTCGTATATTAAAATTTTTAGTTGTTATAGTGTTGTTTAGTTGTTAAGTGTCCTTCAACCAAACTGTGGCAGCATGTTTCTTTCACCTAGCCTGGTGGAGGGAGTTCATTTAGAACCAGAGGAAACTCTCTCTCTTTTTTTTTAAATTTATTTATTCAGGAGAGACACAGAGACACAGGCAGAGGGAGAAGCAGGCTTCATCCAGGAAGCCTGATGTGGGACTCGATCCCGGGACTCCAGGATCAGGCCCTGGGCCAAAGGCAGGCGCTAAACCACTGAGCCACCCGGGCTGCCCCAGAGGAAACTCTCTTAATGAAAATCTGAGATAAGGGGCACCTGGGTGGCTCAGTGGTTGAGTGTCTGCCTTTGGTTCAGGTCATGATCCTGGGGTTTTAGGATTGAGTCCCACATGCAGCTCCCCACCGGGAGCCTGCTTCTCCTTCTGCCTATGTCTCTGCCTCTCTCTCTGTCTCTCATGAATAAATAAATAAAAATCTTTTAAAAAAAGAAAATTCGAGATAAGACCAAATTCATCTCTTCAAGGTGTCTAGGAAATGCAGATTTAATGAAGTTAACACTGTGTTAGGTTCTGGGAATAGTGTCATGGTACTGGGGACTCAAAGAATGGGTATTGAGTCTTTTCCTCAAGGATCCCTTAGGCTAGATAGTAAGCATAAGGTTCCTGGAAAGCATTAAAGAAGCATAAGAGGAACTTGGGAGGTGATGCATTGGGGAGAATTTGAGCAGAGTCATTTTGGTGAGCAGGATTTTGGAGGGAAACATTTTTGTGCCCCTCACAAAATAGCCCTGTGGGTGTGCTGAATAGAAGTAGATGTAACTCGAGGAATAGGGAGGGCACAGAGAATGAGGCTGGAAAAGCAAGCGATCTCAGTCTGTTTCAGTTAGGAATGCTTTTTATTATAAGTGACAAGAAGGGAACAACTGTGGCTTAAACAAATATAGGTTTATTTTTTTTCTCAAAGTCAAAATGTAGGAGGCTGAGGAATGGGTTTGGTGACTAAATGGTTTTGGTACCATTTGTCCCGTGGTGCCAAAATGGCTGCCTCAGTTTCTGATCTCACATCTACATTCAGGACACAAGGAGGAAGGAAAGGGTGGCACCAGCACAGCTGTCCTCTGCCTCAGGAAAGCCAAAGCTTCTTCAGAAGCCCCCGTAACAGATTTCTGTTGCTGTTTTACTGGCTTCCACCCACAAGAAAAGCTGAAGTTATGGAGAACAGAATGTCATAATTTGCTTAGGCCAACTATGAACACTGCTGAGAAATGGGTACAGAGATTTCCAAGCAGAACTTCAGGCCTAGAAGAAGAGAGAGATTGATGTCAGGAGATAACAGAAGCTGTCCTTGTAGGTTAGATTCTGAAGGGCCTGTGCACTTTGCAGGAATGTGAACTTCATGGTATGCCAAAGGCAACCAACCTTCCAACACTCCATATGGATTATAAAGGTTTCTAGTAGTAACTGTTCTTGCCCAAACAATTCAAAGTGTCTGAACTTGGTAGAAAATTATTTCAGAGTGATAACTACTGATCAAATGAACAACTCCCTTTATTTACTTTACTATATGAAAGGACAAGATTGTGCTATCTCTTTCATCGGCAAAGCTTTCCTGACTTCAAACAGAATATTGTAAACAAAAACGCTTCACAGGATGTGGAGATGAAAACAAGTTATGAAACCAGTTTACATGGCACAGTTTAGGGAGAATCATAAGACATAAACACCCCTTTTGGGTTAAAAAAAATCCATATTTACAGACAGATGTATAATTGCTATCACGTTATTATGAATTTTGAAACATCTTTAATGAGCTGGTCAAATAGTCAACTCAAACGTGCCATCATTTTTACAGTTCCACAGTTTTTCTTAAATATAAAACAGTTTTTCTTCTCATCAAACCAGAGTAGCTGTGAACTATTACTAAATGGTCCACATTAGGTTATATATAAATTCATATTTTTTCACTATGATTGTTGATATGTTTATTTTTAGTAGAGGAAAAAAATGGGAACACAGAGAATGAGACTAGGAAATCCACTATGAATCCCACAGAAGTTAAATATTAAAAGTAACCTGTTAAAAGCTTAAAGAGAATGCTTGGAAACTATTGAATTGGCCTTATGGATTATAATTACCATTCTCTGTTAAACACTAAGAGTATTTGGGGACAAGAGAAGAGAATTATTTTCTTAAATAAATTATTGCCTGTTTTAGCTAAACACTATTATAAAGCTATAACTTCTTACATGAAAATATTAGAGAAAGATAACAAGTCTAACTGTATTCTCCATAGACACTCTTCAGGGTTGTGCCCACAGCATATGAATAAATGGTTGTAGTATTCTTTAATGAGAAGATTTTGATCATATGAACTGTTATTCCATGCTATTGCTATCCAATAAAAGACAAATGTTTCACACTTTCTTTTTTTTTAAGATTTTATTTATTTATTTATTCATGAGAGCCACACAGAGAGAGGCAGAGACCCAGGCAGAAGGAGAAGCAGGCTCCACGCAGGGACCCTGATGTGGGACTCGATCCCGGGACACAGGGACCGTGCCCTGAGCTGAAGGCAGATGCTCAACCGCTGAGCCACCCAGGCATCCTAGTGTTTCAAACTTCCAACAATACGTACTTGACCTGAGTTACTAGGTCAGTCCCACACTATGTTACTATATAAACACAACTAAGAGACTCAAAGCGGAAAATAAAAAAACCCCAGATCAAAACAAAACAAAAAACCACAGGCAAAGACTCAGCAGTGACAAAAAAAAGATCAATATTTATCCCCCACCCCCCATAGGTGAAAAAGACATTGGTGATTGAGAGATTTCAGAGTAGGAAGCATAATCCCCTCTCCCAGAAGGATATTGGAGATAATCTGGGAAAATTTGTTCTGTTTGTCATAGAAAGCGTCCCCTTCCCTTCCTCTTCACGTATACTTCCCTTCTGCCCTGCAGGTGCTGGCCTGTCCGTGGGGCTCTGGAGAATACCCCTAACGTGGGTCAGGGCTGCTCATCCTTCTCCCTTCATGACTATGTCAGTCCAGGTTCTCTGGAGGACTGAGGGTGAGTGTGCAAGAGGCTTCTCTGGGGCATTGTCTGTGGGGAGCGCAGAGAGAGGGAGCACAGGAGACAGGGGGAGCCTTCAGACTGCCCCACAGACTTGTGAGAGGGGAGGGGAGGAAAGATGAGCACACAGAATGCACCCAGGGTTGAGACAGTCTCAGCCGGGCTAAAGGGAAATACTCAAGGCAAAGTTTCCCACTGAAGAGGCAGCCTGCTGGTCAGGAAGGGTGGCGTTGGGGTATGCACCACTGGGGTGAACCCCAAGGAGTGACTGCTGGAGGGTGTCAATCATCTCGACTCCCCATGAGGTTTCATTGTCTTGAAGGGAAATCTTGGGAGGGCACTCCCATGGCATCATCTTTTTTATTCTGGATCAGCTCATGTTGCTCCCCGATCTGAAGGTCTGCAATAGCTCCCTGGTGGCTACAGAATAACGTCCAACATGCATTGGAGGTTTCTGCAACCTTGACATAGGATTCATCTACGCTGTCTACTTTATGTTAAGGGTATCTCCTCCGGATTCGTGTTCTCCAGCCAGACAACTTAACACCACTCCCCAGACCCCTAATGTAGTGTGAAGCCTCTGAGCTTTTGCTCCAGCTGGTCCTGCACCTCACACTCTCCTTCTCAGCCTCTTAACATACGACTCGTATTTCCATGTCCATGTAGATTCCTTCTCCTCTGAGGCATCTCTCTTGTGCCATCTATTCAGGATGCAGCACCCACCTTTTGTGCTAAACAGCACATTGTGCAGATTTGTGTTTGGCATGGATTTCATTTAATTTTGTCTTATGTGCTTTCTTCAAAGAGGTAGAGGACAGGGACTTGATCTCTAGGACTGTTCCTGGGACTTATGCATAGGAGGGATAATTTGACAAATGTTTCTTGAGAAGAAATTAACCCAAGTTCAGGAAAAGATATTTGTTTGTGAGAAGAGAGGATGGGGGAAGAAAGGCGGCATTATCTAAACAATCCCAAATACATTTCAGCACATACACTCGCTAGATTCTCTTTGTTTCTCATGGAGAGGTGAAAGATCTCCTTTCCAGGAACCTGAAGCCCATAGCATCTAGAGAAGTTGAGAAATAAAGAGCAAGGAAGCAGATGGAGCTTCCTTTCAATGCAGCCCTTAGAGGACCCAGCTCGAAAGGAGAGAAGCAAATCTGTGTTTTCCTGTATAAGTCTTCCCTTTCTTACTTACATGTATCCATGTGGTCTAAGAGTCTCCCACCTAGTTCTTATGTGAAGACCAGTGAGGTTTTTTATGCCTTCTCGTGTTTATCTTTGGGATCCTATCACCCAGCAGAGGACCTGGCAGAGATTTTGTGCAGAATAAGCGACCACAGTGAGCTGCATAAGTGTGGTGTGCAGTAAGCAAGGAAGCAGACACTCTTACAGAAGCAGAGATCTAATCAGCAGAGGGTGGCTGCCAAGAAATCACACAGAGAGAATTATAGAGACTAAAACAGTAGCAGGAGGTGAAAGGACAGATGGCAGCATGAAGAAAAAGAAACAGAGGGGAGACACTTGGTTTTGCAACGGTCAGTTGGATTGGACTATTTCTGGCCCCAATAGAAATAAAAATATTAATTGGATTCAAGTTAATAAGTCTTTGTTATGTGCTCATTTTTGCAAAAGGTCATCCTTATTTCTGCAGTTTAGAGCCAAAAAAGTAGGATATAATTATTTTCTGGGTGCAAAGTAATTATAGTCTTGTTGGGAACACATATACAAACAGATATTATTATTTTTTAATTAATTTTTATTGGTGTTCAATTTACCAACATATAGAAAAACACCCAGTGCTCATCCCGTCAAGTGTCCACCTCAGTGCCCGTCACCCATTCCCCTCCAACACCCGCCCTCCTCCCCTTCCACCACCCCTAGTTCGTTTCCCCGAGTTAGGAGTCTTTATGTTCTGTCTCCCTTCCTGATATTTCCCAACATTTCTTTTCCCTTCCTTTATATTCCCTTTCACTATTATTTATATTCCCCAAATGAATGAGAACATACACTGTTTGTCCTTCTCCGATTGACTTATTTCACTCAGCATAATACCCTCCAGTTCCATCCACGTCGAAGCAAATGGTGGGTATTTGTCGTTTCTAATGGCTGAGGAATATTCCATTGTATATATAAACCACATCTTCTTTATCCATTCATCTTTCGATGGACACCGAGGCTCCTTCCACAGTTTGGCTATTGTGGCCATTGCTGATAGAAACATCGGGGTGCAGGTGTCCCAACGTTTCATTGCATCTGAATCTTTGGGGTAAATCCCCAACAGTGCAATTGCTGGGTCGTAGGGCAGGTCTATTTTTAACTCTTTGAGGAACCTCCACACAGTTTTCCAGAGTGGCTGCACCAGTTCACATTCCCACCAACAGTGTAAGAGGGTTCCCTTTTCTCCGCATCTTCTCCAACATTTGTTGTTTCCTGCCTTGTTAATTTTCCCCATTCTCACTGGTGTGAGGTGGTATCTCATTGTGGTTTTGATTTGTATTTCCCTGATGGCAAGTGATGCAGAGCATTTTCTCATGTGCATGTTGGCCATGTCCATGTCTTCCTCTGTGAGATTTCTCTTCATGTCTTTTGCCCATTTCATGATTGGATTGTTGGTTTCTTTGGTGTTGAGTTTAATAAGTTCTTTATAGATTTTGGAAACTAGCCCTTTATCTGATATGTCATTTGCAAATATCTTCTCCCATTCTGTAGGTTGTCTTTTAGTTTTGTTGACTGTATCCTTTGCTGTGCAAAAGCTTCTTATCTTGATGAAGTCCCAATAGTTCATTTTTGCTTTTGTTTCTTTTGCCTTTGTGGATGTATCTTGCAAGAAGTTACTGTGGCCGAGCTCAAAAAGGGTGTTGCCTGTGTTCTCTTCTATGATTTTGATGGACTCTTGTCTCACATTTAGATCTCTCATCCATTTTGAGTTTATCTTTGTGTATGGTGAAAGAGAGTGGTCCAGTTTCATTCTTCTGCATGTGGATGTCCAATTTTCCCAGCACACAACAGATATTAAATAGCTTAGTTATGACATGATAGAAAACACATTTGTGTTTCTTGACTGTTCTACATTCAAGTTACCCGTAAGTCCGGAGTGCTTAACCTGTAAAATGCATCCTAAATCTGTCAGCTTTTCTCCATCTTCACCAGACAATCTTAGTCTAAAACTCATTGTGCCCTCTAACCTGCAACAACCTCCTGTATGGTCTCCCATGCTCTGATCTGGGTCTCCCTCATGGTCCATTCACTGCCCAGTAGACAAAGAGATCTTCCAAAAACTATAAACTATACCCTATCTTCTCTTGCCTAAAACCTTCCCATGGCTCTTGGATGCGCTCTGAGTAAAAGCTGAGGTCCTCACATGATCTAGCACTAGCACTCAGCATCTCTACCAAGCTTCCCCTAGCTTGCTACCTTCCATGCATACCACCCTTCTTTCTGTTCCTGGAAACTGTCATGCTTGGTCCCTCTTTAAGACATTGGCATCTGTTATTCATTCTACCTGGGACCTTTTGCATTCCATCTTTGCAGGGCTGGCTCCTTTTCATTCAGGTCTCAGCTCAGATGTCATCTCAATGAAGCCCTCCCTGATCCCTTAATCTAAGCTATCAATCCCTGCCCCCTTCAGGCACTTTCTAATATCACCCTCTTATAGATCTTCATAACACTTAGCAACATCCAAAATAATCTTCTATTTTGTTTGTGTTTCTTGCCTGTCCTTCCCCCAGAGGATGTAAGCTTTTCAAGAGCAGAGATTTGGGTTGCTTTTTTTCTTTTTCCATTTCTTTATCTCCATTACCCTAACATGATGCCTTGCACATAGTCAATTCTCATTAAGGAGTTGTTTAAAGAATGGATGAAAAGTATGAACTAATGAAAGACAAAGAAAGATGATTGTAGCTCAGAGTAGTTGGGAGGAAGAAGTACTCAGGGCAGTACTCAGAGTAGTTCTTAGAGGAAGAAAGATTATTTTGGCTGTGAAGAATGGTGGGGGACGTGCACATGTTTGTCGAAGGAAGGACTCCAGCCTGGCTGGAGCAGAAGGTACACAGAGGCAAAGATGGGGCAGGTATCACATCAGGGCAGTGGAATTCAGAGGGAATCAGAAGGCAAAGGAAAGTCATCACATGGCCAAATAATGTCTATGCATTTTGCCTCAGGGTGGCAAGGCATTGGAATTCCACAGGGTACATGAGAGCTAAGATGTTTATCATTTTACTTCCAATAGCAACAAATATGGAACAAATTACAGTCCCTAAATCATGAACATAATGAAAAAGATTTAGTAAGCCCCATATATTTCATATTTATACTAGTGATGGTGATTTTATTTTATTTTTTGGCTCCTCTGTTTCTCATGAAATGGTTCACTATTTTGATAGAGCCGCTCTCTGAATTATTCAATCCAGGAATAGTTTTCATTTACTTGACATTTTATTTTCTCTCAGGAATGGCCCTTATAGAATATGCATTTCTTTTCCTTGAATGAAATAATATATGGGAAAGTACTTTGCAAGCCATCAGGCACCACCAAAATAGAAGGTGGAATGATTATTACTGCTAAAGGTCTTAAGGGACATAAACCACTGAGAGCATCAAGTCTCACTGTCCTGCTTTCCTTGCTTTTTATTGCAGGAGGATGGACTATTTCATTATACCTGGAGATTATTTTCTGTTATAGTCAGGAGGCAAACATGCTTTCTGTATATCTTTTCGTTATTAGCTCTAAGAAAATTAACAAAACCCAGGTATTTTTCAGAGAAATCTTGGGTGAACAACCAACCCTATAGTATATTGTTGCTCAGAAGAAGAAAGAATTAAAATTCTGCTGATTTGGGTCAGCTGGGTGGCTCAGTGGTTGAGCATCTGCCTTTGGCTGAGTTTGTGATCCTGGGGTCCTGGGATCGCGTTCCTCATTGGGCTCCCCACAGACAGCCTTCTCTCTCTGCCTATGTCTCTGCCTCTCTCATGAATAAGTAAATAAAGTCTTAAAAAACAAAACAAAACAAAATTCTGATTTAAAAGAACAGTTATTCCTCACATTCCCACTTGACTCTTCTTTCAGTAGCACCACAAATCTACATGCAGAGTCAAGAAGAATGGCAATTTCTGTGAACACCTAGAGTTGCAAGGGCCTACTGCAGGGAATGGGAAATTTTTAGGTTGTGTTCAAAAAAAAAAAAAAAAAAAAAAAAAGGAATGCACTTGAAAGATGAAAATATTTTCCCAAATAGGACCATCTTGGTCTTTGTCCTCCATCAATGGCTCAATCAGTGTTCCTGAGCATATGTCTATGGTCACACTGATGCTTTCTGTGCAATGTTTTGTAAGGTGATCATTTTCACATTTTATAGATATCATAGGGGAAACGAGTTCGAGATCCCAGGCTCCTGGGTCCTTCTCTAATAAAGAGCAAAAGTCAGCTTTCAGTTAGAAAGCAAAGGGCAGTCAGACATAACAAGGGACAGAGTGGTTTGGAGTTCTGACTTGGCTAGAACTCCAAGGAAATGAGCCTCAGTAGATGAGCAGAGGGTGGTGGGGCAGCTCTATCTGAAAAAAAAATTGGAAAATAGGGACCCAGAGAAGAGTTTTTCAGTTTTTCAGAAGAGGCAAGTCAAAGGAAACCACAGTTTTTTGGGTGGAGAAGTCAATGGACTTTAAGAGCAAATGCAAACTTCTAAGAGAACAAGAGTGACAAGGATCCCACCTGGTTTAAGAATTCCTCAGCATCTTAAAAGCCATGTATGAAAAGTCCACAGACAATATCATTCTCAATGGGGAAAAACGGAGAGCCTTTCCCCTAAGATCAGAAGCATGACAGGGGTGTCCACTCTCACCACTGCTATTCAACATAGTACTAGAAGTCCTAGTCTCAGCAATCAGACAACAAAAAAAAAATTAAAAGGCATTCAAATTGGCAAAGAAGAAGTCAAACTCTCCCTCTTCGCAGATGACATGATACCGTACATAGAAAACCCAAAAGACTAGATTGCTAGAATTGCTAGATTCTAAGAATTGCTAGAATTCATACAGCAATTCGGCAGTGTGGCAGGATACAAAATCAATGCCCAGAAATCAGTGGCATTTCTATACACTAACAATGAGACTGAAGAAAGAGAAATTAAGGAGTCAATCCCATTTACAATTGCACCCAAAAGTATAAGATACCTAGGAATAAACCTAACCAAAGAGGTAAAGGATCTATACCCTAAAATCTATAGAACACTTCTGAAAGAAATTGAGGAAGACACAAAGAGATGGAAAAATATTCCATGCTCATGGATTGGCAGAATTAATATTGTGAAAATGTCTATGCTACCCAGGGCAATGTACATGTTCGATGCAGTCCCTATCAAAATACCATGGACTTTCTTCAGAGAGTTGGAATAAATAAGATTTGTGTGGAATCAGAAAAGACCCCGAATAGCCGGGGGAATATGGAAAAAGAAAGCCAGAGTCGGGGCATCACAAAGCCAGATTTCAAAGTTGTACTACAAAGACGTAATCATCAAGACAGTGTGGTACTGGCACAAAAACGACACATAGATCAATGGAACAGAATAGAGAACCCAGAAATGGACCCTCAACTCTATGGTCAACTAATATTTGACAAAGCAGGAAAGACTATCCACTGGAAAAAGGACAGTCTCTTCAATAAATGGGGCTGGAAAAATTGGACAGCCACGTGCAGAAGAATGAAACTAGATCATTCTCTTACACCAGACACAAAGATAAACTCAAAGTGGATGAAAGATCTAAATGGACATGAATCCATCAAAATCCTAGAGGAGAACACAGGAAACACCCTTTTTGAACTTGGCCACAGCAAACTTTTGCAAGATACATCTATGAAGGCAAGGAAAACAAAAGCAAAAATGAAAAATTATTATTGGGACTTAATCAAGATAAAGAGCTTCTGCACAGCAAAAGAAACAGCCAACAAAACTAGAAGACAACCTACAGAATGGGAGAAGATATTTGCAAATGACATATCAGATAAAGGGCTAGTATCCAAGATCTATAAAGAACTTATTAAACTCTACATCCAAGAAACAAACAATCCAATCACGAAATGGGCAACAGACATGAACAGGAATCTCACAGAGGAAGACATGGACATGGCCAACACGCACGTGAGAAAATGCTCCGCATCACTGGCCATCAGGGAAATACAAATCAAAACCACAATGAGATACCACCTCACACCAGTGAGAATGGGGAAAATGAACAAGACAGGAAACAACAAATGTTGGAGAGGATGTGGAAAAGCAGAACCCTGTTGCACTGTTGGTGGGAATGTGAACTGGTGCAGCCACTCTGGATAACTGTGTGGAGTTTCCTCAAAGAGTTAAAAATAGATCTTCCCTATGACCCAGCAATTGCACTGCTGGGGATTTACCCCAATGATACAGATGCAGTGAAACTCTGGGACACCTGTACCCCGATGTTTCTAGCACGCAATGTCCACAATAGCTAAACTGTGGAAGGAGCCACGATGGCCATCACAAGATGAATGGATAAAGAAGATGTGGTCTATGTATACAAAGGAATATTCCTCAGCCATTAGAAATGACAAATACCCACCATTTGCTTCCATGTGGGTGGAACTGGAGGGTATTACGCTGAGTGAAGTAGGTCAATCGGAGAAGGACAAACATTATATGGTTTCACTCATATGGGGAATATAAAAAATAGTGAAAGGGATTAAAAGGGAAAGGAGAGAAAATGAGTGGGAAAAATCAGAGAGGGAGACAGAACATGAGAGACTCCTAACTCTGGGAAATGAACAAGGAGTAGTGCAATGGGAGGTGGGCAGGGGGTTGGGATGACTGGGTGACAGGCACTGAGGGGGGCACTTGACAGGATGAGTACTGGGTGATAGGCTATATGTTGGCAAATCGAACTCCCAATAATATATATATATATGCATATTATATATATATATTTTTAAATGGACTGGAATTAAAATTGGTCTAATAGGGCAGATAAATTTGGACTTCAAATGCAAAATAATAGTAACAACAAAAACAGCAATATCTAGTGAGCTTTCTTTTTTACTACAGTATGCATTGTCATGAATCATCCTGCATTATCTCACTAATCTTTCCTACCTCATGACATAACAACTAAGTTTATTCTTATGTTAAAGCCGAGGAAATAAAGGACATCTAAGGTGCTAAAATGATGAAGCCAGGACCCGAGCTTTGCCTGCCTGACTCCAACACTCATGATCTATAATAGTTCTCAAAGACAATATGGTTTGGGATGTATACTCAATTTGAAATATAGAGAAGTATATACAAAGAAGTTAAAATTCACAGTACTTTTACCATGTAAAAACAATGTAATGTAATTCTTCAGATAATCACGATTCCCAAAAATAAGGACCATTAATACTTTAGTTTATATGGTTCCTATATATATGCAGATGTTTGTGTAGCGTATATATTTCTTCTCTTAATGTAGATCAGCTTAAAAACAACACTCCACAACTTTTTATGTTAAAAATGAATTATAGCAATCCTTTAAGAAAGTGATACCCACCCATATTTGTGCATCTTTTTTCCCTTGAGGAAAATAGCACTACAAAATATGTAGTATTCATGTGTTCACGTATGTATATATGTGTATACATATAATATATGTGTATATGTATACCACAGTGCACACATAATATTTCCCCATTGATACTGCCAATAGACCGTGGTACCAATTTATATTTTTAACAGTGTATGATATAAGATCTCCCCTCTTCTCACATCTTTGTGAAAACTAGTTGTTACTAATTTAAAAATTTTTTTTAATTTTTAAAAATTTTATGATTCTAATGGTGGAGAAATATCTCATGTCTGCTTTTTAAAGTTTTCATTGAAGATGAACATTTTCACATACTTAATTATCTTAACATAAATATGTTTCTTTTAAATATATTAATGTAGATATATTTTTTTCTCTTAGCTATTTAACTGTTTTCTGTGTATCTATAGTTTTACACGTGAGCATAATACGTAATCTGGGAAGTAGGGTTGGGTAGTACCAGGAAAGAATGAATTTTGGGGTTGGGACAGTGGTAAGAGGACATTGAGACAGTACTTGACTATTTATATAGCTATCCTAAAAATATTTGATGGAAAGTAATAAAAGAATGTTTCAAAGCACCGTTTCTAATCTTTGATCATTAAACTCTCTTACTATGATGGTTTTTTTCCACTCCGAGATCTAATTTCTAATTTGTAAAATGGGGATAAAATTTATTTTCCTTTTTAAAAAGATATTTTGAACATTGGAAAAGAAGACATGAAAACAGTTTGAAATCGGTACTCCATAGCATGATAATTATGTTTATTTTCTTCTGTTTTATCAATGACATCCTCTCAGGTCTGATCAACCCATTTCAAACCCACACACACACTGTTTTTTTATCCCTCTTGTAAAAACACTGCTTTTAAAATAGTGAAAGTAACACATCTTTGCCATTTCCTTGGATTTCCATTCAATTGTCTTTCAGGCTTAAAGAAGGATGTCTCATTCTAAAGTCAAAATTGAGTTATCTGAGTTGTCCTTTAGTTAAGGATGAAAGTAGGAGAGTTTTACAAAGAAATGTAAGGCTCTGGAATTTTGTTTCTTTTGATTTAGAAAAATCTAAACCTCTTTCCTTTGGGGCATTACACAAAGCACATCTGTTAAACCAGGATTTTCCTGATAAAAACAGACATGGGCTCTCTTGACAATTTGACCTATTTGTATTCTGTTGGGCTGTTATACATATGTCTGGAGGGTCCACCACAGAGTGGGCATTATAAATTGAAATAAAGAAGTCTACTTGGCTATATCAGAACCATTATCCATTAGATATGATCCCCCAAATCTTCATCTAATCAAATGCAGTTTTATTAGCAGCTATACATTTTTAATAGCCAGCTCACTCTATTCATTGTAATTCAAGGTTGTGTCTCTGCTGCCATCGTAAATCACTTGTTATGCTCTCCTGCTTTATAATACCAGTGTAACCTTTTGCTCTATCTTGCTGTCAAAACATTCCAATCTGATTTGATGCAATTTTATTCCACATGCACCCTTTTTTTAACCTACAGGATAGCAGAAATAATTGAGCACATTTGAGAAATTTTTTTTGCCAAATATCTATAATAGTTAAAACTCTAAATGGAAAATTCTTGACAGTAGTGTTTATCATTAAGAACTTCTTTTCATAGGCATAGCAAACAAGATGTGGACTGTGTACAATAGCTAGTCAAAGATGGATGAATAATAGAAGCTTTATTTGCTGAGCATTCCAAAGGATCCCATTTATGAGACAGCTAAAACATGATTCATTGGATCCATTAGTGGTTCCCACAGCCATGGCAGACTGACAAGAAAGACCCATATTTCCAGGCTTTATGATATGGTAGTTCTTATATTGCCTAAAACAAAAATGGTTTCATACTACTTTCCATATAGATTGCAGACTTGCATTGATTTTTCTCTACTTATTTTGCAAAACATAGATCTTCTCCAGATGCTTGGATCACACATGCCAAATAGGTGCTCAATCCAATGGGTCTCTGGCATTCCGCATCAGTAGCTGTTAGGGAGATACACTGACGGGCATAAAAACTGAACGTGTAATAGAGATTTAGCTGATGGTATTGTCTTTTTTTCTCCTACCTCTCACTTGAAACACAATATGATATATTTTTGGCTGAGAAGTGTTTTCTTCTTGTTTTCTATTTTTATACACATACTAACAGAGAGGGACACAGGAAATCTATGACAGCCCAACCCAAACTGTTCTGAGATGCGACTAGAAATTAAGTTTCTAGCAGGAAACCACATGTATTTTGAAATCCGGTATAATATGCAACAAAATCATGTCTTCCTCTGTCTATCCTATAACAGTAGTCATTATATTCTTTTTTTTAAGATTTTATTTACTTATTTGAGAGAAAGAGTGAGAGAGAGAGAGAGAGAGCACGAACAGGAGGAGGAGGAGAGGTAGGGAGAGGGGAGGAGAAGAAGGAGAAGCAAACCCCCTTGCTGAGCAGGGAGCCAGATGTGGGGCTTGATCCCAGGACCCTGGGATCACAACCTTGACCAAAGGCAGACACTTAACTCGCTGAACCACCCAGGCACCCCACATTATATTCTTTAACTGGATAAATTTGCCCTTTGTTTCTCTTCTTGTTCATAGGGGTACCCGGGGTATCTTTAGAATGACAAGAACTGCTTGGCTGGTACTAAAGTATGTGCTCTCTTGATGTACTTTCCCACCATTCAAATTATTTGAGAAAAACTTAATTTTCTTTTTAATATCCCTTCTATTAATACAGAGTCAGATTTCATTATTTTCCTTATCTACAGTTTCCTTAACCATATCAAAGATGCTACCCAGGAACCAATTCTTTACAAATAAAGAAGGGCTTAAAGCCTTTTATCGCTTCTCATATTGAGAAAAAAAAACACACTAAGGGCACTGAAAAAGAAAGATGCTTTAGCTTTTGCTTATCTAGGAAAGCAGGGTAAGGTCGTTGAAGAGAAGGACCTCAAATGCATCACAGTATTTCTGCAGGAAAATTGGACTTATCCCTGATGTGTGGCTGGGTGCCAAGGACGCAGATTAGAAATACAAAATACATGATTTCTGGATCCATCAGACAGAGTGAAGAGAAATGTTGCTTACTAGGGAGGCCAGAGAAGGCCTCTTGGAGGTGACATTTGAAGTGATCACGAGGTCCTGAGAAGCGAGAAGCAAGAAGCTGTGTGGAGACGATGCAGGGAAAGGGGAAAGAGGACTGCAAGGGCAGGGAAGAGCAGGTCCGGGCCCTGAGAGCCAGACAGGCCAGTGTGCCCAGAATGAATTGATAGAGCAAGAGGTGAAGAGGGGGGAAGATGTCAGCTCACACAGCACCTTGCAGGCCAAGACATGCAAATGTCTGCATTTGATTTCAAACTTGGTTGTAAATTAGTGGGAACACAGATACAGTGCTGCCTTCTTCTTTTTTTTTTTTTTTTATTTATTTATGATAGTCACAGAGAGAGAGAGAGAGAGAGAGAGAGAGGGAGAGAGAGGCAGAGGCATAGGCAGAGGGAGAAGCAGGCTCCATGCACCGGAAGCCCGACGTGGGATTCGATCCCGGGTCTCCAGGATCGCGCCCTGGGCCAAAGGCAGGCGCCAAACCGCTGCGCCACCCAGGGATCCCAGTGCTGCCTTCTATGACCACAAAAAATCTGGGGGAGCCAAGAGAGGAAATATGGATTTCGTCATGGTCTCAAATGGAAGGTACCTGAACATTTTAAGCAGGGAAGTGACATGATCTGACTCAGGTTTTAGAAAGTACATCTGCAGAGTTGTTTGTAGTCACCATGCAGGAGGTGTCCTGGCAGGAAGCTCAGGGAGGCCTGGCCCAGGAGTCTGTTACATAAGATGTGATTGCCCTGTGGGCTAAATTGTAGCAGTGATGTTGGCAAGAAGTGCTTGAAGCTGGGGTAGGGCCTGCAGGTAGAATGGGCAGGACTGGATGATGGATTTTAGGAAGGCATTGAACCACTGAGTTAGTGAGTGGACGCAGAGGGTGACTAACAGGTTGGTTTCCATTAAGCGGAAAACAGAACCAGAGCCTTATAGGAGATGAAGACAGATGGTGAGCTTCCTAATGTCTGTTGGTTGGAAGTTCGAGCCAATGAGCTGGTGAAGAGGACTGATCTGGAGGTCACACACCTACAGGAGACTGGAATTTGATCGTGTGGCTGAGATGGGCAGAGCAGAAGGAGGAGGAGAAACTAGAATGAGAAAGTAGTAGCCTGCCCTGGGGGGTGATAGGAAGTAGCACTGGAAAGAGTGATGGTGAGAAATGTTACAGGAGATTGGTGGCCCAGCAATCATGCCAGCACACGTCCAAGACAGCTGCTCCATTTATCAATGCAGAGAAAAATCTTTTAAACCTATTGGAGCATCATATAGACAGCCGGCCAACAGATTGCATTTCCCACATATTAGCTACTTTTTTTAAAAAAGATTTTATTTATTTATTCATGAGAGACACACACAGAGAGAGGCAGAGACACAGGCAGAGGAAGAAGCAGGTTCCCTGCAGGAAGCCCGATGCGGGACTCGATCCCCAGACCCCAGGATCACACCCTGAGCCACCCAGGTGCCTCTAGCTACTTGTTTTTATACTACAGATACAAAACTTTTTTAAAGGCTTGGATGAAATAGATGAAGCAAGGGAAAAATGTCTGCATTTGATTTCAAACTTGGTTGTAAATTAGTGGGAACACAGATACAGTGCTGCCTTCTATGTCCACGAAAAATCTTGGGGGGGAGCAAACGGAAAGTGAGAGGATGTTATTGCATCTAACAGCTAATGAAAAACCTTTACCTTTGGCTTAGGAAAGACAAGAGGGTGTGGTTTTCTGGAAGTTCATTTAAATATAATAAATAAGTGGAGTGCAAACCAGACCCAGGAGATGCTGGGAAGCTACTTCTTTTCTCAGCATTAGTTCTTCCCTGGGAATAGATCGCTCTCCCAGTTCTTCTGGAAAGATGATCTTTCATAAGCCTTCCCAGGAAGATTATGGGAAGAAGTTATGTGTTGTGTTTAATATCATGAAAAATGAGTTGAGAGGTCATCAAAGCTATAATTAAGCTCATTCATTCATTCATTCATTTGACACATACAAATTACACTCACATCCAAAAGTGATAAATATTCAAACCTCTTTGAGGTCAGGAATCATACCTGATGTATCTTCATATCTCTTATAGTACTTGGCACCAGTTGGTGAATTAAATGAATTAGATGGCAAAAGGAGAGGTGACTGTGGTTGAAATATTTGGAGAAATCTCACAGTCAAAACAGAATTTTAACTTGGCCTTTAACAGAGGGAGAGTCTATCTAGAAATTAAAAAGAGGTAAGGAGTTATATTAATTAATAAATCTGGAAGGAAGATTTATCTCCTAATCCAAATGTGAGTAACTGACTTAAAATCACTCACTCATTCATTCATTCATTCATTCAACAATTCATTTAGTACCCTCTATGTTTTAGGCATTGTGCTATGTCCTAAGCATGCACTATAATATATTCACGGTCTCTGCCTTAATGAAACTTAGAGTCTAGTCGGGGACACAGATGAGAAACAAATTAGTAACCGAATTGAAAAACAAAAATAAACAAACAAGGAAAAGAAACTCAACTTTTTCCTTGCGATGAAAACTTTTAAGATCTACTCTCTTTGCAACTTTCAAGTATGTATTGCAGTTGTAATAACTGTAGTCACCATATACATTACATCACTAGGACTGTTTACTTTCATAACTGGAAATTTGTACCTTTTGTTTAAAAAAATTTGTAACTATATGGGGTGACGAATGTTAACTAGACTTTTTGTGGTTAGCGTTTCACAAATATTGAATCATTACACTGGACTCCTGAAGTTAACATGTTATGTGAAAAAAGAGAAGAAAATCTATATTGTTCTGATAGAAAATAATGAGGGATTGGTTGATTGGGGTGATCATCGATGCCCTTTCTGAGGAATGACATTGCCTTTGGGTGAGAAGCAGCCAGCCTTCCTAATGGCAAAGAATTTGGTGGGAGAAGGAGAGAGTTAACTGGTTGATGTTTTAGGCAGAGGGAACAAAGTGCTAAAGCTGGGAGATAGGAAATATCTTGGCTCCTTTAGAAACTGAAAGGAGGATTTGTAGCTCAATTTTTGAAGCTTGGTTTTGAATAAAAATGGGATTTTGAAGTAGAGACCTCCCAGAACAAGAAGGAAATTAACAGCCTAAGAGGGGATGAAAGGTCACTGGTAATAGTCACTCATTTCATAAACATACACTGAGTCAATCTGGGCATTGGGGAGCTAGCAGTAAGAAGCTTTTAGTCTAGAAGGGGTTGGCGAATCAGAAAACAAGCAACTCAAGAAGCAATTTAATTTCAGATCATGATAAGGTGTCAGGAAGATGACACAATGTCATGGGAATGATAACGACTGCTTTAAATAGAGAAGCCAGAGAGGCTTTGGAGGGAAAGACACCAGCTGCCTCGCCTGGAGTGACAGCCTTTCAACAGCATGTGAGGAGGTCCTGAGATGTGTGGTTCTGCGAAGCTTTTCCCAGTGTCACGAAGGCCAGGAATATTCTCACAGCTTGCAGGTGCACCTCACTCCGTTGTGCTCAGAGGCGGCCTACCACCCCAGGGGAGGGGAGGCTGTCCTGGCCTGCTGCACCTCCTGTCTCTCCTTGACCTTTGTTTCTCTTTCTGTCACCCTGTGCAACTTATGTTTCCCCTCCAGCCCCACTGGCAGCAAGCACCTTCTCCTTCTTGAAGCAGGTGCAGTGAAGTGCTGTGGGCTGCGAGCTGGGAGGAGCCCCACGCGGCCCAGAGCAAGAACCCTGCGTGACCGCAGAGCCTGGATCAGGAAACAAGTGTGTGTGAATGTAATCGTGGGCATCGCTCTCTGACAAACCCAAGATTCCGCTCGACAACGTGTCACTGAGTTCCTGCTGTGGGGGCTTGTGCTTTCATCTCCCTGACATATGTACGCACGTCTGGCTGAGAATGTGAGGTCTAAATGCGGAAGCAAATGCTTGGGTATCTATGCACAGGATAAGAGTGAGATAGAAAATTATGTTCTTAGAGACACACTGAGACTCCGTTAAGTTGAAGTCATAGATGAACTGATATGTTATCAAGATGCTATTTCATGAGAAGCTATAGAAAATAGACAAATCTATTTTCTTTTTTTAAATTTATTTACTTGACAGAGAGAGAGAGAGAGAGAGACTGAGCACAAGCAGAGGGAGAAGCAGACTCCTATAGTGAGCAAGGAGCCTCACTGGGGCTCGATCCCAGGACCCTGGGATCATGACCAGAGCTGAAGGCAGACACCCACCAACTGAGCCAGGTGCCTCTGACAAATCTATTTTCTTGATAGAATTAAGTCACACAAGAGACAGACTCAACACACATGAATTGAGCACCTATTATATACCAAGTACTCTGCTTAGAAAATGGGTTTAATTCTGTTCTTTGCTGTAAGTCTAATTTCCCCATCTTACCAGCCAGAGATGAGGGAACAGCCTGACATACTGGTAATGTACTAAAAAGAGGCAGGACACCTTGTGAGCACAGATCTCTCGATGCCAGAGCCTGGGGTCATCTTATGAGGTACCAACTGCCTGCTTGGCATCTTGACAGCAGGTTTAGGAGGGAGCCTGGGGAGTATTCGAGAGCAATGATGGGTGTGCCTGAATCAGAACACGAGTCAGAGTCTATGTTCCTTCTTTCTATCCATGTTAAGCCTGGGCCAGTAACTTCATGGTCCCAAGCCTCCGTCTCCTTAACCCCAAAAAGGGAATAATGATAAAACCTATCCTGCAGGGTTGTTTTAGGATTAAATGAGCTTCTTATATCAAGTATCCAGCATCATGCCTGGTGCATTTGGCACACAATAAATGGCAGCTACCTATCATATGAGAGAGAATTTAGCCCTCAAGGTGTTCTTTTTTTTTTCTTTTTAGATTTTATTTATTTATTCATGAAAGATACACACACACACACAGAGAGAGAGAGAGAGAGAGAGAGAGAGAGAGAGAGGCAGAGACACAGGCAGAGGGAGAAACAGGCTCCATGCAGGGAGCCCGATATGGGACTCAATCCCAGGACTCCAGGATCATGCCCTGAGCCAAAGGCAGGTGCTCAACCACTGAGCCACTCAGGTGTCCCACCTCAAGGTGTTCTTTTTAAACTCAATGACATCCACTAGCTCAGTGTGTCCTCCCAGATTGGAGATGGTGGCTCAAATGGAGCCAGCTGATGGAGGGAGGGGACTCTAAATAACACTGTCCCCAGGACAGGTGTTTTTTGCTCTCCAGCCTTCTTCATGAAGGGTGAGCATCACAGTTGTCCTCTTTAAGGAAAGCATTCACTTCCCACCAGCCAGCCTCAGGGGGACAGAGGTGTCAGGGGGACATGAATGCCAGTCAGCAGGATGCTCATTGCCTCAGGGCATATCTACAATCTGAAGTGTCTCCTCCGAGAACACTTGAGGTTTCCAACAACTCCAAGGCCTCATGTTTGAATCCAAGTGCCGCCTTTCTCACATAATCTCTGCTCCCCTGTACCTTCTAGACGTCTGATTAGGATGATTTACATAAATATCCTGTATACTGTGTCAGAACATTTGAATGTGAGTTTTGAACCAGGCTCTTATTAAGAAGAAATTCATTGCTGATTTAATTTAATTTAATTTTTGCATCTTAACCCTATCAAATAGCCTGCCTAGTAAATTAGATAATAAAAAAGTTAAAAATAAGTGAGTCATGTGACATTTGCAGTTAGAAAATAAATCAGAGGAGAAAAAAGGAAGTGAATTGTTCTAAGTATACCAGAAAGGCCTCATGCATTCATAAACTCATTTACTTTTCTCCAAATCAATATGCAGTGCTCAGCACAGAGACTATCAGAGAACTACTGAATATAAAGCACACAAGATAACAGCAGTGATTACAACATGCAATTGTGCAGCTGTGATACTAGCCCCTCCCCCTCAGCGCATCCCCTCCATCAGATTGGTTGCTATGTTAATATTTTAGGCTTAAAGGACCAGAATTAATGCATTCAGTTTTATCTCTGATGTGTTGGTTTTCTGTCAAAAACTCCTGACAGCATTAACAGCCAATGAATCGGGATAATTAGATGGAGTGATGTACCCCATCGTGTAGTCCTTGGAATCACTGGGCACACCATCATCCCCTGCCTGGTCACAGAGCCTTGGCACAAGATGATATCCCCTCCCCATTTTTCTACAGGGCAACAATTTTCAGCTATAAATAGGCTACCAATTTTTTTCTCCAAATAATGAATATGGAGGATGATCTTTCTCTGTTTTGATGAACAACAGCAACCACAAAATCAGATGAAATCTGGGGAGGAAACTGGAAGAGGTGTTACAAAGTCCTAACACTGACTTTAAGAAGAGTCTATATAGTCTGATCATGTTACCGCCATTTTTTTTTAATGATGATGAAGTAGTTGTCTGTTAAGAGAGAGATCCTGTGTAATAGGCAAAGATCCTCCTGAGAATGTTCCAGCTCATTCAGCCTGACAGTAAAAATAGAGAAGTTTTAGAGGAAGACAACAGAAACACAGGAAGCTGACAGGGGAAGACATTGTGAAACTCTAGCATTTTCACCCCTGAAGAGTGGCCTCCACCCCTCCCTACTCGGTCTCCTCCTTTCCTCCCATGCCTTTGCTCTAGAACAGCAGTGTGGAAGAAGAAAGAAAGGGAAAGGATTATATATGTATCTGGTGGCCAATAAAACAAACACCTCCTTTAGCGTCAGAAATGATTAATCTTTATGACTTTTCTTTTCACCATTTACTCAAGAATGGTTGAGAATTCAGAATTCTGCTGCTATCAACAGCTCCAATCTTCCTCATCCAGACCTACTTTCAGTTTCTAATCTCCAGTTGGTTGCTCCAGTCTAGATTTCTTTCCTTGTCTCTGTGAAATTTCCTTTCAGAGGGAGAAAGTGCTACCACGGATCATTCTGTGTCTGAACTTATGACCCCTGTGCAGAGGAAAGTGTTTTGGAAGCTCCCGTAAGGGAAGGTCCAATCCTAGGCCGCCTCCGACAAGCACCTCCAAGTGCATGAGGCTTTGCCAGGGACAGTTTGCTGAGGCCGGCTGTGGAAGTCAGCAGTGAGGTGTCAGCAGCAAGCTGTCTTTGAAAAGGAGGTGAGCTGAGGGGAGCAAGGAGGTGTGGAGCTTCTGAAACTGAAGAGTAGAGAGGCCTCTCTTGATTGTTTCTTCTTAACTTGGCAGAGATGGGCTAGTAACAAGGGAGGGACATATTCAGTATGTTAGGAACAAAGTTGGTGTAATACATTCTAAAAATTAAAAAAAAAAAAACTGGCCATAGCAAAAGTCTAATGAAATATACCATCCACCCTTAAAAAGATGGTTTCCCTTTGCCCTGGGATGTTGCTTACGATAAGAGGTTGGGTAATACCCATGGTTTAAAGTGACCCATCATTACAGATTTCCAAATGCCAAGTCACTGTCACAAAGCACCAGGCCCTATCTAGTTTGATTTATAGCTCTAGGAGGAGCGACAGACTTGAATAATTAAATAATCAAGTATCCACATAAATCCTTTCTCCAATCCCTCCTCTAAAATTTTTACTTTCCTAAAGAGTAGAGATTAATTTTTAATGTTATTAAATTAGAATAAAACCTAAGAATAGACACATTTGAACATTTGATAGAATGTACTTTCTTCCTCTTATTAGGAGAGTAGCATCTAAGGCCCCATCCTCGTTCAGCTTTTGCAAAAACTTGAAAGGGAAAATAATCCATTAAATGAAAAAGGCTAAGCACTGGAGAGTATTACTCGAATTATCCTTTAATACGACTACATAAAGTTAATCAGAAATATGGTCAAAAATAGAATACACCTCCAACTTGTGTTATCCACAAAAAGCAAAGCAAAGCTGATATGTGAATCCCACTGTAATGACTACCTGATTCTAAAAGTTTTCATTTGGTTTTTAAATATATTTATATAAATTTTCATTGCAGGAATAGAGAGTATGTTGTTGCATCATGTTTGGGGTAAATCATACGTGACCTGGAAGATCTCATGTTAATCTTTCATATTTCCCAAGATTACTCTTAATTGTAGGACCACAAGACTACTACAGGCTCTTAGGCTCTGGAAAAAAATCATGGGTGGGGTGTGTGTGTGTACGAGATCACTCGGAATCACTTTTTAAAAATATTATATTTATTTGTTCATGAGAGACACACAGAGAGAGGCAGAGACACAAGCAGAGGGAGAAGCAGGCTCCAAGCAGGGAGCCCGATGTGGGACTCGATCCCAGGACCCCGGGATCATGCCCTGGGCCGAAGACAGATGCTCAACCACTGAGCCACCCAGGTGTCCCAGAATTATTCTGAAATATAATTTTCCCCATACCATTTCCTATGGTCAAAACAATATAACATCTATGTATTTAAATATTTTTGTGTGAATTTATTTTATCAAATATGGTTTAAAGTATTTTAAATGACAACAATAATAAAAAGGTAATAGGTTTCCAATTCTGGTCATTCTTAATCCCCATCTTAAAGAGTATTTTGGGAACTGTAGCACCACTATCAATACACTGGTGAGTCCTTTGATTTTCTTTTTGTTTGTTTGTTTGTTTGTTTATTTAAAAAATGTAAAAGAAAGTAAAACTGGTGAGAATGAAAACAGATATTCTCAAGTGTACCTTACTAAAGCAATATTGTGACCCAAATTTCTGAATAAAGAAATTTAAGTGTTTAAAAATAGACCTCTCATTTTACAAAATAGTTAATTCTACAAAGTTTTGTCAGGAGAATTTGATTAACCCACTAAATTTCATTCAAATTGAATTTTACTAGATCCTACTCGGAAAAACTGATCTCTACTGAGACAAAATTGCTGCAAACTGCATCATAATGTGTTCAAAGTATAGAATCTCCCAGATGGGACTCAGAGTAGCAACATAGGCATCTAAAAGCAATTTATGAAGTGATGAAAGCCCAAGGACACAGTGAAAACAACAATAACAAATAATGAAGCAATGGCTGAGTAGGATGTGTTATTCTTAAGTCCATCAAAGGTAATTATAAAAAGCATCTTTGATTTGGAGTTAATTATCTCTTCTTAAGATCAAATGCTTTAATTAAAACATCTTTAAATTACCTGTTTTTCACAAATGTTTTAATATAGATCAATTGGATGTGCTCATTTTTTTAACTAATGGGAGACAAAATATATGCAGACAAAATCTCTGAAGGAATTTAATATTAAAATTATTTAATCTGATAAGACATCTAAAAGCACACTTTTTCCTTTCAGAGCACGAAACTCTGAAAGGAAAAAAAAAACAATTCTTAAATAACGAATAAGAATGTTAAAGCGAAAAATATCATTGACAATTTGGTTTATAATGTCATTCACTACAGTCTTATGACTCCTGGAGACTATTTTAAAAATGCATGAATGTTTATGTATTTTATTTTTTTTTAATTCATATCAGTTTTACATATCATTTTTAAACTATTAGGGCTGGGGAAAAAGGATTAAGTCTACCAGGAAAAAATTATTTTGTAGGTCATTTAGCTTAATACAATAAAATCATTTTATTTTATATCCCGAGTCTGACTCAAAGGAAGTCTGTGCATTCTTTTCAAGGTCCAAGAATAGAATTCCAAGTAATCAAGAGTACCCTAGCTACAGTTTTAACTACCGGTACTCAAAAGTCCACAGTGATCTTGATTTGCTTTCCTTTCATTATTTTTTTTTCCTGTTCTGTGTTTTCTATGGTAAATTCCCTTACTGCAGGTAGACTAATTCCATTTTCCTTTGACTCAAACAGTTCCAGAGGTGATGCTTCCCAGTAGTCTCTGTGAAATCCAATCCCAGCAGGGAGAGATCTAGTTTCAAGACAGAAATCTAGTCATCGGAAATAGATAAGCTTCCAACAATTTAAAAAGGAAAATCAGGTTAAAAAATTTAATGAGGTTTCATTCTTGAAATTAGTCACGTTGTTTTATTAAAAGAAAAAAAAACTCCAATGAGCCTTCTGTGCCATAATAATAACTCAGATTTGCATGGTGTGTCGCAGCTTAACAAAGCTTTTTCACAGATTATTTTATTTAATTTATATGGTGCCTGTTTATTTTTCTATTAGATCTTAGAACTCTGCCATGATCTGTAATAATCTGGAGTTCGAGACTGGCTACAAACATGACAAGGGCAACAGCGGTTGAGTTGTCTTGGATAAAATATAACCCAGACCGATAATGGGAGCCCCGGAAGGCACTCGTCCATATACTGTTCCATCTCTAGCATGATCTCAGAGCCAGGACTTCAGAGATAACATCATCGTGAGACTTTACTGCACTCAATTTGATTTTTTTATGATTCAAAATCATTTCCTGGGAGACCTTAGTTTTTAAAACCATTTCATCTTCATCGCTGTTTCTTTTAAGTTTTCCAGATTGAATTCTTACAGGAAAGCCTCTTTGCGATCAACAGTAAGAGAGATACTTTTGACATATTCATACGTGAGGGTAAAACCAAATGCTTCACATTGTGAAAATAGCTAATATTCTCATTTGTAAAATTCAAACAAGCATTTCCTAATCATTTGTGTAGATCCAGTTTCGATTCATAATTTCCAGACTGCCACCTGGATGCATTCAAGCTGCTCTGTGACACACAGTTGAGCTAATTTTGAAGGTTCCTCCTTTGTCTCTGGGCTCCTTCTCTTTTATCCCCCTAGGACTCTCTGCCTCAAGTTATTTTATCTGAAGTTATGTCTGAACATGAATAGACAAATGGAGAAGTGAGGCAATTATACTATTAATTCAAGCAGAAAAAGGAACACACTTTGCCTGAGTTATCCGGAAATTTCTGGCAAGTGTCTTTTTCTGTTTCATTGATCTGGAAGATTGACTACCTTCTTTTTTTGAGGGGGGGGAGTGTGGATCTGGTCTATGTCGCATGGCTTGAGCATTCGGTGTCTACACATGATTGCCTCATTTCCTGCTGCCTTGGACCACATCTATTCTAGGAAGGCTAAGCCATAATAGAAAGGTTCAGGGTTCTGAGGTACAGCTCTTGTGAAGATATCCCTGTGAATGCTCAGACTGCTATTTTAAGTTCTTAATTGATCTTAAGGGTCTGTTACACCAGTCATGGTGAACTGGACCAGGCGACATTCGTCTTCAGTCATTCACTCATTCATCATTTATGAGCGCTCTGCACCATGTCCCAAGGATACAAAAATGATGATGTCTTGCCACAAACACGTGAAACCGCCCAAAGACCCATTAAAAAGGAGATATGCTACGATGGAATAGATTTGAACAGTGAGTCTGTGGGTGAAAGCACACACCCTCTAAAAGTTTCAAAGAGGCAGAAGCAGAAGCTGCAAAAGCAACTTCCCATGAATATACTTTTCATGCTCATCTTGTTTTATTTTTCTCCTATAAGCCCTTAAGAATGAGATAAATCAGTCTCATTGGAGATTCGTTTGCTGCTTCTCAATACTCAGTCTCTGAGAGTTCTGGGGTAGACATTCTCCACACATGAGGGCTTGGCAGAGGTTTGTCAAGCATCTCTGCCAAGGGCTCTCCCTGGCAGATGGCAACAGCTGTTTGTGATCGAGTCAAAGAACGTACAGGAGGAACTCCTGCAAAATGTCCTTTTTATTACACTAATGACTTTTTCCCTGAGAGCGGCTCTTCATTGTATCAGTGCATAATTGTTTTTGCTAATGCATTTGCTCCGATCACCCAAAAATCTAATAACTCTGTGTAATGAATCATTAACAATTTCCTTAAATTCATTTCAGTGTTTGCATGCTGGTATTCAGTGTAGGCTAATAAACCTAAAATATTCATGCCTTTGAGTTAGAGATTGCAGACTTGTGTTAAAAAAAATTGTTTTAGTAAGTGTACATCTTAAATCTGCATTTGGTAAAATAATGAAGTGTAAACTCTGCGGGATTATTCTTGAATACAATACTCTAATTTTCTATTCACTTTCTAAACTGAGTTCTTTTATCTCCTTCACGCGCAGTGATCATTTAGCTCCAACAAAATGACACATGGTCATGTTTAACTTAAAAGCATTAATTGGTGTTTGGTAATGGAAGACGATCAAAAGTGATTGATGCTGACCTTTTCCACTTTGATTTATTCACATTGAGATTCAGCCTCTGATTCACCTGCTGAAACAGATATTAGGGATAAGTATCTTATTATCAGTATTTTTAATCGGATAAGGGGAAAATAAACTGAGTTCTAGTCATAAAAAGACACCACTCTGCAGTACAGAAGTTTCCTACATTATTATTATTATTATTATTATTATTATTATTATTAAACATAACAATGTGCCAGGTACTCTGCTCAGTGCTTAAGGTTTCCCATCTCATTTCACCTTCCCCCAAAGCCCATGGGGCTGGTACTATATTATTTTACAGATAAGAGACTGAGATTTAGAGAAGTGAAGCAACTTGCCCAAGTTGGCAGTATTGCGTAGCAGTTCTCAATTGAAGACGATGGCGCCTTCCTGAGGACATGTGGCAATGTCTGTAGATGATTTTTATGGTCACAACCAGGCAGGAGGCAACTGGCATTTTGTGAGAAAAAGCCAGGGATACTACAGAACATTCTACAGTGCATAAGGCAGCCTCCATAACAATAGTCTGGTTCAAAATGTCCATAGTGCTGTGGCTGAGAAACCCTGGTGCAGCAGGTGTGTGCGATGCCCATGTCACAGTTCCCTAAGCTGCTGACTTCAGAGCAGCTGTGCCGGACAGCTGGGGTAGACCCTGGGCTGCAACTGCCTGCATCTCACCACCACAGGACCTAGTGCCTCCTTGCTTTTCTGCCTCGGGGCCTTCTTTGAAACACCTGTGTAGGTGCAGGGGATTGTTCAAGCATTAACACCTGGAGGCAACTCTCCCTATTCATAGATGGCAGAAATCTGGGGGCCTTCTCTACGGTTCCTCTGCATGTCCCCCCCATGGACTCCATCTTAGTTGCCTACAGCGGTGACCCACTGGCACAGCAGGCACTTACTGACCTAGTGCCATCTCCCGCTGGTGGAGGGTTGCCCCAGGATGGTCAAACACCCCTGCAATTCCAGGCTGTGCCTATTGCTGAACTTCAGAGAAAGCTTTGGAGCACTGGGGCAAAGCCACTCTCACCTGAGCTGGGGGTGGAAGGCTGGTAACTCCACTGCCCTGTTGTGGTATCTGGCTGAAATCAGGAACATAGGCCTTATGGGTTTTATCACTCACCTGTCTCACCTCCAATGCTCTTCTTCCTAGACTTACCTCCCAAATCAACTACCACACCCCAAGTCCTTATTTTAAGTGCTGCATTCAAGGGAACTCAAACTAAGGCACAAAGCTAGCAAGTCTGCTATGTTATATTGCAAATCCGATGAAAACAGAACCGCAAGCTGGCTGTGTCACCTGATAAGTGAGGGAAATCAGTCCATTAGCACCCTTTGGCTTACGAGTCCCCCTCCACTTTAAATTTCATAGTCAACCACTGGATATAGTCAACTAGGACTCTAAATTCTGTCAGTACTTTGTCTTTTCCCAAGCCCAGTAACACATTCTCAATGCTGGGATCAACCTTTCTGTAGTTGTTATCTGTGCAGAAGTCACATTAACTTGTGAGAGGAAGCCAGTTGACCTGACCTATCGCAGATTTATGCTGAGAACTTGAAATTGGCCTTTGGTACCGTTTGGAAATATTTCATGAATCTTTTCATGATTTTGTTACAAACTTCTTATTCCTTTTTAGCCAGTGGCCTGACTTTGTTAGCTCTTTTCTCCATGATCTCCTTGTACCATTTGACACCTTCTTCATGAAATTTTTTTCTTCAACTACTATTATTATACTATATTTACTACTCCTTTGATCTCTCCCTGACAACTCTTTGTTTTTTTTTAATCTGCTAGGTTCTCTTTTTACTCCTTCCCCCAATCTGAGCACAAGATTTATCATCTGCTCCTTTTCTACACTCACTCTCTGGGTAGCTCATTCACCTCTAGATGAGTGACATGTAAATATCTGTTTCCAACTCTGATATTTCCCCTTGGTCCCGGGGTCATTTCTCACTGTCCATTTGATTAACTTGTCAGCCAATCTTCTCCTAGGTAGCTCATATGGCTCAGAAGTGAAATCCTCTCCCAAGTCCAGAAATGTACCAAAATGGTCTAAGGAGAATCTCCTCTCTTGCCCAATTGGTTCAGCAATTGTCATGCAAACCAGTTCAGTTCCCTGAGATTCAAGGATATATTTGTTGGGGGTTCTGGGAGCTTCTTTTTTCTTTCTTTTTAACAAAGATTTTATTTATTTATTCATGAGAGACATGGAGAGAGGCAGAGACATAGGCAGAGAGAGAAACAGGCTCCCTGTGAGGAAGCTGATGCGTGACTCGATCCCCAGACCCCAGGATCATGACCTGAGCCAAAGGCAGATGCTCAACCACTGAGCCACCCAGGTGCCCCTTCTTTTATCTTCTGAGAGAGCTTTTAGAAGCAATTCTTTTTCCCTTGCTTTTCCTCAGGATATATTCCCGGGTGGATGTGACATCTGGAAGGAAGGTCCTTATATTAATACCATGTTGGGGATGACACCAACAAATGGAGGAGTGCAGAATCAAAAAAAAAAAAAAATCTCAAGAGAATGGAACTCAGAAAGCTGGATTAAGTCTGTCCCAATGGGTGCACTACTTTTGGACATCCAGCAATGGGAGTCATGTCTTTCCTTGTTGTTTAAATCAGTTTCTGTTACTTACAGCCAGAACCTCTTAGTGAGAAAATGCCCTGCCAAGTTTTCTTCAGAAGTACCCTCGACTCTTTCCATTCTTCCCCATTATAATTGTCATCTCTTCAATGCACATCTACTACTGGCACTGTCCTAGTAAATTTATATACCTTCATTCTCTCCTCTTTCTGATTCATCTTTCATACTGCTGCCAGGCATTTTCCTAAAAAAAAACAAAAACAAAACAAAACAACAACAACAAAAAATTCTCGCTACGTTTCTTCATTCTGTAAATTCCTGTAATGGTTTCTTTTTGCTTCAGCTTTTAATCCAAACCCCCAACATTTGTTCTTAAGACTTTTCATAATCAAACTTCACTTTATATATACTCAATATGGTTTTTCGGGTTCCCCAATATTTCATGACAATCTTTTCCCCTAATATCTCTCCCCTGAGAAGCGTTTCCCCAGTGAAATTCAATATGTACTTTGAGTCTCTATTCAAGTTCTAGATTTATGATAAACTCCTCTTGAATAGAGATAGCCTCTATTTATTCAAATAGTCTTTATTAGGTACGTACTGTATGTTCTAGGCCCTCAGTAAGGCCATGGAGCTACAAAGACAAATGTCTGAAAAAATGATGTCTGAAAAAAATCTTCCTAGGAGAGCAACAGTGAAAAAAAAGTTGAGAAGCCCTGTACCGGATACTGGGTGAATAGCAGTGAACAACAAGGAAAACAAACTCTCGTTCTTGTGGAGCTTATATATGGGAGGAGGACCCACAGGAAACAACATAAATAAGCAAAATACATAATATGGCAAAAAGGAAGCAATAAATTAAAAAGAAAAAAGTAAAGGAAGGCCATAGGAAGTGGTTATATGGAAGGAAAGGACATTGACCATTGAGCTAAGGGTGGCCAAGAACATTTGAGTCAAGGCCTTCTTGAGTGAGGGAGTGAGAATGTCCCATCACAAATGAAACAGATTTTGCAAAGGCCCCGAGGCACAAACAAACTTAGCACGGGGAGAAGTTAGGAAAGGATATCAAAAAGCCATTTCAAAGTGTCCCCAGGACCCAAGTCATGAAGGGCCAAGTAAGGACCTTGTTTTTAACTCTAACAACAAAGGAAGTCACTACAGTGCTCTGAGGAGGAAATGGTACTGATAATAATAATAACTGATTGGTACTTTTCCTGGGCTCACTGTCATTGCTGTGCTGAGAATGGCGTGGACAAGGCAAGCAGGGCACCAGGGAGATTAGTTGGGAGGTCTACTGGCTAGCCTGCTAGGGCTGTTGTGACAAAATTCTATAGACTGGGAGGCTCAATAATAGAAATTTATTTCTCACAGTTCTGGAGACTGGAATTACAAGATCAAAGTGCTGGCAAGGTTTTTATTCTGAGACCTCTTCCCTAGGCTTGTAGGTGACTACCGTCTTGTTGTGTGCACACATGGTCTTTTCCTCAGTGTGTGTGCACATAGAGAGAGTGCGCACAGGTACTTCCTTGTGCCTTCCTCTAAGGGCACGATTCATTCCAGGGCTCCACCCTCATGACTTTATCAAATCTTAATCACCTCCCCAAAGCCCCAGCACTGAATATCATCACAGCGGGGTCAGGGATTCAAACTAAGAATTTTGGAGGGACACAAACATTCAGTCCCTAACAGGAGGTTACTGCAATAGCTCAGGTGAGAGACGGTGGGGGGCTTGTATGACATGGTGTGGTAGTGAAGGATAGAAGTGAAGATAGTTTTAAAGGTAGAGCAGACTCAATGTGTTGATTGATCTCATGTGGGAGGTGAGAAAAAGAGAGGAGTTTTCAGCAAAGATGCCACAGGGTTTTGGAGAGTCATGGTATTATTTCTTTTTTAAGATTTTATTTATTTATTTGAATCAGAGAGAGAGAGAGAGAGAGAAAGCACCAGCAGGGGGTGGGGCAGTGGGAGAGGGAGAAACAGACTCCTCTCTGAGCAGGGAACCTGGTGCGGGGATCAATCCCAGGACCCTGAGATCATGATCTGAGCCCAGCAGACACCCAACTGACTGAGCTTGCCAGGCACCCCTCATGGCATTATTTTTTTACTGAAGTTTTCAATATGGATAAGTAGAAGAACACAAACAAAAACAACTAAGATTCTTTGGAACACTGGAATTTGAAAACAATTTGATCTAAGGATCTCAATTTATAAGTAGATGTGTAGGATATTTTCAATTCAATTCAATTCAATTCAATTCAATTCTGACACAATAGTTGGGTAAAACTGCCCGGGGATTGAAACCATCTAGCAATGCACGTGGCAGTCTTGCAAAACTGAAGAACTATCCTGCATGGATTCCAATACTGGTCAGAAACACTGGTGCAGTTTCTTTTTTGTAGTATTTATTTTTTCAAATCTCATCTTGCACTTCAAGGCAATAGAAAACAGAGTATTTTACTGCCAATTCTTTAGGGCCTTCCCACCCCTCCCCATTCAGTAAGGCTCTCAATGCCTTGAGGGCAGATGTGATCTCTTGGATTTCTTTCACATCCTCCTTGAGAGAATAGCATAAAATGCCTTTATTTTGGTGTCTCTCTCTTGTCTCTTCCCTCTTCCTCTCTCTCTCTCTCTCTCTTTCTCTTTTTCTCTCCCCATATGCAGTATATACTCCCATTTTATCCATTTCTTACTGGAGTTCAAGGAGTGATATATGCAAAGCTGATCCCAACCATGGTTAAGGACTGACTTTTGCTTTAAGGACTTAACATACAGGACCTGATAAATAAATATTAGCTCTTATTAATGATAATAACAGGAGGCATCTAAAATGTCTCGACTGAAGCAAACAAATGCCTTAGTTAAAAGGTCTTCTAGCTGCCATCACTTTGCCTATTCTTTTAAATTCAATCTTAATAATAGGATTTAAAAATTACTGTCAAGGGGCACCTGGGTGGCTCAGTGGTTGAACCTCTGCCTTCCACTCAGGCCATTATCTTGGCGTCCTGGGATCAAGCCCCGCATCGGGCCCCTCATCAGGCTCCCTGCAAGGAGCCTCCTTCTCCCTCTACCTATGCCTCTGCCTGTCTCCCTGTGTCTCTTGTGAATAAATAAATACAATCTTTAAAAAATAAATTAAAAAAATATTACTGTCGTTAATAAAGTTTATTTTCTTAATCTTAACATAATCTCAACTCTTTAATATTTATTTCTTTATATTCTCTCACAAATTTTGTCCACATGGAGTTGATTTTTTATTAGAAATAATAATATCAAACATGCCTTATTCACTTAGAATCATTTAGTAAATACAGTTTCAATGTTTCTATCTGATTATCACAGTGATCATTTTAACAGCTGCATTACAGCCCATCACATTTACTGATAGCTCCTTCCTTTTGTGCTGGATAATTTGTTTCTCAACTTTAATGAATTATGTCTGATATTTCTGCCTTGTCTTTCTGTCATCGATTCTTTTTATCCTCTATTATATACAACTCCTCCTCCATGGATTATTGTCTATTTGCTTGGTTTCTGACTATTGTGATTTATATATGCATGCATCAATTCACCTATCCACTTTAGCTCTGATCAATGATAGTAGCTTGATCCTTCTAGCTTTTCTTGGATATTTATATACCTGGCTCCCAATAGGTGGTGCTTCAGATCTCTGTGGCTCAGGAAGGATTTGTTATAGCTTGAGGCATATGTGGGAAATCGGTGGGATGTTTCATGGTAGGAGAGAACACATATACCAGAATAATTGAAACGTTTTAAAGATAAAAGCCACATATTTTTTTTTCAATATTATGAAATATATCTTTACTAAATATTTATGTATTCACTAAATTATAGTAAATATGCTCCCAGGGTACCTGTGGATTACTTGATGATAATAAAAAATGACAACTAAATAGTGTCCTCAATATTCTTCTCAAGAAAAGTAAACAGATCCACAGCAATCATAATCTACTTCATATGCCTAAATTAGGATGGAGTAATGCTTTTAAAAAAAAAAGATTTTATTTATTTATTCATTCATGAGAGACACACAGAGAGAGAGAGAGAGAGAGAGAGAGGCAGAGACACAGGCAGAGGGAGAGGCAGGCTCCATGCAGGGAGCCCGAAGTGGGACTCGATCCCGGGTCTCCAGAATCACACCCTGGGCTGAAGGCCACACTAAACCTCTGAGCCACCCGGGCTGCCTTGGAGTAATGCTTTTATAGACAATGTGATCTGGGTTCAAATAACATTTATCAAATGCAAAGAATTTGCTTTTGACTTCAAGGCAAAAAATAAATCTATCAAAGTTAAGACTCAATATAGACACAGGTCAGATTCCATTATGAAAACTCAAAGAATCCAAGCAAAGTAAGCTAATTTAGTTAAGGTTGTAGTTAAACAGTCTGCAGAAGTAAATTTTATATATTTGATAAAAATGAGGAAAAAAATCTATTCAACAAGCAAGATGAAATGTTTAGGAATTAAGTGTTAAGATTTATATAAGGATCTACACAAAGAACATTTTAAAATGCTACTGAAACATGCAGAAGAAGATGAATATATAGAAAGGTATTTTACTTCTTTAATAGGAAAAAACTGCATCATAAAGCTGAGCTTCAATAAAAGCAGCAGGAGCATTTGGGAATTATTTTGGAATCAGACAAGCTTGTACTAAAGGTCACATGGAAAAACGAAAAACAAGAATAGTCAAGAAAAATCTGGAGCAGTCACCAGGAAGACTAGCTCTTCCTCATATTCAAACGTATTTTAAATCTTCAGTAATAAAAATAGTGTGGTACCTGAATAGAAGGACAGATCAATGGAATTGAATAGAAAAAAAATAAAAGGAAATTTAACATACAAAGAAGGTGGCACCCCAAATCAGTAAGACAAAGGTAGATTTTTCAGTTGACCTGATATTGGGTCAATTAATGAGGTCTTAAGCAATGTGTAGTGTAACTTGATAGCACATCTTGATATGGACCCTCTGTCCAGCTTCACTTCTCCCAAACCACCCCGCCCCCCCATCCTCTAGACACTACTCTCCAGTAACATACTTGCACAAAAGCCTTTGTCACAAGTTCTGCTTTCTAGACAAAGGCACTGTTTGAAGACAAAAGCACTTATTCTATCTCTAACCTCCTCTTCTCCTGCCCATCTACACTCTTTTTTTAAAAAAAGATTTTATTTATTTATTCACAAGAGACATATAGAGAAAGACAGGCGCATAGGCTAGTGTGTACAATTCCCCCACTAATCTCATGTTCTCTGCCTCTTGGATCCAAGGAAGGCCCAGGAAACCTGTGCTGCCATTTGGTTGCCACTATTCTCCTTACAGCAAAAGGTTTACATTTCGTGTCTCTTCATCTTCAGGACATTTCTTTTTCTGGCTCTTTGTGGGATCTGCTGCTACCGTGCTCCTCCTGCACAGTATTCTAGATCTGCTCCTTCCTCCAATGTCTACCACTCTGGGCAGGCTTCTCATTTTTATACAGCCTGGAGTTTTAACTCCTCTCCTAGTTTTACTAAAAATGGCACCAGGAATAAAATTTTAGGTGCTTTGCTTTCCTTCTCCTGTATTTCTTGTTGCTTTTTGGATTATTTTCAGCAAGAGAAGAGATAAATGCTGACCTAATGTCATCACTACGTTCCAAAAGGAAACCCTACATTTCTTGATAAAAAATGGTGAATTTCCTCATTAATGCCATTAACAAACATTTGATTCTACCTAAACAAAAATAGGCTTTTGGTTCAAGTACCAAAAGGGTTTCCTTATCAACATTCCATTAGGAAACTCTTTTATGCCCACATGCTTATTACATGAGCACTATGTGCATAGACTGTGATCTAGTCATGACAGATTAACTCAGGTGATCCACTCATGCACCATAGCCTATGGTCTCTCCTGTTCTTTTGCTTCCATACTCCAACCACAAGTATTCTTGCATCTAGCTGATACTTTTTTCTCTTCAAACTTAATTTTCTCCCAATGTATCACATGTTCTTGGTTTACTTTCCTTCAGTATCCAACCTAGGCCCGCATATAACATTCATTTTAACAATTTCTTGGTAGTATGTGATTTCCATAACCATCTGCTATATTTGCCCAAGAAAAGCCCAATCCCAGGTCAATCTAAATGTCTATTTTCTCTTCTCTGATACTGAGTACTGATAGAAAACATAGCACATAACGAGGGAGATGTGTTACCAGCAGATAATTGGCTCCTAATCTCAGTCAAGCAATGGTTATGGTAATAATAATAATTGCTAACATTCATTTATTCATTTATTTAAAGATTTCTTATGGCAAGGAGACACTTTGGAGTCATTTTGTTCATATTTGATATCCAGCTCCCTAATTTACTAGCTATATGACTTTAGATAAGTTATTCAACCTCTTGATTTCAGTTTTCTCATCTATAAAATGGAGAAAATAAGAGTACCTACCTCTTAGTTCTATTGGAAGTGTAGAATGAGATAATATGATTAAGGGATAAGACTGGTGTCACACACATAGTTTACACTCACTAAGTGGTAGCTAATGTCAGTGTAATTGCTACATATTTTTAAGACACATTTTTCAGACAGAAAACGAAGTCACAGAATACATTCCAAGGACTATAAATTCCATAAAGGCAGTGTCTTTGTTTGGGCTGCTATAACAAAATATCACAGACTGGGTGGCTCCTAAACAGTAGAAATTTATTTCTCACAGTTCTGGAGGCTGGAAGTCCAAAAATGGGTGCCAGCAGGGACAAATTCTGATGAAAGACCCCTTCGGGCTTATGGACTGTTGACTTCTTATGTGCCCTCACGTGGCAGAAGGGGTTGGGGAGCTCCATGGGGTTCTTCCATAATAGCACTAATTCCACTCATGAGAGTTCCATCTTTATGACCTAAGCACCTCCCCACCCAAGCCCTACTTCCTTGTTCTATCACATTGGGCATTAGAATTTCAACATATGAGTTTTAGGGAGGCATAAACATTCAAACCATAGTGGGCAGTGGCTCTATTGCTACATTTGGCCTCTTGTTGCTGAATATCTAATATTTTGCAGAATCCCTGGCACATATGAGAGTCTGTTATTCAGCAAATAGGTGCTAAATGAAAGAATGAATGAATGAATGAGCAAAGACACTTTCCATAGGTCACACAGCTAAATAAGTGGCAGAGCCAGTATTTGAACTCAGATTGCTTAGACTTGCCAGTCACATTTACTTCAGTTTGCCTTCTACTACTCAAAGCAAGTCATAAGACCAACTGGATTTCAAGGATTAGGGAAACAGACTACAGTTCTTACTAAGAAAAGCTACAAAGATTATGTGGCCATAAGCAAAAAAACCACAGACATCCTCTCCCATTTCCTACTCATATCTTTACCGTTCTCCTGGAGTCTCCTGGTCTCTTCATATATGCCCACTTTTGGAAAATAAGTGATTTCTAACTTTGCAGAGAAAGTGGAGAATCTCAGGCAGAAATTACTTATGCTTCCTGCTTCTACCTGCACTTAATTGACTGTAGATCGTGCCTCCCCTACCCCTATCCCCCTATCTCCCATATCCTTAGTGGTTTTGATACTTATATCTTTATTTTTAATTCCAGGATCAGAGATGTACAGGTCTTTCTCCTGAAAAAGACTTGTCTCTACCATTATACCTGTTCCCTCCTCTACTTTTTCCTCAAGAAACTCCCATCATCACTAAAATCTCTGAATAATTTATATTTCTGTTTTAAGTTTCATGCCATTTTATAAACATGCAGATATCTTTTCCATCTTTTTTGGGGAAAAACCCTTTATCTTTTGTTTTTAGTCACATGAATATATTTGCAAAGAGATGTCTGCACTTACTATCTCTTTTTCTTTACTTTCTCTTGATGTCTCAACTCATCACCAATTTACACCAACATTTTATTTTATTTTATTTTTTATTTATTTATTTATTTTTTACACCAACATTTTAAAAAACACAAATTGTTTTCACCAAAGTTACCCATGACTCCCTAGTTGTTTAATGGATTTGCTTGAATCATTACTGTATGGTTCATAATTCTTTCACTAATTTCTTTTCTCTACTCATGTCTTAAATGTTGGCTTAAATTAACACCTTTAACAACTTTGCCCATGACTGAAACAATATGACTGCATGCTGGATGATCTCATGCAGTCCTTGCTGTTAACTGTCATCATAAAGGCTGTATTATCTCTCCCATGTGCTCTTAGGCTCATATTCAACTCCCAAATGGACATTTGCTCCTAGATATTCTACTATCAATATATTAGTTCTCCATTGCTATATAACAAACCATCTTAAAATATAGTATCTTTAAAAAACAATAATTAAAAAAAACAATAATTTATTCACTCATGATTCGATAATTTGGGGCTTAGCTGGTTGGTTGTTCTGCTGGCCTGGCCTGGGGTCATGAAGGTGTCTGCAGACAGCTAATGGCCTGGCTGGGGACCGGTTTGTGTTGAACGGCCCATTCATGTATTTGGGGACTCAGCTCAAAATGCTGGAATGGCTGGAACTCTCTCACTTCTCAGAAGCTCCTTTCTTCACAAGGTGATGACAACATTCCAAAAAGCTGAGAATAGAAACTGTAAGACCACTTGTGGTTGAGACTTGTCAAACACATGTTACTTCAGCCACATTTTCTTGGTCAAAGCAAATCATATGACCAGCTGTATTTCAAGAAGTGGGAAAATAGACTCCATGTCTTGTTAAGAAAACCTGCAAAGAATTTATATTTAAATGATCACATACACCTTATACTTAACATTTCCCTAACTGGTATTTATCATCATTCTTGAATTTTCTGATACTCCTAAATTTTCTGTTTTAATTCATGCAGTCCCCAGGTGAGAAATCTAAGAACAATGATCAACAATCTTTTGTTTTTCAAGTCCAGTCTCCAGGTTCTGTCAAATTTATCATCTCACTTTCTCTCACATTCTTATCTCCTTAGCTTCAAGCCTATGCATCTTCAAACTGAAAGTCCAACAATTCTGCCTTTATAATCTAATCTTACTATTCCTGCTAGGGTGATCTATAGGATGTGCAAAATGATCAGCATGCATCAAAGTAGATGTATATCCTTTTTAAATAAAGTTATTTTTGTTGTCTGGTACCTGAATCTCATTCCTATGATTGGTTGATTTTGTCTCTTCCTACTGCAGCTAGAAAGAATTATCGTTGTTTACCCAGCCCTTGGTTGCTGGGCTGCATAACCATAACCTGGGCCAGCCCCATCAGACATGCCTACTGCAGACTTTGAATCCAAAGCAAAAAGTGGCAGCCACATCCAGTCTCCCAGGAAATAGTGCCAGGAGTGGCCTCCAGAGTCCAATGCCAAGGTGCAGTGGTAGGAGTTCCAGTGTCCAGTCATCAGATGTAGGGCATCAATATTTTTGCCCAGTTTCATGTCATGGCACTGCTGTCTTTTATTCCTGCCTATTTTCTGAGCCTGTTTCCAGTCTTTTATGTAATTCTGTGTAGCACTCAATGGTTTTTGGATATATTGGGCTTTTTGTTTCTCTTAAAATTGGTCAGAGTTGATTTCTGTTGCTTACAAATCAGAACTTTGTATGCTTCCAACGTTGTTGCTTCACATCTTTCAGTGAATCATTCATGAACTAATTCTGAGTAAACATTTATTGAATGAATTATTGAACCTGGTTTCTGACTTCCAGGGGCAAGCCATCTATGAAGGGAGAAGAGACTCAAAAGCATGAAAAAGTTCCATGATATTGTTGTCAGTATTTTGGAGTTAGATAAATCATAAATGACTTTATGACGTGCTCTCTGGGCTTTGGTAGATATTCTATATTGGTGCTGTTAGAGAAAAACCATTATATGCTTGGCCCTTAGGGCAAGCAGTTAAGAGATTTCAAGGACAAATAAAATTAATTTAATTTTTTAAAGATTTTATTTATTTATTCATGAGAGACACAGAAAGAGAGGCAGAGACGCAGGCAGAGGGAGAAGCAGGCTCCCTGCAGGGAGCCCGATGCAGATCTATCCCTGGACCCCAGGATCACACCCTGAGCCAAAGGCAGATGCCCAAACACTGAGCCATCCAGGCATCCCTAAAATTATTTTAATTTTAAGAGAAAGACAGTAGTGCTCTGTTTTATTAATAAAATGTTGTGTAGAAACTATAATTAAAAAAAAAAAGAAACTATAATTTAATCAATTAAGCGTTACACTATTGCACAATGGCAAGAAAAATAAGTGACTACACATTGTGCCACTCTTTCTCTTTTAAACTGTAACAAATTTACTCTGATCCAATCGTCTTGGCACAATCTAGTTAAAATCCAAAAATTAATAACCAACATTCATTAGTAATTCTAGATGGCATTATGAAATGTCCAGAGGTTTGAAGTAATCTCATTCTATGTCAGCTGATTCCTGCTGAGCTAGATCTTCATTGGTAGAAAAAAATGAAGATACATGGTATTTGTTGCTAAATGAATGCAACAAGCAGTAAGTTTAATAGCGTTCAGAGAACTTTTGCAAATAGTGCCATTCCTTTTTCATTCCAGACTAATATTGCCTTTCTATTCATTATGCTTTTGAATATATATATGCTGGTAACATTTTATGAACTGGAGATATCAGAGAAAATTTATTAGAAATTCAAGACTCGAGCTGGGTTGTGACACATTACAAAGATTTAGATATGGATATGCAGAGAGACCAAGGAGGTCGTTAGTGAGTGGGGAATGGACTGGGTAAGATATATGGATGAGAAACTGTATTTGGCATGGTAGAGTGGAAATAAAATTCCAGCTCAGTTGAAGAGTATTAAAATCATGCAGTAATTAGAGAAGGCATTGGGGAAGGTAAAATTAAGGATAAGGAATTGCTGTTGACAATTTGTAAGTGGAGAAGGAATGGATGGCGTGTCTAGAACGATCAGTTTGACAGTCCTGTGCATGACGGATGGAAGTGAAGAGATACTGGAGTCAAAAATGGTAGGTAAGGTGGTTAATGCAATTATTACCTCATATGGTTATCAGCTCACAAAGATCTGGCAGTGAGTCAGGTAATAGGAAGGAAAAAAAGCAGAGAATTTTAAAGATATCATGAAGCATAAATTTGCAGAACTTAAAGATAGGACATGGAAGTCAGGAGACAAATGAATGAGAGTTAGAGAGTTAGTTTATCAATATAACTATTGATTATAACTATTGATGGTTTATCAATATAGAGAAGCATGGCCTCACTAACACAGGTGAAGTCAGAAGAGGATAATTTTAAAGAAAAAAAAGACTAATCTGGTTGCAGATACATTGAACATCCAAGTGGAAATGTTCAAGTTTCATTTGTATGTTGTAGCCTGAAAGAGACACTCAAGGCTATAAACTATCCTCAGAGTGAAGATGGTTTGGTGTGGGATGAATGAACTAATGAGAAAAAAGTAGATCTCTGGAAATGGCCTGGCTGTGGAGCTAGGAGGAGAAAGAAGAAAGCAAAGAGGACTGAGAATGAACTCTCTGAGAAACAAACAAATAAACAAACGAACAATGGAGAAGTAAAAATGGGCCCTGGATTTGGAGGGTTAAGCAAGAATAGATACATTAATAGTATCAAATGCTAGTTCAGCATTTTCCAAATATCCTTGAGTTTATCGCATTTATGCCTGTAATAATTATCTATTGTTATATAACAACCTTCCTAATTAAATATTTTCTGTATCAAACAATTTCTGTGGGTTATGAATTCAGGAGTAACTTAGATGCGATGTTTTGGCTTGGTGTCTCTCATGGGGTTGCAAACAAGATGGCAGCTGAGGTTGTAGTTATCTAAAAGCCTGACCGGGGCTGCGGGCTTTGCTTCTAAGATGGCTCAGTCACATGAGTAGAAAGTTGTCACTGGCTGGTGGCAAAAGACCCCAGTTCTCCACAAGGATCTTTCCACAGGGTACTTAACTATCCCTGAAGCATGGCAGTGGATGGTCCCGAAGAGAAAACAGGAGGAAAATCACAATGTTATTGGTGATCTAAGCTCAGAAGTCCCACTCCAACATTTTTTGCAGTACCCTACTGATAAGACATGTCAGCACTATTCAACATCAGAGAGGACTAGACACAGGTAGTGAATAGCAAGAGGTGAGAATCATTGAGGGGATTTTAGAGGGTATCTTAGCAGGAGGTGAGGATCATTGAGAGTATCTTAGAGGTTGGCTACCACAACGTGCCTCATCTTGTCACTGATCAGAAACTTAGAAGTATTTGGTCTTTCCTATAAAACTAGTGACTGCTAACAAATCAAGTTGATGGAAAAGTTCCTAAAATAATGAACATACCATATCTTTTGTAATTAATTCTTTTCTTCTTCCTGGTCCATTAGATTTCTCCATCAATATATGCTCTGAACTTGTAACTTGGAATGCAGTATTATGAAATAATTGGTGAAATCCATGGGGTCAGTAACCATTCGTGAACATTATCCCCCTTAATGAGATACTTAATGTAAAGCATATGGATTAATGATGTTTCCTGGATGACTTGTTGATTGTTAATTCTTGCTTTCCTTGTCTTCCCAAGGGATGCATTCTGCTTTAAAGGCAAATGGATTTTTTACATTTTTTTTTGATTTTTTACATTTTTATTGTGATTTTATGTGTATCCTTTTATCATTTTAAATGCTCTTCCAGTATGATAAATAAGCAAGGTCTACGTTAATTAATTAATTAATTAATCAATTAAATTAATATTTAGTGAAAACACAGATGGCATTTTCACAATAGGCCATTCTTCTCACATTTGAATATGTAGAAGAATCACCCAAGAAACTTGTTTACAGATGCAATTTTCAGAGCCCTACTCACAAAAATTAACTCTTTAGGTTTGGAATAGGGCCCTGGAAAGAGAATTCTGAATGAGTAGCCAAGATAATTATGAAATAGGTGGATCCATGGAATTATAAAGACCTTATTCTTAGGAAAAACTTTCATTAGCTTATAATGCTCATATCCAGCATTTGGCAGAATAAATTGGAGAGAATAAAAAGCTTCTGAGAAAAGTAGCTACCAAACAATTCTTAAAAGAATGTACTTTCAGCAAATATATAAAGGAAGAACAGAACTTTCTATAGTTACTAGAAAAGGCCTGAAGAAAGAGGTACCATGCAAAGCAGCCAGGTATGAAAAATACTAGTGTTTCCCACTTAGGGTAATTATAAGGGTCAAATTATTTAGCATGAAGTGCTTAAAACAGTAACAGTCGCCCAGTAAAACTTTCATAAAATGTTCTTGATGATGATGATGATACTATAAATTGGATCATTCAGACTGGACCAGAATGTATGTTATTCTCTTGGAAATAGTGGTTAAAGATGACCACCCATTAATCAGCGAATAGAACTAAACATTGAAATCAGATCCTATTGTGTATATAGTCTTAATAGTTCACAATATATAGGTATGAAGAGTGAAGTGTATACAGTTCTTAACTCCATGAGTTCAGACTTCTTCAAAAAATACCTAGCTGCTTCAAGTAAAAAAAACACAAACAAGAAAAACAAAGGACGTCTGTATCAGTTTCCTAGGGCTGCTGTAACAAAGTCCCACAGACAGAATGGTTTAAAGAACAGAACTTTAAGCACCTCACAGTTCTGGAGCTAGAAGCCTGAGATCAGGGTGTCAGTAGTGTTAGATCTTCCTGAGGGCCAAGAGGAAAGAAACTGTTGCAGGCCTCTCTCCTTGGCTTGTAGGTGGCCATCTTCTCCCTGTATGTGCCTGTGTGCAAGTCTCCTGTTCTTATAGGACACCAGTCTTATCGTATCGGATTAGGGTCCACTTTAGTGACCTCATTTTAACTTGATTACCTCTGTAGAAGTACCAGGGGTTAGGATTTCAACATATGAATATTGGGAGGGACACAATTCAAGCCATGACAACCTCTCTCCACTCTCCTTGCAGGGTCTTGTTTTCTTTATAAGATTTCAGATTGGGATTGAGGGTCCCTAATGAGTAGGCTTAGCATGGAACACACACACACACACACACATACACACACACACACACACACACGACAAAGATGTCAAAGCCTGCTTTTCCCACATAGTGCTTTTGTAATAAAGCTTTTTTTTTTTTCTTTTGGCGTGGGTGGGAATGGTGAAATTGGCAATGAGAGCAATATAAAGGAGTAAAGTCCTTACCATCAAAAGGCTTATGCTCACATGGCACACAAGGAATAAATGTACGGGGGAAAGTGAGATAATGGTACAGAAATGTCCACTAACTGAATTGAATTCAGCTTAGGATGTGACCAAATTTAATGAGCGATGTTTTGAGTGTAGTACAGAGGAGGTGCTCATAAATCATAGTCATTACTACTTCACAACTACTAACCTGGCGTTCCTGTAGAAAGACTTCATTTGAAGGGGTACCTGGGTGGTTCAGTGGTTGAGCATCAGCCTTTGGCTCAGGGCGTGATCCCAGGGTCCTGGGATTGAGTCCCACATCAGGCTCCTGGTGAGGAGCCTGCTTCTCCGTCTGCCTGTGTCTCTGCCTTTCTCTCTGTGTCTCTAATGAATAAATTAATACAAACTTAAAAAAAAAGACTTCATATGAAATAAGTAAGAATGGTCCATAAGTAGAAAGAAATGACCAGTAAAATAGAACTAGTAGGACCTATTTGTCTGGAGTCAGTGCTTTTGTTTATAATCTTAAATAATAGGTACAAGTGGTCAGTCATCTTCACTTTTATAAAGTCTTCCCTTTTGTTATTCTTATTTTCTTTGGCTCTTTTTGTCTCTTTAAATATTTTCATATTACTATACATCATTTTGTAAGTCCTTTGAAATAGCATTTGGAATAAGCTGAGATATAAATACAATAAAATGTTCTGAAGGAATTGTCTTGCTTTATTTTGTTCGCCATAAGGAAAATACTTTTATAACTCAAGCCAGCTTTCAAAAGCTGAAACTATAAACAAGAAATATGAGCTAAGGAAAGGTCAAATAATGGATAAAACAAAATCATGTAATTTGGATAAGATGTGTTTTTCTTTTTTTATGAGAGAGAATTGCGTCAATTTAGTCGATTGTAGGTTTAACAGGAGAAAAGGTCACAGATCCATAGCTGCATGCACTTCATGCAATAAACTAAGAAAGAGAAGTGAATAATAGTGATTTATGGAATTCCTCTTGATTCTGACACTTCATTATTTTTACACAGAAATAGCATTTCTAGAGCATGCTTTTGGCATTATGTTTCCTCATCTTGCTCTGAAATAATATATATACTGCAATGAGCCATCTCATTTTATAGTTTTCTAGCAAGAAAATAGTATAGTATTTTCAGCTATGTTTCTGAAAGTATGGAAAAGAATGGCATAAATATGAAATCCAAAATTCAAAACTTACTTCTTACGAATTATGCACACACACACACACACACTTACACACAAACCATTTCACTAACTGGCATATACAGTTTTAAAAGAAATAACAAAATTAAAATGATAAGGCTTTATTGTTCCTTTTTAGCTGAGTTTTTACATCAAAAATTTAATTATACTTTTGAACCAGTACAATTGCTTAAAAAACTAGAGAACAGACCTTTATTTGTAGCAAGATATTAATATGGTTCTCCTCACTGCCTATCAGTTTTTTGTTGAATATGGAACTTTCTCATAAGTGACACAAGGCACAGAATTTTAAGAAGGATGGAGAAAGTTTGATGTGTGTGGCAAAAATCTGTGGCCTGTATATTATGATTTGGCTACAAACTCATCATATGATTATGACTCTGACCTGTGGTCTACCACTAGATAGTAGTGGTGTCGTCAGGTTGGACCTGAGATTAAATCTTTACTTTGACACTCAGTTGGAAGAGGAGTTTAAATTTTCTAAGCTTCAGTTTCCCCATCTGTAAAATGAAGATGTTGATGGCCATTTTATAAGACCTTAAAGAGAATAAAATGAGATAATATATGAGATGTTAGGCATTACCTCTCATAGCACTTTCTAAAAATAGTCCAAAGGTTAATTGGATGAAATGAGAATGTTTAAAAATAAGAATTCTTGAAAATTCGACTGGAGGGAAAAGTGGTGATTAGATTGGCCAATGCCTTCTCCAAGTAAACATCTTTGACTTTATAGCTTCTGCTCAAAGATTGTTGGTAAAGAAGTGTTCGCCATCTGCCAGCATAGTTGGCTCTATGCTGAACTGTTTTAATTACTACCACATTTGCTATGTCACTTTATGAATAAAATATTGACATGCTGCCTCTAAACTCACATTGGAAAAGGAGATCACGTTATTGCAATACAAGGCTGCGGACTTTACACTTGCAATGACTATGGTTCACATGGCAAGGAAAATATGGCAACACCATGATGTCTAAATGAAATATTGCATGCCTGGGAGTGCATCCTTGATGAAACAGATGGTTCTTTGTTGAAAACAAAATATGATTATGGTGTTTGCATGCAAGAGATTTTATATTGTCTAATTATAAGAATCAAACTAGTTGTTACTGTTTTGGAGTGGAAAGCTTCTTCAAATCTTAGGGAGATTTCCTACTCTTGCCTCTATACAATTAAGAAAAATGAGATAGAGGTAAAATATCACTTTCATGAAGACTATTATGATGCCCACATCTACAAAACAAGACTATGTGCAGTTTCAGACACAAGATCCATTGTTAGTGTATCATGTTGATCTGGCTTCAATATATACTGTTGAGCCAACAAGTTCACATAACCATGCTATGTTTACTAGGCCCTTTCTATTTAAGAGTTCATCTTGATTAATATTGCCTTGACGTTTATCATTGCGTTGTAACTGACCTCAATGCAGTGGAGCATTTCTTTAAACTTTAACAGATATGAAGAAAGAATGACTATCTTTGGTCTTAGAGTATGAGGTCAGGGAGATTAGCAAAATCAAGAGAGAGGAAAAGGAAAGTGGAGAAGTTTCTGAATGAGGAATCTTTAGTCAATAAATGAAAATAAATATCCTCTGTATAGGTGACTTTCAACTGGGGTAATTTTGCCCAGGGGCATTTGGAAATGTCTAGAGATATTTTTTGTTGACAGCCCAGGGAGAGGTGCTATTGGCATCAAGGGAGTAGAGACCAGAGATGCTGCTATACATCCTATAGGGCACAGGACAACCTCTCACAGCAAAGAATTACCTGGCCCCAAATGTCAATAGTATGGAAACTGGGCATCCTGCCACTTGAAAGTCTGAATTACATTCCCTTATATACATTTTAGGACTAGATATATCTATAAAAGTTGGACTTGTAATAAAGCAATTTTTATATTTTATCGGCTTCATTCATATGGGATTCTACTCAGATTGTATAGTTTTAAAAAAAGAGTTACTTTCTGATTGTTATATGAAAATAAGATTTTCCTGGTGGTAAAATCTCTCCTGAACAAATAGTAGCCTCAGAATGGTGTTTCTCTAAATATAGCAGAGGAGCAAAAATATGAAGGCACGAAATTTGTAAATACCTTAAGCTGATTCACATCCCTGGGGATTCTATGCACTGCCCTGGGCAATAGCAGAAAAACCCAATCAACGTGGGACACAGAGGGAATGGTAATTTAAGTTGTAAATATTGAGACAGTAGCAAAGATAGCCCCAAGCTGAGCACAAAATTGGAGAAATGGCTGGGAGCTAGAGCACATCAGTCTAGACTGGGGGAATTAGGCTCTCGAGTTAAAAATTGGAAAAGTAACTCTGGAAATAGAGCTGAAAGGCAATCAACCCTCTTCAGGCCTGTAGACTGTAGACCCCATAATTCTCATGTTTGGTCAGTTATTACTATGCAACCATAAAAATCTCAGTGCCATTCAACAATAAGTGTTTTTTTTCCATGGTTCAGCTTGTTGACGGGAGTTGGGTGATCTAGACTCAGCTGGATGGTTCTGCTTTAAGCTTCAGGCTTGGCTATGGTTGATTCCACTTATCTTTATTCTGGGGCAAACAGGTAGGCAGAAGAATTTCTTTTTATGGCAATGGCAGAGACACAGGAAGATAATCGCACAAGCACACTTCAAGCTCTTACTGATGGCACATCTGCCAACCGCCCATTGGTCAGAGCAAGTTGTATGGGCAAGCCCAAATTCTAAAGACAGGAAAGAAGACTCCTATGGAGGTAGAAAGAGAATGATATTTTTAAACAACAATATAGCTTTCTACTTCATCTATAATTGAGCCCATTTTTTTAAAGCAATACACCTTTTATTTATTCAACTGCAATATCCTATGTTTAATACTTAGAAAGGACCGTCCAAGTAGTGAGTAATGTAGTTGAATTTCCAGGTCTGAATATTATTCCCCCTCTCTACTACTGATTGAGAAGCTGAGCGTAACGGTTTTCCTGGAGTCTCATCTCCACCATCTGCTACATGTAGATAACATTTGCTGTTGACTTACTATCGTATGTCTTCCAAGAAGCAAGGTAACTCCAATTTACTAGAAAACCCTCAGTGGAAGGCAGTAATGAAGGACTCATCATTATTTGTTTAGCCTCAATAATTTTTTTGCATTTCCCTTGATGTTATTTAGAATATTTTTAGAATGGAGAAAAAATTTGTCCAGACAAGCATTGGATGCTTTTCCTCATCTCTCTCTCTCCAAAGGATACTATTTTGAATTTGTTTGGCATTTTAGTAAATCCATTAACCTTTCCCCCCTAGACTTAGCAAATGGGTCTGACAGCTTAATTCTGTTTCCTGCGTAATCTAAAACCACATCATACACTGCATCATGTTAGACATTAATTATAATGTATTTTCACACCAAATTCAGAGTTAGGATAATGAAAGTAGGGAAAATAGGTACTGGAGAAAGCTGAAGAAATTTGTTAGTCTTGACTCTTGCTAATTTTGCCATAGCTAGGTTAACTCCTGTTGATGGAAATGGCATGTACTACCAAAGGGGCTAAAACGATTACTGAATTTTTAAAAATATCCATTTAAAATAAGCTTGTTCTCTTTGCTACGTGAGATTGCCACCCATATCCTTTATTTAATCTGTGACAAGTCTTAAGTACTCCTGGTTTCTCCATATGCTATGATGTTCACAGTACGGAATTAAAAGGAGTACCTTGGAAAGAAAGATCTCAGTTTCTAAAAAGAAAGGCTAGTTATAAAAGTCAATCTGCTTTTCTGTTGCCTTGTTTCATTTCCTGAATCAATCCTGAAAAGTAAGGAAAAATTAATGGCCTCAGCAGGTTACTCTGAGGGGACAAAGAAAGAGTTAGACTTTGTTTCCTTTACTCCTCACACAGGGGTGAATGAATGATTGATTCATATTAAATGATTGATTCTTTACTACTAGGAATGGACATTACAAGAGAACAAGAGCTGCCTTGTGCCTGACCTGCTGTCTACACCTGGATAGCATGCCTCACCTCCACTCTTCCCACTACACACATTGAAGCGGGGGTGGTGCCTACCTTGCACCTTACCTCACATTCTTCCTGCTACCTAAACCTGAACATCAAAGTTTTCCCATGGGATTTCATCATTGTAGATATCTATATCTCATTAGAGACCCTAGTCCCTTTGTCCTACTACCTAACTGAGCTTACAAAAGTTTATTTATAACCTGGTTGATTTCTTCCATTTTCTTATATTTGATCAAGGATTTCTTTCTGGTCCAATTTCCAATATTGTTGAGGTAGCAGAGGGCCTTATCTGGTTAAGGCATTAAAGTTCCTGATGAGCAATAACTTTACGGGAAAAAAAATGTGGATGCAAATTCCGACATTTCCCACAGTAGTTATTTGATGAAAACATCATTTTATTAGAAGTCTTAAATTTATCGACGGCTAAGTAAGCCTTTATGATTCTGTGAGATGGAAGTGGGTGAGGAGGGAACAGATAATGGCTGGTGATAATATGACATCCACTCTGGTGAATCATAGTGGCCTGTCATCAAAAGATATTATTTGGTATTTCTTGTCTACTAAATAGGAGATGGGAAAAAGGTTGAGCAAAGCTATTACATTAAAAAAAAAAAACTAAGTTTCTGGTTTTCTCTTTGAACTTGAGTAATAGTTTATTTTACTAAATGATATTCACCAATAATATGTTATATATAGTACTCTCTCGCTTTTCTAATTCTTTTAGGTATCTGTGGTTTTATTTTATCTTTCATTTATAACGAGATTTACTTCTGTTCGCTGTCCACTTTTTCTTGATTTGACTTACTGAGGGTTTCTCTTTTCATTCACTTTATGAATATTTTAGCACCATATTAAATGATTGATTCTAAGTTTTGTCCGTTTTCTAACTCATTAGTTTTTGCCTTTATCTTTCTTCATTCTGTTTGCTGCTTTACTTGAAATTCCTCTTATTAATGTATTTTGCTTTATATTACTTTGTTTTATTGTGAATCCTTTTATGCTTCTTTAATGAAAGTGTTAATTTCTGTATTTCATCTTTTTAAAACAATCATAGCAGTTAATGTTATATATTTATGTCTGAATGTGTTTAGAGATGTAATTGATATAATGCTCCCTTGGCCTTTATGACATATTCCTCTTTTCTAATAGCCTGCACAACCTTTAATGAGTTGGAACTTGGGACCCTACAGTCCCAACTGATTAGACAAGGGCGGGCATCTTATTCAACTGGACCAATCACATTTTTCTCACCTTGAATATCGGATCTGGAAAAGTGACTCCAGTCAGTGTCTGCTAGACTCCAACTGGGATTTAAGAAAAAGTCAGAATATTTAACCCATGATTAACTGAAACAAAAAAAGCTAGGCTGCAAGTAAGCCTATGTACAAGAGAGGAAGAACCAGGAGACTATGCAAGATGAGACAGAAAGATAGTGAAAGTAGTCACTTTGATTCTTATAAGAGTTCCTATTCCTTCTATAGTTTGGCTTCTCTTCTAGACTTTCGTTTCCATTTTACTTAAGTTAGCCAATTAGCTTATTTTCTTGCAACAATATGATTTCTAACACAGTAGTTCTTTCATTTTATTTTAAAACAATGTAGTCACTTTTTAAAAAAATATTTTAAACTGAAAAAATATTTTATTTATTTATTTTTAAAAATATTTTATTTATTTATTCATGACAGATACAGAGAGAGAGAGAGGCAGAGACACAGGCAGAGGGAGAAGCAGGCTCCATGCAGGGAGCCCAATGTGGGACTCCATCCCCGGTCTCCAGGATCACACCCTGTGCCGAAGGCATGCCAAACCACTGGGCCATCGAGACTGCCCTGAAAAAATATTTTAAATAGTGAGTTTGGTTCTCATGTTAGCCCGTGGGGAAATTGCCAATTAGTTTGTCTATCTGTGTTACAGTTTATCTGGTAACAGTAACTTGAATTTTCAGTAAAGTTTCTAGATTTCTCTGTTTCTTTCAATAACATTCATGATTATTTTAATGAAATGAAGTAAGGTGTTTAAAAGGAAAGAGCATGTGTTCGTTTCTTATTGCTGCTATAACAAATTAATGTAACCCTCATGGCTGAAAACAACACAAATTTATTATCTTACACTTTTGTAGGTTAGAAATCTGAAATGGGTTTCGTAGACCAAAATTAAGGTGTGACAAGGCCACATTTCTTCTGGAGGATCTAGGGGATAGTTGCTTCCTTGCCTTTCCTAGCTTATCAAGTCTGCTTCTATTCTTCGGCTGAGGTCCTTTCTTTCATCTTCAAAGCACATCAGTCTGAGCTTTGTTTTTATCATCACATCCCTTTTCTGCTCCTGAGCTTCTATCTTTCTCTTACAAGGACTCTTGTGATTGCATTAGACCCACGCAGATAAGCCAGAATAATTTCCTCATTTTATAATCCTTAATTTAATCACATCTGCAGTCTCTTTTATCATTTAAGGTAACATATTCACAGGTTCTGGAGATTATAATGTGAACATCTTTGAATGGCCATTACTCAGCTTAAGAGCATTAGATTAGGGGCTATTTATTCACATCAATTCTGTAACTTATTAATCTTAAGCAAGTTACTTAAATTCACTGTGCTTCAGTTTCTATATCTGTAAAGTAAGGGACTTATATTAATCACTTTTTAAAAACTCTCTTCTTAGGCTAAAATTCTTTTTCTAGGCTACCATGAATAACACATAAAATAACACTAAATTGCCAGCATAATTTTGAAGATGGTTATTTTTTCTCAAGAATATACTACTAATTTTAACTACTAGGTTTCTTAATTTCAGGCAAGCATTTAACGAGAACAGCCTTCTTCTTCACTCTATATAATCATTTTGTACTTTCTTAATGACAGTGTTTCTCATTCTTATTCAATACTTCCTTTCCTTTCTAATGCTTCTCCTATTCCTTCCCACTCATGCTACGCTACTTCCTAATTCTCTTGGAAAAAAAAAAAAAAGCTTATAAGACCAACTAATAGACAGTGTCTTCTAAGGAAGCTTATTTTAAATAAATATCCATTATGTTTTCCCATCATTACTACCTCTTATCTATTCCTACCCACCCATGAGTCAGATAACAATTAAAAAAAAATTTTTTAAGTAATTAAGAAAACCACTGAGTGAAGGCATGAACAGCAATGGTTAAAATGTAACATTAAGGAGTTAACATACTAAGTTATTATCAATAATTATAAGATTTTCTTATAGTAAGTCTATTAGATTAGCAAGTCTACCATCCAGTACCAAGGGAAAGGGGAAATAAAGCATGCACATTTCAGAGGAGGTAGGTTATAAAATATTCAGACAAGCATGATTAGGAAAGGACATTATAGTGGAAATTTTTAAAAGGAAGCTTTAGAATCAGAAGAATGTCTGACTACCAAGAGGTTGGCTTTGGTCTCTGAATATATCTCCTTTACTGCCTCATTTTGCTTAGAGTTGTTGGGAACATTACATTGTCCTATTTTCCCTTTTCATGGTTTCTCAGGGAATATCTGTGGAGGAAGAACAGTCATGTAAACCTTTGATTTTCTATCTAAATTTCAGATGTGAACTAGATAATCACAACCAACAAATTAGACAGCCTAGAAAAAAATGGATAAAATTCTAGAAACACAGAACCTACTGAAACTGAATCAGGAAGAAATAGAAAATCTGAGCAGACAAATTTATTAGTAAGGAGATTGAGTCAGTAATCAAAAACCTCCCAACAAATAAGGATCCAAAACCAAATAATTTCACCGGTTAATTCTACCAAACACTTAAAAAAAGAATTAATACCAATCCTTTTGAAACCCTTCACAAAAATTGAAGAGAAAGGAGCACTTCTAAACTCATTTTCCAAGGCTGGCATTACCCTGGGCACTAAAAGCAGACAAGGACATTACAAGAAAAAAAATTACAGGCCAATACTCCTGATGAAAAAGAATGCAAAAATCTCCAACAAAATATTAGCAAATTTAATTCAACCATACATTAAAAGAATCACACATCATGATCAGGTGGGATTTCAGGAGTGCAACGATGGTTTAACATCCTCAAATTAATGTAATCCATCACATTACCAAAATGAAGGATAAAAATTATCTGATCATCTAAATAGTTGCAGAAAAAGCATTTGGCAAAATTCAACATCCATTCACGTTAAAAATTCTCAACAAATTGCATATAAAGAGTGTGTACTTCAACATAATAAAATCTATATATGACAAACCCACAGCTAACATTATATTCAATATTAAAAAGCCAAAAACCTTTCCTCTAAGATCAGCAATGAGACAAGGTTGCCCACTCTCAAAACTTCTATTTATATTACTACAGGAAGTCCTAACCAGAGCAGTTAGGTAAGATAAAAAAATAAAAGTCATCTAAACTGTTTTTATTTGCAGATGATGTGATATTTTGTGTATATATATATATATATACCCTAAATACTCTACCAAGGAACTTTTAGAGTAATAAGCTCATACTAGCAAATTCAGTAAGTTGCAGGATACAAGATCAACATACAAAAAATAAATCAGTTGCACTTTTATATGCTAAAAACAAGCTATCAGAACTAGAAAATAAGGAAAGAATCCTATTTACAATTGTATCACAGAAAATAAATATCTAGGAATAAATTTACCCAAGGAGGTGAAAGATCTGTACACTAAAAACTACAAGGCATTAATAAAAGAAATTGAAGAAGACACAAATAGATAGAAAGGTACTCCATACCCATGGACTGGAAGAACCAATGTGAAAATGTATTTACTACCTAAAGCAATCTATAGATTCAATTCAATTCCTGAGAAAATTCCAATGGCATTGTTCATAGAAATAGAACAAACAATCCTAAAATTTGGAACCACAAAAGGCCATGAACAGTCAAAGCAGTCTTGGAAAGAAGAACAAAGATGGAGGCATCACACTTCCTGATTTTAAACTATATAGAGTAAGTTATAGCAATCAAAACAGCTTGGTATTGGCAAAAAAGCAGATAAACATCATTGGAACAGAAGATAATCCAGAAATAAATCCATGCATATATGGTCGATTAATTCACAACAAAATAGCCAAGAATATAAAATGGGGAAGGGTATTCTCTTCAATAAATGGTGTTGGGAAAACCAAACAGCCAATGCAAAAGAATGAACCATAATACCTTACACCACACACAAAAATAAACTCAAAATGGATTGAAGACTTGATCATAAGACCTGAGACTATAAAATGCCTAAAGAAAAAGGGAGGATAAGCTCCCTGACATTTATCTTAGGAATAATTTCTTTTTATTTGATGCCAAAACAAAGGCAATAAAAGCAAAATAAAAGAGTAGTACTACATGAAACTAAAAAGCTTCTGCATTGCATAGGAAAACACCATCAAAATTTAAAGACAATTTATGGAATGGGAAATTTGCAAACTGTTATATCTGATAAGAGCTTGATATCCAAAATATGTAAAGAACTTATACAACTCAATAGTAAAATGGAACAAAACAAAATCTGATTTAAAAATGGCCAGAGAAACTGAATAGACATTTTCCCAAAGAAGACATACAAAAGGTCATCAGGTACATGAAAAGATGCTCCACATCACTAATTATCAGGAAAGTGCAAATTAGAACAACAATATCACCTCACTCCAGTTAGAATAGCTATTATCAAAACTCAGGAGATGACAAGGATTAGCAAGGATGTGAACAAAAGGGAACTCTAGTGCACTGTTGGTGGGAATGTAAGTTGGCATGGCCACTATGGAAAACACTCTGAAGGTTCCTCAAAAAACTAACAAAATAGGCACCGCATGTTTTATCACCACATGATATAACAATCCCACTTCAGGATATATATCTAAAGAAAATGAAGATAGGTATTGAAGAAATATCTATACTCCCATGTTCATCGCAGCAGTATTTATAAGAGCCAAGAAATAGAAACAACCTAAGTGCCCATCAATGGGTGAATGAACAAAGAAGATGGCATATATACACATACATATATTAAAAAAGGCGGAAGAGAAGGAAAAAAGAAGGAAAGCCTGCTGTTTGCTGCAACTTGGATGAACTTTTACAGCATAATGTGAAGGGGAATAAGCCAGACAAAGACAAATACGGTGTCACTTATATGTGGAATCCAAAAAAAATAAATAAAAGCAAAAAAAGAAGTCAAACTCATAGACACGGATTATAGAAAACTGGTTTCCAGGGTGGAATGAAAATAGGGAGGGGTCTGTGAAAGTGTACAAACATTTAGCTATAAAATAAATAAGGTCTGAGGATTTAATGTAAAACACGGTGACAGTAGTTGATAACACTGTACTGTATAATTGAAATTTGCTAACAGAGTAGAACTTTAATGTTCCTAATGGAAAAAAAAGAAGAAATAAACGAGGGGATGGGTGTGTCAATTAACTTGACTGGGTAATCCTTCCATAATGTGTATATACATCAAATCACTACAAAGTACACTTTAAATATCTGACAATTTTATGTGTCAATTATTTCTAAACAAAGCTAAAATTAAAAAAAAATATCAAGTTTGCAAGAGTAGTTTGAACATTTATATATTTACTATTTTTGCTTCTAAGTGATCTCTTACTTAGCTTAGCAGTTTCCCAGCTCTGTCAGAGTGGAATGGCCTTCATCAAAAGATATTACTTGGTAGAGCCAATATGTCTGGACCAGTTATACTCCCTCATCCTTCCTTTAGATTAGTTTTTTTCCCTCACAAATCTTTATTGAAAGTGATTTTCTTCAGCTGCTTGAACGTGTTGCCATCATGAATAGCATATTATTCTATGCTATTATGAATAGCATATTATTCTATGCTAACATAGAATACATCATCTGGACTATGAACCAGGAAGAAATCCAGGCTATATTTGATGTAGTTACTCAATATGGGTAACTGTTCACTGCTCTTTTTATGCCAAAAGAGCAGGGACAATATTCATCCTAAACATCAAGAATTTATGGTCCAATAAAAGGAAGGTATAAGTAAGAAACTTAAGCATCAACATTCTGAATACAAGCTAAAAAGTTTAAGGTAAATAGGCATAGGTATTTCAGCTGCTATTTCTCCAGAAACGTGTCATGTCTTTTCTTGAAAAGTTTCTGTAGCCCCTGAGAGACTGAAATGTCTGATCCTCATTGCCCAACTGCAAACTCACATGTGGCCCCCCACCTTTTTTTTTTTTGAAGAAACTCAAGCAATTCTCCAGCATGAGAAAACTATTCCCACAACTATCAAGATGCTTCTTCACAGCTGTAATGGCCACACTAATTCTTCCAAGGAAATTATGTCTTTATGGAGAAATTAAGGCAATTTTTTTTACAGAAAATACTGAAGAACTTGACAGGATTTATGTAGCCAGTTAATACTGAAATGTAATTACAACCAGGTTCATTGTTTTCTCTTGACTACCTTTATGACCAGTAGTTTCTACTGAATCTAATTTTTAAGGCATGCAAATTACGGGAGGCTTCAGAATGCCAATAATAGCATGCTGGGGTTAATTATTGACTCAGAAGGGAGAATGTCAACTACTGAATCATCAACATAGCTCTTGCCACACCTGGGGTTTTCTCTGGATGACTTCCATCCAAGTGTTGACAAAACTTGACCTTGGATAGTTGCTAAGATTTGTTGGGACTATGGCCAAAGGTGTTTACGTGCCAGTAGGACAGGCTCCGTATTCATTAGCCAGGTTATTCTGCTTCACATATGGCAAGAAAAGTACTTTTTGAGTTTTCCACATTAATGCTGATTGAAAGCTTCCAGACAAAAAGGCTCTTATTACTGTAATCCCATGCAGTGCTCTGGATTCTATCCTGATGTAAACCTTAGTGTGTAGCAAAGCCGAAAGACCAAGGCTCAATAATGGGTCACCTAGGAAGGATAAGAACGCCCATTTATTAAAGTTAGAATATGGGCCCATAACCAGAATGCTACATTTATACCTTCTGAATGGTCTTGGCAGCAATCCTGGTGGGGTGGGGGAGTGCGTTTTTTTCCAATTGAATTAACTGGAGCCAAAAGTACTGTTCTGACCCCAGCTGTGCTTCTGATTTGTCTGGGGGAAAGCACTTAACCTAGAGTTTCCCAATTCTCTTTGGAACATAAAATCATTAAGTAACTGACCTTGAAGGTTATTGTGAAGAATGATGACAGTTTAAGAAGGCTTGTCTTTGGGATAAAGAGTGCTGCTTCACAGCAGCCTCAAAGGCCTTGGTGCTTCCACAAGGGGTAGTAAATAGAATAAAGAGAGTGGAATAACAGTCATAAGAAGGGCATTATAGAAAAAGACTAAATAATGTTGTCTAGCCTGTTAAAACCTTTTCTTGCTGCTATTATCTATAATTTCTAGGTCAATTATGCTAATGTCAACCCAGGGTCTAACTGAGTTAAGGAAAGAATACAGGAAGATTTGTATTGACATGATGTCAAGAGAAGGGTGGCATGGGGTATGGAAATGGCTCATCATGCCTCCATTTGGATATAATAGCCTGCTTTGGTGCAAGCTTCTAATAGGGCCTGATGGTTAATCATATTCCTGTGGAGCAAAACTTGTGTCTTGCTAGATCACAAATCCAGAGATAACCAGTTTCACAAAATGTAAGGTTGAGAGCAAACTTTAACAACTCTCTAGAAAGTGTCCTTTGAAGGAGTTTAGAAAATTGGTCAACAATATTTCTACTTTGAAAGAGTTTAGAAAATTTGTCAATGATAAGACAAAATTTATGCTTTCTGCAAAAGGTCAGGAATAGGCTCTTTAGACTTAATTATAAATTGTTGTCAGGAACATAAAGACTCCTAACTCTGGGAAACAAACTAGGGGTGGTGGAAGGGGAGGAGGGCGGGGGGTGGGGGGAATGGGTGACGGGCACTGAGAGGGACACTTGACGGGATGAGCACTGGGTGTTTTTCTGTATGTTGGAAAATTGAACACCAATAAAAATTAATTTATTAAAAAAAATAAATTGTTGTCAGGTCATAAAGCAAATTCAATAAGATGAACAGAAAATTTCTAATATAAAAAAATGAGATATGCTAATTTAAAACTTAAAATATGAATAAATTATCTTGCCCCATTTTTCCTCCAGGAAGTCTTCACAAACAAGGAAAAAAGATTTACTCCTTAATTTCCACACCCCTTATTCCCCATGTACATGATAACACATACTCTTAAACTCAGATATGTGGGTCTCTGTCCTGAGGTCAGCTCCCCAGAACAAATAAATTTCCCTCCATACAGAAAACTATCTGGAGAGAGTACAGAATTTTCCCCCAGTACCTGGAAGTATGAAACTGGGCATAGGACAATTAGGCCATTCCTTTTGGAATAGATCTGTCTCCCATTCTACGGGGCCCTGAATTGGTGGAACTCTATCTTTACATGCATAAGTTTTTGTTGAACATCTTGTAACCTGGGACAGGGAATGGGATGAACAACTTTCCTTGGTATGTTAGCACCATATTGATTCAATTTTGCCATGTAACATAGTACCCATGGTAAGCATTCCCAACTGGGAATTTGAAGCATGGCATCCATGTTCAGAATGAACACCCACCTACAGATGTCTGATGCTGCAGATGGGGAGATAGCCCTTTGCTTGCACCTCACTCTGAGAGGAAAAGCTGGGTGACATTTGGGTTGACAAGCCCTACACCCCCTTGGCCACAATAACTAGTTGTTCTAGCCTCTTTCTTGCCTCCTTTTCTAGCACTACCTGGCAACTGAGTAGATGTATAGTTATCTCTCTGATTCTCCACACCTCCACAAGCGTGTTTAGCTTCTTTGTAATCGGCTGTAGATTTTCTTCGTGGGAGCAATTCACCATGAAATGTCTATTTTCCATCCAAGCAAAGCGGAAAGATGTGCACAAGCACAAAATAGTAGAAGTTATTGAAGTAGAAGATGCATAGTGTATTATAATATATTAAAATTAATTATAAGAGGAAACTGGCCTAGAATCATGTATTATGACTTCAAATACAGAGAGGGAGGAGAAGAATAGGCGAAAATAGATAATGCATGCTGATCAATACAAAATTTTATTCTTGGAATTGATAATGTGAAGAATTTGGTTAAAAATGTTCTTAAAATTTTAAAGTAGCCAATGGCATAACATAGAATTAGGCTAAAAAGGAACATGAAAGCTATTAGTTGTCACAATCAATTTAAAGATTAAATGGCCCTATTAAAAGAGATTTTCAAATTGAGTCAATTAAACTATTCTGTTGTGAAGGAATAGACCTAAAACAAAGCACAAGATGAGTAAGAACATAGTAGACAAATACAAACACAAAGAAACTAGATCAGCATTTAAATGGGCAGAGGGTATTTTTTATTTGACATACAGTGTAACTGATTTACTAATTCCAACATTTATTGAGTGCCCACTATGTGCCATATACTCTTATAGATGTTCGAGGGCACAGTGGTGAGCCAAACAGATGAAAGTATAAAGGGAAAAAAAACAGGGCAAGGCGATAGAGAATGACATAGAGGTTAGGGTGGAGGGGATAAAGATATAGTAAAGAATTATTTTGCCTAAAATACGTAAAGAAAACCACTGATAGAAATAGGAGAAACAGAAATACAGTTCCACTACATCTTCTTTAATACAATTCACTCACTTTTTCACAGACCAACAAGTAGCTATAAAAGAAGATATAGAGAACTTTAACAACGTGCCATTAAAATGTCGAGTTATTGATATATATGTATACAATGTGCACCACCTCTGCACTTTACAAAGAGAAGACATTTTCCTCAGGATTTGTGAGTATTCTAAAAAATATACAACTTACTATGTCATGAAAAAACACAGTAAGTTCTTCAGAGCAAAAATTACACAGGCTATGTGTGTAACAAAGTTAGTCTTTATTAAAAAAGTATAATCCTTGGGATGCCTGGGTGGCTCAATGGTTGAGCATCTGCCTTCGGCTCAGGGCATGATCCTGGGATCCAGGATCAAGGCCCACATTGGGCTCCTTGCAGGGATCCTGCTTCTCCCTCTGCCTGTGTCTCTGCCTCTTTCTCTCTCTCTCTCTCTCTCTCTGTGTGTGTCTCTCATGAATAAATAAATAAAATCTTTTAAAAAAAGTATAACCCAAAGACATTAAAAATTCCCTTATATAATTCTTGAATCAAAGAATTTAAGAAAATGACAATGGAAAGCATTACATATTAAAACATACGAGATGTAGTCAAAGAAGTACCCAGAGACAAATTCATATCATTTAATGCTTTCATTTATAAGCAAACCAAAAGGAATACAAATGACCTGAAGCCAGAATTTTCAGAACTGGTGTCCTGCACAATATCATGTCACAAAATGTTAGTAGTATCCTAAAAAAAGTAAACTATGTTAGTAGTATACCACAGAAAATATACTATACTATTCTATACAAAGTATATAAATTATATACTTTACTATTCAGTACTATGTTGAAGTATACTATACACTAGAAAGTGGCCTGGGGTAGAAAAACAATTTGGAAGATGCTATTTTCAAAAGCTATATATTTTTGGGACACCTGGGTGGCTCAGTCAGTTGAACAGCTGCCTTTGGCTCAGCTCAGGATCCTGGGATCAAGCTCCTACTTGGGCTCCCTGCTGAGCAGGGAGCCTGCTTCTCCCTCTCCTTCTGTAGCATCCCTTGCTTGTGTTCCCTCTCTTCAAATAAATAAATAAAATCTTTTTTAAAAAAATAAGAAGCTATACATTTTTTAATTTGAGAATTCTTTAGTATCTTTGATATGATAATGAGCATTGTACAGCACTAAGAAGAAATGGTATTCACAGTTTAATATTCACAGTTTCCCAAACTATTTGATCATAGAAAATTTTTTTCATAGTGTATATATTAACGTCTCTGAGAAAAGCTCTTCTTGTTAGGAGTTAGTTGGACAGTTAGTCAGGGCCAGAGTCCCCAACAAGAGAATATGAAGTCAGAACAGCTAAAATCAAACAGCACCGACACCCTATTTTACAAAAATGACTTCTGCAAAATGTCCTAAAATAGGGCAATTAACCACAAAGCATTTATCCCTATCACGGGCAAGGGGCAATTAAGACATAAGCTCCCAGATGTCAGTAAAAAAAGGCCATCAGCACATGGACATTAACCTACTGGATAGACCATATATGACCAAAGCCCTGATTGGCACAACTCAGCACACTCTAATTCCTTAAGATACTTCCACGAAAAAAAACTAATAAAACCACCTAAACTTAGAAACTCAGAGGGCAGTCCACTCGGGTCCCCTCCCTCTCCAGGAGCTTTCTTCAATCCTTTGGGAAGTTTGCTTTGCTGCCTACTGCTCTTCCTCTGGTCTCCCTTTTCATTCTTCTAGGCAGCATGACCAACAACCCCAGACACTAAAGGCAAAGTTCCTGCAACACGCTGAGTAGTTTGGGAAACATAGAAATGAGCATTCAATTTAAGAAGCATTAAGAAAGAAGGAATAATAAAAGTGAAAATAATGAATCAAAACCACAAACTGTTCAAATTAATAAATCAATTCATAACCTGGTTCTCTAAGAATAAAATGGGTCCTGCTTGACAAGCTTAAATGTAGAAAAATAACAAACTATTTGGTAGTAATAAAGTTGAAATACCAATGAAGCATTTTTTAGTAAACTAGATCATAGATTGCTTTATTAGCTTAAAAGAACATAGAAAGTCAGGAAAATAAATATTGTGATAGAATTGGAGAGGGAATCACTTACATGTCTTTAATAAAAACTCACAAATCATGATTAGTTATTTCAGAACTTCAACAGTTAATTCACATGTTATATAAATGATTCCAGAGAATAGAACATCATGGAAAACCTATCAATTCATTTTAAGTATCTAGTGTAATATTTGAAAAGCAAACAGGATTGTACAAAATAAAAAGAAAGGTAATTATTTGGGCAAATAGAAAAAATATCTAAAAAAGGACACCGGAGAGGCTCAATCAGTTGTGTCTGACTCTTGATTTTGGCTTAGGTCATGATCTCAGGGCTGTGAGATCAGACTTGGTGCTAGATGTGGAGCCTGCTTCAGATTCTCTCTCTCCCTCTGCCTACCCCCTTTTCTCCCTCTATTAAAAAAAAAATCTAAATAAATTACTTTTAACTGAATCTCTCATTTGAGATATATATATATAAAGATATATAATATTTATATATGTATTTAAGTATTTATATTATCAAAATATCTATATACATGTTTATTAATGAATGCAAGCCTTATTGACAACTAAGAGATTATTAACATGTTCCATCTATATCAAAGACGAAAAAGGTGATAAACTTGATAGATGTTGAAAAGCCATTTGAAAGCCATTCAAAATCAATTTCTGACCAATAGCATTGAGTTATTTTAAAACAGAAGAATTCTTTCCTAACATGACAAAGATTATCTCCAGCTCAGTGCAGAATTTTCTGAGAGGTCAACTAGATATGCAGATAGAGAACCAAAGCATTTGATCCTTAGCATTTGCAAAACACCCACTGATGTAGCCACCTTTAGAAAACAGAATTTCTTGGCAGCATTTTACAAGTGAATGCTGGTTCTGTTTTGAATTGCATATCCTAATCTTTTCTATGTGCCTATATGTCTTTAAAGGTTGCTTAATGCTTAAACAATTGGCATTCCTATTAAGGTAAATAACGAAACAATGATAGCCATCAGCATTTGTATTTGAATAGGTCTGCCCACGTAGCAGAACAAGAATGAGAAGAGATACAATTATGAGATTCTAGGAGGCAGGATTATCATTTTATGCTAACGATATGGCTGTTTACTTTGACAGTGCAAAAGAGCAATAACAAAAAATTGTTAGATATAGTAAAAGACTTCATTAAGGTGATTGATTATAAAATAGATATACCAAGTCATTCATTCTTCTATTTACCCATAATAGCAAGTTTGGAAACATAAAGGAAACAAATCTCAATTATAATAACAAAATTATAAAATCATCTTGGCATAAGCCTAATCAAAAACAGGGGCTTATGTTAGTAAAATTATATATCTCTTTCCTTATAGATGTAAAAGAAGATTGAATACATGAGGGCATATACCTTAATTCCAGAGGAAAGCCTCAAAATTTTATATATTGTCAATTACAACAAACTTTTGATACAAATTTCATGCTCATCCAATTTAAATATGGCTAATTCTTAGATATATCTGGAAGAATAAAATCTGGATTAAATATATAAAACAATGAAGAAATTAAAATTGGGAGAAAATGAGGAGAGATCTTTTAAATAAGGTAGGAAATTGAGAAAAGCTAAAAAGAAAGTAAACAGTTTGACTACACAAAACATTTTTAATTGTCTTATGGCAAATGATATACTAAAAACAAAATGAAAGTCATAGAGTGAATATTTACACATTATTGATAAAGGGTTAAATGTCATATACAAAAGTTTTCTATGCATTTATAAGGAAAAAATCCCAAGTAATATGAATAGATAAAACAAGTTATAAATGGACTATTCATACAATTGTATTGTATTAGTATTTAGCCATGAAATACTAATTCTTATCCATCATATGAGTAAAATTAAAGAAATGATAATATCTAGTGCCTGCAAAGATTTGGACAAACAGCATTCCCCTAGACTTCTGGCAGAAATTTGAATTGTAACAGCCTTTTTTGGAGGAAGCAATCTAGTAATATCTATTTCCAGATGTTACCCTTCAACCCAGAAATTCTATCCCTATGAACTTATCACATACAAACAAAGCTTTGATACCTTAGAATATATGCTCAAAAAAGACTTTTCTTATAGGATTGTTTGTAGAAGAAAAAGGTTATCAAGGTCAGTGATTGTCCATCAATGGGAAAAATAATTGAATATATTTTGGCACATCCATGCATAGATTTTAAGCAATCACAAGAAAGAATAACTTAAATCTATACCTCTTGAATGAAATTTCTATTATTCAGTGAGAAAATCAAGAAGCCGAAAAATGCTTACTGGCTCTATTGTATGGACAGAAGTTAATAAAAAGCTCTGAACATGAGATTGTGGGTACATACATATTTGCAAATGTTGCAGGACCAGGAGGAAGGACACTCACAGGCTGCTGGGGGTCATGTTCAAGGTATGAGAGGAAAGAAGGAGAATGGAAAGGAGGGTTTTAAAGAGTCTACACTATACTAGAAAACAGTTCTTTTAGAGAGCATAAAACTCAACCTACATTATTGGTTCACATTGTAAAAATTAAATCTATGCATGAATTAGAAGATAATATGAATGGATTAAAATATTGATTTGCCCAGGACTGTTACTTCAAAATATTGAATTTTTGAATAAAGGAAGAAAAAAAATTCAGTGAAAACAGAAGTAAAATCAAGAAGGGAGGGATCTGGGCAGCCCCGGTGGTGCAGCGGTTTAGCGCCGCCTACAGCCCAGGGCGTGATCCCGAAGACCCTGCATCGAGTCCCACATCAGGCTCTCTGTATGATGCCTGCTTCTCCCTCTGCCTGTGTCTATGCTTCTCTCTCTCTGCCTCTACGAATAAATAAATAAAAATCTTAAAAAAAAAAAAAAAAAAAAAAAGAAGGGAGGGATCCCTGGGTGGCTCAGTGGCTTAGTGCCTGCCTTCGGCCCAGGGCGTAATCCTGGAGTCCTGGGATCGAGTCCCACATCAGGCTCCCTGAGTAGAGCCTGCTTCTCCCTCTGCCTGTGTCTCTGCCTCTCTCTCTCTCTCTCTCTCTCTCTCTCTCTCTCTGTGTCTCTCATGAATAAATAAATAAAATCTTTAATAAACAATCAAGAAGGGGAAAACTGTCCCAGCCTGTGAATTAAAATATGCGTGTGCTGGTTGAGCTTCTTCAGGTGTTATCTCTACCGATAGGGAAATAAAGCTGAGGCTGAGTAAAGAAGTAAAGGAAATTATCCGAAGGCCTCATGGAGATCTAACATGTGGCTTATTGCCCTTCAGGATAGAAAAGTGGTTTTAGCCCATGGAGAGAATAGAATTCCAGTGTCTCCCATGCTCAGCTACATCATTTCTTTCTTCTTCTTCTTCTTCTTCTTCTTCTTCTTCTTCTTCTTCTTCTTCTAAGATTTTATTTATTTATTTATTCATGAGAGACACACAGAGAAAGGCAGAGACACGGACAGAGGGAGAAGCAAGCTCCCATGGGGAGCCCAATGAGGGACTTGATCCCAGGACCCCGAGATCATGACCTGAGTTGAAGGCAGACAATCATCCATTGAGCCACCCAGGTGCCCCACATCTCTACTTTTTCCGTTTCAGAAAACTGAGGTCTCATTTTCAGAAGTGGATCCATCATGTTAAAGTACAGGTAGGAGTGAGCCAGAGTAAGAACAAAATTCTTCTCGTAGAGGTAAAGATACACCCCACTGGAAGCTGCCAGGGACCAGCTGCCGCACTGTCAATGTTTTCACAGAAGTGTCTTCTAGATTCCAATTCATATGGTAACATAGATGTTCTTGCACCAGAGGAAGGCCACCATGAGACTGCCTCTCCTGGAAGAATCCTTTATATCCTTTTCTGTGTCCAGACTCTTCCACCTTCATCCCCTCAGAGTGCCCATTCATTGTACCACAGAAATCAAGCTGTGCCCTGTAGCTGGTTTTAAGGCATATTCCCTCATATTGTTTATAGGTTGTTCTCATTTGTTGCCCAGACAATGCAGTGACAGGCACGGGCTCCCACATCAGCTAGGTCTTGAACTTCAGAGGGCTCTGTAGATCATTAGGAGTCACTGGTCACCAATGGCCATGAAGTTCTAGCACTGGATGTTCAGGATTTGGGGAGAAAAAAGAGGTAGGTGATGGTTATCTTTCTTTAGCTTAAACTTGAACCTGACCCACTAAATGGATGACTTGATAGGCTGATAACATGTCTTCAAAAAATTCTTGTTCCTCTAATTTATTATAGGAAAGTCTTCTCATGAATAAAACAATATGGGGACGCCTGAGTGGCTCAGTGGTTGAGTGTCTGCCTTCAGCTCAGGGCCTGATCCTGGAGTCCCAGGATTGAGTCCCGCATTGGGCTCCCTGTATGGAGCCTGCTTCTCTCTCTGCCTATGTCTCGGCCTCTCTCTGTGTCTCTCATGAATAAATAAAAAATCTTAAAAAAAAAAAATAAAGCACTATGTCTCAAATTTATCTTCTTTCTGGAATTTACTAAATGTTTTTACATATTTCATGCTTTGTGATATGCAGCTATGTCTTACAGGCAAATTTTATGCATTCCACACTTTATACTCTTCATAAATATTTTAATTCAAATAAAGTAAATTTCAGAGTGTTATTTTTTTCCGAGACCAAAAATACAACTATTAATAACTTCTGACATTATTAGTGTTCTCTAAATATCACAAAATTAATATTATAAATCTTGGTTTAGGTTGTTAATTCTTAAAATGGCTTGTAGTTTATATGTGAGGAACTTTCGAAATTTTAAAAAACTATTGGGAAAAATAGTTCATTTTCTCTGAAAATTGCTTCTCCAATTATGTATCTCTCACTGTTGTGTTCTATCTACCTGATATTTCTTCTCTATTCTAACTGCCTAATTTATCTTCTATGGCTTGTCACAACTGATTACTTCAAATATCACTCTTTTGTTCCACCAATTAGAAATGCTTGTTTTGATTCCGAAGCCAACAGTCCCCTGTAGAGAAATGTACAAACAAGAGAATCATGAAATTAAATTTTTTCCCTTTTTTTCCACTATGGCTGAGAGATGTGTATACTTAATAAGGTTCATAAATTTTGGTTTCCCTAAGAAGGACCAAATCTAGAAGGGAACTTGAACACTAATAAATTCACTTTTACATGAAATACTCCAAATTTTGCAAGTCATCCTAAATTTATTCTCATTAGCAACCAAATGAATAAGAAAACCCATCTATAGACAATTTTAATTTCCCTGAAGAGGGTGTGTTTTATTTTTTGGGTTGTTTTGTTTGTTTGTTTGTTTGTTTGTGATGAAGCGACTGAAAAACTTTGGTAAATCAGAGGTACTGTTGACATAACCCTGCTCTGGTTCATTCACTCAGAGATTTTAGAAACTGAATAGAGAGAGGATTTCTCTTTCTTCTACATTCTCCCACTTGGTCATTTAGAACTTAGTTTTTGTTTTGAACTTTGTTTTTTGTTTTTTTTTTTAAGATTTTATTTATTTATTCATGAGAGACATGGAGAGAGGCCGAGACATAGGCAGATAGAGAAACAGGCTCCCTGCAAGGAGCCTGATGTGGGACTCGATCCCCAGTCCCCAGGATCAGGCCCTGAGCCAAAGGCAGATGCTCAAATGCTGAGCCACCCACGTGTCCTGAACTTAGTTTTGAAAGGAAATATTAAGACACTGTGCTGGATCCTAAAGTTACAATTATTTTCTGAGTTCCACTCTAAGTTTTTTTTTTTTTAACCAAAAAACAGTTTTAGAAACTTGGTATGGTTTAGGAAAATGTAAAAAATAAATTGAAACCATTGAATTAATTCTCAGTTGTTTGTTCCTTAGGAAATGTATTTGCTAATCAGACAAACGTCTTCAGACCTCTAAATACTGTTGGATACAAAGCTATGAAATACTTCGGTAGTGGGGTTCCATAGTGTAATGGTTAGCACTCTGGACTCTGAAATACTTCAGTATATGCCACATTGTCACATCCATTGGTACCTTAAGGGCACTAATTGGCATCTTTGATTGGATGTCTTGTTCCTGCCCAAAGATCCAGTTCAGTTTGGAAGCAATCTTCTCAAGACTGTGTACCTCTCAGTACTGCTGGCTTTTGGTTCCACAAGCTTATTTTGTCTACGGATGACAATAATTCCTTTTCTCTTTCTCCAGCTTTTCCTCAAAATGAGGTCTTAGAGCTCAGGGCACCTCAGTGACTCAACACACCCACTTTTTCTTCTTGTTTGAATCACTCATTATTTTTACAAGTATTAATTGGACACCCACTATTGGGTACTACTGTGTAGGGGATTTAAGAGTTTTAAGGACACAAAGGTAGTTTCTTCATGAGTTTTTTCCCAAAAAGAGTTAAAGATTAATAAAGTATGTAAAAGCCATGTCTATGACTATTATATAAAAAGAAAATGACAGGGACATGAGAAAGGGACAGGTGAAATCTAGGAGTCAGAGGAGGGAGCATCTACTGTCAGTAGAAGGGTTAGTTAGGGACAGTTTTCTGGAGAGGGTGAAGGTCAAGTGTTCCCTCTACTGCAACAGACTACACATGTACATAGATTCACACACAAGTCACAATGCTGCATTAATTTTCAGTTCCTACCCTAAATGCTCTCTTCTCCATACCCAAGCTACCTGATTTAAATCATGAACCCACTGCATCTACTGTAGACTGGTTTGCCCTTCCCACTGAATGAATGGCTCTATCCAAGTACCAAGTACCCTAATTGTTACTACCACTAGATTCTTTTCAAGTCTGATTTCATTTGATCTTTTTCTCCCTTGCATCTAATACTCTTGACTACTTCTTTCTCCCTTTGACTTCCTAAATAGCACTCTCTTTTGATTCTGTTCGCCCTCCAAGCATTGTTCCTCAGGATTCTTTCCAGCTTTTCTTCTCCTAACAACTTATTTAAGTATTGGTATACCTCAAATTTTTCTGACCTCCTAGCCACTCACTGGGTATGCCCTCCCTGAAATGAGCTCATTCAGTCCAATGGTCTCAGTTAATATCTTCACCTAAACTCAGTCATATGTTTGGGCTCAAAAGCTCTATAGGACATTTCCACTGCAGTCCACCTTAAGTCCTGTTCTGCGTGGGAGTCCCTGAAAAAGCACACTGAGAATTGGAGTGCAGCATATTTGTTAAGGAGTAGAGTACTCTTGGCAACATCTTTAGAAGGGAAAAGAAAGAAGTATCTTGGACAAAAGGAGAAGTTAGGATGTAATGCATTCAGAATGCCTTAGGTAACTTCACGAGGAGCCTGGAGCTGAGATGTCCTGCAATATTGTCCCTCATTGGAGCAAAGGGGCTGGGTCTTTGTAGTCCTGCACTGATCAGTAATGGATGCTGGATGCCCCCAAAAAGGGGCTTGACATGGGCAAGAAGCCTCATATTCCCAGTAGCACAGAGAATATGTCCTTTAACCCTGAAGGGGTATCTGGACAACCCAGCACAATGTTTACTACAGGCACCTAAAATGTCTGTAACCCTGTATCCATTATTTTTTTCACAAATGTGTTACTTCTCTTGCATTTCTGTGTTTGTTGAATTGCCCTCCTGTCTGCCCACAATTCAGCCATTCAGAAACGCTTGCAGTCTTGCAAGTACATCAGGCCATTTCATATCTCCCTGCCTTTGATCATGATGTTCCTTCTGCCTGGAAGATTCTTTCATCCCACTCCCTTGCTACTTGAGAATGCCTATTCATCTTTCAAGTCTTATTTCAAGCAGTAACCCTCTGTGAAACCTTTCCTGGCTTGCTTCCTCCCCCTTGAATCATCCCATTCTTTATTTATGACTCCACTATGTCCCAACACACTGCGATCTTTAAATCTATAATTTGTAATTGCCCTCTTTGTACCCATGACTATCTGTCATATTTGTATTCTCCTAGAAGGCAGAAATTATGTCTGATTTATTTCTGAAGAGCATGGAAGAAAGCACATTAATTAATGATGAATGAAAAGATGTTAAGTAGAGGGGAGGGGCCAGTTGCTAACAGACAGGATGAATCTGAAAAACAAGCAAAAAAATTCAAAACAAACAAGCTTGGTTTTGTGGCTTTCTCCAATTATGCGCCAAAGTCTCACGATAGGAAGGGGAAAGATAATGTGAAGTGCTCAGGGTAAGACCTGAGAAATTGGATCCATTGGAAGGACACAGTATGGAAGAGATCAAGGCTTCCAGTGAGAGCTATATGGAAATGGCTACCCAGAGCTATATGGGAGTGGCTTGTGTGGGAGACAGATGAGCCTGCAGTCCGCTGGATGGGCTGTGTGCATAAGTGGTCCAGAAGCTGGAGGATGGAAATGATAGAATCAGTACCAGTGAGGCTGTGGGAAGGGAAGGAGGAAAGGAAAATTTTGGAGCTCAAAATTTTGGAGATGAAGCAGTTTGGGGTGATGACAAGGTTCAAGAGTCAGTCTTAAATTTAGGTTGCTTAAGGGGAGAATAATGAAGATAAAGATTGTTATCACTAAAGAAACTGAAAAATCTTTGAAATCAGGAACCTGTGCAGGTTTTTATTAGTTACCATATATCTTGGTCCCTTGGCCCCTTTCTGCATTATGCCTACTGTTCCAGTGTAATTATTAATAGTATTTCTCTCACTCTCAAAAGCATCCTTGTTTGGATGATAAATTATAGTCACTCTAGTTATTATTAACTTCCCCAAACACCACGATAGTACTTAGTGTAGCTAAGATAGCTTTCTGGACTTTCAGAGAAAAGTCTGGCTTTCAAAATTAGAATATTCACAATTAGAATTAAAATAGAGTAGGAGACTTAAAGAATAGTTATTGCAATTTATTACAGGAAGATAATAATAATAAATGTACTTCTAATGAAAACATATATCACAATTAGAATTTTTTAAACTTGTATTTACACACAAAATCTTAAGTTTTCCATAGTATGGGTCCTACTTTTTTTTTTTTAAGATTTTATTTATTTATTCATGAGAGACAGAGAGAGAGAGAGAGAGAGAGAGAGAGGCAGAGAAACAGGCAGAGGGAGAAGCAGGCTCCATGCAAGGACTCCAGGATCAGGCCCTGGGCTGAAGGTGGCGCCAAACCGCTGAGCCACCCAGGCTGCCCTGGGTCCTACTTTTTTTGGGGGGGCGGGGGGGGGTCCTACTTTTTAATGATTTTTTAGGATAGAGTGAATTAGAACAAATAAGTAAAGTTTAACATGTGGCTTGATCATTTACATTGAAAGAGAAGTCCTCCAACTTCAAGATGCTTCACATATAATTGCTCCATTGTATAGAGGAAAGAACACAGAATGAAAATCAGAGGATGTAGCTCAGCTTCTTACCAGCTAACATGAAAATAACCAAGTTAATTATTCTGTCTAAGCCTATTTCCTCATTGGTAAAAGCGGATAATAATGGCCATCTGACCTCTCAAAGGGGTCATTTGGTGAGGACCAAATGGTATAAGGGAAAATTCTTTTAAAAACTGTACAGATGTAAGTATACCAAATGTCCTTTCTAAAGACAAAACAGAAGCAAAAACAAAACAAGAAAAAAGAGAGATTCCAGGTGAGTTATTAGTATTTTTGTTTTTAATTAACTTGAATATCTTTATATAAATAGAGTTAACTAGTTTGTCACTGTTAATATGTAAACAGATGAGTTGTTCAGGATTTAAAAATTCATTTCATAAAATAGGATGTAGAAAGAACACTGGGAATAACTGGAAACCATAGTTATCTTGTTAGAAATCTGTCTTCTCATTTTATGTGAAAGACAGAATAATTAGGGAACCGAAGGCCTGATGAGAAAATGAGGTAATTTTTGGAGACAGAAATATCTAATTCATTCTTTTATAAGTGTTTTGCCTATTAAAAGCCCTCAACCTAGCCATCAGAAGGTCAACCATTTTATAGATTAATTCACTCAACCTCCATCAGAGGTTAGGAACTCTCTGGTGAGAACAGCTGTTTGTCATTTGTCTTTCCACATCAAAGACCCAGGGAGATTCTTTAGTAAATTAGAGAGGTATTAAGGAGATAGGATTAGTTCCTGGTATAAAGAAACTGCATACTACAACACTCGTTTCCCTATAATGAAGGTAGGAAATAATAAACATTAATTGGAGCAATAAAGCTTCCTAGAAAATCAGGCCTAGGACATTTTATTCTAAGACATACTTATACTAAGTTTGCAAATATGTCAAAAATTTTAGGTAAAACACCATATGTAAGTTTATATGGGAAAATTCTTTATTTTTCATGCAGAATATAGATTTTTCTGACAGTAAACTTAACTTTAATTATTAAAAAAAGGCAAGTTTATTCTTGTACACAGCTTATAGTAAGTTTGTAGGATAATAGGAAAAGAATGTAAATATCTGTGAAAATGGATATATTTTGGTAAGAAAATGAATATATTTTAAAATTCCAACGATGGCCTAAGATCTGTGTTAGGCATATTACATGAATAATGACATTTAATTGCCATAGCAATAAATGAGGTAGGGTTAATTTCCACCTTCACTTTTCATAAAGGGAAAATAAGGTACAGTGGCTAGGTTAAGTTAGAAGCCTTTAGGCGGAAATCTAAAGATTCTCCCTACCTCACCCCAGGATTCCCTGGTTATCTAATCAGACACTAATGTGGGTAGTGTTGTGAAGAGATTTTGCAGTTGTAATTAAAATCCCAAGTCAGCTGACCTTACGACATGGAGATTATCCAAATGGGCCTGATCTAATCACATGAGCCTTTAAAAGGCAGATTCAGAAATCTAGAGAGAATTAAAGTGTGAGGACTCAGACGTGCTCTTGCAGCTTTGAAGATGGAAGGGCCATGCGAGTGTGGGCAGCCCTGACAAGAGAGTGGACCCTGGCTGAAATCCAGCAAGTGAACAAGGACTTCAATCCAACAACGACAAGGAAATGAATTCTCTTCAGCCTCATTAGCTAAGAGCCCATGCTGGCCAACACCTGGATTTTGGCCTTCTGAGACCTGAATCAGAGGACCCACTTGAGCCATGCCAGACTTCCGAACTACAGACCGGGAGGTAATAAATAGATGGCCTTTTAAGTTGCTAAGTTTGTGGTAATTTGTTACAGCTGCAATAGAAATCTAATACAGAAACTCAGTCATAGAGTAAATAACCAGGAGATCTAAGATTTAACCCACTCAGCATAAAGTATAGTGATGAAAATAGAAGTGAGCAAGACCAGTGCATTGATTTGAAGAAATTTTTTTCATTCATTCATTCATTCATTCATTCATTCATTCATTCATTCACTACCAAAATATTTTGGACTCCCTTTTATATAACAGGACTATCTCTATATAGGTTACAGGGATTTAAAAAAAAAATCTAGTCCCTTTCCTCAATGAGTTTACAATTTAAGGGTTGGGAGCAGACAAGCAAATGGATTGGCCAGTACAATATGTCTCTTAAGTACTATAAAGAGATAGGCTAGAGATTATGGTAGCACATATTCTTTTAGTCTGATTTCTTACCATGTTGCCAGTGGTAGGCAGGATAATGGGTTCCTAAGGATGTCCTTGTTCTAATCCCTCAGAACCTGTGAATATACTGTGTTATAGGGGAAAAGGAAATTGAGGATGTAAATAGAATTAAGGTTGTTAATCAGCTGACCTTAAGATAGGGAGAGAATTTAGGATTCTCTAGGTGGGACCAATTAATCACAAGGGTCCTTAAAAGTGGAAAAGACAGGGGTGCCTGGGTGGCTGTAGTTTGAGCATCTGATTCTTGGTTTTGGCTCAGGTCTCGATCTCCTGTGTTGGGGGGAGTGAGTCCCTGTCTCCCACCCTATGGGCTCCCCATGGAGTCTGCTTGAAGATTCTCTCCCTCTGCCCCTATTCCATGCACTATTTCTCTAAAATGAAGAAATAAATCTTTAAAAACATCCCTTGATGTTAGTCCAGTAAGACTCATTTTTTAACTTCTAACCTCCAGAACTTAAAATACTAAATTTTATAAGCCAACAAATTTATGGGAATATATTACAGCCACAATAGGAAGCTAATACATTGCCTGAATTTCCCTAATGTGAGATGAATTAAAATAGCAATAGAATGGGAGAATGCATTAGGTTTATTTTATTTTAGCTGATATTCAAGAGATAGTCTCCAAATGTTGACAGCATTTGAGAAAAAGAAAATGAATGCAAAAATTTGAATCATAAGAGAAAAAATAAATGTCATCAAATTAAAAAATTCTATTCTTCTAAAGAAACTATTAAAAAAATTTTTTTAAAGCTCAGACTGGGAGCAAATACTTACTGGGAGCAAAAACTTAGATCAGATAAAGGATTTGTACCCAGAATATGTAGAACTCTCACAAGTCAACAATAAAAAGACAAAAATATACTTTAAAAACAAGAAAAATATTTTAAGGGACATTCCAGCCCAGAAGATATACAAATAACTAACAAATACATGAAAATATGCTTAATATCATTAATCATTAGGGAAATGCAAATTAAAATCACAAGGAGATACTACTATATGCCTAGAATGACTAAAATGAAAAAGATTGACAATGTTAAGTGTGAGCAAGGATGTGGAGCAACAGCAAGTCTCCCTCATTGGTAGTGCAGACACAAAATGGTATAACTACTTTGGATGATGGTTTGTCAGTTTCATATACATTAAACATACACTTAAGCAATTCCACTTCTAGATAATTCTCTAAGAAAAATAAATGTATAGATGTCTGAATTTAGATCTAAATGTAAAGGTTTATGGCAATTTTGTTCATAACCCACCCCCCCAAACAGTCCATGAGCTGATGCATGGATAAACAAAGGATGGCACATCTATACAGTAGAACACCATTTGCTAATGAGAAGGAATGAACTGATGTTTGCAACATTATGGGTAAATCTCAAAAACACTATGCTATGTGAAGAAAGCTAGATTCCAATGACCACATATTATATGATTCCATATGACATTCTAGAAAAGGCAAAACTATAATAATGGATAACAGATCAGTGGTTGTTAGGGGTGGGGGTTGGGGAGATAATTGCAAAGAGACACAAAGGAACTTTTGCAGATGACAAAAACATTGCATAATTTGTTGTGGTAGTGGTAACATAACTACACACATTTATAAAAATTCTTTGATCTGTATACTTAAAAGGAAAATTTTTATTTTATATAAAATTTTTGGGTGGGGGTTGGGGTGACTGGGTGATGGGCACTGAGGAGGGCACTTGGTGGGATGAGCACTGAGTGTTATACAAATTGAAATCCAATTAAAAATTTTTTTAAAAAATTTTATTGCGTACCTTAGCAAAACCGATTTAAAATTCTCCCTCTCCCCAAGGCACCTCGGTGGCTCAGATGGTTAAGCACTTGACTTGGATTCGTTTCAGGTCATGATCTCAGGGTTGTGAAATGGAATCCTGCCTTAGGCTCTGCATTGGGTGTGGAACCTGCTTAAGATTCTCTCTCTCTCTCTCTCTGTCTCTCTCTCCCCCTCACCCCCTCAAAAAAAATTAAGAAGTAAATAAATACAATAAAATTTTCTCTCCCCCCCCAAAAGAAAATAAGTGCATAGCACATGGTTTAAATAAGGAGATAACCAACTTACAAATGTAAGCTCTCTCAGGAAAATATGGCTTCTTAAATCTGTAAGGGCAGAGAAACCATATAGGTGCGAAGCTTTACAATTACTGCTTGTGCACTAATATTTAACTGTAATGTATATTTCCTTGTTTGGTCTATTGAATCAATGCAACACTTAAAATGGATATCTTATTTAATTTTTTAAATTGATATTTTAATTAAATAGAAGACTCCAGAGATGAATTAAGATAGCCTGAAAGAAAAACAGAAAATGTGTTCATATCATCTTCTTAAACAAAAAATGCACTAGGATAAACAGTGTGATGTACAATGAATAGGACATTGAGAATTACACAATAGTTTGCTGAAATGAGTCTAATTTATCTCGCTCAACATTCAGGAATAAGCTTTTTAAAAGCTCTTTTACTGAAAAGAGAAATATTTCTGTGCTTGTAAGCTCCTCAGAGAAGAATACTAACTACAGGGCAGTATTATTTCAGGAGCAATGGGCTTTACTTTGACAGTCATTAAAGTTGTCCCATGTATAATTTCTGGGATCGCCTTCATAAAGTGCGTCTTTAGTACACATATTTGTAATTCATTAAGAGCACACGCTCATTTTGGGAAATGCCATTTTAGAGACATGGGCATTGAACTTGTGAGAAGGCAACTATTTTGCCCAAATTACTGTGTGCCATCTGAAGCCTAGAAGGGATGGATAGCAACAGGGGATCCTGGTGTGGTGCCTTCTGTACCACACAGGGGCTCAGCGACTCCCCATAGATTATTTACATGAGAGAGAGAGATTTTTAAGAATTTCATTTTGTGAACGGTTCTTTTGAGGAGGTGCTTCTACAAAGGGGCCTGAAGATTATACTAGGAAAGTCTTAAATTAGAAAAACATAATTTGGGGACACCTGAGTGGCTCACTAGTTGGGGGAGGGGGCGTCTGCCTTCAGCTCAGGTCATGATCCCAGGGTCCTGGGATCGAGTCCCACATCAGGGAGCCTGCGTCTCCCTCTGCCTATGTCTCTGCTTCTCTCTGTGTCTCTCATGAATAAATTTTTAAAAATCTTAAAAAATAAAAAGCAAAACATAATTTTATTTTACTTATAAATCTTGTAATCTAAAGGGGGAGAGAAGGCCCAATCCAGTTCTTTGTTAATACCCTTCAATCGCAACATATTACATTTGTGAATGTCCTGAGCCTCTCACTGTTTCAATAAGCATTTCTCCCTCTTCCCTTGGGGGTTCATCGTAGTCGCCAATAGCTATAAACTGTAAAGATGGGATGGGACGTTTCATCTCATTAAGATGCCAAGCAACCAGGAGTCCTTCGTCCTCCTTACATCTGATTTATGCTCCTCAAATATGACCTTTAAGGCCTTCGTTGCTTTGCACACACACTGCATGTCCCAAGGGTACATAATTAAGTAGGTCACATGTCTCACACTGCATATTAGTACTTGCCTTTCAACATGCATTTCCTCTGTTGTACTGTGGGAAAATTCTCTTTTTCATAAGACAGTCTTGCACAAGTTCTTGGCATTTTGCACAGAAGAAATAAATGTCCTTGATATATTGTGGGAACACTTAAGGTCATTTGGGATTTTATCAGTCATGAGAATAATTAGCCTCACGTTTTCTAAGGAGTAGAGCCCACTCATACTAATTGTAGTATTGCCTTAGGCTTGTGCTTCTCGGGGTACAAAAGAGCTCTCAAGGATCAGAGTTGCGGTTGTACCTTTGCCAATTAAAGTATGTCAATAATGTTTGAATAATGCTATCCATAAAATGTCACGACAAAAAAATGAAAAAAAATATTTAAAATACATGTTGATAATCTTTGACACTAATAAATCAGCCTGCAGAAATGCCTATGTCCCTTGTAGGGTTTCTATTAATTCCTCTTGAAATGGCTTTTTGCTACGCACGCTGTAGGATTTTCCAATCACATGAGTAAATAAATACACATGTTTCTTTATGCTTAAAATAATTTTGCTTTCAAAACTTTAATAACTGACTGTGCATTTTTAGCATCAAGATAAAATTTCATTTTGCTGACCATAATTATTGAATAGTGAAAGATTAAAAAATATTTAGTGCAAATAGAGTTTGAAGAAAATCGGGATTACTGGCCCTGCTCCTCCACTGCACCATCACAATCTTTTTTATCCTTTGAAAATCAAGTTTTCTCCATCTAAGAAATCAGCTAGCGTAATCCTAGATGAAGCATTTGTGTCCTAATGAATAGGCCTATTTAATTAAGTTGGATTGCATGACTAGTGACTTGCTCCTTTTAGTGATGCTAATAAAGAGACATCAACAAGATGCAATTGAGTTTTCACATGACGATCCTGTTAAGAAATTAATTGGAGATGAAACAGTGGCAAAGAACACACAAAACCCTATAGAAAAGTGATTCTTGCATTCAGTGTGCATACAAATCACCTGGTGAACGTGTTAAAACATGGATTCTGGTTCTGTCACTCTTGGGTGAAGCCTGAGATTTTTCATTTCTAACAAGCTGTCAGGAGATGCCCATGCTGTTTGGTGTGAGGGACCATGTTCTGAATAGCGGGCTTATCGACCATCACAAGGTGACAGTTCACCGTTTGTAGGAGTGTGGGTTGGTACGTAATTCTATGGCATCACTCAGGGCTGAGCTGCCTCCTTTTGTTGTGACTAAGGAAATTAGAGCAATGCACTGGGATACAAAGTGTGCCTTCTGGGTTAAAACATACCAGTTTGCCTCGTCTCCCTCTTATTCCCTGGCTAGACCCGAACTACAGCTCTTGACTTTAGGAAGAATGGTGCTGATTTTATACTGAAATATGTTCATGGGTGATAGTGACCGGAATGTGTGGGCCTCAGTGTCAGGGATGTAGTCAAAAAGGGTGACTTACTTGGGAGAGTGTGAGGAGCTGTGCAGACTCTGTGTGTTTGTGTGCCTGCTTGTGCGTGTGCCAATATATGGACTTCCACTCATAGTTGAGGAGAATCCTACTGCAGTGGGCTTCTTACTTTCATTTTCCCCCTAGAATGAGGACTGCTGCTTTCATTTCCAATCTTGTTGAATACAAAGACCTCCTTTTTGATTTTTTTAAGACTTTATTTATTTTTATTCATAAGAGACACACACACACACACACACACACACACACACAGAGGCAGAGACACAGGCAGATGGAGAGGCAGGCTCCATGCAGGGAGCCTGACGTGGGACTTGATCCCAGGTCTCCAGGATCACGCTCTGGGCTGAAGGCAGGTGTTAAACCACTGAGCCGCCCAGGGATCCCCTCCTTTTTGATTTAAAGTATAGCTGAGACACGTGGTTCACATGTACAACGTAATGATTGGACAACTCTATTCCTTACTCTATGCCTACCACAAGTGTAGCTACCAAGACCTCCTTGGTAATACAAACATATTAAAGAATTTTGTTATCCAACCAAAAATTCATGATCGAAACCTTTGAATTTTAAGGTTAAGATTATGTACATAAGTTTTGGGGGGGAAACTCCCCAAATCCCAAAATGAAACCAGTATACCTATGACAGATGTAGTATTCATTCAACCTAGACAATAGTTGCTCTCTGCAGCCATGGTTTGGGAGACTATTAAGATGATCTGTTGAACCTCTCCCTTCACTATACTACATTTCAGTCTTCTGTTCTCCAGGATGACTAATTTCCTATGAAGCATAGAGAGCCTGGAGAGACTAGAGATGTTGAACTTACACAAAATCCAGAAGAATTTATGGGCCCCAGAAGATTTATATATATATATATTTTTCTCTCTTTAAAGAATTTTTTTGAGTATAGCTGACACACAATGTTACATTTAAAGTTTCTGGAGTACAATGTAGTTGATTCAACTTCTCTATGTGTTATGCTATGCTAGCCCCACGTGTAGCTCCCGTCTGTCACCATACTATACTATTGGAGTATCATTGCCTGTATTCCCTATGCTGTGTCTCATATTTCTGTGACTTATTCATTCCAGTTCTCCATACAGAAAATTAATACACAAAAGCAAGATATAAGGAATGTTTAGCTTTTTAAAAAAAATATTTTATTTATTTATTCATGAAAAACACAGAGAGGAGAGAGAGAGACACAGGCAGAGGGAGAAGCAGGCTCCATGCAGGGAGCCTGACATGGGACTTGATCCCGGGTCTCCAGAATCACGCCCTGGGCTGAAGGCGGCGCTAAACCGCTGGGCCACCCGGGCTGCCTCTAGCTTTTCTTTAACATAATAAATGATGAGGTACTGACAAAAAAAAATCAAAGACTCTGTTTCACATGTTTTTATGAATACTTCAAGATATTTGTTTTTGCTTCTTTCTATTTAACTGAGTAATGTTCCCTAGTAAATAAATCAACCAAGCCAAATAGTCATAGGTAAAGGCTTATTGTCAAGATTCTGCTAACAACAGAGGAGACTTCCATATTTTGAAATAAGGAATCTGTCTTCAATCTGTGACCAGTTTCCTTGTCTTTATGGTGACTTGCCCACTGTTTCCACATTCCAGTGTTTCTAATGTTCATGTCACTGAGTTCTAGCTAATGTAATGTTGGATGAAATGTGTTCCTTTTCTAAGATGATCATCAAAAACTACCCCCTGAGTCTGCACTTGCTCTTTCCCCTGTTTTGACCAGCTGCAGACAGACAAGCACTGAGAGAAGGGAGGAGCCACGGATGAAAGGAGTCTTCATCCACGATTGACCATTTGGAAGGTGATCTGGAAAAAAAAAATCCTCAACAATGGACTGTAAATTTACAGAAAAAAAAAAAAACCCTCTATTGTTTGAATGCATTGTATTGTTTGGATTTATTTGTAATCAATAAGTCTACTCTAAGAAATACAAGTGAAAAATAGGAAATTGAGTCTTGTTTTGATGTCTCCATTGGGATGAACATTTGGCAGATTGCCTTGTATCATCAGGTGCTCCATAAACGTTTGCTGGAAATACCTGAATTCAGAACTAATCTCCAGATCCTGCTCCTTTTCCTGAGCCAGTGACCCAGAGAGAAGAGTCTAAGAGCCCACATTCCACTCAGACCCGTATCCAGAAACAGTGGGGGCTATTCCACTTTTAAAATTCTTTTTTTTCATGTGTACTTTGCCCAGACCTGTTGCAAAGAACTTTTGCATGAACGAATTCACCTGTCAGTATTTCTTTTTTGAGTGACTTTCTTTCATCTTACTCTAAAAGATACTCTTAAAAAAAATTATAAATAAATAAATAAATAAATAAATAAATAAATAATGCTCTTATTTAGCAGTAAGAAAAGGCTAACATCACTTGGGAATAATGTCTCTTTATTGGCTAGGAAGGAGGAGAAAAGGATTCCTTGTATTGTAAAATATATATTGGGCTTAGTTTTAATCTCCAAGGAATTTGTGTTTTCTGGAAAGAGAGGGGAAATTATCTCCTATGATTATTTCTGGAATCTTCTCTTCATACTAAAGAAGTCATGATAGGCAACTGAATCTGTTTCTTGGGAGACTACTCTCTGGACTTGGTGGGCTGGCTATAGGAGATCTTTTACTCTGAAGATTTTTCTTTATACATCAAAATAGTGATGTGTCCTGTTTTCAAAAGATATTTAAGTTCGTAATTAATTGTATTAGGTACCTAAATGGTTCCCAATTGTATTAAATACCTAAGTACTGTCTACTTAGTAGGAATGGCTCCTACTTTTTGTAAACCACTTCTTTAGACAGAAACAGAAACCACAAATCAAATGTGTGCTTAAAGATAACACAGTTGGGGGGCCTGGATGGTTCAGTGAATTAAGCATCTGACTTTGATTTCATGAGGTCAGATCATGATCTCAGGGTCATGAGAACAAGCCCTGCATCAGGGCATGGAGCCTGCTTGGGATTCTCTCCCTCTCCCTCTCTCTCTAATAAAACAAAAATTAAACAAAAACAAACAAATAAATAAATAAACCAATCACAGTAAAGCCATACAAGTGTCAAACAGAACAGATGGCAACATCTAAAAGGAAAAAGTGTTTTGTGTGGAAACGGTGGAAGCACACTCAGAAATCATGCCAAAGAAGAGAGGGATATATACTTTGTTTTGCCTGATTATTGCTCTTAAAGGATTCTTAAGCCAGATGACTCTAGAATGTGAGAAAGTACATTTCCGTTGGTGTGAGTCCTCACGTTTGGGGTCATTTGTTATGATAGCCATATGAACTAATGTGTCTCCCCTACTGTGACGTAAACTCCTGGAGAGTAAGAGATTGTGTTTTGTTTATTGCTGTAGCTTTCCAGGCATAGACTGGTGCCTGGCATGAAGCAAGTGCTCAATAAATACTTGTCTAATGAATGAGAAGAAATAAGGAAATAGATCTCCAGCTTATTCGGAAGGTGTAATTTCCTTTTTAAATAGCTTTCATAGTCATTATGAAATTATTTGCTCCAGAGAACCACTTTCTGGTTTGTCCTCATTCTGAAGACAGCAGTGTGTAGAGGTTAAGAACTGAGGCTCTGAACTTTGACAGACTTGGATTAAAACTCTGGCCATGGACTCACTGGCAGGTGTGAGTTTGGACAAATTAATTAATATCCTTAAGCTTCAATTTCTGCATAAGACTGTTGGAAGGATTAAACATCTATATATATTATATATATCATATATATATATAATTCCTAGCTTGGTGCTTGACCGTGTAAGTATATTGTAAATAGGAAATCAGTTTCATAATAATAACTATAATTTGTTGGAATTAATAGGAAATAAACTGAAATTTTATAGACTCAAATATCTTCTAATTTTAAATTGCTTTAAAGTGACATCCATCTAGTGTAACATTTTTTTACTGAGAATTTCATTCAAGTAAACTCTTTCAAGCCAGAAAATTCCCTACTACAGGGAATTGCAGATCTGTCTCTCTGTACCATGTATAAGCCGTGAGAATGTTGTATTAATTATGTGAAAAATGCCAGGAGTTCCAAGTTGTAAAATAAATCCAGCCCAATCTGATTGGCTTACCTCACTGACTGTTTCAGGGAGGCTGGACAAGCAAGTGGGTTCTTGCTTCTTAGCCCTTTGGTTTACTGTGCCATGATCTGTCAGTTTTTCTACCTCAGGAAAAGAAATGATCTCTGCACTCTTTTTGTTGTGATTCAGTGCCGAAATATCACATACTGATATTGTCTGTCATTCAGGGATATGACTGTTCAAAAACTTATTCATTTGCATGAGTTAGCATAACATTGAAAGACAGATGAAAAATCCTGAGTTGCTCCATCACCACTGCAAATAAAATAAAATAAAAGTGAAAAAAGATCTTTAGGAATATGAGGAAATGTTTAGATTATAAAATTGGAAAGTAGTGCCAAGGAAGGAGGCAAGAAAAGCACATCTTTTTTTTATTCTTTTTTGAAAAATTTAAATCCAATTTGCCAACATATAATAGAACACCCAGTGCTCATCACATCATGTACCCTCCTTAGTGCCTGTCACCCAGTTACCCCATCCCCCATCCCCCTCCCCTTCAGCAACCCTCTGTTTGTTTCCCAGAGTCCAGAGTCTCTCACAGTTTGTTTTCCTCTTTAATTTTTCTTCATTCGGTTTCCCCTCCTTCCCTTATGGTCCTGTGCACTATTTCTTATCTTCTGCATATGAGTGAAACCATATGATAATTGTCTTTCTTCAAGAGACTTATTTCACTCACCATAATACCCTCGATTCTCATCCACATCAATGTAAATGGTGGCCATTCATCCTTTTTGATGGCTGAGTAATATTCCACTATGTATATGTGTGTGTGTGTGTGTGTGTGTGTGTGTGTGTGTGTGTGTGTGTATGCCACATCTTCTTTATCCATTCATCTGTCAAAGGACATTGTGGCTCTTTCCACAGTTTGGCTATTGTGGACATTGCTGCTATGAACATTGGGGTTCAGGAGTCCCGTCATTTCACTACTTCTGTATCTTTGGGGTAAATACACAGTAGTGCCATTGCTGGGTCATAAGGTAGCTCTATTTTTAACTTCTTGAGGAACCTCCATGCTGTTTTCCAGAGTGGCTTCACCAGCTAGCATTCCCAGAAAGGTATGTCTTTAAAAGGCAAGACAAGGGGTCTTAATCTGTTTTGTTATTTTGTTCATTGAACATAAAAATATCTATTAGATTTCCATTAATTCATTCTCAACCTCAATCCCTTTAATTTTCTCCTAATTGTATTTCTTAACTCTGAGGTAACATAATTTGGGGGTTTAGAGACAGCATATGTACTATATACTATACAAAAATCTCAGCTCCTTATGCTGGTGGAGGAAATCTTGCCTGCTCTTACCTTCCCACTCCAGGCTCCACCACCATGGATTCCTTTCTATTCCTTAAAAATAAAGCTGAGGAGCATAGCTGCTTCTTTGGCCTGGGAATGCACTTTCCGTCATCTGTTTATGGCTGGGTTCTTTGGAGAAGCTTCCCTAAATCCCTGCTTGCACATCATCCTGGTTTTATTCTTGGCCCAGCATGGATATTTTTCTCGGTTGTGCGTAAATGTGTGTTTGACCTTTTTTTTTTTTTTTTATGAACTGGTCATCTCCTATCCCATTACAAAGTAAGCTCTGTGAAAGCAAGACCCTGTTTATTTTGTCTGCTGCCATATGCCCGGTGCCTAGCACAGTTCTTAGTATAACCTAGTAGATGCTAGTAAATACATCTTAAATGTAATCGAGGCAATAGCTTCCTATACATTAATTTTATTGTTAGTTTCTCTTCTCAGTCTTGGGTATTCCAGGTTCTGATTTCCAAATTTTGAATTCCGTCTGAGATATTACAAATCCTGACTTCTGTCACTACAGAATGATATTTAACGTTAACATGTAATATTAGACACTGAATACTAATACATCCTGATGTTGGACTCTAAGGTTCATGAGGAGTGCAGTTGGAAAGCCCTGGGCTAGGAGATTCAGGAAGGTGAATGTTACCTTATTACTAGAATTTCTTCAACGTTGACACTCTTTGAGGAAAGCCCATGCAGAGAAACACTGACAGAGAAAGGCAAGAAACAGCTTTATTAAGGAGTGGTTCTGGCACCTTAGATCCCAGTTGAGGGCTGGTAATCAAATGCCCTAGAGCAAGAGGCATAAGCCCATGATCTGAGATGTGAGGGAGAGGCAGCACCATTTTGATAGTTTTATCTTCTCAGGCTCAGAAGAAAATCTTAGTATCTTACCACTCTGGCCAAAAACAAGATGCAAATCATAGTAAATGTCTAAAACACCAGAGATGGACATTGACTCAGCTCCTGTATGAGAGACGACCTTTGTTCTTTTACTATTCTAGACACTTCGATTTAAAGAGAAGAATTGCATGTAGTAGATATATCCCTATCTAAATAGTGGTACAGATTCTTAAAAAGTTAAACATTCACTTACCAGATGACCTAGCAATCCCACTTGTAGGAATTCACCCAGATAAATGAAAACATGTGTTCACACAAAGACTTGTATTTGAGTGTTCCTAGCAGATTTATTCATAATAGCTAAAAATTAAAATCAAGAAAAGAACTGGTGTTGGTGAACAGATAAATTGTAGTCTCTATGTAATGAAATATTACTTAGCAATAAAACAATTCACTTATATATGCAACATCACAGATGAATCTTAAAAACATTACATTGAGTAGAAGAAGCCAGGCACAATAGAGGGCATGCTGTGTGATTTTATTTTATGATATTCTAAGAAAAGAAAAACTATAGTGACAGAAAGTAGAGTATTTATCAGGAGCATCAGAGCTGGGAGAGGGTTGAGGGGAAGGAGAATGTTTTTGCACAAGGGGAATGTGTGATTTTTGGAGTCATGAGAAATGTTCACAGTAGTGGTCGTATGTACACAACAGTATATGTTTGTCAAAGCTCATCAAAACGTGCCTTAAACTGATGAATTTTATTTTATATTAATCATAATGCCACAAAGCTGGTTAAGTATACACTAAGTATATATATCCCCATAAATACTCTGGAATCTGATACAAAGTTACTAGTTGCTTTTTCCTTTTGAAGAGGGGGGAGGGGAGAAGGTAGATATTTTTTTCCCATTTAAAAGAACACCCTCTGGGGCATGTTCTAGCAAAATTACAATGGGTGACATACTTTCTGTTTCACTCTACATGGCTCTGAATGGTTCTTCTCATTTCACATTTTGTAATTACAAATTCTTCTTTGTGTTCTTAGGCGACCTGTTTTCTGACTAGGATTTTTTTTTTCCAGCAGTACTAGGGGATGGAGAGGGGACATGAGAGGGAGAGGGAGTGGCTGCAGGGTTATGCTCTTTCTATGAAATAGGAAATAAATAGTCAAGGACTTTTTTTTCACGGTTTGTTCATGTGTAGGTGAGTTGTGATTTGAACTATGCTTTGGCCTGATGTGTCTCTTACACTTTTAGGGTATCCCCATCAGGAACCCTTCATTTTCACCAAAGTCCAAATATATGGCAATTTAAGTAGAGCCTGGGTAAATAAGCCAATGTGCTAAAGTCCCTTTGACTTACAGCTCTAAGTTGAGCACTTCCATTAGTGAATTTCATTAGGGTCATGCTAATGCTATTAATAGGTTTCACAAGGGTCATGCTACTAATATGTATGATGATTTTAGGTCTTTTTTTTTTTTTTTTTTGATTTTAGGTCTTTGAGCAAAGTTCGCTGGAGTTTTGACCTCAACCTGGCTAAAGAACTTAATAAACAGGTAACAAGGGACAAAACCAGGTTCTGCCTCTTAAATGTATACTTTGCAGTATGTTGCTCTTTAATTATCCCTGTTAAATAGCTGTTAAATATCCCTGTTAAATAGATAGGGGTCTATCTAACTTGAATTAAATAGTTGAAGATCTGAGGCAGTGAAGGAATAAGTAAAAGTCAACCCACAGTAGACGGATGGTACTTAGGTCAAACCTCCTCTAGGGTATCAAGTGAGTATTTATTCCCTGAAACAAGGTGTGTCATTGTAGATTTAAAGCAGTAGATAAAGCTATGGCCACTTGAAACCGGAAATATCTTCAACTAAACAAGCCAGGCTTATTTATTGTCCCCCTCCTCACTGAAGGAAGAAATGAGATGACTTGTATATCCATCTTCCGTTGTCTTTTGTAGATGATAAAATTCCAAGTATGTGGGAAATTATTTTCATTATGTTGGCGATTCTCAATTTGGAAAATGAAAATTTTTTCCTTTTAAGGATTGACTTCTCAGGGAAGAAGATTATTCCTAGTCCCAATCTGCTTAATTTAAAGGGAAACAGGTATTTCTGACCATTGCTAAATCCCATAGTCTTCCAGGATTCGACTGCACCCAGGCCAAACTCTATCCTAACTGGGCCGCTCCTGCCATCTAGTGACCTGCTTCCGGAACTACACGGACAGGGCATTTACCTAGTCTGATCTGCTCAAGGGTCAAGAATTATTTTTAATTTAATGAGTCATGTGATTAGCTTTGACCTTCACGTCCTTTCATCCCTACCTACTGTCTGTGTGACCTTGGGGAAAATTACTGAATACTTCTGAGGCTCCGTTTATTCACCTGTAGAATGGGAATAAGGACCTACCTTTTACAGTTTTCAGGAGGCTGGTAGGAGATAATATATGGAAAATGCTGAGCAGAGCGCCTGGCACAAGTAAATCCTGAATAAAGATTTGATGGTTTGTATTTATGATTATGCAAGTCCAGAACTTAAAAAGAGGCCAAAGTATGCAAAATCAAGTTATGCTATATGAGGTATTTCAGAATAAATTAAGTATATAATATTTAAGGCTTGGAAGAAGATCAAGTTTATTTAGGCTCTTTGTGTTCGCTGCCAGCAAATGCATTATTGCACTTGCCTCATTCCAAGCCTTTCCCCACCTCATATTGAATGTTCCCGTCATGGCAGACAACTCATTACTTTGCATACATTTTAATGCCTTTCTTTCTTTTTTTCTGAAATACTCTCCCTCACATTTTTACATTTCACAGTCCTAAACTCCCAACTCAAATGTCAGCTTCCCATATACTCCTCTGGTGCTGTCAGGTGGAGTTAAATGCCACGTAGCCTTTAATCTCATCTCTATTAGAGCATCTGACAGTGTCTACTGGAGAGAAACAGGAATCAGGCATGTGTGGCCGCATAACTAGAGTGTGAAGTGCCTCCTGTGGGATATCGTGTATTGTCTTTGTATCTTCTCTCCCCCAAAACAATGCCTAACACAAAGACTTCACACAACACTGCTCCACAGAAATGAAAGTTTGGCAAATATCTTAGAACAACTTTTTAAGAAGGCTGAATGAGTCAGAGGGGCTTCTAATGTACGTTGGACTAAATCAGCCTACTGGCTTGAGTTGGCAAGATTCGTCCCATCAAAGTATGCTTTTGGATTAAACCATAAGTAACATCTTAATAATAGTACTAATAATTGAGTTCATTAAAGAATATTTGGAAATTACTAAAAATGTAAAATAAAAAATCATAGCCCTGCTACCCAAATGGTAATATTTGATCTTTTTTCAGTGTTTTGTCTATACATTGTTTTTATCACATGGTTGTGAACCTTGTCTATTTGCGGCTAAATACCCTGATTATTAAGCTTAACATACTGTAAATATTTTCCCATTATACTGTATACACACACACACACACACACACACACACACAAAACAATTGAAAAACCAAAAGTCCACTGAATAAATGTGCCATAGTGTCCTTAACATCACTGTAGTTTAGATGTTAGCTTGTTTGCATTTTTTGGCTATTATTTGTGATGACACAAAATAAATCTTTGGGCATACAGGTTTTCCTTTGCCCAGGCTTATTTGCTTTCATGAGTCCCAGAAGTATAATCCCCCACTGACTGCCTTATTATAATAAGCCCTGATGGACCAAGACTTGGTTTTAACCAATGGGTTTTGGCTTATGATGGCTCCAGGTCACTGTTATGAACTTCAGCTGCCCAGAATTATTGAAGAAAGGCTCTGGAAGGTTACGCTGAGCAAGCACAGAAGGCATACTATTTTCTAAAGCCATTCCCTGATATTCAGTTGTTTGTTTTATTTTTTATTGCTTATTTTTGCGTGTGCATTTGTGTGTGTACATTTTTTCATTTCATTTTATACGTGAAATCCTCAGGCCCAAGATGTTAGCTGATTTTATATCTTTCTTTTACAAAGGATGATTTCTTTGGTTTCTGGAGTTATTCGCTTATACATTTATTAATTGCACTTTGCAGATATTTATGGAAGTTTACTCCATGCCAGAGACTTCTACTAAGTGTTACATAACCAGACACTAATAAGACACATTCTTAAAAGCAGTTCATAGAGTACCTAGAATAAGACAAACAGTGGCATTGCAGTATGAAACTTACTTTAATAGAGGTAAGAATACTATGGCTTTGGAAGCAAAATGGGGGGCTTATTTTGTCATGGGTAATGGGAAGACTTTACAAAGGAGTTTATACTTGAGTCTTGAACGATGTAGGAGTTTACTGTTGGGCTTCAGGTAGATTCCATTCAGAGGGAATAATTTCTTCATGGGCGTGAAAGGGAAAAACATGGAAAAACTGAAAAATTCTTTGTGGCTAATGAGAGGGCTTACATGGAGGGAAAGAGCAGGAAAGATACAATGTAAAGATAGACTGAGGCTAGATAAGGAAGGGTTTTATATTTTTATATTGGAAGCCAAGAAAAGTGTGTTTTTTTATATTATACCCCATTAGGAGTCATTTAAAGTTTTCTTCCTCTTTTCCTCTTCATCCTCTTCTTCTCTTTCTTCTTCTCTTTTTTTTTTCTTTCTTCTTCTCAAGCGAAGGAGTGACGTTAAAATAACAGTATTGGGGATCCCTGGGTGGTTCAGCGGTTTAGCACCTGCCTTTGGCCCAGGGTGCGATCCTGGACTCCCAGGATCGAGTCCTGCATCAGGCTTCTGGCATGGAGCCTGTTTCTCCCTCTGCCTGTGTCTCTGCCTCTCTCTCTCCCTCTCCCCCTATGTCTATCATGAATAAATAAATAAATCTTTAAAATAAAATAAAATAAAATAAAAGTATTGAGGAATTGAGACTTTATGCCAGGCATGTTACTTGAACATTTTACATAAGGGTTTTTACAATAATGCTATGAGACATTGTTTTCTCAAATAATATGGGACAGGAAAATAAGACGTAAAGAAGTAATGTGTCCAAAGTCGCACAGCTAGTAAATGGCCAGACAGAAGTACAAACCTGAATATCGTTGACTGCAGAGTGTAGCCTCTTAATCACTATGGTCTATTGCCTCTTTGATGTAATATTTTAGAAAGATACTTTGGAGTCTGGAGAGAGGTGGTTTGTAGTTGACAGAAAGGGCCCATCTGTGAAAGTATTGCAAGAATATAGGACAGAGGTGATGAGGGCCAGAACTTGGCCCTCTAAGTTGGAGGCTGAGAGATTAGAAAAACAACAGCTATAGGCATAAAGTGTGGATAACAGAAAATTACTATAATTCTGGGGGGAAGAAAAGAGATACTGAAAATTCCATTAAAAAGACTTAAAATTCCAATTATGGCATCTGCCATTTGGGGACTGTCTATCATAATGTTCTGGAAAGTCGTCCATCCCTGACTGATCTGAGATAAATGACATTCCTTCTCAAAAATCTGGCATCACTGAGTTTTGAATCATAAGGTTGCCTGTAATATACAGAAGAATTGAGTTCAAAAATTTTTTTTTATTAAGTCATGTATTCAATACATTGCTAGATCCTGGGTGTAAAGATGAACAGACTAAAAACTTTCCCTTAGAGAAATCTCCCACCAAGATGTGTTGGAAGACCAGGACAAAATAATCACACCGCTGATAAAATGTACCCAATGTTGAGAGGTGTTGACAAAGAATCCTGAGAGCCCCCAGGGAGGGGAGAGCATTTCTGGTCATGGCATATGGGCAAAGTTCTACCAACAGTGTGTGGAGAGAGTTTGCATTTAAGTTGGACAAGAAGGATTTTAGGGGGTGGTGAGAGGCGATGAATCTCAGGTAGGAAAAAAGAGAATCATCTCAGAAGGAGAAGAAGGCAAAGGTTGGGTGTGTGTGGGGAGAGCAGAGAAGAGTCAGGTTGGTGGTTGCAGAAGGTGTGCATCAGTGAAGAAAGGGAGGTAAGGCCAGGAAGGTATGAGGGCAGAGGAATGCCCACACAAGCTGTCACAAATGGTAGGCCAGGCCAATATGGCTGGTGCTGTGATTTTTACCATATAAGCTTAGAAAGTGTGTGCACATGAATTCTCTAGATGGAGGAAAGGGTGATTTTTTTTTTAATTGAGAATCACTGGATTATAAATACTTCTAGGTCTTCACACCTCAAATATCCCTAACAGTCCTGATGGCGCCTCGCACATTGCCAATGTCCAATAAATTTTGTTGAGTGAATGAATGACTTCTGTTCTTCCTGCTATATGGACGTTAGAGGAGACCTGCTTTCCAACAAGTACACATCTTTTTTTAAAGAAATTATTTATTTATTAGACAGAAAGAGAAAGCAGAATCAGGGGAATAGCAGAAGGAGAGGGAAAAGCAGGCTCCCCACTGAGCAGGGAGCCCGACATGGGGCTTGGATCCCAGGACCCTGGGATCATGACCAGAGCCACAGACGAATGCTTAACCGACTGAGCCACCCAGGTGCCCCAAGTACACAGCTTCTTAAAAAAAAAAAAAAGCCAAAAGTAAGGAGGGCACAAGTGTACTCTGGAGTCAGGAACGGCTCCAAGATTCACTGAGGACAAGTGATCAAGCCTCTCACTTCAAACCTCTTCTCTTCATTTTAAATTGGGAACAAAATTAGAACCTACCTGGTGAGGTTGTGACATTTTAAAAGCCTGGCATACAAAGCACTATGGTTAGCTATTATTCGGGAGCTGTTAGAATTTGAAGGTAGCAACCAGAGTTCCTTCCTCCGGCTTCTGGCACCCGTTGACCTATCAAGAGATTATTCTGTCTTATTCTCACATCTGTCCTCCTGACATTTTATTTCAGTCTTCAAAAGACATGAGGCAAAGCATCATAAACATAAAAATCATCCCTTTTCCTTGCCCTAACTGATTGAAACCCTTTTCACACGACAGGCTCCAACGGGCATACTCACTAGCTGCCTGCTGGACCCTGTCAGCTCTTACAGCACGCTGCCCAGGCCATCTGCTACGCACCATGGCGAGCCATATGGAGCCTAGCCCCCACTTCTTTGGAAATGCCTGGCTTTTTCCTTCTGTGGCTTCTTTGCTTAGCTGTACTTCCCAGGTCTATGGAATGCAATGGTTTGTGATAACAATTCTCTTATCTTCCACCCTTCCACCCTTTTGCAGTCTTTTCAGTCTTTTTAATGGAATTTTCAGTATCTCTTTTTTTTTTTTCCAGAATTATAGTCATTTTCTGTTATCCACACTTTATGCCTATAGCTGTTGTTTTATCTTCCACCCTCTCCTTGGAAGGAGAGTCAATGACTTAAATTTTATCAGGAGAGCCTTTAGATGATGCAGCAACACTCCTGTTAAGTGATGACCAAAAGCCTCACTAAAAGCCCTGTGACATTTGTGATCCAAGGTAAAAAATTCAGAAATCACACTTCTAGAATTCTTTCCTACCACCATCCCTATTCTCTACAAAGGGAATAATATTACATTTTCTGTCCTTCTCTCCTCAGTTACTTTCTACTGCAATTATCCTCCTCCAAGCTTAGAACAGCAGGTACAGCCATGCTGAGATGATTAGTTCTCAACTGTTGCAGGTTATTAGCAGCACAGAAAATTATATGCAAACCAAGATATGGTTTGGCTCCTACTGTGATAATCTCAATGAGATTTACAAATATCAAGGAGATTTCTAAGCTCTCCTTAAAACTCGTAGCAAAAGCGCTTGTCTCTTCAAAGTAGGAGCTTAAATTAAACCTTAATCAGTCTTCAAAAAGAACTTTCAAGGATTTTGCCTAAATAAATAAGAGGGCTGGGTTGCTTATTTAAAGATACTTTTTTAATGAAACAGGAGATTTTTTTTTTAATGGAACAGAGGTAAAAGGAAGCAATTTTTGCTGATTTCCAGCAAAATCATGAAGTGAGACAAGCAAGTTTTCAGCTGCCATAACATCTTTTCCATGCTTCTCAGTTTTTGTTCCCACTATGGCCCCAAGGCACTTATCAATCATGCTTTTTCTACCATAAGGAAAAATATATTAAAACTTAGTATGTTAGTATAAATTAATTAGAAAATGTTAGACCCCTGAAGATAAAAGAAGGACATGCTTTACAAAAGCATTTCCGAGGAAGAAATGAGCAATTCACCCTCATTCTCATGGAGGAATAATTTCCATCTTCTGTTCCTTTTTCTCTTAGGCACTGATTCCACCTCCATAAAAAACAAAAGCTCTTTTCCTTTCAGTCTTTTCCAGAACAGAGTCAACATATTTAAATCCCTGTTAGCTTTGTCTTTCCCAAAGCACTTACCATATATTGCCTTGTAATATAGTTATTTGGGTCCTGCTCAATGAGCTCAGATAAAAAGCTCAATTAACAGTGTCTTTTTCTTTGCATGCCCAGCTGCAGACCCAATGCCTAGACCTACTAGGTGTGTGACAAATCTGTGCTGAATGATCTTGAAAAGCCCATCACTTACTACAGAACAGAGAACTTTGCATGGACTGAATGCATCTCTGGAGTTAATTGTGCCAAAGGTAGATCTTGAACATTTCAATTTCAAATGTACAAAGGTACATTTGAACTCAAAAGGGTTTCCTTACGTTTTTGTGGTTATCAATCTTTTATGCTTTACACCCTTTCAAGTTTTCAGTGACCCATTTTAAAAGAGTAACAAAACAAATCAAGCTAAATAATTCAGCAAGGAATGAAACCTTAGCAAGCTCCCTGAGATGGCATGGGCAAAGAGGTACTTGACCCTACCCCTTGCCCCATATCATCAGCACCCCCCTTGCTGCAAGCCACTGCAAATAACACAGTTGAAATAAAAGATGGATCAGGATGCCTGGGTGGCTCAGTGGTTGAGTGTCTGCCTGGAGCTCAGGGTGTGACCCAGGTTGGGATGGAGTCCCATGTAGGTTTCCCCGCAGGGAACCTGCTTCTCCCCCGGCCTATGTTTCTGCCTCTCTCTGTGCGTGTCTCATGAATAAATAAATAGAATCTTTTTTTAAAAAAGAAATAAAAGATGGATCTAGCTATGCAAACTCAGTTTACATGTCTACTATCTTTTCCTTCTAAGCCGACCTACATATGAAATTCAGTAGTCACCACTGGTTGATTTTAGATCCACTACTGCGTATTTAATAATGCCTTATCTGCCTTGCCACAGCTCTCCTATATATTCAAGAGGAAATATACTCTCACATTCCACTAAACATTCTTTCATGGCACTGATGATTATGCTTGCCTTTTACCTACAGCCAAGTACTCCTGTACTTCCTGTATTACACACTCAGTGCAATAGTGTACCCTGACAGACCGTCATCTCTGGAACAGCATTAGTAATTGTAGCAAATATGCAAGAACCCGTGGAAAGTCCACAGTACTCCACTGACTCAACGGGCCACAGAAGCTGGGTCAGTTACTGTGAAGAGGAGTCAGCTGGCATCTGAGACTCCCCTCAGAACTGAATCCCTTCAATCACCTTGTTTTGATTCTTCATATCCCCCCCTACTCCAGGGGGAGATCCAGATTTTGTGGACTTGAAACATAGATAATTTGGGAGTTCTTCTTTAGGAAAAACAACAAAAATTACAAATACAGAATTAGCTACAACCTAATTATTTATTTCAATTGAAAAAAAATCACAGCAAATGACTTACTCTAAAAAGCTGACATATCCTCCAAACATCACAAAACTGCAAACATAATATAAGACTTCAAATTCATTAAATAATTGATGCAACTTTGTGATAATACTTACCTAGTATTTTTGGCTGCCTACTCTCTGGTTACTTCTTTATATGACAAATGGCGAAATTTCTGGTCATTTCCAGTTTATTCAAGCAGTGATTAATTTCAAATACTCTCGCATTGACAATACTTATTACCCAGTTAGTTATCACTAACTGCTTTATAGTAGTATATTATAAATCTTATGTTATCTTAATGTTAATAATTTCCTGTCAAATCAGCAAGAAATGTATCTTTTATCAGTGTGTTCATATGATTTATTACTCTTTACTAATTTGCCCATCAAATAATTGGGAAGCTTTCTCATTATTTCTTTTCCAACATTATCTATTTATTTTAGTTAATTATAGCTTTTGGTATGGTCTGAAACGTTAATGACATTTTAGTAGACTAATTGTGTTGAAATTTTTTTCTAATTCTTCGAACACATACTTTAGATTCTTAAAGTATTATTGTTTCCATGCTCTATGACTTGAATAGCTTTTTAATGAACATATTATCCCACATCCAGGGTGGTTGAAGAAATCCATATGCTGTTAAAGAAAATTCCAAGTCACATGCATTTTTTACAAAGCTTCATCTCTAAAACAAAAATGTGTGGCAAAGTTTGAAGTAGTCAACAATCCTAGCTACCACAGATGGAGTTTTTTCCCACTGTCAGTAAGATTAAATGAACGAGCTGTATACTGCACACATTCTGCAACTAATTAATATTTTCAGAAGTACTTACACCATTTGTCATCACCAATGTCATATGCTAATCTGTATATTAAGTATTATGCGTGCATTACTTCTTATTTCCACTGTTATCATAGTAGTTCTGAATATAGTAACTATTATTATTTCCATTTCACAGGTGAAACTATGTGGCTTGAATACGCAGCTAGCAAATGATTGAGCCAGAAGTCATGCTCAGAAACTCTGAATCTAGGGCTCAGGCTCTCACATACTTACTGTAAGATCCTGCTTTCTTTGATTACTTTATTGATATTAGAGAAGATTTGGAAGGAGGAAATGCTTACCCTGAAATACCTGAAATATTTGTATTGCCTTAACTTAAGGCTATGTATGACAAGAAAAACACATTTAGCAAAGCTAAAAGGGTCCATATTTTTCCCACTACCTTGTTCAAATGATTGATTAGATTGTGGCAGACGTTTTAGCCTCGGAGACCTGCAGAGGGAGCCCAGAGGCTCTAAGTCCTTACTGTTTTGCTAGCTTTACAAAGACTAGCCTGTTGGAAGGACTGCCACATCATGAGCCTTCCCCTGACTGACGGTGACCTCTGTTAAACTCAGCAGACTGGGCTCCAGCTTCCTCCTCTATAAAAGTACAGAGAACTGTACTAAATAGTCTCTTGGGTCTTTTCCGGCTCTAAAATTCTATAAAGTTCTATTGCAGTGCCAGTTTAAGTAGGATCATGGGATGTACCTAGTACCAAAGACATTTCTTTCTTTCTTTTTTTTTTTTTTTAAGATTTTATTTATTGGGATCCCTGGGTGGCGCAGCGGTTTAGCGCCTGCCTTTGGCCCAGGGCGCGATCCTGGAGACCCGGGATGGAGTCCCACATCGGGCTCCCAGTGCATGGAGCCTGCTTCTCCCTCTACCTATGTCTCTGCCTCTCTCTCTCTCTCTCTCTCTGTGACTATCATGAATAAATTAAAAAATAAATAAATAAATAAATAAATAAATAAATAAATAAGATTTTATTTATTTACTCATGAGAGATGCAGAGACATAGGCAGAGGGAGAAGCAGGCTCCACGCGGGAAGCCTGATGCGGGACTCGATCCCAGACCCCCAGGATCACGACCTGAGCCAAAGTCAGACACTTAACCAGTGAACCACCCAGGTGCCCCAAGACATTTATTTTTTCATCTTTATTTTCTTTAAATTAAAAAATATATATTTTATGTATTTATTCGAGAGAGAGCACATAAGTAGCAGGGAGGGCAGAGGCAGAGAGAGAAGCAGATTCCTAGGTGAGCAGGGGAGTCCAATGCCGGGCTCCATCCCAGGATCCCAGGATCCCAGGATAATGACCTGAGCCGAAAGCAGATGCTGGACTAACTGAGCCACCCAGGAGCCCCTATTTTTTCATCTTTAGTTGCTGAAGTCATACTTTTAAAATATGGAGTCATAGTTCCAGGCAGGATATATAGTAAAAGACGAGCCAAGCTATTTTTCTCTTCTCAAATATTCAGATTTATTAATTATCCACAAAATTAAAATGAAGGGTTTTGATATTCAGAAGCTTTATTGTGTATAAGTAAGGATATTATGGGAGGTAATCCACTGATAAAACAATGATAATAATAATGTTCTCACTTGTATTCATATTGGTTTATGGCAGTCTGTAAATCCAATTTGGAAAATCAGTCATATTTAAGCATGTCTACAAATAAATGTTCCAGACCAAAAATTATAAATGATCAATAAGCTCATGAAAAAGGATCAATATCACTGAGAATCCAGGAAGTGAAAATTAAAACAAAGAAATACAGTTTTCTATTCCCCAAACTGATGAAGATTGAATGGAAGTGTAAGTTGGAAAACCTTTCTAAGGGAAAATTGGATGATATATTTGGAATTCTTTTAAACAACAATAACAAACTTTCTAAAAGCAACTAAACTTAGCACTGACAACACTTCTTTTCAATGGTACATCTGACGCCAGAGTTAAATATAAGTATAGTCTAATTTCTTGCATTTCTGATTGATTATGACAATTCTAAGTTGCCTACTTCTTCTCCATTCATAATTCAAAGAGAAAAGGCTTTATCCTGTTTTGTGCCTCTTGCCTCCTCAACCTGGCTTCAGGCTGACCCCGCCTCAGGCACCAGCTGGTGGACTCAGGCTGAAGGTGCTATCAGCTCAAGGTCCCCAGACCTTCTCCCCAACCAGGGAGGGCTCTGATTGGAGTCCCAGCCTTTCTCTCTTCCAACAGCAGGAGGTCTGCAGGTTTGCAGCTGGCTTCCAGCATCACCCACCCTTTCGGATCTTCTTCCCCATGGGACAGGATAGGAAACTAAAGAGATGGAAGGGGATTTTATCATGAGGACCTAAAACCTACCAGAGTCTACCCTTGTCCTGCGGGGTCTCTTCAGCTAGGGCCATGGTCACAGAGAGAAGGGCAGAGGATGGTGCTTTAGTTCGTCTTACCTCCTGGAGCAACGAGCCTCCCTGAGTCAGAGTAGGTCAGTGTGGACAGTATGGGGGATTCCAGCTTTACTTGGTCCAGGGGCAAAGGGGCAAGGGGATGGGGAGAAACTACTTAATGGGTGATATGTTTTACTTTGGAGAAATGGAAACATTTTGGAACTAGATAGAGGCAGTTGTTGCACCACATTATGAATATACTACATGCCTCTGAATTGTTCCTTTTAACACAGTTAATTTTATGTTATGTAAATGTCACCTCAAATTATTTTTTTAAGTTAGTAGAGACTCTCTTTGAGTGGGGGCATTATGCATGATTTCTTTTGTCATTTATCTGCATTTGAAAATTGTTCATCACAAACCATATGGTTTTAATAATTAGGAAAGAACTGTAAAAAAGAATTAGACCCCAAGAAACTTACAATTTCAAACTACCCTTGAAGACAGCAAAAACCAAAGCTAAGAAAAATCTAGACGTCTTTTCATACGCTTTGAGAAAAACACATCTTCAAAAAAGTAAACACATAATATTTAAAATTTTCATGTTTGTTCATAAACAAATTTCTTTCCATGTATTGTTTCCCAGAACTCTTTTAAGCAAAGAAGAATAGATTTATTTTAGAGCTAGTGCCTTGTGGGGAAAGGAGAGGTGATGAGAAAGGATGGGATTCCTGGGCCAAAAATTCAGTTCAAATCTGCTTTCATGAAAGAAACACCTAGCACCACACGCCCATCTGGAGGATGAGGACAAAGTTGGCTTCACAGCTGTCTGTGTCTTCTCTCCTTTTCTCTGCTAGATATAGGACTGAGAGAAAGTAAGTGCACAATGCTTTTTTTGCTTGTTTATTTTAATCATAAAAGTATTCCCTGAAGATGTTAGCTAGAGCAATTGAGTTTGGGTTTGGAAAAATGAGAGAAGCAATAAAGGAGAAGGAGCTGCACTTTTCACTGCCTCTAATTTTCTTCTATAATGAGTTTCCTGGTTAAATGTGCGTGCAGTTTGTCCTCTTTCCTTGTGGGAAAATATACTTGTGGTGGTAACTCTTTCAGGAGCCCACAGGGATGCCTGGGTGGCTCAGCAATTAAAGCGTCTGCCTTCGGCTCAGGGCATGATCCTGGAGTCCCGGGATCGAGTCCCACATCGGGCTCCCTGCATGGGGCCTGCTTCTCCCTCTGCATCTCTCTCTCTCTCTCACTTCTCTCTCCCCCTCTCTCTCTCTCTCTCCCTCTCCTCCCACCCCGCCTCTCATGAATAAATAAATAATATCTTTAAAAAAGAAAAAGAGGAACCCACTTTGCTTCTGGTGCTGACTTTGCTTTGTTGGGGGAAAATATATACAATCAGAGCCAGTCCAGCCCTACTGTGGGAAACATTTGGAAGACCATGAAAGGTGTTGTTGAAAAGAATAATAGATCAAGCATTTTTATTTTTCTACAAGCCACTTAAAAGAAAACCATAGAAATCTAGTAAAATAATCCAATGCTTCAGTGAAAAATGATGGCTGAAGGTGTTTCTCAAAGCATTGTGTGTGGCCTGCCTGAATCAAAATTTCCTGATTATTGTAAAAAATACATTTAGGAGTTTTAATCCTAGAATTACTGAAACAGAAACTGTGGGAGGTGAAACTATATTTATCAAAAAAATACACGTAGGGGCACCTGGGTGGCTCAGTAGATGAAGCATCTGCCTTCGGCCCAGGTCATGATTCTGGGATCAAGCCCCTCATGGATCCTCTGCTCAGTGGGGAATCTGCTTCTCCCTCTCCCTCTGCTCACTCTCACTCCCCCTCATGCTTGAGCTCTCTGTCTTGTGACTCTCTCTCTCTCTCTTTCTTTCTCAAATAAACAAATAAAATCTTAAAAAAAAATACACATAAATGCATTCTAAGGCAGAGGTCAATGAAGCATGAGCAGAGGACCTAATCTGGCTTACTGCTTGTTTTTAGAAGTCAAGCTTTATTGGCACACAGCCACACTCCGTCTATTGCTGCTTTTGTACTAAGATGGCAGAGATAAGTGGTTGTGGCCGAGGCTCTATGGGCCTGTAAAGCTTAAGTGTTTACTATCTAGCCCTTCACTGAAAAAGTTTGCAATCCCTCACTGCTTCTCAGACTTTCATGTGCATGTGAATCACTCAGAAATCATTTGCGAAAAGATTTAGGTTCAGTAGGTCTGGCAGGGGGCCTGAGATTCTTTTTCTCTCAAATCTCTTATGTGATGCTGATGTTGCTGTTTTGTAGATCACATTTAGTAGTGTGGCCGAGAGTAGTTGTCCTCAGAATATGATAAATGTAAATTCTTTTTTGTTTGTTTGTTTTTAGATTTTTAAAATTTATTCATTCATGAGAGACACACAGAGAGAGGCAGAGACATAGACGGAGCAGCAGGCTCCCTGGGGGGGAGCTCGATGCAGGACTCCCTCCCTGGACCCTGGGATCACGCCCTAAGCCGGAGGCACATGTCTGCTCAACCACTGAGCCACCCAGGCAACCCGACAAATGTAAATTCTTAGCTCCAACACAAACCTACCAGATCAGAAATGCTGTGGGCCATGTTTTATCAATCCTTCCAGGGCTTGAATGCATTTCTGATGCATTCCAAAGCTTGAGAACCACTTGTCCAGATTATCCTTATGTAAACTAAAACTATCTTCAAAGAACCTGAAATTATATGTTTATGTTAGACTCCATAATCATTGAATTTTCCTAAACACAGTGTATATTTGTTGACCATAATAATCATCAGGGAAGGAGGCACTGTATGAAGTCATCACTTAATACCATCTGATTTTTTTCTTCCTTGTATATCCAGAACGGTAGCCTCAAATAACTAAAATTTTTACATACCTCTTCTTTGGTTTACTCTAGTTTAATTAATATTTGCTTTTGGAGGGGGTCTTCTATTTTTGTGCGGACTCAAAATAGCTTCAAATGCCATGTCATTTCTAAAATGAACAACAGAGGGAGCTGGTGTTATAATCCTAATCCATGAGGATTAGCGGAATCTTTCCTCTTTATTGGCCAAAGAAAGAACAGCCTTTTGACTCATTCTTCAATGAAATGTTATTGTTTAGATGTGTAGTGCATGTTATATACAGCGCTTTCTAATGCCAAAACAGTTATATATGTTCTAAATGAGTGTAACCTGTAAGCAATTCTATTCAATCACTTTCAACATTCATAGACCTTCTAGTATGTTCAAACAGTATCGAAAGTACAAGAGATGGGACGCCTGCGTGGCTCAGCGGTTTAGCACCTGCCTTCGGCCCAGGTCATGATCCTGGAGTCCTGGGATCGAGTCCCACATCGGGCTCCCTGCATGGAGCCTGCTTCTCCCTCTGCTTGGGTCTCTGCCTCTCTCTCTCTCTCTCTCTGTCTGTCTCTCTCTGTGTCTCTCATGAATAAATAAATAAAATCTTTAAAAAATAAAAAAAAGAAAGTACAAGAGATTACTAAAGCACAGATCCTGTTATCATTAAACATAAGCTTTTGGGGAGAGGGAGTATTCACAGCAGCCTGTAAATAAATTCAGTAATACAGAATACAACCTCTTAGTAAGATCAGAGAGGACCAGATAGATGCTTTAGCTAGAAGTGGTCTTTTGGGTACATGACATGAGTAGTCACAGGAGCGCCTGAACCACGTAACACTGAGCTGAATGACGCCCCTTACCATAGCACTAGAAGTACAAACTGTTAATCGTAATTGCCCGTTTGTCAACAGGAGAGACAATATTTACAAAATGAAGTAGAACATATTCCCAGGAGTGATAGACCAGCACACGGGCAACAAATGGACTATATCAGATCCTTCAGCACCACAAAGATTTAAATGGGCTTTGACCAGCATGGATTCAGGACTTGGCTTTGCTTATCTAGTCAAACAAATTAGTGTTAAACAGTGAAAGGATTGAAATGAAAGATACTATTATCAGTTTGTTCTACCAAGTGACTTTTTTTTTTCTGATCAAGAAAACCATTTTATAGAACATTCTGTATAATAGTTTGAACTACTTAGTGGGGTGGGGACTAAATAAATATTTGCTGATATATGAAGAGGTGGATGGAGACCCAAACAGCTGATTGGATTGACAGAAGAAAGAGATGGTCAAAGTCTGATGAGGGTGTTATTAGTAAGAATGAAAGAGAAAGAAAACCTGGAGAAACATTGTTTGGGTAGATTCTCTGGGTTTGATAATTACTTGGATACAGGAATATAGAAGTCAGTGGGTATGAAAATGACTGGTGACCAAATGACGATGAGGTCTTGAGTATTAATAAAAATACTAGAAAGCTAGTTGAGCTTGGAGGGTGTGTGCCCAGGGATGAGTAGCTTTAGACTCTTTGGGTTGGAGGTACTATACCACCTAGGATGAGATACACAAGAGGCTGTTAGCATCACAACCTTGAGGTTTGGAAGAAAGGTTTGGAACAGAAATAGAGATTGGAGTTATTTTATAGAGATCTTAGGATAGCTTAGGTATATGATAAAAGGAAAATACATTCAGTCACAATTTTACTGATCCATTTGATAACATTTATCAAAGACCTAACGTGTTCTCTGCTCTGGGCTACAGGACAATGGAGAACATTTTTGGAACACTGATTATACGATAGGCACTGCCCAGTGCTAAAACTGGAGCAGCAAACTTAGATGAAATCTACATCCTAGTGGGAAGAGATAGAAAATAAAATTAAGAAGTAAAGGTAAATAAAGGTAAATAAAGCCTGAGAGCAAGATGGAGAATGTTAGAGCTAGGGACTCTCATTTTAAATAGGCTGATCAGGGAAGGCCTTGCTGAGAAAATAGCATTTGCGCAAAGACCAGATGTGGGTAAAGGAGCAAGGACGTATGGGAAACAAACGTTCCAGGCAGAGCAACAAGCAGCAGCAAGAACACTAAGTACAAATGCCCTGGGGTAGGAACATGCCCGGTATACTGGAAGAATGGCAAGAAGGTCAGGGTTTCTGCAGCAGAGTAGAGTGATAGGAGATAAGGTCACAGAGGTGACAGGGAACAGCTAATGTAGGAAGAACTTGTAGGCTGCTGACATGACTTTGGCTTTCCCTAAGAATGAGATGAGAGCCTATCACAGGGATTTTAATGGAGGAGTGACATGATCTGACTTATGTTCTGTAGTATCACTCAGGCTTCCACCGGGAAAAATAGCTAAAGAGGCAAGAACAGAAGAAGTAAGAAGACTAATTTGGGTAAGAAATGACGGTGGCTCAGCCCAGGTTAATAGCAGCAGAGGCGGAGAGTGGTTGCATTCCGCATATATTTTGAAAGTAGAACCAATAGGACTTGATTGATTGATTACAGGCTGTGAGAGAAAATTGAGAATAAAAGGTCGCTCCAGCATGTTTTGTCCTGAGCAACTGGAAAAATGGCATTATCATTGGCTAGGATGGAGAACACTGAGATGAAGTTTGTGAGAGGAAGGAAAGATCGAGAATTTTGTCTTAACATGTTAACCATGAGATAGGTACCCATTAGACAACCAGGTGAGGTCATGTAAGAGGCTGTTTTATATATGATCCTGGAGTTCAGGACAGAATTGTAAGCAAGAGATATAAATGTGGCAGTTGTCCTGTACAGATGGTATTTGCAGCCTGAAGTAGATGAAATCACAGAGAGAATAAGTGTAGATAGAGAGAAAAGGCTCTCAAAGGCTAAATTAAAATTAAAATCTTGGAATATTCAACATTTAAAGTCAGAGAAAACTACAGGAACTAGTCAGAGTGAGGCAGTCAAGGAGTTTATTCTAAAAAGAGATACATACAGAAATAAGTGTATTTTTGTACTAATTACAGAGGGGGTTCAAAGAAGAAGAGGGCTCAGGTCTATCAAAATAGTGAAGGATTAAGAACAATTTGATAGACAAGGACCCTGGAAGTGGGTGAGGATGTTCCAGACACAGAGATGAGATTCACAAATCCAGCTCATTGTGGTAGGGAAGTCAACAAAAATGACTCTGAAGCCTGGATTTGAATCCTTACTAGCTGTGTGACATTGGCCAAATCACTTCAACTCTGTAGGCCTCAAGTTCCTCATCTATAAAGTGAGGATAATAATAGTATGTACATCATAGGGTTGTTATGAGGATTAAATAATTAGATATTTAATTTAATTCTCCAATTACAAGCATGCTATATGCTATATAGAAGTATTAGTTTAAAAAAAATCAACACATGGGGCTTTGGAATTCTATGGAAGAGTTTGGGAATTGTAATGATCAGAGTACAGGGTGGGTGGGGAGAAGAAATGGTGAGTCATAAGGCTGGAGAGGCCAGTTAGGGCTAATTCATGATGCTCTTCATATTGTAGTAAGGTATTTAGGCTTTCCCTCCAAGCAACTGATCAGATTTATGTTTTTGAAACACCCTTCTAGCATCAGGATGAAGGTTACTGAGTGAGGAAGGAGGTTAGAGGTAAAACATGCGTAAAGAGAGATAAATGAGATGACGTGAAGAAAAAGAGTAGGAGTGAGTGAACTGGAGAGCATTTAGGAGACAAAATCGGCAGTGCTTCGTCACTAACTGGATGTGAAGAGTAAGGCAAAAGGGAAAGACTCAACGGACTCCCAGGTTCTCTCTTGTGTTACTGTTTAGCCGAGAAGGAATATAAGAGGAAGAACATGTGTCTTTAATTAAAGAGAATCCTGTTTTGTGAGTGCTGGCACTGAGTACTTTTGATATTCAGGCTGAAATGATCAGACACTTCAGGAAGCAGAGGCATGGGATACAAGCTGTTGTATGGCTGTGACCTCAGAAGAAGAGTCTAGGCTGGACATGCAGATTTAGAAGTCAACATCGTCTAAGTGATCGTGGGAGTTATAAAATTAGATGTCCAAGGAACAGTGTGCGCAATGAGAAATCCAAAGTGAAGCATCAACACTTGGAGAAGAGACAGCTGAAAAGGAGGCAAAGTAGGTATAGAGAAGGAAGAAGCAAGAAAGACTGGCTTCTTAAAA